>NC_057848.1:177821167-178431417 GCF_910594005.1 Cervus elaphus | reverse complement strand
CATCCAACCATCTCATTCTCTGTCATCCCCTTCTCCTCCTGCTCTCAGTCTTTCTCAGCATCAGGGTCTCTTCCAGTGAGTCCGCTGTTCGCATCAGGTGGCCAAAGTACTGAGCTTCAGCATCACTTGCCTGATCTTAGGAATTCTCACCTTACTAGTCTCAGATTTCCCTCTAACTCTCCTTCTTTCCCTCTGAAGTCCCTTGCACTCTCTTCTTCACCTCAGAAAGGTTGATAATGCTCTTTTGCTCCAAAAATAACTTTCGCTGTGGAAATTTGATGCCTTAAGAAATTTCCTAATTTCTGCGGGCAGATTTGAAGTCTGCTTCGTTCATCCAAACAGGTACACACTCCCCCCCCCCGGCCAGAACTGCCTCCTGCCCCCCCCATCCCCAGCTCCTGGTACCTTAGTGTGTCGTTTCCATAGCAACCGAGATCCCCAATGCCCAGATCGTCTGCCATTATCAGCAGGATATTTGGTTTAGACATATTTGCTGATTTTAATTCGCAAGTCTTCAGAAGCAAACACATGATGAGCAACACATTTAAAGAGTCCCTAGAGAGAGAAGAAAGAAAACAGACAAAAAATAAACGTTTCCTTTGGAATGAAAAAGTCAGCCTTTCAAACCAGGTTGCGGGGAAGGTGCGGGCATTTGCATTCCACTGCACGAGTGCTCCTTCCATAGGTCCGGTCCAACTCTTTGCAACCCCACTGACAGGAGCCCACCAGGCTCCTCTGTCCATGGGATTCTCCAGGAAAGAATAACCAGAGTGCATTGTCATTTCCTTCTCCAGGGGATCTTCCCCACCCAGAGACTGAACCGGTGTTTGCTACACTGGCAGAGGGATTCTTCACCGCTAAGCCACCTAGGAAGCTCCTCCTCTATATTAGGATTTAAGAAAGAAGAGCCTGCAGCCCTTGTATACTTTTATCCCAGAGGCTTGACCAATCCATTCCACGCGCCACACAAAACTTGAACGCGTTAGTTTTTGCTTCTGAAAGTCGTGATCAGCCCAAATTCAGTTTCTTTCACTGAATTCACCCAGGCCCCCACCTTGCACTACTTTGTAATTAATTCTCCCTGCACCACGGGCACGCCTTTCCCTGGGCCTCAGAACTGCCTTCCTGGGTCAGGGGGGCCCAGGGTGAGGGGGGCCCAGGGTGGGGGGAGCCCAGGGTGAGGGGGGCCCAGGCTCCGCCAGGAGGGAAATGGGGCCAGGTCGGATCAGAGGGGGACTTTGTTTTTAAAGGATCAATAGGGGATTAAAACTACCCGACAGCACAGCTCTTTTGATCAAATGATCACTGCTCGGATTTCAAAAGCGCGCGGTCAGCGAGCGTCGGGGGCGCACCCGGCGCGCGCCACTGAGGTTTGGGCGGTCCTGGGGGTGGACCTACGCAGGCTCTCCCCGCTCCCCAAAAGCCAGAGGCACTCGGGGGCTAGACGCTCCAGCGGATCCCCGAGACCTAGCAGGGCCTCCGGTGCCATCCACGTTCCCGGATCGCGTCCCGGTGGACGTTCCCCGATCGCGTCCGGATACGCCAAGCAGTCCGGAGGGTCGGGGAGGCGTCTCCGCGGTGCTCGGGGTTGGGGACCTGTAGCCTGGGGACTTCGGTTTGTAAAGGATCAATACGGGATTAAAAGTCCCCTAGACAGCACAGCTGTTTGGATCAATCACCGATCCGGTTTGCAAGGCGCGCCGCCAGCGAGTGCCGGGCGCCGCCTCGGCGTGTGCACTGCGTAACGGAGGTTTGGGCGGTCCTGGGGGTGGACCTACCGAGGCTCTCCCCACCCCCAAGCCCTGGGGGCTAGAAGCTTCAGCGGAGCCCAGAGTCCCCAGCAGCCGCCCTTCCCCCCCCCGCCCCACCCCGTGCCAACCCCATCCCCCAGTAGGGCCCCGAAGCGCCAAGCAGTCCGGAAACTGGGGGCGGCGTTTCTGCCGCGCTTGGGTTTCCGGACCTGTAGCCCGTGGCCTGAGACTTGGGGAGTGGGATTACCCTTGGAGGAATTTGTGGTGGTGAAAAGGAAAAGAGAAATAAGTTTTTCTTTCCCTTTCCTGAGAACAAAGAAGAGAGTGAACAGTGAGCAGGCCTGATCATTCCTAGTTTTGTTTTTTTTTTTTTTCACTTTAACTGCTCGGAACTCTGCCTGTCTGTAACTAAAGTTTGCTTTTTCTGACCCCTGACTCTGCAGGAGCCACAATTCACCCCCCCCCCCACCTTGGAATCTATGCTAAATACACCCCCTACGTGGTGTTCACGCTTACAGCACCCTTCTCCTTGAAGTTACATGTCAGAAAGAAGGCTCCCCAGAGCAACCGAGCCGCCAGACTCAGTTATGGGTTACTGACGACAGTGTAGGACTGTCTTTTAAACAATGCAAGAGGAAGAAATCAAGATCCTATCACCTCTTTGGGGGCCTGCCTGTTGGCCCAGAAGATAAAGAATCTGCCTGCCGTTTGGAGACCCGGGTTCGATCCCTGGGTCAGGAAGACCCCCTGGAGAAGGAAATGACAATCCACTCCAGTAATTCTTGCCTGGAGAATCCCATGGACAGAGGAGCCTGGAGGGGCTCCAGTCCACGGGGGTCGCCAAGAGTCCGGAAGGTAGGGACAAGGGGCAGACCGATTGCATCCTAGTGGGTTTCAGGCACACGGCCACGCCTGTGGGGTGGGGGGTGGGAGGGTGGTCACTGTTCAGAACGGGGCTGTGTCTTACTTTGGGGATGGAGGGCGCGCGGGGAGAGAGGGCTGGAAGGAGGCTCCGGAGCGTGGGCTTTTCCAAGAGGGAGCCCGGGAGAGTCGCGCCATAGTGAGTGGCCGGAGGGGACGCGGAGGCGCTTGGGGACCGGGACCTCTGGGGCGGGACAGGAAGTCTTTGGAGAGCGGGGGAGGGCCTGCGCCACCTCTACCGGGGCGTGGCCTGCCTGCCCCCGCTTCCTCCCCGCCGCCTCCCCCCGGCTTCTGGTCCGTTTCCTTCCGCTCCCTCCCGTCGTCCCTCCCCCCCACCTCCCGACGCCCCCCGCCCAGCTCTCTTGTCCCGCCGGCGTCCGGGAAGGCGAGGCTGCCTCCAGCTGCGTTTTGGAGACTCCGAGGCGGAAGCGCAGCCCGGCCTTTGGCTGGGTGGGTGGGGGTGGGGGTGGGGGGCGGTCCGCGCTCGCCCTAGACGCCCCACCCCTCTCCATTCCCCTGTTTCCACGCCCCCAGCCCCGGGATCGGGGAAGGACCGGGTCCCAGGGTCCCGCGCACCTGGCGGCGTGCGCGGCGCGTCTCCTCTGCGCAGCGGGCGCCATGGCGGAGCGCGGCCCGAGCGCGGGACCTTGCCCCGTGCGCGCTGTGTCCCGCCCACCGAGCGGCGAGAGCAGGGGTGTGGGGTCCCCCTCCCGCTCTAATCCGCTTAAAGTCCTGGGGCCTCAGGCGGAACTGAGCTCCTAAACAGGTTTGCCTGGGTGGCTCTCGGTGGCTGGCACTCCCAGGGGACTGGGGCCAAAGTGGGGGTGCGGTTGTTCACTTTCTGCGTCCTGTTTGACTCTTTGCGACCCCATGGACTGTGGAATTGCCAGGCTTCCCTGTCCCATCATCATATCCCGGACCTTGCTCAAACTCATGTCCATCCATCGGTGATGCCATCCAACCTTCTCATCCTCTGTCGACCCCTTCTCCTCCCGCCTTCAATCTTTCCCAGTATCTGAGTCTTTTCTAATGAGTCAGCTCTTCGCATCAGGTGGCCAGACTATTGGAGCTTCACCATCAGCAACAGTCTTTTCAGTAACGTGACTGTTATCACACCCCCAAACTGGTGGCAATGGGGTAAGAACAGGGATTGAAATTCGTTATAACTGGTTGGCAGATAGATGGGGAAACAATGAAAACAGTCACAGACTTTATTTTGAGGGGGTCCAAAATCACGGCAGATGCTGACTGCAGCCATGAAATTAAAAGACACATGCTCCTTGGAAGAAAAGTTACTGACCAACCTAGACAGCATATTAAAAAGCAGAGACATTACCTTGCCAACAAAGGTTTGTCTAGTCAAGGCTGTGGTTTTTCCAGTGGTCATGTATGGATGTGAGAGTTGGACTGTAAAGAAAGGTGAGCACCAAAGAATTGGTATTTATGAACTGTGGTGTTGGAGAAGACTCTTGAGAGTCCCTTGGACTGCAAGGAGATTCAGCTAGTCCATCCTAAAGGAAATCAACCCTGAATATTCATTGGAAGGACTGATGCTGAAGCTGAAATTCCAATCCTTTGGCCACCTGATGCGAAGACCAGACTCACTGGAAAAGACCCTGATGCAGGGAAAGACTGAAGGCAGGGGGAGAAGGGGACAACAGAGGATGAGATGGTTGGGTGGCATCACCGACGCAATGGACATGGGTTTGGGTAAACTCTGGGAGTTGGTGATGGACATAGAGGCCTGGCGTGCTGCGGTCCATGGGGTCGCAAAGAGTCGGACACGACTGAGCAACTGAACTGAACTGATAGCTGGTTGGTTCACTTTGGATGCAGGTTTCTGGGATCCCACCCCCCAAAAAAAGCTGGAAAAGCTGCAGTCATGAGAATAGTGAACATGCTCTTCACCTCAAGTGGCCAGAGTATTGGAGCTTCAGCTTCAGCATCAGTCCTTCCAATGACTATTCAGGACTGATTTCCTTTAGGATGGACTGGCTGGATCTCCTTGCAGTCCAAGGGACTCTCAAGGGTCTTCTGTTACTGGAATAGAGTTGATTTACAATCTTGTCTTAGTCTCAGGTGTAAAGTGAATCAGTCATACATACACATGGATCCCCTCTTTTTTGTATTTCCTTCCAATTCAGGTCATCACGGGTCATTGAGTAAAGTTCCTTGAGCTATACAGTAGGTTCTCACAAGTTATCTGTTTAATACATGTGTGCTATATTGCCTCGATCATGTCCGAAACTTTGCGACCCCGTGGACTGTATAGCCTGCCAGGCTCCTCTGTCCACGGGATTCTCCAGGCAAGAATACGGGATGGAGTAGCTCGCCACTTCCTTCTCCGGGGGAACTTCCCGACCCAGGGATTGAACCTGCGTCTCAGGTCTCCTGCACTGGCGGGCAGGTTCTTCACCACCAGTGACACATAGAAAGCCATTTAACAACAGTTCCTCTAAACGTGCATGTTAATTCCAAAAATTTAGACCTAGACTATTTTTGCTTTTCAAAATGTGCTATTATATTTGAATAGCAAAAAAGAAAAAGAAAGCCATTTCAGACGTCATAGTCTGTTTGTGTCTGTTCCAGTCTCCCAATTTATCCTGTGCACCCCTTACCCCCTGGTAAGCCTGATTTTCTTTTCTACATCTATGACTGTTTCTGCAGTATGTGTGGGTGTGTGAGTTCATTGCTGAGTCGTGTCCAACTCTTTGTGACCCCGTGGACTGTAGTCCGCCAGGCTCCTCTGCCCATGGGATTCTCCAGGCAAGAATCCTGGAGTGGGTTGCTGTTTCCTCTTCCAGGGGGGAATCTTCCCAACCCAGGCATCAGACCCGGGTTTCTGTAGTATAGATAAGTTCATTTGTATATTTTAGCTTAGGCGTCTTTTTTTTTTTTTTATTGGAGAGTCATTACTTCCCAATATCATGCTGGCTTTCGCCATGCCTCAACCTGAATCAGCCGTAGGTATACATATGTCCCCTCCTTCTTGGACCTCCCTCCCTATCCCACCCCTATAGTCCGTCATAGAGCGCCAGCTTTGGCTTCCTTGCGCCGTACAGCAGATTCCAACTGCCTGTCTACCTTACGAAGGATAGGACATATGTTTCAAGGCTACCCTATCTGCCGGTCCCACCCCATCCTTCCCCCGCTGTGTCTGCAAGTCCGTCGTTTATGTCTTCGCCTCTTTTGCTGCTCTGCAGTTAGGATCGCCAGGACCATCTTTCTAGATTCCATGTATGTGCATTCACTTCACTTCAGTCGCCCGACTCTTTGTGACCCCATGGACCGCAGCACGCCAGGCCTCCCTGCCCATCACCAACTCCCGGAGTTCACCCAAACTCCTGTCCCTCGAGTCGGTGATGCCATCCAGCCATCTCATCCCCTGTCGTCCCCTTCTCCCATGTGCATTAATATAGGATATTTGTCTTTCTCATAGTCAAAACATAAAGACGAGTACTGGATTCTTTTCTTTTTTATTATTGATTTATCTTTTTAATTGAAGGATAATTGCTTTACAGACTTTGGTTGGCTTCTGCTAAACCTCAGCATGAATCAGCCATAGGTATACCTGTGTCCCCTCCCTCTTGAACCTCCGTCCCACCCCCCACCTCTCTGGGTTGTTACCGAGCCCCCGTTTGAGTTCCATGAGCAATACCGCAAATTCCCATTGGTTATGTAATTTACACATGGTCATGTAAGTTTCCCGGCTCCCCTGGAGGCTCAGCTGGTAAAGAATCCGCCTGCAATGCGGTTGGATCTCTGGCTCAGGAAGATCCCCGAGAGGAGGGCTTGGCAACCCGCTCCTGTATTCTTGCCTGGAGAATTCCATGGACAGAAGAGCCTGGTGGGGCTACAGTCCATGGGGTCACAAAGAGCCTGGCACAACGCAGGGCACTGTGAGTTTCCAAGTTACTGTCTTCATACATCTCAGCCTTTCCTTCCCGCCCACCACTGCCCTACACTGACCGCAGCCTGGATTCTTCAGTTAGGTAACTTTAGAAGTGGCGGAGAAAGGATTCAAGCCCACACAAGCAGGCGACTTGACTTCACACCGGTGGTTTATATTTGTCTGGCGCCAGTGAAGACCTGCAGGGGCTCGGGGAGCCGGGTTTCCCAGGCGGGCTCCTATCGTGCGTCCGCGTCCCGATCGCACCAGCAGAAGGGAAACCGGCCGCAGCATGGCTGCAGCCACGGCTTCCACGTGTTGTCCGCCGCGTCCAGCTGCAGCGGAACCGGGCTGAGCGTCCGGCGGTGGGCCGCCACGGCCCGGGCCACGGTCTCCACCACCCGGTGGAACGAGGGCTCCGTGTCCGGCGTGAGGGCGTGGGCCTCGGAAGGGTCTCGGGACAGGTCGAACAGCAGCGGTGGGTCGTGCTGGGTTACCCGGTCCCCAGAGCAGGGGCACACCAGCTGCCCGTAGCAGGCGCCTGCGCCGTCCGGCTGGAAGACGGGGGTCGCGAAGTGGACTTTCCACACTGCGCCTCCTGGCGGGAAGGCGAGAATTAGTGCGGGTGGGACCTGCAGGCTAAGGATGGATGGTGGCCGGTCTTCTGAGCCTGTTTGGGGCGGATGGGACAGGCGTGGGCTTCCCTGGTGGCTCAGACGGTAAAGAATCCGCCTGCAATGCAGGAGACCCAGGTTCCATCCCTGGGATGGGAAGAAACCCCAGAGGAAGGCCTGGCAACCCGCTCCAGTATCCTTGGGCTTCCTGGCGGCTCAGACGATAAAGAATCCGCCTGCAATGCAGGAGACCCAGGTTCGACCCTTGGGTCGGGAAGATTCCCTGGAGGAGGAGGGCATGGCCACCCACTCCAATATTCCTGCCCAGAGAATCCCATGGACCGGAGCCTGGCGGGGCTACACACAGTCCATGGGGTCGCCAAAGAGTTTGACACTACTTAGCGACTGAACAACCAGGAAACCATTGGCAAGCCTTCCCTTCCTATTGGGGACAGGATGATTGACAGCTAAAGGATGCTCCTGGGATCGGAAGGAAACTACCGCCAAGAAGGAAGTAAGGGCGGTCACGTGGAAATATATGAAAGGCGTGAAGGAGCAGAAAAGGAGAGCAGAGGCCAAGCGGGGCCCCCGCGTGCGGCGGACTCACGGTCGCGTTGGTGCCACCGGGCGGCGTGCAGAAAGCTCTCGCAGTAGTGCATGAGGAATTCGTGGTCCGAGTGCTCCGCGGTCCCCTGGAGCAGGGCCAGCAGGTCCCGGCCGTCCACCACCCTGCAGGCGGGAGCGAAGGAGCGGACTCAGGGCGGGGCACTGGGAAGCGGGCAGGAGCCATTAGCGAGCCCAGGCGGGCAGCTGGTATACCATCCGCCTTTGGTTGGAAGAGCCAGGCGGGTCCGCCCCCTCCAGGGGGCTGAAGCAAAAGGTCTACCCGGCATTATTCTGAATGCACGGATGGGTTATTGTCTGGGAAACAGCTGCTTGATTTTATACGGATTGGAGCTTTAACTCCTTACAGAAATATGTGGTGTGCTTCCACAAGACCTGGAATCATTCCATAAATATATATAACAAAATAAGTATGCGTATATACGATATATATGGGGCTTCCCTGGTGGCTCAGCTGGTAAAGAATCTGCCTGCAATGCAGCACACACGGGTTTGATCACTGGGTTGGGAAGATCCCCTGGAGAAGGGCGTGGCACCCCACTCCAGTATTCTTTCCTGGAAAATCCCATGGACAGAGGAGCCTGGCCGGCTACAGTCCATGGGGTCTCGAAGAGTCAGACATGACTGGGCAACTAATGCTTTCACTTTCATCATATAAATTAATTATGTATTCATCTGTATGTTGGCAAGTTTAAGACATTATTTTCTTTCTTTTACTCCCAAATTTTGTATAATTTTTTGGGGGGGTCATGCTGTGCTTCGTGTAGGATCTTAGTTCCCTGACTAGGGATTGAACCCACAACTCCTGCATTGGAAGTACGGAGTTTCAACCACCGGGCTTCCAGGGAAGTCTCAATAATTTTTAAAAAGAAAAAAAAAAGGAAACATCGAAAGTCCCTATCAGGCTACGTGAAAAGGACTCTCTCGTGATGGACGGTCAGTAAATACGTCGGTGTGTTTCAGCGACCATCGTCATACTCAGGCTCCACTTTTAACTCAGGAGAGGGACATGTTGTGTACACCATAAAGAAGACATTGGAGCCCATAATGATGAACGATTTTCCAGGTACCCATCTCATGGGCGTTTTAGGCCAAACGAAAGTGATGTTTGACGCACACGTTGTCTGTATGCAAAACGGAATTGCCTTCTCTGGGCCGGTCTTTACCTGTCCTGGGGCACCTGGCCACCCGCCAGGTGGACCACGGTGGGGAAGACGTCCATCAGGCTGGTGGGTTCATGGACCACGCGGCTGGCCGGCAGGACCCCGGGCCACCGGAATATCCCCGGGACCCGGATCCCGCCTTCCCAGCCGCCCGTGCCTTTGCTGCCTGTGTTTAAACATGAACAGGAAAGAATGTGATTGCAAATCAGGGGTTGCTTCCCTGGGTGACTTAACCCTTGTGTTCATTTTAAATCACTCTTTCTCCCCCTCTCTGTTTAATGACATGATGACATTTAGCTCCTACATGGTCAGATTTTATTTTCCTTATAAATCTGGGTGTTGGTTTTCCACCATCCTGGGATCAGGATGTGAATGTCTTGGGGGACATTATTCTCTCCACCACTCAGGTGTCAGTATTTGGGGATATTATTCTGTCTATCAACCATGTGGGGTGTCAGGACGTGGATATCTTTGGGGACATGATTCTGTCCACCACAGTGATCACTGGGGTTCTTCTGATTTTTGTGACTTTGCTTTTGTAAACTCACATTCCAGAGGAAGGGTTGAGAATTATTGGGAAGAGATGAAGACAGTAGACACACATCTGCGAATGCGTAACTCTCACCTTTGTATATCCCATTCCAGCCACCATATTGGTTGTTTCCAGACTGAGCCTCTAAGGACCCGCCGTGATCCGATGTAAAATAAACGAGGGTGCTGTTGGTCAACCCTTCTGTGTCCAAAGTATCGAGGATCTGGCCTGCAAAGAACACATGTGTCTGAGGCGGTCAAAACAGAAGACAGTCTTTCACCAAATTTTTGGAACACTTCATGAAAAGGAGTCTTCAGTATGAAAGCATGCTGAGTGACCAGTCACAGAAGTGTGGGATTCTAGTGGGTGTAGTCAAAGCTCTGGTTTTTCCAGTTAGTCACGTACGGATGTGAGAGTTGGACCATGAAGAAGGCTGAGGGCAAAAGAACTGATGCTGTAGTGCTGGAGAAGACTCTTAGGGTTCTTTGGACTGCAAGATCAAACCAGTCCATCCTAAAGGAAGCCAACCCTGAATATTCATTGGAAGGACTGATGCTGAAACTCTAGTCCTTTGGCCACCTGATGGGAAGAGCTGACTCACTGGAAAAGACC
This sequence comes from Cervus elaphus, assembly GCF_910594005.1. Classification (NCBI taxonomy): domain Eukaryota; kingdom Metazoa; phylum Chordata; class Mammalia; order Artiodactyla; family Cervidae; genus Cervus; species Cervus elaphus. The sequence goes on along the minus strand of NC_057848.1, from coordinate 178,421,311 downwards.
CTGAAGCTGGGAAAGATTGAAGGCAGGAGGAGAAGGGGGCGGCAAAGGATAAGGTGATCAGATATCATCACCAACTCAATGGGCGTGAATTTGAGCAAACTCTAGGAGATGGAGACGGAGTGCTGCAGTCCATGGGATCTCAAAGAGTCGGACACAACTTGGAGACTGAACAACCAGATAGCGTCTTTGATCTAAGATTGATACATCTGTTTGTATGTGCCCCCATTCAGCCTCCAAAAAATTTCAGGAGAGTGACAAGGTTGCATGAGACATAGGACAGTGTGGCGAACACTGAAAAGTGAGGCAAAAGAAGATTACAGAGAAGAAAGGAGAGGGACCAGTGGTGACTATGAAGCAGGCGTTAAACTGTTTGCACAGCAATGAAGAAAAGCTACTTACCCACCATCCAGTCCATCTCTTCTGTGTTGTCCCCGTAAAGCCCATGGGGACTCCTCCCACGGAAGTTCTCAGTCGTGACAAGTGGGGTGTGGACGTGTAGAAAGGACACAAAGAGGAGGAAAGGTCCTTGCTTGTTTCTGAAAACCGATACAACACGCCTGGCTTTACTTCTTGTTCACTTGTTGCAGTGGACCCAGTTGGGTTCCCGGGATCATCATTTAGGACCATCCATTTGACCAAAACTGTCTTTCTGAGCCATAAGGATTTCACCATGCGGGCTTTCCTGGTGGCTCGGTTTGTAAAGAATCTTCCTGCAACACAGGAGACCTGGGTTTGATCCCTAGGTCGGGAAGATACCCTGGAGAAGGGCATGGCAACCCACTCCAGTATTCTTGCCTGGAGAAGCCCATGGACGGAGGAGCCTGGTGGGCTACAGGGGTGGTAAAGAATCAGACATGACTCAGCGACTGTCGGTTTCACTTTTTTTATACCTATTAACAAGAGAAGTGGGCAGCAGAGGATGAGAGAGTTGGATGGCATCTCATCCGACTCGAAGGACATGAGTTTGAGTAAGCTCCGGGAGCCGGTGATGGACAGGGAGGCCTGGCGTGCTGCAGTCCATGGGGCCGCGAAGAGTCAGACACGACTGAGCCACTGAACAACAACCTACCCATTTCGGAAGAAGGAGATTCAGGATGCGTCTTCACCCCGAAGCGCCTCTCTGCACTCACCTTTTGACAAAGGATGAGACCTCCCGGAGCATGAGTGGCGTCGTCCTCTGAGAGCGCATGGGCTGCTCTGTGATGGAATGATTCCGCATCAGAAAGCAGTCCGCGTGCGCGATCAGGGCGCCCACCACACAGGAGGCGGTGAAGAGCAGGAGGCACACGACGGTCGACCAGATGACCGGAGTCCAGGAGGCTGGGATCAGGTGGGTGAGCTTCCCGATGGTGAGCGTGAGGGCGGCCAAGGCCACGAGCTGGGAACAGACACCCAATCGATGCTCCAGGACCGCACGCTTCTCGGAGAGTCCCCAGCGCTCGCAGTCTGCCATCATGCTGAACGGCATTCCGTAGAAATAGTCGAAGCCGTGATTGAGCGGGTGGTGGCAGTAATCGTTGGCAGACGCACAGTTGAGACCCAAATGCCATTTTCCTGGAAAACAGGCAAAAAAAGAAAAAGTGTGCAGACGTGACAGTGGTCCTTTCATCCTTCCGTGAGTGGGTACGACGTGCTTGCCGAGTCCTCGGTTCTCGGCTGGGTGGTGGGATGAGGTCAGGGTGCAGGCAGGTGGGCAGGGGATGGTGTTTGCTGTTATTTCCCCAGGAACCTGGCCGGGTTGGGTCAAGGCAAGGAGAAGTGTGCCCGTGTTTCTGGTGCCCGTTGTAACTAATCACCATCTCCATCTTCTCAGAGTCTGATCGTTCTTTCAAACACCTGTGAGTTGCCTGCATCTTACTGTTTCTCAGTTGAGAACTCCGTAACTTTGCCAGCAAAAGTGCATCTAGTCAAAGCTGTGGTCTTTCCAGTTGTCATGTATGGATGTGAGATTTGGACCAAAAAGAAAGGTGAGCGTCAAAGAATTGAGGCTTTTGAACTGTGGTGTTGGAGGAGACTCTTGAGAGCCCCTTGGGCTGCAAGGAGATCCAACCAGTCCATCCTGAAGGAAATCAGTCCTGAATATTCATTAGAAGGACTGATGCTGAAGCTGAGGCTCTAATATTTTGGCCACCTGATGCAAAGAACAGACTCACTGGAAAAGACCCTGATGCTGGGAAAGACTGAAGGCAGGAGGAGAAGGGGACGACAGAGGATCAGATGGTTGGATGGCATCACCAACGCAATGGACATGAGTCTGAGCAAACTCTGGGTGATGGTGAAGGACAGGGAGGCCTGGCGTGCCGCAGTCCATGGGGTCACAAAGAGTCAGACACGATTGAGCGACTGAACAGCAGCAACGGATTAGAACCACATGTGGTCTGCAGTGGGGACCTTAGAGAGATTTTGCGTTCTGTTGAAAATTTGTTACCGTCACATCTGTGATGCGTCCAATGCCGTCTTGTAGGTGATTTGCAGTTGTATTTTTATTTTTTAAATTTTTATTTCATACTGCAGTTTTACTGATTAATAGTGTTCTCTTAATTTCAGATGTACAGCAAAGTGAATCAGTGATACATATGCATGTATCTCTTCTTTTTCAAAATTTTTCCTCAGTTAGATTATTACAGAGTATTGAGCAGAATTCCCTGTGCTGTCCAGCAGGTCCTTGCTGGTTCTCCATGTTAAACACAGCAGTGTGTCCATGTCCATCCCAGACTCCCTAACTATCCCTCCCCCATCCTTTCCCCTGGTGACCATCAGGTTATCACAGAGCATTTAGCAGAGTTCCCTGTGCTGTCCAGCAGGTCCTTGCTGGTTCTCCATGTTAAATAGAGCCGTGTGTCCATGTCCATCCCAGACTCCCTGACTATCCCTTCCCCCATCCTTCCCCCTGGTGACCATCAGGTTATTACAGAGTATTGAGCAGAGTTCCCTGTGCTGTCCAGCAGGTCCTTGCTGGTTCTCCATGTTAAATACAGCAGTGTGTCCATGTCCATCCCAGACTCCCTGACTATCCCTTCCCCCATCCTTCCCCCTGGTGACCATCAGGTTATCACAGAGCATTTAGCAGAGTTCCCTGTGCTGTCCAGCAGGTCCTTGCTGGTTCTCCATGGTAAATACAGCAGTGTGTCCATGTCCATCCCAGACTCCCTGACTATCCCTTCCCCCATGCTTCCCCCTGGTGACCATCAGGTTATTACAGAGTATTGAGCAGAGTTCCCTGTGCTGTCCAGCAGGTCCTTGCTGTTCTCCATGTTAAACACAGCAGTATGTCCATGTCCATCCCAGACTCCCTGACTGTCCCTTCCCCCATCCTTTCCCCCTGGTGACCATCAGGTTATCACAGAACATTGAGCAGAGTTCCCTGTGCTGTCCAGCAGGTCCTTGCTGGTTCTCCTTGTTAAATGCAGCAGTGTGTCCATGTCCATCCCAGACTCCCTAACTATCCCTTCCCCCATCCTTTCCCCTGGTGACCATCAGGTTATCACGGAGTATTTAGCAGAGTTCCCCGTGCTGTCCAGCAGGTCCTTGCTGGTTCTCCATGGTAAATCCAGCCGTGTGTCCATGTCCATCCCAGACTCCCTGACTATCACTTCCCCCATCCTTCCCCCTGGTGACCATCAGGTTATTACAGAGTATTGAGCAGAGTTCCCTGTGCTGTCCAGCAGGTCCTTGCTGGTTCTCCATGGTAAACACAGCAGTGTGTCCCCGTCCATCCCAAAGTCCCACTCTACCCCCCACCCCCACCCAGTTTCTAAGCTTTTAAATCACAGCGCACCGGAAAACTGTATGAACCACCAAAAATCTCATTAAGCTGATATTTCTGGCGCATCTACTTTGCATGAAGCAATGTGGGTAACAACATCCCAGCATGCGTGGAGCTTTATGTCCAGTGAGACATTCTACTGTGTTTCCCAACTATTTCACTTGCAAACTTTTTAGTTGAATTGAAAGTGAAAGTCGCTCAGTCGTGTCCAGCGCTTTGTGACCCCATGGACTATTGGTCCTTGGAATTCTCCAGGCCAGAACGCTGGAGTGGGTAGCCTTTCCCTTCTCCAGGGGAATCTTCCCAACCCAGGGATCGAACCCAGGTCTCCCGCATTGCGGGCAGATTCTTTACCAGCTGAGCCACAAGGGAAGCCCAAGAATACTGGAGGGGGTAGCCTTTCCCTTCTCCAGGGGATCTTCCCAATCCAGGAAATCGAACTGGAGTCTCCTTTATTGCAGGCGGATTCCTTACAACTGAGCTATCAGGGAAGCCCGTAGATGAATTAAATGTCCCTATAAAAATAACGTGCTCAATACTGTTTGACTGGCTCCTGACTATGATTCTTTGGATGTTGCCAACAAAATTGGGATCATCTAAACTGAGTCCAGTATAAAAGTCTTCAGAAGAAACAAATGGTAATGTGCTTAATCCTTAGAAAGTGTACCTACCTATGAGTCCGGTGGTATAGCCTCTGTCTTTCAGTATTTTTGCAAAAGTTATTTCACTGGGCGGAAGTCCTCCAGAGACCGCTGTCCACCGGAGAACACGGTGACCTTGACTGGAAACCATACCTTTGATCAACGGTGTTCAGAGAGATGTTACAGTCAGACATCGAGTTTGGTCATCAAGGCTATTGTTAAGTGTCAGTCACTCCGTCCTGTCTGAGTCTTTGTGAGCCATAGACCGTAACACACCAGTCTCCTCCGTCCATGGGATTCTCCAGGCAAGAATACTGGAGTGGGTTGCCATTCCCTTCTCCGGGGGATCTTCCTGTCCCAGGGATTGAACCCTGTATTGGTGGAAATCTCCATGACTCAATATGCGATGGAGAATTTAACCTTCCAACATGAGTTGAGCTCATGGGGTTTATTTCTGGCATTGTCACCCAGTGTACTTTCTTTTTTTTTTTTTTAAATTTATGTCTATTTTATTTTTTGGCTGCGCTGGGTCTTTGTGGCTGCCGGCCAGTCTAGTTATGGCGACTTTGTCTTTAATGGAGACACCGTTTCAGTTTGTGGATGAAAGGCGCTCAGTCATGTCTGCCTCTTTGCGACCCCACAGACTGTACACTCCATGGAACTCTCCAGGCCAGAATTACTGGAGTGGATAGCCGTGCCCTTCTCCAGGGGATCTCCCCCACCCGGGAATCAAACCCAGGTCTCCTGCATTGCAGGCAGATTCTTTACCATCTGAGCCCCCAGGGGAGGCCTTGAACTGTGTGGTTAAATATGGTTAAAATAGGATGTTGTATATTATGTGACTTTGACCACAATAAAACAAAAACAGTAAAAAAAAAAAATTACAGGGGGACTTGGAGCATTCTCCCGACCCTGTACTTAATAATTCATGCCTGCTTAGTCACAGAGAGCGTGTTCCTGTCCACTGTGTGGCTAGATGGAAGGACCGACCTGATCGGAGCGGGTATCTGCCTGTTAAAAACGCCGCTCTGCTTGGGGTGCACACAGGGGCGGCGGCCAGATGCTGGGTGAGCCTCACGCCGTCTGCCGCAAGGCGGTCGATGTTTGGAGTCCTGTGCAAGAAAACATTAGCTCTCTTAATCCTCAGCAAACCAACACGGGGTTTGTTTTTCTTTCCATAAAGCAGAGTGACATCCTACTAGATAGAAAAGCTGGCATTTTACGAATGAACACCTCCCTGAGTCCATTCAGTCATGCCCGACTCTTTGCGACCCCCACGGACTGTAGCCCAACAGGCTCCTCTGTCCATGGGATTCTCCAGGCAGGAACACTGGAGTCGGTTGCCTTAATCTACTCCAGGGGATCTTCCCGACCCAGGGATCGAACCTGCGTCTCCTGCACTGGCAGGCGGATTCTTTACCGCCTTAGGAATGAGCAAAAAAGACAACGACTTTGCAGAGGTGAGGATGTCGTACAGAGTGACGTGAGTCAGAAACATAAGAATATCGTATATGAGCGCGTATATGTGGAATCTGGGAAGATGGTACCGATGAACCTGTTTGCATAGCAGAAATGGAGACGCAGATGTAGAGACAAACGTGTGGATACCAAGGAGGGAAGGTGGGGTGGGGTGGGATGATTTGGGAGTTTGGGATTGACCCATAGACCCCACTGATACAATGGGCTTCCCAGGTGGCGCTAGCGGTAAAGAACCCACCTGCCCATGGAGGAGATTCCTGGGTCAATCCCAGGGTCAGGAAGATCTCCTGGAGGGAAGGCGTGGCAACCCACTCCAGTGTTCTTGCCTGGAGAATCCCCATGAACAGAGGAGCCTGGTGGGCTACAGTCCATGGGGTTGCAAAGAGTCTGAGATGACTGAAGTGAGTTAGCATGATACTGTGTATAAATTCGTAAATGACTGAAGCGACGTAGCGTGATACTCTATATAAAATAGATAACTAGTCAGAACCTACACTACAGCACGGGGAACCCTACTCAATGCTCTGTGGTGACCTGAACGGGAAGGAAAATCCAAAAAGACGGGGGATACAGGTACACGTATAGTTGATTCACTTTGTTAGCAGAAGCTAACAACATCGTAAACAACTATACTCCATTGAAAATTAATAACAACAAAAAGAAAACAGTGGCAAAACTTCAAACGTCTTCTGAACCATCAAAGAAACATCAACTGCAGAACTGTTTTTCGATGTTTGACCACACCCCTCTGCATGCAGGATCTTAGTTCCCTGAGCGGGAATCGAACCTGCATCCCTTGCGTTGGAAGGCAGAGTCTTAACCACGGGACCACCAGGGAAATCCCATTCAACTGCATTGTTTACCAAAAGCTTCCACTTTTGGAGGCTGAGATGGACTCAATAGAACATCCAGAATTGAGAGTCCAGGGTGATTTCTCACTTAGGACTCTCAGTCTTTTTTGTTTTTATTTTTAAATTTTTTTATATGGGTGTATCATTGATTCACCATGTTGCATTAGTCTCTGGCGTACAGTGGAGTGATTCAGTTATACTATGCGTTTGAGCTGGGCTGAGTGCAGGTGTGGGAAGAATGCAAGATGGAAGTGCTTTTAATCGCTGTCATGTCTGACTCTACAACCCCATGGACTGTAGCCCCTCCAGGCTCCTCTGGCCATGGGATTCTGCAGGCAAGCATACTGGAGTGAATTACCATGTCCTCCTCCTGGGGATCTTCCCCACCCAGGGGTAGAAGCCGACCGAGTCTCCTGCGTTGGCAGGCGAACTCCTTACCACTGAGCCTCCTGGGAAGCCCGATATCTTACAAAGAAAGGATGTGTGCATAGCTCTGTTCAAGTCTGAATTGCCTAGACCAAAGGTCAGATGGCTTATCATGGACCTCAGCACCCGGGTGTCAGATAAGCCGGTCTCCGGTCCTTGCCTGATGGTGGTGTTGCCGTAGCAACCGACGTCTCCAATGCCGAGATCGTCCGCCATCAGAAGGAGGATGTTCGGCCCGGGGCCGCAGGCGGAGGGTTTCGGACCCAGAAGCGCAGCGAAGGCTAGCGCCAGCCAGCTCCTGAAAGACAAGGGCCAGACAAGGCTGCGTGCGGGGTTGCATCGAAGTACACAGCTTCTGTGAGCGGGAAAGCTGGGGCCGCTCCTCCAGGGGACTTTCAGAGGGGCATCCCGGTACAGGAGAGTCTGAATACATCTCTTAGGCATTTGATTCGTTTTTCTTCTTTTTAAAAATGTATGTTATGGGGAACACATGTAAATCCATGGCTGATTCATGTCAACGTATGGCAAAAACCACTACAATATTGTAATTAGCCTCCAACTAATAAAAATAAATGAAAAATATATATATGTTTTATTAAACATAATGTATATTTCCTAAATATATATTATAAATTATATTAAATTAATATATATTATCATCCCATTCCAGAAGAGTTTGAATACATCTCTTAGGCATTTGATTCTTTTTTCTTCTTTCTAAAAATATATATTACATTAAATATAATACATATTATTTGATATTTTTCTTATTTTAAATACATATTAATTAAATATAATATATATATATTATCATACTATTTCAGAAGAGTCTGAAAGTATCTCTTAGGCATTTTCTTTTTGTTAAAAGCCACTTGTACTTTTTTTGGATATTAGCGTTGAATTTCAGAAGAGGTTGGATACATGTCTTAAGCATTAGATTTTTCTTCTTTTTTTTTTTCTGTTAGCGACCCCATGGACTATAGTCCATGGAATTCTCCAGGCCAGAATACTGGAGTGGGTAGCCTTTTCCTTCTCCAGGGGATCTTCCCAACCCAGGTCTCCCGCATTGCAGGCGGATTCTTTACCAGCTGAGCCACAAGGGAAGCCCGAGAATACTGGAGTGGGTAGCCTGCCCCTTCTCCAGGGGATCTTCCCGCCCCAGGAATCACACTGGGGTCTCCTGCATTGCAGGTGGATTCTTTTCCAGCTGAGCTACCAGGGAAGCCCTAAACATATATTCTGTTAAATTATCATCCCATTTCAGAAGAGCTTGAATACATCCCTTAGGCATTTTCTTTTTGCTAAAAGCAACTCATACTTTTTTTTTTTAATATTAGCTTTGAATTTCAGAAGAGCCTGAATACGTCTTAGGCATTTGATTTTTCTTCTTTTTTTTTAGTTAAAAATGACTCACACTTTTTTTTTTAATATTATCTTCTCATTTCAGAAGAACTTGAGTACATCTCTTAGGCATTTGAGTTCACCCCCGCCCCCGCCTTTTTTAAGTTAAAAACAACTCATGCTGTTTTATAGATATATTATCATCCCATTTCAGAAGAATTTGAATACATCTCTTAGGCATTTGATTTTTTTTTCTCTTTTTTTAGTTAAAAACAAGTCACACTTTGTTAAGATGATCACATTTCAGAAGATCTTGAGTACACCTCTTAGGCATTTAATTTTTTTTTTTTTTTTTTAGTGAAAGACAACTCACACTTTTTAAAATATATATTATCATCCCATTTCAGAAGAGTGTGAATATATCTCTTAGGCATTTGACTCTTTTTTTCTTTTTTTTTTTGGTTAAAAACAACTCATACTCTTTTTTTAAAAACACATTATCATCCCATTCAGAAAAGTTTGCATTCATCTCTTAGACATTTTTTTCCCTTTTTTTTTAAGTTAAAAACACTCATACTCTTTTTTTTAAAAATATTATCAACCCATTTCAGATTTCAGATAGTTTAAAAAAACTCACACTTTAAAAATATATATTATCATCCCATTTCAGAAGAATTTGAATACATCTCTTGTGGCTCAAATACATTCCCTGGTGGCTTAGCTAGTAAAGAATCCACCTGCAATTCGGGAGACCGGGGTTTGATCCCTGAGTTGGGAAGATCCCCTGGTAAAGGGAAAAGCTACCCACTCCAGTGTTCTGACCTAGAGAATTCCATGGACTGTATAGTCCACGGGGTCACAAAGAGTCGGATACGACTGAGTGACTTTCACTTTCACTTTCTTAGGCATTTGATTTTTTTTTTTTTTTTTTAGTTAAAACAACTCACACTTTTAAAATACATAACATCAATCGCATTTCAGAAGCATTTGAATACGTCTCTTAGGCACTTGAAATTCTTCTTTTTTCCAGGCAGTCCAGCAGTTAAGATTTCGCCTTCCAATGCAGGGAGGACAGGTTTGATCCCTGGTTTGGAAGCTAAGATCCTACATGCCTTGAGGCCAAAAACCCAAAATGTAAAACGGAAGCAGTGTTGTCATACATTCAATAACATGCACTCAGCTGCTTAGCCGGGTCCGACTCTTTGCAACCCAAGGACCATAGCCTGCCAGGCTCCTCTGTCCGTGGGGTTCTCCAGGCAAGAAGACTGGAGTGGGTTGCCATGCCCTCCTCCAGGGGATCTTCCCGACCCAGGGATCGAACCCGAGTCTCCTGCATTGCAGGCAGATTCCTTACTATCTGAGCCCCCAGGGAACTCCAAGGGGCATTGATCAGTGACTAACTGAGAAAGATCACTTTACTATCAACGGATTCTGAAAAACTGACCGGAAGAGACGCAGAGGCAGACGGTGGAGATGACCGATTTGCACACAGCCCTGTCTTACCAAGAGTGTTCCAGATGTAACATGTCCTCTCTCCTTGTATTTCCTGTAAGAAATAAAGAGGTGTATACTTGGGCAGCAGGAACGGAACTATTGATAGTGCATTAAATAATATAATGGCTCAGTGGTAAAAAATAAATAAACAATCTGCCCGCAACGCAGGACATGTGGGTTCAGTCCCTGGGTTGGGAAGATCCCCTGGAGGAGGAAATGGCAACCCACTCCAGTCTTCTTGCCTGGAGAACCCCACGGACAGAGGAGCCTGGTGGGCTACAGTCCACGGGGTCACAAAGAGTAGGACACGACTGAGCATGCAGGCAATCCTGTGAGGCCGGTCAGCTTAGGGCACTGAGTATGCTCAAGAGTTTCAACAACAAGAGGGAAAAAGTTGATTCTGCCAGTAGCCTGTGAAAATGACCAAAAACCCATAAAGGAAGGCTCTTCCTGGAAATTGCCCAGCTGTCGAGTAGTTAAGACGGTGTGCTTCCAGCGCAAAGCGCGTGGGTTCAGTTCCTGGTCGGAGAAACTAAGATCCCGCATGCTGACCAGTGTGGCCAAAACAACAACAAATCACACAGGGGGCTTCCCTGGCGGCTCAGCGGTAAAGAATCCGCCTGCCAATGCAGAAGGCGCTGCTTCCACCCCCGGGTTGGGAAGATCCCTCTTGCAGATGAACAGTGAAGGCTGTGAGCCACAAACACTGAAGTCTGTGAGCCCTAGAGCCTGTGATCTAGGATCCGGCAAAGAAGACACAGCACATCCATGAGTAATAAATCAGTTAATCTGGAAACAATAAAGAACCAAAGCGATGCTCTTCCCTGCGGAAGAAGCTTTACAGACACTGGACACCGTCTCCAGAATGTAGAACGCAGACTTCCTTAGATGTACTTAGGACAGAGGGGGTGATTGCTTCGGAGGCCCCAAAACAGACCACTGTTTCTCCCTTGTGGTGAAAGTTCCCGAGGCGTTCTGCATTCAGGCGTGGCTGCTGGAAGCCTGGTTCGGTCCAGACGGACCTTGAGTCCCACATCGGGAGCAAGGAAGCAAGGTTCTCCCTGCTGGCTCAAGTGGTTAAAAGAACCCACCTGGCAATGTAGGAGACGCAGGTTCGATCCCTGGGAGGTCCCCTGGAGGAGGAAATGGCAACCCTCTGCAGTCTTCTCGCCTGGAGAATCCCACAGACGGAGGAGCCTGGCGGGGCTACAGTCCACGAGGTCGCAAGCGTCAGACCTGACTCAGAGGCTGAACAACAGCAAGCAAAGCCGTGTTTCCTCCGAAGGTTCTAGAATCCTCGGACCTCACCCAGGTTGTGGTTTACTGGTCCTGTTTGCACAAACTCGGGACGAAGCGGATGTTCTAGTCCAACGGCAGACTGGAGGCGTGTTCAGTTTGACGAGGTCCCAAATGCCCTCGAGGTAGGTCCTTGGATCAGAAGGGGCCAGTGTGCAAACAGCGTGTGTGCTCAGTCAGCCCTGCCCGAGTCTCTGCGACCCCACGGACTGCAGCCCACCAGGCGCCTCCGTCCCTGGGATTCTCCAGGCAAGAATACTGCAGTGGGTGGCCACACCCTCCTCCAGGGGATCTTCCCCATCCAGGGATCGAACCCCCGTCTCCTGTGTCTCTTGCCTTGCAGGCAGGTCGGTTACCACTGAGCCAGCTGGCTACCCTGTCCAAACAGTGTCCTTGGAGCCAGACTGCAGGAGGTAGGCTGGAGTGGGTATGTCCTTGTTGGAACTCTCTTTCAACTTGACCAGGAAAAAAAAACAAAACCAACTGGTTTGGGGTTTCTGGCCTTTTGTGTCTGAGTCCTGATGTGACTTAAAAAAAAAAAAATGTAAGGGCTTTCCCGGTGGCCCAGTGGTAAAGAATCCACCTGCCGGAGAGGGAGACACGGGTTCGATCTCTAGTCTGGGAAGATCCCACGTGGTGCGGTGGGGCAACTAGCTGAGCTGGTGCTCTCGAGGCCACGAGCTGCAGCCGCAGAAGCCTGGAGCCCGTGCCCTTTCACCAGACGAGCCCCTGCAGTGAGAAGCCCGCAGACCGCAGCTAGAGAGGAGCCCCTGCTCGCTGCCCCGAGAGAAAACGCCCTGAGCAGTGATGAAGACCCAGCACAGCGCCAAGTCAATCAATAAATAACACTGTCCAAAATTAAAAAAAAAAAGAATATTAAGACTCCTCCCGACCCGCCGCGCCCCTGTGGCCCAGGAGTTAGGATTCCATGCTGTTAATTCTGGGCCCAATTTCAATCCCTGGTCAGAGACCGAAGATCCTGCGAGCCTTGAGGTGTGAGCGAAGAAAAGAAAGAAAAGGAGAGGAGGGGGAACAAAAAAGAAAGTAGAACATGTGTTTATCAAGAACGTCATGATTAATATTTCAGGCTTTTCTGCCAAGGTGGTCTTGTCCCTGCCACTTCTTTCTGTCTTTACATTGGGACGTGGCCCCCGACCATCCAGATGGCTGAGCTTGTCCTTCAATAAAACTGGATTTCCAATGGCAGGGTGAATTTGCGGAAGGGACCACAGCTTTCTGATCCCCAACATAAAGGAGGCAGCATAAAGGAAAACACAAAATGAAGTGAGAAGACATCAATACGACATGATCTCTAATACATATTTTTTATTTTTAGTTCTGGTGAAACTGAAAGTCGCTCAGTCATGTCTGACTCTTGGCGACGCCGTGGACTATGCATAAGTCCATGGGATTCTCCAGGCCAGAATACTTCAGTGGGTAGCCTTTCCCTTCTCCAGGGGAATCTTCACAAGCCAAGGATCGAACCCAGGTCTCCTGCATTGCAGGTGGATTCTTTACCAGCTGAACCATTAGGGAAGCCCTGATTGCCTTTTAATTGTGGTAAACACACATTGATTAAAAACAAAAAAGATTTGTATGGAAGATCATGTCATATCAATACAAAATTCCTTCCCAGGTGGCACTAGTGGTGAAGAACCCGCCTGCCAATGAAGGAGACCTGAGCTCGATCCCTGGGCCGGGACAATCCCCTGGAGGAGGAAACGGCAGCCCACTCCAGTACTCTGGCCTGGAGAATCCCATGGACCGAGGAGCCTGGCAGGCTACAGTCCATGAAGTTGCAAAAGAGTCGGACAGGACTTGGCGACTCAACAGCGATGAACAGACATCGCAGAATTTCCCGTCTCCGTCATTACGTGGACAGCGCACTAGCGGTGAGCACAGTCCTGTCATTGTACAGCCGTCCCCGGGGCCCTCTTTCGGAACTACTTCATCTCCGCAGACCGAGACTCTGTCCCCATGAAACATGCTCCTGCCCACCCCGCTCCCCCAGCCCACGGAGCCCACCCTCATGCTTTCTGTCTCCATGAATCGGATGAGTCTATGCTGCTTATATCCATGAACCACACAGTATCTGTCCTTTCCTGTCCGGCGTATCTCACATGGAGAAATGTCCTCAAGGTTCACCCACGCTGTAGCCTGTGTCAGAATCCCCCGACGTGGCTAAATGATATTCTGTTGTGTGCATGGACCACATAATCTATATATGCAATATTTTGTCATTGTTTAGTCCCTCAGTCGTGTCCAACTTCTTTGCGAGCCCGTGGGGGCCGTAGCCTGCTAAGCTCCTCTGTCCATGGGATTCTCCAGGCAAGAGTATTGGAGTGGGTTGCCATTTCTTTCTCCAGGGGATCTTCCTGACCCAGGGATCGAACCTGGGTCTCCTGCATTGGCAGGTGGATTCTTCACCGCTGAGCCATCAGGGAAGCCAGTATATCCAGCATTTTTTTTTATGAAAAAGGTTACATGGAAACTTACATATATGTGACATAGATAGCCAATGTGTAATTTGCGGTACGGCCCAGGAAACTCAAACGGGGCATCTGTATCAATCTAGAGGGTCGGGAGATGGGAGGAAGTTTCAAAAAGGAGGGGATATATGTATACCTGTGGCGGATTCATGTTGAGGTTTGACAGAAAACAGCAAAATTCTGTAAAGCAATTATTCGTCAATAAAAAATAAATTTAAAAAAAGAGAGAAAGAGTCAAGATAGCACATGGTATGCTACTATCTGTCGCAAACAATAATAGGAAAAGGGAAGTGTTGCGTTAGACGCCCGGTCATGTCCGACTCTTTGCGACCCTGTGGACTGTTAGCCCGCCAGGCTCCTCTGTCCGTGGGATTCTCCAGGCAGGAATACTGGAGTGGGTTGCCACTTCCTACTCCAGGGAAAAGGGAAGAACACGTTTATTTGTTTGTCCAAAAAACCGTCTGGTGACAACAGATGCTTTGTACAGATGAGTGGCAATCGTGTCCCTTGATGTGAGGCTCATTCCTTGGGCTAACCTTCAACTTCTCTTTCCCTGGATACCCAATAAATGTTGAATGTCACCGAGTGACCGGGTAACATCATGTGTGGTGAAAATGCCGGTCCGTGGCAGCCTGTTTGTGGCCATGAGGAACCATAAAGACATGAGGGAAGCCAATTGTGGCTCTTGGGTGGGGGGGGGTTGGTGGTCAGTGACCCTTGATGTGGCATGGATTTTGCAGTGGCCCTGAGCCTTGCTTATGAGTGGAAGAGAGATTGGCTTGTGCGGCCTGCGTGGTGGGGTGGGCTTCTGAGCTGGGGGCATCTTCCTTCTCCCAGCTGAGCTGTCCCGGGGGAACCGGAAGATGTGTAAGGAGGCAACCTTGCAACGTGTAGGTCAATACATTCCAGAGATAACACCAGGGCCAAAGTTACTAAGAAACTAGACCTTAATTGTTCTGAACATACAAAAGGCAATGGAAGCTATGTGAGGCAACAGCAGGGTTAGCTCACCCTATCCCTATCAACACAAGCATATTGCAACACATACGTGTATCAAAATGTTGCTTTGTACAGGGCAGACTCTCACAAAGTTATCTGCTATTTAGATCTCCATTAAAAAAAAAAAAAAGGATACAGAAAAAGAGAAAGAAAGCCCTTCAGTGAAGTAGTACCTATAATTTAGCCTTTGATGCTCTTCCAGGGAAGAAGGAATTGCAAGCCCTTGGGTTTCTGGCCACCCTCCAGACCCCCGGGCAGCATGCCTCGCTTCTCCACTACGCTCCGGGCTCGGTTCCCAAACCCACTTCAGTTTTGAATCTCAGCATCTCTTCAGCGCCCAGTCCCCCACGCTCTGAAATCTCTTAGCATCTGAGAGGTCGACTCCGCAGAGCATTCCTCTGTTTTCGACCCGGGTGGACTGTAGCCCACCAGGCTCCTCTGACCGTGGAATTTTCCAGGCAACGACACTGGAGTGGGTTGCCGTGCCCTCCTCCTCCAGGAGATCTTCCCCACGCAGGGATGAACCCAGGTCTGGCAGAGTCTTTATCATCTGAGCCACCAGGGAAGCCCTCTCTTTCGCTATTTAATTCTACAGTCCTGCCAGAAACCCCACTCGGAGGCAACATCTGACATGGATATCTTTCTTTTCTTTTTTTTTAAACAAAACTTGCCTGCCAAGTACAGCCAGACTCCGGGGGGGTGCCAGGCGGCCACGTGTGGGCTGAGGGTCACCAGCCGGGCTGCTTGGAGAACAAATCAAGAAAAGCGGGTTACCTGCAGGGCAGTCTCCGGGCCCGGGAAGCCGAGGTCAGCGGGCCGCGCGCGGGAGATGTGATCTCAGGCTCTGACCCCAGGAGGTCCGTGCGGTCCACGCATGTGCAGCTGATTCAGACTCCGGAGTAGCAGCGGTCCTGCCTGCCCCAAGTTAGGTTGTGCGCGGACTCAGCAAGCCTTGCAATCTGCAAAATAGCACAGAAGATCTTCTGTAGGGAGGGCCTGTCGTCCGTCCTTTTTTTTTTTTTTTTTTTTGGCCTGTCGACAGAAGATCTTCTGTGCTCCTTGAGAGATGGTAATGTTTGCCAAGGGATCTCAGACAGCCGGAAACACGGAGCCTTTTCATTCACAAATAGGGCTCCGGCACATGGCTCAAGTCACATGGGGCGTTTGCTGGCCCCTGTCCCAAAGCAGGGAGGTGGTTGCCTTGAAAATGCCCCCTTGCACAAGTCCTGAAATGTCGCGTGCTTTCCCCCTTGTCTCGTGTCCGCTCCCAAAATGGAAAGACAGAGGACGGCTCTGAGGAGGTTTCGACTCCTTCTGTGTGTGCCAACGACGCTTGATCACCGGAAACTGAAAGGTTGTTGCTGGGCCCTGAACACGCCGGGATGCTGGGCCTCCGGATGGGAGGATTTCAATTCCGGGAGCAGCGATGAGGCTGGATCGCTCAGAACATTTGTGTATCAAAGGTTTATTCAAATATAGGAGAGACAGACAAAGCTTCCGACACAGACATCAGAAAGGGGCAGAAGGAGTGCCCCCCACCCCTTGCTGGTTTTCAGCAAGCAGTTTTATGTCTCTTAGAAAGATATTAACCAGATAAGAGGGACACCTCAAAGCTGAAGGAGTTTCACCAAACCCCTCTCCCACAATATGCCCTTTTGAGATAGCTTAGCACTAGATGTGTCATCCCCCAGCCACAAAACAATTGATACGAATACTGGTTTGTTGAGCTATTATCAGCCCAAGGTTTGAGAAAAGAAAAGAAAAAATGAAAAAGTTAGTCTTAGGTGGAACCGTCTTGAAGAAGTTGCAAATTCCAAAGCAAATGCGTCGTTTCATCCGCGTAGCTTAAGACAAACATTTCCATAAGAAAAATGCATTGGTTAGCTCAAGGTTTGAGAAAAGTTAAGTTCAGGGGGAACCGGGTGTCGTCACGGCAGCAGAGAATTTTAAGAGAAACCTCCTTTTAATTTTGTATGAAGTGAAGTGAAGTTGCTCAGTCGTGTCTGAGTCTTTGCGACCCCATGGACTGTAGCCCACCAGGCTCCTCCATCTGCGGGATTTTCGAGGCAAGAATGCTGGAGTGGGTTGCCATTTCCTTCTTCTTAATTTCGTATAGAGAAGGGAAAAAAAATCTGACACTTAGACTTTGTCTCCTTCTGCTTAAGGGAGAGATAAAAAATGTCTGACACTTGCAGCCTCTTTCCCCCGTTTGGAGACCCCTGGCCCGTTACCCCCTCAATAGCGTGACCATCTGTGTGAACTCTTTTTCAGCGTCATGCCTTTTTTTTTTTTTTTTCTTTTCTGTTGGCTAGGGGAAACATTTTTCCATACGGTGGCAGAACATATATTTCTTTTTTTTTAAATCTTTTTTTATTGGAGTAAAGTTGATTTACCATGCTGGACTAATTTCTGCTGTATAGCAAAGTGAATCAGTTATTTTGTTCAGTCGCTCGGTCGTGTCCGACTCTTTGCGACCCCATGGACCGCAGCACGCCAGGCCTCCCTGTCCATCACCATCTCCTAAAACTTGCTCACACTCATGTCCATCACGTCGGTGATGCCATCCAACCATCTCATCCTCTCTCGTCCCCTTCTCCTCCTGCCCTCAATCTTTCCCAGCATCAGGGTCTTTTCCACTGAGTTGGCTCTTCGAATCAGGTGGCCAAAGGATAGGAGCTTCAGCTTTCAGCAACGGTCCCTCCGATAATGTGACTCGTTGTGTGTGTGTGCTAAGATGCTTCAGTCCTGTCGGACTCTTTGAGAGCCCGTGGACTGCAGCCCACCAGGCTCCTCTGTCCATGGAATTCTCCAGGCTAGAAGACTGGACTGGGTTGCCATTTCCTCCTCCAGGGGATCTTCCTGACCCAGGGATCGAACCCGCTTCTTTTATGTTTCCTGCATTGGCAGGCAGGTTCTTTACCACAAATGCCACCTGAGAAGCCCAGTGTGACTATTATCACACCCCGGAACTGGTGAAAACTGGGAAGGTTGGGGATTGAAATTCCTTAGAGCTGGTTGGTCCACTTTGGATGCAGGTTTCTGGAACCAAAAAAAAAAAAAAAAACCAAACAAAACCACAATCTGGAAAAGGTGCGGTTATGGCAAGAGTGGACGTGCCCTCAGTTGCTCATTGAAACCCCTAGATCAGCCCTTTGCCTGATCTTTCCGGAAGGTGCCGGCAGAGAGTGTAGGCAGAAATAGATGGTGACTGCCACCTGGCTGCCAAGCGCAGTAAAATGCATGTTTAAACTCAGATTTAAATGTTTACTTTAAACATGTTTAAACTGCAGGATGCTGCAAGTGAAGTCTCTTCTGCTGGGGGCTGTCTTTTCACTCTGCTGATTGTGGACAAACCAGTTTTTAATTCTGATGAGATAAAACGTACCTATTTTCCCTTTCTTCTGCTGCTTGCACTTTCTATGTCACAGATAGTTCAGTTCAGTTGCTCAGTTGCGTCCGACTGTTTGTGACCCCATGGACAGCAGCACGCCAGGCCTCCCTGTCCATCACCAACTCCCGGAGTCTACTCAAATTCATGTCCATTGAGTCGGAGATGCCATCCAACCATCTCATCCTCTGTCATCCCCTTCTCCTCCTGCCTTCAATCTTTCCCAGCATCAGGGTCTTTTCCAACAAGTCGATTCTTCGCATCAGGTGGCCAAAGGATTGGAATTTTGGCTTCAGCCTTGGTCCTTCCAATGAATATTCAGGACTGGTGTCATAGCTAAGGAATCACTGAATCCAAAGTCATGAAGATTTAACCCTCTGTTTTCTTGTAAGAGTTTTGTATGTTGAAGGCCACTGTTTAAGGTCTTTGATCCATCTGTAGTTAATTTAGAGATCTATCCGTATAGTGGAATATGTGATGTGGTCTTTAGTCGCTCAGTCGTGTCCCACTCTTTGTGACCCCATGAATCACAGCCCACCAGGCTCCTCTGTCCATGGGATTCTCCAGGCAAGAATACTGGAGTGGGTCGCCATGCCCTTCTCCAGGGGATCCTCCCGACCCAGGGATCAAACCTGGGTTTCCTGCCCTGCAGGCAGAATCTTTACCAGCTGAGCCACCAGGAAAGCCCAAGAATACTGGAGTGGGTTGCCATTTCGTTCTCCAGGGGATCTTCCCGACCCGGGGATCAAACCCAAGTCTCTTGCATTGGCAGGCAGATTCTTTACCACTGAGCCCCCTGGGAGGTTTTTTGTTATGTATATTTTTCAATAAAAAATGAAAAAAATAAGCTGAGGATAAAAAATATGTATTTTAGACCAGATAAAAATAGAGTTTTTCACTAACACTTCACTTCAGACACTCAGTCGTGTCTGACTCTTTGCAACCCCATGAATTGCAGCACACCAGGCCTCACTGTCCATCACCAACTCCTGGAGTTTACTCAAACTCATGCCCATCGAGCCGTGACACCATCCAGCCATCTCATCCTTTGTCATCCCCTTCTCCTCCTGCCCCCAATCCCTCCCAGCATCAGTGTCTTTTTCACTGAGTCTGCTCTTCACATGAGGTGGCCAAAGTACTGGAGTTTCAGCTTCAGCATCAGTCCCTCCAATGAACACCCAGGACTGATCTCCTTCAGGATGGACTGGTTGGATCTCCTTGCAGTCCAAGGGACTCTCAAGAGTCTTCTCCAACACCGCAGTTCAAAAGCATCCATTTTTCGGCGCTCAGCCTTCTTCACAGTCCAACTCTCACATCCATACATGACCACTGGAAAAACCATAGCCTTGACTAGATGGACCTTTGTTGGCAAAGTAACGTCTCTGCTTTTTAATATGCTGTCCAAGTTGGTCATAACTTTCCTTCCAAGGAGAGAGCGTCTTTTAATTTCATGGCTGCAGTCACCATCTGCAGTGATTTTGTAACCTGCCCCAAATTCCATTTCCAGTACATTGTTTGATCCACAGTAGTGCTTACCTTGAGCTTGTCCACTGAACCTCCCTGGAGAGAACAGATGTTGAATCTGAGCGCTTCATTTTATAAACATAGGGCTTCCCTGGTGGCTCAGATGGTAAAGAATCTGCCTGCAGTGCAGGAGACCTGGGTTCAATCCCTGAGTCAGGAAGATCCCTTGGAGAAGGAAATGGCAGCCCTCTCCAGTATTCTTGCCTGGAAAATCCCGTGGACAGAGGAGCCTGGCAGGCTACAGTCCCTGGGGGTCGGAAAGAGTCGGACACAGCTGAATGACTAACGCTTTCAGTTTTACTTTTTAGAATAAATCACGTAAGGACGTCTTTCCCAGTGTGAGTGAGTGTGTGAGTGTGAAAGTCGCTCAGTCGTGTCCAACTCTTTGCGATCCCATGGACTGTCCATGGGAGTCTCCAGGCCAGAATACTGGAGTGGGTAGCCTTTCCCTTCTCCAGGGGACCTTCCCCAACCCAGGGATCGAGCCCAGGTCTCCCACATTGCAGGTGGATTCTTTACCAGCTGAGCCACCAGCGAAGCCCATCTTTCCCAGGAAGGGATTCAAACCTAATCTTCATCACCAGACACAACTTTCCTCCCCAGCAGTTGAAAAACAAACATCAATATTAAAATAAAAGGAGCTTCTACCTGACAGTGAAAGATACAGAAGACTGAGGGCTGTATTTACAATAAGTAGGGCATGGAAGCGACCTAAATGGCCATCGAAAAGTGAAAGGATAAAGAAGCCGTGGTACATATACACAGTGGAATATTACGCAGCCATGAACAGGGACGCATTTGAGTCAGCCCTAACGAGATGGATGAACTCAGAACCTATTATACAGAGTGAAGTAAGTCAGAAAGAGAAAAACAATTATCATAAACGAATGCATATATATGGCATATATATATTTATATATGTGTATCTATATATAAAGATGGTACTGATGAATCTATTTGCAGGGTAACAGTGGAGATGTAGACATGGAGAACAGACTTGGGGACGGTGTGGATGGGGGGAAGGAGAGGGCGGGAGATACGGAGAGAGTAACGTGGAAGCGTACATGACTATATGTAACATAGACAGCCAGTGGAAATGTGCTCTATGAGTCAGGGAACTCACAGCAGGGCTCTGGGACTACCTACAGGGGTGGGATGTGGAGGGAGGTGGGAGGGAGGTTCAGATGGGAGGGGACATGGGTAAACCTATGGCTGATTCATGTGGATGTCTGGTAGAAGCCAATGCAACTGTGAAGCAGTTATCCTTCAATTAAAAATACATAAATTTTTAAAAAAAATAACAAGAGTGAAGGAACAGACCCTGTATGAAAAACTGGGCGATTCAGCACGTCAAAACTTTTGAAGCATTCTCACAACGAGCATCTCTTCTTTCCCTGACTCCTGGCTTCTCACCAACATGAGTTCAGTTCAGTCGCTCAGCCGTGTCCGGCTCTTTGCGACCCCATGGACCGCAGCACGCCAGGCCTCCCTGTCCATCACCAACTCCCGGAGCTCGCTCAGACTCATGTCCCGTCGAGTCGGTGATGCCATCCGACCATCTCATCCTCTGTCTCACCAACATAAGAAGACTTTAAGAAAGGGTGGAGATGCCCAGGAATAAGTGCAGTGGTAGCATTTCTAGAGGAGTGTTTGGCTGAATCTACAAGAAAGGGTGTCTGGGTGCCATGAAACCACCACCTATGTATGCAGCCCATGGCACTCAGCGTCCATAGAGCCGTGAAAGGTCCCTCAGATGCTTGCAGACCGGAAGAGGCTGAAACGCTCCTTATTACACGTCTGCCCTCTCTTCCCTGCTTTGAACGTCTGGCTGGAGCCCTTGCCTAAGTTTTATAAAAAAGAAAATTCAACGTTCTGACTTCCCCTTTCTTATCTGTGTACATTTGGTACCATGCAAAGGGCTTCCCTGGTTGCTCAGTGGGAAAGAATCCGCCTGCAGTGCAGGAGACCTGGGTTCGATTCCTGGATTGGGAAGATCCCCTGGAGGAAGGCATGGCAACCCACTCCAGTATTCTTGCCTGGAGAATCCCTATGGACAGGGGACCCCATGGGCTACAGTCCATGGGGTCGCAGCAAAGAGTGGGGCATGACTGAGGGACTAAACAGCATTACCACTTGAAAGTCAACGATGCCTGATATCCTTCCGTAAATAACTATGTTCGCAGCAGTCTCAACAGGTCATGTTTAGATATAAAAATAATTGGCGCATTTGAGCAAAGCCCGGCCTGGGCACCTAATACATGTTTAATTATAATCATGAGGACGGGAGCTCCGGGCTGAGCGAGGAATTTGGACTTGCAGGAGCGGCGTTCACAGATGCGAGGAGCCTGGGGGACGAACTCGTCACAAGTGAGTGAAACAGTTTAACTTGACGATAATTCAGCTTGGGGGTGCTCATATTGTTATCTGGTCAAGGGAGAGACGGGGGAGACTTGAGTGTTAGTTTCATCAAATTCTCTGTCTGTCTCTCTCTCTCCCTCCAATTCTGTCTCTCCATCTGTCAGTCTCTCTCTGTCTTTCTCTCTCCACCTCTCTCTCTCCATCTCACTCCGCCCCTCACATTTTCTGCAATGTTAAATGTGTGTAGATACGGGATCATCAACATATATTACTTTCTCTGGCTTCTTTCACCCAGCATAGTTATCTTTCAGGCCATAAATACTGTTATCTCTATGGATGGTTTGCTCCTTAAAAAAAAAATTGATGATCTTTTGAGTACTATGTATTCTAAGGATTTCTGGCCTCACCAGAGTTGACTGAGTCATTCTCCTGTGGGTGGACACGGGGTGTCCAATCCTATTTTTCTGTAGTGGAGTTTACGTGTTTAGTAACTTTTTCAGGGGTGCTCTTGATGAAGGAGGTGACTTTGGCCACCTCTTTAAAGACTGCTGGAAGACAACGATGGTTTTATAAGACTGTATTTGTGTGTGATGTGTCAGGCTGCTTGAGGCTTCCTCGGTGGCTCAGACGGTAAAGAATCTGCCTGCGGGAGGCCTGGGTTCGATCCCTGGGTCGGGAAGATCCCTTGGAGAAGGGAATGGCAACCCACTCCAGTATTCGTGCCTGGAGAATCCCAGGGACAGAGGAGCCTGGCGGGCTGCAGTCCACGGGGTCGCACAGAGTCAGACACGACTAACAGACTGACCCTTTCAGTTCGTCAGCTTCATGCATTTATAGATCTGAAGTCCAGTTGCCTCTTACCCATGTACTTACCTTTAATAACATTCTACGTTAAAATCTGAAAAAAAAAAAATAGCAGGCTATGGGGGTGCGGTGGGGTGAGGAAAACAGGCTTAGCTGGAGCAGCTTCTTGGTAGACAGGATCTTCTTGATGTTTCTTAAAATCTGGAGTTGATAAGCCCAGTATTTTGAGGCAATGGGCGTTCCCTTAAATCGTGAAGACAACTTTCCTTCCTGTCTATTTAACAGATAGATTTTGTTCCTTGCCTGTTAGGAAGGACTTTGCAGGGGTGCGTATGACCACCCATCATAGTTCTTTTTTTTTAATTACTTATTTATTTTTGGATACACTGGGTCTTTGAAGCTGCTCAGTTCAGTTCAGTCACTCAGTCGCGTCTGATTCTTTGCAGTCCCATGGACCGCAGCACGCCAGGCCTCCCTGTCCATCACCAACTCCCAGAGCTTACTCAAAGTCATGTCCATCATGTGGGTGATGCCACCCAACCACCTCATCCTCTGTCGCCCCCTTCTCCTCCCACCTTCAATCTTTCCCAGCATCAGAGTCTTTTCCAATGAGTCAGCTGTTCGCATCAGGTGGCCAAAGGATTGGAGCTTCAGCTTCAACATCAGTCCTTCCAGTGAACATTCAGGACTGATTTCCTTTAGGATGGACTGGTTGGATCTCCTTGCAGTCCAAGGGACTCTCAAGAGTCTTCTCCAGCACCACCGTTCGAAGGCATCCATTCTTCGGAGATCCTTACTGGAGGTCAAAGATGACAAGATGGCCCTTGGACACACACACACACACACACAGAGATTTGACTCAGACACCTCACACTGCACGCTGGTCTTCAATTTACCAGCCTCGTGAAAAGTCTTTTAAACCCTGTGATCCCCAGGTCCCTCTCCCATAAAACAGAGTAGCTATCATTAGCCCCTCGAGGCGAGCCAGGTAAGGTATTTTGAGGACCCAGTGGGAAGCCGTGTGTAGCAATGCCTTGGGGTTGAGAAAACCCTATAAACTGTTTGGCGGAGTCATTAATCTTTACTACCTGTCATTTGGTCTGTGGGGTGGGTGCTCAGCTGACGGAAGAACCTCGTTGACGTGGGGAATTTAAAGCATCCCAAGGCAAGGGGATACCAGGCTGTATCACTCTTGGGACTCTCATAAAACGGTCCTAATTATGGCTGCTGCAGACACACTTCTGGGGGGAATGAACCTGGCCACCGTAACCCCCAGGTCTACACTGTTGCTCCTTGTGCTTTTCAAGGCGAGAAGCATGGGTGGTCCACCATGCTCAACCATCTTCCATCCTTCCTAGAAGACCACACAGTAGGTCTCAGACAAAGACTTCCTGGACAGCTGCCTGCTCGTGGGTGACCCTTGTTTCAGAGGCTCCAGATTGAAGGGTTTCATTGCTGGTGTTACTTGAGAAAGTTCTTTTATTACCATTCCTGTCTAGGAACCACAGCGTGTCTCTCTCATCTTTTCATTGTGTGACATTCAGAAGGTGACTGAGCCTCGAAGGAAGTCGTTACTGCTGACAGGTGAAGAATATTTAGAATGGAACCGAAGATTTAAGTTAGAAGGCTTCCTTGCCGTGGCGTTGGAGAAGACTCTTGAGAGTCCCTTGGACTGCAGGGAGATCCAACCAGTCCATCCTAAAGGAAATCAGTCCTGAATATTCATTGGAAAGATGGATGCTGAAGCTCCAATCCTTTGGCCACCTGATGCGAAGAACTGACTCATTTGAAAAGACCCTGATGCTGGGAAAGATTGAAGGCAGGAGGAGAAGGGGACGACAGAGGATGAGATGGTTGGATGGCATCACCGAGTCAATGGACATGAGTTTGGGCAACTCCAGGAGTTGGTGATGGACAGGAAGGCCTGGCGTGCTGTGGTCCATGGGGTCGCGAAGAGTCGGACACAACTGAGGGACTGAACTGATCTGAACTGGTAGCTCGGATGGTAAAGAATCTGCCTGCAATGCGGGAGACCTGGGTTTGATTGTTGGGTCGGGAAGATCCCCTGGAGAAGGACATGGCCACCCACTCCGGTATTGCTGCCTGGAGAATCCCATGGACAGAGACTGCTGGTGGCCTACAGTCATTGGGGTCACAAAGAGCCGGACGCGACGGAGCGACTGAGCACACATATTTAAATTAGACCTGAATCTTTGTGCCCACGTCCTCCCCCTTGCCATGAAACCTATAATTCAGAGTTGCAAATGAAAACCAGAAAGAAGCTAGACTACTTAAAAAAAAAAAAAAACAACTCATCTGCCCTCTTCAGGAAACTGCATAGACAATAGAATATTCTCTAATGAAAGTATATCTTTACTTCATCGTTAGTTATTGGGAAAAAAAAGATGTAGGGCTTAGAATGTTGAAAAAAAAAATCAGTCACATGAAAAATAAAATTCCTGGGTTAGATATCTAAGGGGAAGCAACGCCTTCTTCCAACAACCCAGGAGAGTGTGAACTGATTTAACATAGCTTTTCGTTCTCAAAGGTCTCATGACACTAGACGACAATTAATACAATCCTTAAAAATGCACATCAGTCATTTATTGTAGTCCTTCATCTTGATTGCTCAGTGCCCTCAGAATGAAGGGTTTTTGTTATCGGACCTACATGAAGGGTGGTAGCTATGTATTCGGAATGACCTGCAAATGAAGGGATCATGCATGACATTGCCATGTTCTGTCTGTACCAACATCACCCGTGTGCAATTCAGTATAAAGAATTCCGTGGTTGTTTTTTTTCCATCACCAAGTCGTGTGAGACTCTCTGAGACGCCAAGGACTGCAGCACGCCAGGCCTCTCTGTCCATCACCAACTCCCAGAGTTTGCTCAAACTCACGTCCGTCCAGTCAGTGATGCCATCCAACCATCTCATCCTCTGCCATCCCCTTCTCCTCCCGCATTCAATCTTTCCCAGCATCAGGGTCTTTTCAGTGGGTCGCTGTAAAAAAAAAAAAAAAACAGGCTCCTTTCCACTTTGGACCATAACCACCTAGTTATAAGAAAAATAACTGCTTTGCAGAAGTTCATCGCTTATTTGTTTCTTTTCTAGGTAACAGTAAGAAGCCATGAAACAGCTGTTCTATGGCTGGTAAGTAGGAAAACGTATAAACCTTCGCTATTCTCTATCTCTAGAGAGAAGGGTGCTTTGTCCGAGTCTTCCTCAATCCTGCGGATGTTTCGTCTGCTTATATGTGATAAGCGCAATGGGGAGCATGGTGGGTGCTACAAGGGTTGGTGGAGTCAAACAGAAGGGTTTTCTAAGGGGTTTCCCTGGTGGCTCAGTCAGTAAAATATCCACCTGCCAATGCAAGAGATGTGAGCCTGATCCCTGGAGAAGGAAATGGCAACCCACTCCAGCATTAAAGTGAAGTCCCTCAGTCGTGTCCAACTCTCTGCGACCCCATGGACTGTAGCCCACCAGGCTCCTCTGTCCATGGGGATTCTCCAGGCCAGAATACTGGAGTGGGTTGCCATTTCCTTCTCCAGGGGATCTTCCCCACCCACGGATCGAACCCGGGTCTCCTGCATTGCAGGCAGACGCTTTACTGTCTGAGGGCAGCTCCAGTCTTCTTGCCTGAGAAATCCCATGGACAGAGGAGCCTGGTGGGCTACAGTCCACGGGGGTCACAGAGAGTTGGATGCGACTTACCAACTAAACCACCACCAGAACCATGCTAACTTAGTAGGAATGACTGCGTGTTTGGGAATTCACGGGGTGAGAGGCAAGACCTTCTAGAGATGGCAACAGCACAATGGCAAACGTTGTGGACCCCTCTGAGGATTTTTAAGGAGAGTTGTCTGTGGTCTAGGGCTTCCCAAGTTGGCGCTGGTGGTAAAGAACACACCTGCCAACGCAGGAGATGTAAGAGACACAGCTTCGATCCCTGTGTCGGGAAGATCCCCTGGAGGAGGGCCTGGCAACCCACTCTGGTATTTTTGCCTGGAGAATGCCATCGGCAGAGGAGCCTGGAGCGGCTGCAGTCCGTGGGGTTGCAAAGAGTTGGCCACGACTGAGCAGCTGAACACATGGGTGATTCCACAGTCCAAAATTTAGTAGCATGTATGGATGTGTTAAATTTCGTTTTTCAAACGTCAAAAGAATTCCTAGCACTTCTTATTATCTTTGGCAACTGAGCTCCCCCACCTGATTTGTTTTGCAGACATATTTTTCTGATGAAGGAAAAGGAAGAATTACGTTCTGTGCACACATGTAGTTCACCCTGAAAGACCAGTTTTTCATCATTTCTTCCTGGGCTCAGAGCCAAGAAGTTAGTACAGTCTCTGCTTTCCCATCTGTGTGGCTGAGAGCAAAATGATGAAGTTATAAAGTGTATTAAAACATACAGCTGAGCATTAAAGAAAATCAAGCCTGATTAGCTGGCTATTTAACCTCTGATTTTCCATTTTGTTTATGCTAAGAAATTAAATTGTTAGGCCTTTTTTTTAACCTCTCTTTTTATTTCAAGGGCCTCCTGTCACTAAAGCAGTTGAAAAATTATGAGGAATTTAATGTCACAGCGCATTTAAAAGTAATTTGTAAGCTGTAAGACCTTAGGGCTTCCCAGGTGGCGCTTGTGGTAAAGAATCTGCCTGCCAGTGCAGAAGATCCATGAGACTCGGGTTTGATCCCTGGGTGGGGAAGATCCCCTGGAGGAGGAAATGGCAACCCACTCCAGTGTTCTTGCCTGGAGAATCCCATGGACAGAGGAATCTGGTGGGCTACAGTCCACGGGGTCGCAGAGTCGGACCCGACTGAGTGCACACACAGAGACAGATCTGATTAACATAAATCATGATGTACAATGTTTTTGTGTGGTTTCTGAGCAAGCCAGCTCCAGGGACTCGGTGGAAATACCATTATTTCCTATTTATTTAGCTTTTGACCACACTTGCAGCTTGCAGGATCTCAGTTCCCCAACCAGCGGTTAAACCCAGGCCATGGCGGTGAAAGCCTGGAATCTTAACCAGTAAGCCAGCAGGGAACGCCCTATGAATTCCTATTTTGCATGGGTGCTCAGTCGTGCCGACTCCGAGACCCCATGCAGTGTAGCCCCACTCCCACCCACCCCTCACTCCCACCCCGCCCCGGGCTCCTCTGTCCATGGGATTCTTCCATTCCAGTGGATTGCCATTCCCTTCTCTGGAGGATCTTTTTGACATAGGGATTGAACCCGGGTCTTCTGCGTTAGAGGCAGATTCTTTACCATCTGAGACCCACCAGGGAAGCCAGTCAGAACACTGGAGTGGGTTGCCATTTCCTCCTCCAGGGGGATCTTCCCGACCCAGGGATGGAATCCACATCGCCAGCGTCTCCTACATTACGGGTGGATTTCTCTACCGCTGAGCCACTGGGGAAGCCTCACTTCCTGTTTTAAGTTGCCTACAAAGCAAAATGGAACTGATGGGTTTCTGGGTGGTTTGGAGGCTAATTACTTTACAATATTGTAGTGGTTTTTGCCATACATGGAGATGAATCAGCCATGGGTGGACATGTGTTCCCCATCCTCAACCCCCCTCCCACCACCCTCCCCATCAGTTGCTTCTGTTTGAGTTTTTTCTTTTTTTCTTTTCCCCGCCTTCCAGGCGCTGCTGGCTGTCAGCGTCCCTGTGGTGCTTCTTTGGGAGCCTTCAGGGAACGTTCATCACCAGGAACTCGAGACCCAACATTGTCCTGTTCATGGCGGACGACCTTGGGGTGGGAGATTTATGCTGCTACGGTAACAGCTCAGTGAGGTAGAGAAACCGTCAATAAATCAATAAATAAAAGGAACAGAAAAGGCGGAAAAAAAAAAATAAAGGGAGAAATTCCCTGTGGATGGTAGAGCCCCGCCAGCCATGTCTCTTGTCTTGGGGGAGAATGACCTTTAGGGAGAAGGTTTCAAACACAACAGCAGAAGGCTTTGTCTTAGGAAAGCTGCAAACCATCAGGAGAGCGTTTGGCTTCATTGGCAGCTTCGTGTGGGGGCTTCCCGGGTGGGCGCGAGTGGTGAAGAACCCACCTGCCCATGCAGGAGACCCGAGTTCGATCCCTGGGTCGGGCAGATCCCCTGGAGGAGGACGTGGCAACCCACTCCAGCATTCCTGCCTGGAGAATCCCACGGACAGAGGAGACTGGCAGGGCTACAGTCCACAGGGTCGCCGAGAGTCGGGCACGACTGAGCCGCTAACGCACTTTCGCTTTTGACCTGATTATATCTGACGATGCTCTGTGATGGACTGTCGTCATCTTGCCTGGAGACGCGTGGCTTGGCCCTCTGGTTCCCATCTGTGTCTATCCAAGGATGGAGTAGATTGCTGGATTGGTGTGTAAAAAAAGGACGTCTTTCAGGTGGACTGGAAACAGTCACGTTGACTTCCCAGACAGGATGCCTGATGAATCTTGCTCGCTTTGGGCGGGGGGGCGAAGGAATCACAAACTCACCTGCCGACTTCTCCGTCTGTCTGCAGCACGCCGAACATCGACCGGCTGGCCAGCGAGGGCGTGAGGCTCACCCATCACTTGGCGGCCGCCTCTATGTGTACCCCGAGCAGGGCCGCCTTCCTGACCGGCCGCTACCCCGTCAGATCAGGTGGGGCACGGGAAACGGACAGCTGCCCGTCTTTCTTTAAAAAAATGGTCTTTATTTGTTTAGCGTTTGATTGCTCCAAGTCTTAGTGGCAGCAAGCGGGATCTTGCATCTTCCTTGCGGCATGCGGGGTCTTTTCATTGCGACACGTGAACTGTTAGTTCTGTCCCGTGGGATCCAGTTCCCTGACCAAGGGTCGAACCTGTGACCCTCCCCCTGCCCCCCGCACGGGGGAAACATGGAGTCTTAGCCACTGGACCGCCAGGGAGGTCTCCTGCAACTCCTCATGCAAACTCTCCAAAGGTCACTTGGAAATGTTAAAAATCTAAATTCACATGGGAGTTGTGTTGCTATAGCTGGACATGTGAAAGAGGTGTGTGTCTTGCCCAGGGGCCACCAAGCCTGCTTACCTGTGTGCATATGGTGACATGGTTTGATCCCCTGGTGTGCAACTCCCAGGCTACCTTGAACGTGCCCTTTTCCAGAAACTCGTAGTAAGACCCCCAGGAGGCTCCTTGTCTCTGAAAGCTAGCAGAGATTTTTTTTTTTTTTTTTTAAAGAAAAGTGGATTTTCATAGTTTTCAGGAGAGGATATGTGTCCAGTCTCTGGGGACGAGATTGGAACATCAGAAGGACCAGTTGAGAAGAAAGTCTGGCAGAGAAAATGGAAAGGAAATGATGGATTCCTTTTGCTGAGTTCCTACTCTTCCTTGCCTCACATCCCTCCCCTCCCTCCCCCATCACAGTTTCAACATGTAGACTTAAGCAAGTTGAGGGTCATGATCCCAACTTAAATATTTTTTTTGCATCATTAGTTTGGAATTGGGGGGCTTCCCCGGTGGCTCAGTGGGTAAAGAATCTGCCCGGCAGTGTAGGAGACACAGGAGATGCGAGTCCGATCCCTGGGTGGGGAAGATTCCCCTGGAGGAGGGCATGGCCACCCACTCCCAGGATTCTTGCCTGGAGAATCCCAGGGACAGAGGAGCCTGGTGGGCCGCAGTCCGTCGGGTCGCCATGATGAGACTGCGGTCCTCACCTGCTGTCCGCTTCTGTGAACGTAGGAATGGCGTCCTCCTCCAACCTGAATCGTGACGTGGTCTGGCTCGGAGGGTCGGGCGGGCTGCCTCCCAACGAGACGACGTTCGCCAAGCTGCTGCAGCATCGAGGTTACCGCACGGGACTCATAGGTATGGGCCTTGACCGTGAAAACGTGCTTGTTCGGGTTCCCTTTCCCAGTGGTCATCCCTCTCAGGGAGGTTGGCTGAGTGCACGGTAGTTGACGTCTCTTCGACATGATACACGGTGGGAAAGGAATTGAAGACACAATTTTAAGGGCCTTCGGTATTGAGAACCAAGTGTGCCAAGGATCTCAAGAAGGCAAAGTAAGTATGCTGATCGTTCGTTGCTCCTGAAACGGAATACTTTATAGAAAGGGTGCTACTCCTCTGATAGCACAGGTAGCAATGTTTAAGGGTGTCCCCTTGAACTTGAGAACCGAAAGCTGGAGTGGTGATCCAAATTCAGGCAATACTTGGTCTGTTGACTTAGGTCACCTGACATTCTATACCCTCATGGGGGCTGTGTGATGAGTGAGACAGCATTCCCCGCAAGGAACTTCATCCTGAAGAGTTCTGGTCTGATGAGCGATTCCTCTAAGATGAGACTCTGTGAGCCAAGAATTAGGAGAGAGGCTACTTGCTTCGGTGTGTGTGTGTGTGTGTGTGTGTGTGTGTGTGTGTGTGTGTGAGTTGCTCAGTCGTGTCCGACTCTTTGCGACCCCGTGGACTGTAGCCCGCCAGGCTCCTCTGTCCATGGGATTCTCCAGGCAAGAACACTGGAGCGGGTTGCCATTTCCTCTTCCAGGGGATCTTTCCGACCCAGGGATCAAACCCAGGTGTCCCGCCTTGCAGGCGTATTCTTTACCGTCTGAGCCCCCAGCGAAGCCTGCTTGCTTGGTATAGCCACTGCTTTTAGGATTCTCAGCGTGAATTGTAAGACTATTGAGTCATCAGAGATGTTGTTTTAAAAAAAAGCAATGACTTTGCATCCTCCATAAATGACCAAGAGGTAGTTCATTCCCGTGAAATTCTTGGTAGCATCCTGTGAATGGAGTTTTCTAAAGCATCTTTCAGGAACACTCTCGGGCACCTCCAAATCTGGGTTCAAATTCACGTCTGCCGTAACCAAGTAATGAATGAGATGTCAGGCTGATTAATAAATCTAGATGATGAATCTTCTCCCTGGTAGTAAAAGCTTCCCTGATGACTCCGGGGTAAAGAATCTTCCTGCCAATGCAGGAGACTAGGGGCTCGATCCCTCGGTTCGGGAAGATCCCCTGGACGGGGCAACCGCAACCCGCTCCAGGATTCCTCCCTGGAGAATCCTCATGGACAGAGGAGCCTGGCGGGGTACAGTCCACGGGGGTCGCAACGAGTCGGACACAGCTGACCACGGTTGCACGGAACACAAGAAGATGCTACCTCCACCGTAACTTCCTTTTTTTAATTAAATTATTTAATTGGTAATAAAATATTAATTTATTTAATTTAACTTAATTACAATATTGCGGGGGTTCTTCCCATATGTTGGGATGAATCCGCCCTGGGCGTCCACGTGTCCGCCGGAACTTTATGCTGAGGGCGACGCCCCTCCTAGAAAGGGATGGATGCTGGTGTTGCCATGGTAACATCTCCGCGTCTCCTCCCCCTCCCAGGAAAGTGGCACCAGGGTCTGAGCTGTGCATCCCGCGACGACCACTGCTACCACCCGCTCAACCATGGCTTCGACTACTTCTACGGGATGCCGTTCGAGCTCCTGAGCGACTGCCAGGCGTTCCACACGCCCGAGCTGCACCGCCGGCTGAGGGTCCGGCTCTGGGTGTCCACGGTGGTGCTGGCCCTCATCCCCCTGCTCCTGCTCGTCCCCACCTGCGCCCGCTGGTTCCCGGTCCCCTGGCCGGTGATCCTGGCCTTCGCCCTGCTGGCCCTCCTGTTCTTCGCGTCCTGGTTCTCCAGCTACGGCTTCACCCGCCGCTGGAACTGCGTGCTCATGCGGAACCACGAGATCCTTCAGCAGCCGGTGAGGCTGGAGAGGCTCACCTGGCTCACGCTCAAGGAGGCGCTGGCCTTCATCGACAGGTACCCCGGCTCTTTCTGGCTCGGGGCCCACCCCCTACCCCCTCATCCCCCCCCCACCACCCCCCCAACCCGAGTCAGAGACTCGCGATTTCTTTTTCCCAGAGAAGTTGGGTGATGGGCACTTTGAGTGTGTGTGTGTGTGATATTTGTGATACACTAAACTCTCTCCTTAAAATAAATAAGAGCGTTAACTTTCTTTCTTTTTTTTTTTAAATAGATGCATTAAAAAAAAATTGTATTGATTTATTTGACACTGTGCTGGGTTTTCGTTGTTAATGTGGGTGGGCTTCCCAGGTGGCGCTTAATTGGTAAAGAATCTGCCTGCCAAGGTAAGAGACCCAAGTTTGGTCGCTGGGTCGGGAAAATCCCCTGGAGGAGGGCATGGCGACCCACTCCAGTATTCTTGCCTGGAGAATCCCACGGACAGACGAGCCTGGTGGGCTACAAAGAGGTTGCAAAGAGTCAGACAGGACCAAGTGACTAACGCTTCTTTATACCACTGGATCACCAGGGAAGCCCAAGTGTTAAATGTCCTGCAAAATTTGAACACTGAAAAGGGAAAGAAATATCTTTAGCCCCCTTAAAAAAATAATAATTACTCTATTTAATCAATACAGTTTCTTATTTGTATACCCACTTAGGTATAAGCGTGGACCATTCCTGCTCTTCATCTCCTTTCTGCATGTCCACACGCCTCTGATCACCAAGGAGAAATTTGTCGGGCACAGTAAATTCGGCTTGTATGGTGACAACGTAGAAGAGATGGATTGGATGGTGGGTAGGTGATCACTCTCTGGTTTTGAAGCATCTTACTTACAGACTAGAGGAAAGCGAGTCTCCATGAACGGCATCAAATAAGGTACAACCCCCTGCATGTTTTGGGAAATGGATGCGTATTTGTTGTGCTGAATTATATGAGAAGCGGGCTCTAGATGCAGTGAAATTTTCCAAGGGAAGAGCCACGATTTATGAAATACAGGTTCTCCAGTCTTTTAAAGAGAACCACTTTCCCAAAAAACTCATTCGGGGGACAAATAATGTTGTGCTATAGAGCTGACTCACTGGAAGAGACCCTGATGCTGAGAAGAAATATATAATGTTCATGTTTATGTATTATATACTATCTTGTCTCATATCTCCTGCTTGTGCTCAGTCATGTCTGACTCTTTGTGACCCCATGGACCACAGCCCACCAGGCTCCTTGGTCCATGGAATTCTCCAGGCAAGAATACTGGAGTGGGTTGCCATTTCCTTCTCCAGGGGATCTTCTTGACCCAGGGATCAAACCTGAGACTCCTGCATTGGCAGGTGGATTCTTTAGCACTGAGCCACCAGGGAAGCCCTATATATAATATACAACATAGTATATAATGCTCAGAATATTATCAAAATTATATGGCATAATTATATAAATATATTTGCACATAAATGATATATTACAAACCATCTATATGGTTTATTGACGGCTTTGCTGGTGGTTCGGATGGTAAAGAATTCACCTGCAATTCTGGAGACCCAGGCTTGATCCCTGGGTCGGGAAGATCCCCTGGAGAAGGAAATGGCAACCCACTGCAGTATTCCTGCCTGGGGAATTCCATATGACAAGTCATTATAGTAATTAATTTAGTGCATTATGAAATATAAAATGTCTTATATTTATTGTATAATAAAGTTATATAATCTATATTATATATTTAAATAGAGTATATATTTACATAAAAACATTAACTTTTTATATATTACAGCCTTCATTATACATTACTTACCATTGGTGATTTAACATGCTATAACATACAAACCTTTTATACTCTTATAGGGCTTCCCTCATACCTCAGTCGGTAAAGAATCTGCCTGCAATACAGGAGACCTGGGTTGGATTCCTGGGTGGGGAAGATCCCCTGGAGATGGAAATGGCAACCCACTCCAGTGTTCTTGCCTGGAGAATCCCATGGACAAGAAGCCTGCCAGGCTACAGTCCTTGGGGTCGGACAAGTCAGACACCACTTAGCAACTAAGCCACCACCACTATACTTATTATATAATAATACATATCATCTTCTTATATATTGGTATTAAATATATATTTAACATAAATCCATTGTTTCATATATATTGTGAATATTTAATAAATAATTATATATAAATATCATATGCTGTATCATATATATGGTATATTACAAATATATATATATCATATATATGGTATATTACATATATAATATGGTATATATGGTATATTACATATGATTGTATATTACATATATATGGTATATTACAAACATATATCATATATATGGTACATTACATATATATACATGGTATATATGGTATATCACGTATAATGGTCTATTACATATATATGGTATATTATGAATAGTATCTATTACAGATCTACTATATTACACATAGTATATATATCCTATGTATATATGTGTGTGTTAGTCACTCAGTCATGTCCGACTCTCTGCGACCCCATGGACTGTAGCCCGCCAGGCTCCTCTGTCCATGGCATTCTCCAGGCAAGAATCCTGGAGTGGGTTGCCATTCCCTTTTCTATGTACATATGAGTGTCTACAATGGTGATTTAGTCCCTATTATACAACAGAAAGTAGGATAACATTTATAGCGTTACATGGAAACATGTTATATGGTTACCATAAACCACATAGCCTTACACGCACCATACTAGACACGCACCAGAAGACCCTCGGTCCACGCTGACACGTGACAGCTTCCGTCTCCCGCCTCCACCAGGAAAGGTCCTGGAGGCCCTGGACCGGGAGCGCCTGGCCAACCACACGCTGGTCTACTTCACCTCGGACAACGGGGGCCGCCTAGAGGCGCAGGACCGCAGCGGGCAGCTGGGCGGCTGGAACGGGCGCTACAAAGGTGACGCGTGCGCGGGTGGGCATGGGCCCCGTGCGGCGCCGGGGTGGGACCCGCCTGGATTTGTGCCTGCGAGCTCTGTCACTTCTGTCGTCTTTGACCCTTGAGTCTCAGCATCTCTGCAATGCCCAGTCCCCCATGCACCAAAATCTCTCCGCTTCTAAGAGATTTAATCTATGGAGCCTTCCTCTCTTTGCGACCTCAGGAACGATAGCCCACCAAGGCTCCTCTGTCCATGAGATTCTCCAGGCAGGAACACTGGAGTGGGTTGCCATTCCCTCCTCCAGGGAGCTGGTGATGGACAGGGAGGCCTGGCGTGCTGTGATTCATGGGGTCGCAAAGAGTCGGACATGACTGAGCAACTGAACTGAACTAAACTGCATTTGTTGCTTAGATGCTAGAAGTCTGCAGCTGGAGTTTTCAAGTCTCGAAAGCAAGAACTTGGCCTCGGTGTTCTTTGTATCTCTCTGTGAATATATTTTATTGGTTTGTTGTTGTTCAGTGGCTACGTCATAGCCAACTCTTTGTGAGAAGGGCCTGGCAACCCACTGCTATATTCTTGCCTGGAGAATTCCATGGACAGAGGAGCCCGGCAGGCTACCGTCCATGGGGTTGCAAAATAGAGGAATGCTCCGTAGATTAAATCTCTTAGAAGCGAAGAGATGTCGGAGCCTGGAGACTGGATGTTGAAGAGATGCTGAGATTCAGAACTGAACTGGGTTTGGGAACAGAGCCCAAGTGTTTTCTGAATGTCGAGTTTTAAGCCAGCCTTTCCCACTCTCCTCTTTCACTTTCATCAAGATGCTCTTTAGTTCCTCTTGGCTTTCTGCCGTAAGGGTGGTGTCATCTACGTATCTGAGGTTATTGATATCTTCTCCCGGCGATCTTGATTCCAGCTTGTCACTGGCGTGGCCGTGGCGATTTTCAGATACACAGAGAATGAGTCCATGGGGTTGAATCCCCCTTCGGTTTTTCATCTTTGGTTTCAGGAGGCAGAGGCATGGGCGGATGGGAAGGAGGCATCCGGGTGCCTGGAATTTTCCGGTGGCCAACAGTCCTGGAGGCAGGGAAGGTCATTGACGAACCTACAAGCCTCATGGACATTTTCCCGACACTGTCTTACATTGGAGGAGGCATTCTACCACCGGGCAGGTACGAAAGCATGCTTGCCCTTCATCGAGGGAGCCTCCAGGCTCCTGTGTCCATAGGGATTCTCCAGGCAAG
The DNA here is from genome assembly GCF_910594005.1 of Cervus elaphus. Classification (NCBI taxonomy): domain Eukaryota; kingdom Metazoa; phylum Chordata; class Mammalia; order Artiodactyla; family Cervidae; genus Cervus; species Cervus elaphus. The sequence goes on along the minus strand of NC_057848.1, from coordinate 178,384,579 downwards.
AATACTGGGGTGGGTTGCCATTTCCTCCTCCAGGAGGTCTTCCCGACCCAGGGATGCAACCCAGGTCTCCTGCATTGCAGGCAGATTCTTTACCATCTGAGCCAGCACGGAAGCCCTGCAGCATCTAGACCATTAAGTAAATATTTGCTAAGTGAATTCCCAAGTAAAAGTAGGTACATGTCAACCTATATGTGATGAATGTTGCTGCATTTCTCTATGGGTTTTAAAAATTAATAAATGAAGTAGGAGTATCTACCCAATGGGCATGAATCTGAGCAAACTCTAGGAGATACTGGAGTACAGAGGAGCCTGGCGGGATGCATTCCATGGGGTTGCAAAGAGTCAGACATAACTCAGTGAGTGAACAACAGCAATGATTCAGCAGTGGGGCTGTCTGTTCATTCGACGCTGAGTTTCTGTGGAATCAAATGAGTGTTGTTGTCCAGTTGGTCAGTTGTGTCCATCTCTTTATGACCCCATGGAGTGTAGCTCACCAGGCTTCCCTGTCCTTCACCATCTCCTGGAGCTTGCTCCAACTCATGTCTACTGAGTCAGTGATGCCATCCACCCTTCTCATCCTCTGTCAACCGCTTCTCCTCCCACCTTCAATCTTTCCCAGCATCAGGGTCTTTTCCAATGAGTCAGCTCTTCGCATCGGTGGTCAAAGTATTGGAGCTTCAGCTTCAGCCTCAGTCCTTCCAATGAATATTCAGGACTGATTTCCTTTAGGATGGACTGGTTGGATCTCCTTGCAGTCCCAGGGACTCTCGAGAGTCTTCTCCAACACCACCATTCAAAAGCATCCATTCTTGGGCACTCAGCCTTCTTTATGGTCCAACTCTCACATCCATACATGACTCCTGAAAAAACCATAGCTCTGATTACAAGTGCAAAGAGCTCACTTGTCTCCGGGAGTTGGTGATGGACAGGGAGGCCTGGCGTGCTGCAGTTCATCAGGTCGCAGAGTCGGACACGACTGAGTGACTGAACTGAAGTTTAAATGAATGAACTTAGGTGCAGAGATCTATACATTCTTACTCAATGGGACTCGATTGGAACTCGCGAATAGTGTCTGACCAGTGACCAGAGTCTTAGTTTCAGCTGTTCACCCCTCCCATTGTCTTAGAAAATGTGTAATGCGTTACTCTTCCTCTTCGTCTTTATTATTTATGAAATAAATGAAAATGCGTGTTGAGTTTTCAACGGGCTTTTCCTTGTCCTTCTCCGCTCCTCCCCGCTCCTCCTTCCGCCTCCCCTCCCTGCCCTTCGTCCTCCGCCTTCCGCTTCCGCTTCCGCTTCTCTTTCTTGATCTTCCGCTTGCTTGTCTCTCTCTTGCGCCTCCCCTTCTGTCGTAAAAACGCGGAGACTCGACCACGCGTCCCTCACCGCTCTCCGCCGTCGCGCCTTCTCTCCCCAGAGTGATCGACGGCCGGAACCTCATGCCGCTCTTGGAAGGCAGGGTCTCCCGCTCCGAGCACGAATTCCTCTTCCACTACTGCGGGGTCTCCCTGCACACGGCCAGGTGGTATCAGAAGGACTGTGAGTATGAGGGGGACCGACACGTGGGGACACGGCCAGGACGCCTCCTGGTCTCTTTCGTCTCCTGGGGGAGGGCACACTCCCTGCAGTGAGTGACCCCCGTGTCACGGTGGTTCTACGTCCTGCAGAAAGTGACCTAAACACGGCTGTTCCTTATGGTAGAAATCACAGTAGGATTTTAGACGGATGTCTGTGAGTCTGTGTCCCTAAGCTGTTGTGCATAATTATGACAACGGGAGGAAGAAGGCCAGGCAGAGACAGAATAGGAATTCCCGTAACCGAGGACACTTGAGATAATTAGCAACAAAATCTGACGTCTTCCGTCTAACCCAGACATCAGTCACGAACTGCCACCTTCTGAGTCGTTGCCTGAGTTCCACATTTACTCTGGTAAATTCACGCAAACAAACACAAGTGGACAAACGGCATCGATTTCCTCACATCTGTGAAAAAGAAGCTGTTACCGAGACATTACAGATTTTTGACTGGATTTGGCGATTTGCTGAAAAGATATTGATGTTCGTACCTAGATCCATCCTTCGTGGTGTGATCTGTTCTTTGTATCAGTGTGGATGATTCTTCCATGTAAAATAAAAACAAAGAAGAATCTCTTCCTTGTAGATTATGAATCAGTTAGAGTTAGTTCAGTGGTAAGGAATAAGAGAAAACACCCTCGGCCCCTGAGGAATAAAAGCCTCCCAAAATTAACCAGCGAAGGTTAAACAAATAGAATTTGACTCATTTTTTCTTAATAAGGATTCTAGAAGTTGGGAGCAGAGGGCTGATACAGTGTTCAAGGCCATTATCAGGGACCTGTGGTGGTTTTTTCTGTTCCCATTAAACCACTCCTGTCATGTCAGCTTCCATGCTCATGTTTCTGATCCCATGGCTGCAAAATGGCTGCTGTTCCTCCAGGCATCACATTTACGCTTCACCCAAGAAGTAGAGACAATAGCAAAAGAGGTGAAGGATTCAGCCAGGGGATTTAGTCTAATTTAATCTGAAAAGCATAGCTTTTCCACAAGAGCCTAGCGAAGGACTTCCATAGAAGTCTGGTTGATCAGAGATTGGGTTGTGGGTATGTTTTCTGTTTGAAACCAACCTCTGGAAATGGAACTGCTAAGCAATGACATGAAAGACAGAAGGAGAGAGAGAGAGAGAGAAAGAAAGCAGAGAAGGGAGGGAGTAGGGAAGAGGGAGGGAAGGAGAGGAGATAGGTGACAGATAAATAGGTAGATATATAGATGTATGATAGAATAGAGAGTTGGATAGATAGATGATAGAAAAGAAGAAAAAGAGGAAGGGAAGGCAGAGAAAGAGGAGGGAAGGAGACGGAGGAAAAAAGAAAGGAAGGAAGAGAGAGAAAGAACGGGAGAAGGAAAGAAGAAAGAATAAGGAAGGATTGATCTTGCCAAATGACTTTTGCCAATTTAAGATCTGCAAATGGTATTTAGCCTTAGAAACTTTTGCGTTTGCCCATGCCAAGTCGAACTGAGTTAGTTTGAATGATCATTTCTATGATGAAATCAGCCATTCAGGTCATAACTATTGTCTCCCAAGGCTCTCAGGGTGATATAAAAAAAAAGTCTTCACGTTGCCTGTGAAATTGTGCATCGTTCTTGCAGTCGAAGAAATACAACCCTGCTAATGTAATTCTGTGTGCAGAAGATTTTCAGTTATTAGCAAAAGCATTTGCTATAAATATATATAATTTTATTGGAGCGTAATTGCTTTGTAATTTTATGTTAGTTTCTGCTACATGTTTACATATGTCTCTTCCCTCTTAAGCCTTCCTCCTTCCTTAGGTCATCACAGAGCCCCGAGCTAAGCTCCCTATGCTATATAGCAGCTTGCCACTAGCTATTGATCTTTAATGAAAAAAAAAATCCTAAAATAATAACAAAGACAGCGTCTCAGTGGGGCTCTGTCTTCCAGGTGCAACCGTGTGGAAGGTGCATTTCGTGACGCCCAGGTTCTCCCCTGAGGGGGCGGGCGCCTGCTACGGGAGTGGAGTCTGTCCGTGTTCGGGCGATGTCACCTACCACGACCCTCCTCTGCTCTTCGACATCTCGAGAGACCCTTCCGAGTCGAGGCCTCTCAACCCCGACAACGAAGCCTCGTTTGACTCCGTGGTGAAGAAGGTGGAAGCGGCCGTCAGACGGCACCGTGGGACGCTCACGCCGGTCCCTCAACAGCTGTCCACGTTCAACACCCTCTGGAAGCCGTGGCTGCAGCCCTGCTGTGGGACCTTCCCCTTCTGCGGCTGCGACAGGGCGGACGACATCGTGTCCGCCGCGTGGTGAGCAGAGAGGGGCTGCTTCTTACCAACCAGCAACACGCAGTTACCACGGAGCTCTCAGCTGGCCCATTCAGTCCTCTGGGGGTCAGACATGATGCCCTCTGTCATGTTCCTTTTAAATCCTCAGATTTTAGATCTTTCCTCAAGTCACATCCAGCAGCATGGTGAAACAAAAGCAGATCCGTATACCCGTGAAACTATGGAGCAGTCATTTTACTTTTTTTGGTATGATTGTGTCCTTGTTCAAGGAAGAAGACAGATCAAGAGGACCTTCTGCAGAGCCACAAGACTCTCGATGATTCCTTCCACAAAAAATTATTAGAAGCAGCCCTTTCGATGTCACTGTTTTAACTTCCACAGTGTTGTTAGAAATGTCTTCATCCAGATCCTAAACCCAAAGACACTGCTTTTGTATCCGAGCTTACACGAATTTGGCAAGTTTCTTGTTCTTGTTTTGCATCGTGGAGACTATGAAAATTCTCAAAATAGGCAGAGAAGACACACAGCTACAGTAACGCTATGATAGTGTGGATATGTGTTTTTAAAACACTTCACAAAACTTAGAAGAAGCAAGTAGTCTCAGCTCTGTTTCCACATGAGGAAAGTGATTTTTGTCATATTTAAGTAACCGCACGAGATTGTATAAACGTTATGGCAAAAGAGTATTTAAGTTATATTTCTTTTCAAAACACACTGCAAATATGATAGCATCAGATAGTAAAGTCTTGTCTGTTTCCCTTGGCTTTTCTTCATCCTGCTGGGAGAGTAGGTAAGTCCTTGCCTTTAAGGCATTGTGCTGTTCAGTCACTGAGTCATGTCTGACTCTTGGCCATACCCATGGACTCGAGCACACCAGGCTTCCCTGTCACTCACCATCTCCCGGAATTTGCTCCAACTCATGTCCAAAGAGTCCGTGATGCTATCTAGCCATCTCATCTTCAACAGCCTCCTCCTCCTCCTGTCCTCAATCTTTCCCAGCATCAGGGTCTTTCTCAGTGACTTGACTCTTCCCATCAGGTGGCCAGAGTATTTTGGAGCTTCAGCTTCAGCATCAGTCCTTCCAGTGAACATTCACAGCTGATTTCCTTTAATGATGTATCATATAATAAATACAGATATTTATAGATAAAAACTGTTTTACCGGTGTTACTAAGCATATTCATTGCAATAAATTGAATGTAATGTGAAATTCAATCTCATCCATGTTAAAAAAAGGAATCGGAGTATGTTCTTACATAGTCATAATTTTGAATAGGATCTTTTCCACTGTTTACTTTTCTATTTAACAGTGTAGCAGCTCCAGAGAATTTTCTCCAAGTACTTTCATCTTAAATTCTTTTTTTTTTTACGTTTTTAATTAATTAATTAATTTATTTATTTATTTTACTTTACAACATTGTATTGGTTTTGCCATACATTGACTTGAATCCGCCATGGGTGTACATGTGTTCCCCATCCTGAACCCCCTCCCAACTCCCTCCCCATTCCATCCCTCTGGGTCATCCCAGTGCACCAGCCCCGGGCATCCTGTATCATGCATCAAACCTGGACTGGCGATTCATTTCTTAATTATGCTTTTTAAACAAAGTTTAAATTAAAAGGTAAAATCTGAAAGAAAGTAGAGGTTTCTGAGGCAAAATCTGGGCAAAACTCGGGGGTTCTGAGGCAAAAATCTGAGAGAAACCAGAGGGTTGGGAGGCAAAATCTGACAGAAAGAAGGATCTCCTGAGGTAAAATCTGACAGAAAGAAGACACTTCTGAGGTAAAATCTTACAGAAAGACAGTCTTTCTGAAGCAAAAATATGATGAAAAGTAGTACCTCCTGAGGTAAACCTGACACAAACGTGAGTTCCTGAGCCTAAATCTGACAGTAACTAGGGCATCCTGAGTTATGTGTTTCATAAACAAACCTTTTGGTCCTGAGGCAAAATCTGACAGAATCCTTGCGGTCCTGACACAAAATCTCACAGAAACTAGGGGCTCCCGAGGCAAAAACTGATGGACAAAAAAAGTAGATGGATCTGAGGCAAATACCAACACTAGAGGGTCGTGAGGTAAAAACCTCACCAGAACTAAAGGGTCTAAGATGAAATCTCACGTTAGGTGGGGGTTTTGAGTCAAATCTGAGAGAAAGTAGGGCTTTCAGAGAGAAATATGGCAGAAACTAGGGGGTTCTTTGTTAAAATCTGACACGTCTTAGCAACTAACACTTTTTGGGCTTCCCTAATGGCCCATACTGTTAATCAATCTGCTTGCAACGCTGGAGACCTTTGTTCATTTCCTTCAGTTCAGTTCAGTTCAGTTCAGTCACTCAGTCATGTCCGACTCTTTGCGACCCCGTGGACTGCAGCACGCCAGGCCTCCCTGTCCATCACCAACTCCCGGGATTTACTCAAACTCATGTCCATGGAGTCAGCGATGCCATCCAACCATCTCATCCTGTATCGCCCCCTTCTCCTCCCACCTTCAGTCTTTCCCAGCATCTGGGTCTTTTCCAATGAGTCAGGAAGACCAAGTCAGGAATTGACCAAGTCAATTCCTTGGTCAGGAAGAATTCTTGGAGAATGAAAAGACACTCCTCTCCAGTATTCTTGCCTAGAGAATCCCATGGACAGAACAGACTAGCCACTAATGTCCATGGGGCACAATGAGTCAGACTCGACTGACGTGACTTAGGACATACTCTGTAGCACGGGGAACTCTACTCAATTCTTTGTAATAATATGTATGAAAAAGAATCTAAAAAAGAACTGTATATATTCAGTTTAGTGTACACCAGGAAGAGCCTGTTTGTTCATCTGCTTGCATTGTGGGAGACCTGAGTTCAGTCCCTGAGTGGGGAAAATCTCCTGGTGAAGGGATTGGCAACCCACTCCAGTATTCTTGCCTGGAGAATCCCATGGACAGAGAAGCCCAGTGGATTTCAGTCCCAGAGTTGGACACAACTGAGCGACTAACACTCACTCTCACTGAAGGTATCATAACGTTGTAAATCAAGTAAGTCTAAGTGAAGGTTGCTCAGTCGTGTCCAACTCTTTGTGACCCCATGGACTATACAGTCCACGGAATTCTCCAGGCCAGAGTACTGGAGTGGGTAGTGGCCTTTCCCTTCTCCAGGGGACCTTCCCAATTCAGGGATCAAACCCAGGTCTCCCGCATTACAGGTGATTTCTTTACCCCTGAGCCACCGGGGAAGCCAACTCTACTCCAATACGAATTTTAAAAATTTTAAGTGGGAGGTATATCACATGTTAAACTGATAGAAACCTTTGCCATTTGTGAAAGCACTCTAATCCGGTTAACAAACTAACCGTTTTACCAAAGTGAGGGTGTAAATGATGACATTCTGGCTACACTTAAATAGTTTGTGCGTGCATGCTCAGTTGCTCAAGTTGTTTCTGGCTCTGGAGATCCTACTGACTATAGCCCGCCAGGCTCCTCTGTCCATGGGGTTTTCCAAGCAAGAATGCTGGAGTGGGTTGCCATTTCTTCCTCCAGGGGATATTCCTGATCCAGGGGTTGAACCCGAGTCTCCTGAATCTCCTGCATTTGCAGGTAGATTCTTTACCGCTTAAACACCCCCATGTACATATAGTGCCAGACATTTATTTTGGCCACACTGGGTAATATGTTGGATCTTAATTCCTCGACCAGGGATTGAAACTGTACCACCCGAAGTGGAAGCACATAGTCTTAACCACTAGATCTCCAAGGAAGTCCCTATAAACATTTTTTTTAATGTTGACACTTAGGGAAGCTATGCATAAATGAGTCAAATAGTATATGAGAAATCTCTCTACCTTTCTCTCAATATTGCTGTGAACCAAAAACTTCTCTTAAAAATATCTATATACTTGTAAAAAATGTCTTTTTTCCCGTCCCCAATAGCCAATAATCTGACTTATTGGGCAACAGATATTTTTATTACATATAATAATCTTATATATATCTTCATTCATTGTTCAGTCGCTAAGTTGTGTCTGACTCTTTGTGACCCCATGGACTGCAGCACGCCAGGCTTCCCTGTCCTTCACCATCTCCCAGAGTTTGCTCAGACTCATGTCCGCTGAGTCAGTGACGCCATCCAACTACCTCATCCTCTGTATATCCTATATATAATAATCCTAGATGAATGTATCCACTAGGGGGCAAACACATATTGCTGGGAACAGGACTGATTAAAAACCCTGGAAGATTTTAAACCTATACATGTCTTTCCTTTTCCTAAAAGTAGCGCAAGTTTTCTTTTTTCTTTCTCTTTATGGATTGTGATACGGAATCCAGAGCCACAGCAGGCTTTGTGGGGTCACACAGCTGATCATGACAAGTAAATGTAAACTTCATTCTGAAAAGAGGAATTCTCAAGGCACAGACACTCTTTTCAATGTATCACCTCCAATTTTGAAGAATTTGAATCAAGAAATTCACTTCCATGTGCTTTGTGTGTATTAAAGAATAACGTGTAGATGCCCCTCAAACGGTAATAACTTTGGTGGGATAGGATGTGTTACTTCTGAGTTCTCAGCCCCAGAATCAGGTGTTCTGTCAATGAATAAGGCAGAATTATGGCTCAGTCGCTGGTTTGACCTGAGTGTGTACCGATCTCTATTACTGACAAATAAAAGGAATGAGAATCATGGTAATACATTGCATGTTTTAGGAATTTTTTTTTTTTACTCTTCTGACTGTATATTGACTTCTGTTATCTGTAACCTGACCTAAAACTTGAAATATGACAGGAAAACAGAAGTATGATAGCAGACATTTTCTTCATCAACTGCTATTTGCTCCATTCCAAAGTAATGATTGAGAGAAAATATGAAAGTATAAAATATAAATATGTCCTGTGATGGTTCAGATTGGCCCCTGTCTTCTGAGGACTTGATTTCAGCAAATTTCACTCTCACGAAGGGTCTCTAATATTTTCAATATTTTCCTTTCTTCCTTGTTCCAGGCCACCTCTGAGAAAGATGTCGTCGTTTCACAAAGGGTCGTCAATATTTCCGCTTCTTCTTTGTTCTGGGCCACCTTTGACACAGAAGCTGTGTTCTCATGAAGGGTCTTTTCTGACTTTCGGTCTGTTGATAAGGGGTTGTGATGGAAGACACATCAAGGCCGAGTTAGGAGCTAATTCTCGCCTCCGTGTTTTATGGGGCTGCTGTAGGAAAGTAATTTGGTCAGATGAAGCCTGTGGTCAGCCAGCAAGGTGCAGAGAAATAGCTCCCAGAGCCGGGGGTTGTCCTTTCACGGGGCGTTTCCTTGGGGGGAGGTGGATGAAACTTCTGGCTTGGACTGGTGGTTAGTATAATCTGGACCATATTTCTTTTCTGAATATGAAGTCGAAGGCCGCCATTGTGTTCTGTAACACATGGGTAACTGGACTCCGGGGGACTGTGAACGCCAGCCCTGGCTGTGTCTCCGACTGATTTTAAGACTTGAGGGGAGTTCACGAAAGCGGTTGACGGGGATCTTTCTATAGACCTCACTGCTTATCACTTCTTTCTTTCCAGTTTTACTGAGGTATAATTTGCATCAAGCACTGTATATGTCTAAGGCACGCAGTGTAATGACTTACATATATCCCTGTTGTCATCCTTCAGTCACTCAGTCACGTCCAACTCTGCAACCCCATGGACTGCAGCATGCACGCCAAGTTTCCCCGTCCTTCACCATCTCCCGGAGCTTGCTCAAAGTCATGTGCGTTGAGTCGGTGATGCCATCCAACCATCTCATCCTCTGTCATCCCCTTCTCCTCCCGCCTTCCATCTTTCCCAGCATCAGGGTCTTCTCCAATGAGTTGGCTCTTTGCATCAGGTGGCCAAAAGATTGGAGCTTCAGCTTCAGCTGAATGAGTATTCAGGGTTGATTTCCTTTAGGACTGACTGGTTTGATCTCCTTGCTCTCCAGGGAACTCTCAAGAGTCTTCTCCAGCACCCCAATTCAAAAGCATCATTTCTTCGGCGCTCAGCTTCTTTATGGTCCAACTCTCACATGACCGTTGGAAAAACCATAGCTTTGACTTCACGGACCTTTGTCAGCAAAGTGATGTCTCTGCTTTTTAATACCCATCTAGGTTTGCCATAGTTTTCATTTCATTACATATTTTATGAAAAGATTATCACAATAACTTTAGTGAACTTTAAAGTCATCTCACAGATAAAAAATAAGGTGGAAAAAATATAGTGTTCCTTGTGATGATAACTCTTAGAATTTATTAAACTTGCATATATAAGCTCAGCAGTGTTCATTAAATGTATCACGTTGTACATCGCATCCTTAGTACTTATTTATCCAGTAACTGGAAGTTTGTACCTTTTTAAAAAAATCGAAACACGGCTGATTTACCATATTATGTTAGTTTCAGGAGAACAGCATAGTGATTCCACCTTTTTATAGATTATATTCTGTTTATAGTTATTATGAAATGTATGCTACAGTGCCTGTGCTGGACAGTATATCCTTGACATCCTGGTAGCTTATTTATTTTTTACACAGTCGTTTGTTCCTCTAAGCGCCCTCCACCTATCTTGCCCCTTCCCCGTTCACTCTCCCCAGATTATGTCAGGACAGCAAGATTAAGTTGCCTGAGAGCCAGTAGCATGTTGCAGAGGAAATCCAGACCCACACAGCCCCACTTCAAAACAGCCCCAAAGCCCGTCTCTTCTGCAGGAGTGGTTTCTGCACCAAGGGACAGGAGTTGCTAAAGTCTTAGAAGGAAGGAGTTGCAAGAAAGAGCCCTTATGATGAGTTTCCTGTGGCCATTGCATCAAAGGACCAGGAACCGCGGGCTTAAATCAACGGGCATTCATCTTTCCTCACTCCCGCCCCTGGTCCTAGAGAATGGACGTCTGAGGTCATGGTGTCCTTCCCGCCTCTTCCACCTTCCGGGGACTCCAGGCGTCCGTCCCTGGGCTGGTGGCCGCCTCCCTCCCGTCTCTGACTCCTTCTCCACGTGGCTTCTCCTCTGTGTCCGTGTCTCTCCTGTGTCTTATTAAGGACCCTGTCACTGGGTTTAGGACCACCTTCATCCAGAAGACCTCATTTCAGAATCCTTTACTTCATTCCATCTGCAAAAATCTGTTTCTCCAAAATAAAGTTACTCTCAAAAGTTCTGGGCGTAGAATCCGGACTTATTATGTAGGAGTCACCACTGAAACCATTGGAAGGAAAGCTATGCCCAACCTAGACAGCGTATTTAAAAGCAGAGACATTACTTTGCCAACAAAAGTCCATTTAGTCAAAGCTGTGGTTTTTCCAGTAGTCATGTATGGATCTGAGAGCTGGACTATAATGAAAGCTGAGTGCCGATTAATGGATGCTTTTGAACTGTGGTGTTGGAGAAGACTCTTGAGAGTCCCTTGGACTGCAAGGAGATCCAACCATTTAATCCTAAAGGAAATCAGCCTTGAATTTTCACTGGGAGAACTGATGCTGAAGCTGAAACTCCAATACTTTGGCCACCTGATGCGAAGACTCTGATGCTGGGAAAGATTGAAGGCGGGAGGAGAAGGGGACGACGGAGGATGAGACGGTTGACTGGCATCACGGACTCGATGGACATGAGTTTGAGCAAGCTCCGGGAGATGGTGGTGGACAGGGAGGCCTGGCGTGCTGCAGTCCATGGGGTCACACACGACTGAGTGACTGAACTGAACTGAATTGATTGAAATCACTGCAGTTTCCATACCAGCTATTTGCCTGGCAGCCAGTGGAGTAAGCATGGTTTCTGTGTTTTTAAAGGTTGAAGAGGAAGCAACAATTAACTGTTATTCCTGACAGACGACTTGGTATTTTAGCAAAATAAAAATTCCCTAGGTTTGCTTCATGAATCTTAACAATGAGCCACAAGGAATGGACTGTTTACAGGTTTGATTTGAGTCTCACTGTGTTAAGTAAAGTGTTAGTCACTCAGTCACACCTAATTCTTAGCAACCCCGTGGACTGTAGCCTGCCAGGCTCCTCTGTCCTCGGGATTCTCCAGGCAAGAATACTGGAGTGGGGCTGCCATGCCCTCTTCCAGGGAATCTTCCTGACCCAGGGAATCGAACCCAGGTCTCCTGCATTGCAGGCAGATTCTTTACCATCTAAGCCACGAGGAGGGGCATGTTTAAAGTTGTTAAAAAAATCTCACTACTTTCTTCCAACTCAGCAGACATCTTTCATGCTTCAGAAGCAGCAAAAGAAATATAATTTCCGAGAGAGAGAGAGAGAGAGAGACAGCAGAATGCCACGTAGACATCTACTTCAATTGAAAATGTCACTGGGTGGAACAGGGCAGGAAAAATGAAGACAGAGTAATTTTTAAGACTTCCTTTCATTAAAAGCAAAGCTTTTGGTTCAGAGAGAAAAGAAAGCAACGTGTATGTTTGGTTTTTTTTTTTTTTGTAAAGGAAAGAATTCTAAAATGTAGAGCGAACCATTTGATATTGGCAGGAAAAGGATGGCTGGATGTATAAAAGTGTCATCTTAGTGGAAGCTGCGTCTGAAATGGCTCTGTGAAACTCCTGTTACATCTTGTGTTCATCTGATTGATGGGTGAAATATTACATCAGAGAACGCACACGGGGACCCATGCCTCACACATCCACAGGGCATTCTGTGTAGAAAGGAATGTGCCTGTCCAGGCAGGTTCTTGGTGAAATCAAATAAACCTTCCTGATCACCATGCATTTCTGAGTTTGCAAGTGCTTGGTATACACCCAACTTCCCTTTTTTTTTTTTTTTTTTTGTGGATGTGGATATTATCTCTCATGTCATGGATCAGAACAGTTTTTCAAAGGCCATGTGGAAATTCCACTCCCATGAAAAAAGAATTCTTCCACTTCAAACAGTACAAGCCCAAGTACCCTTTCTAAAAAAAAAAAAAAAGCGGGATCAACTCAGAGAATAAATTCTCTTTAGTTGTCTAATCATCCACTGTAGAGTTGAAATATTAGCAGAAATTGTTAAAACATTGGGAAAACTCTGATCAGATGGATATACCATAAACCGTAAGGTGTCCTTGAGCCTTACCCACGGCAGGAGAGAGTCATTTTAAAAATTCATGATGAAACTACAGTTAGATTTAAAAAAACAAACAAAAAAAAAAGATCTGTGGCAAAATTTATTTATACCAGACAAATGTTATGGTCATCATTGCCTCCGGTTAATGCATATCCCAGATCTTGTGACATTGTCCATGAAATCTAGTCTCATTGGCTGTTTTTTACTTTTCTTTTTGCAGAGTTACATGGAGTTGTTTATTGCATCCAAACGGAAGGACAGCTTCCCTGGCTCCCATGCTGAAGTGCCCTGATCACTTCCCGAGGGGAAAGGAATGTGAACTCTTTGCAGAGTTATTCCACACAGCACATTTGTGTTTGGAAATGTGGTCGCTCTTCAGTTTCACGTGTTTATGTCTGTGTGCTCACTTGGAAAAGTGGAGAAAACATACAAATACATAGATAAGAGAAAGATAGATATAGATGATACATAGATAGGATACATAAATACATTCCACATAGGTGGAATGGAAGAAGGATGGATGAATAGATAAAAAGATGGATGAGATAGATTGATGGATAGCTAGGTGGATAGGTAGATAGACAGATGATTGATGGATACGATAGATGGATAGGACAGATGAATGGATAGATATGAGGGATGGAAGGGTGGATCAATGGGTAGAGAGAGAAATAGATGAGAGAGACATAGATAGAGGAGACAGATAGATGGATAGATATGGATGACAGATAGGATACCTAAATGGATAGATGAGTGGAATGGAAGAATGGGTGAATGAATAGATAAAAAGACAGATGGGAATAGAGATAATAGGTAGATAGATAGAGGATGAGTAGATAGATGACTGATAGACAGGAGAGATAAATGGACTGATAAGTAGGATGGAAAGGTGGCTGAATGGACAGAGAGGCAGAGAAATAGATGAGAGAGACATAGAGGACAGAGACACAGATAGATAGAAAATAGATACATGATGGGTAGATAGATAGATGATATGGAGATGGGTAAGTGAGGTCCTGCTATGTTCTCAGTAATTGTACCTCCCACCTCCTCCCGCGAATTCACAGCCAGAAATCCTAACCTTCAAGGTAATGGTATCAGGAAGCAGGTCATTTAGGAGGTGATTAGTCTACGGCCGCAGAGGCCTCACGCCCCAGATTAGTCTCTTCTGCAAGAAGGGACCCCAGAGAGCTCCATCTCTCTCCCACCACTGGAGGTCACAGCAAGCAGGGCTTGGCTGTGAACCAGGAAGGGAGCCCTCGTCAGACTGGAAGCTCCCTCGATCCTGGATTTTGGACTTCCAGCCTCCGGAATTCTAAAAATAAATTTCTGTAGTCTGTAAGCCATTCTTTCTGTGGCATTTAGTTATAGCAATTGAATGGACAAGCACAGAGATTCAATAGACGGATGACAGACACACAGACAGACAGATGGGTAGATGGCTACATAGATAGATAGACACATAAATAGATGGCTAGATACATACATAGACACATAGATAGATAGATGATAGATACATAGACAGATAAATAGATGGCTAGATATATACATAGACACATAGATAGATGATAGATACATAGACACATAAAGAGATTGACATGCAGATAGATAGATACATAATAGATGCATGGATAGATGATAGATGAATTTGAACAGATAGATGGATGCATGAAAAGATGGATGGATGAGTGTTTGGGTAAATAGAATAGATAGCTCATAGATGATAGATACAATAAGAAGATGATTTTTAAAATTATTTATTTTAATTGGAGGCTAATTACTTTACAATACTGAAGTGATTTTTGCCATACATTGACATGAATCAGCCACGGGTGTACATGTGTTCCCCATCCTGAACCCCCCTCCCACCACCCTCCCCATCCCATCCCTCTTGGTCTTCCCAGTGCACCATCCCCAAGCACCCTGTCTCATGCATCCAACCTGGACTGGCGATCTATTTCACATATGGTAATATACATGTTTCAATGCTATTCTCTCAGATCATCCCACCCTCGCCTTCTCCCACAGAGTCCAAAAGTCTGTTCTTTACATCTGTGTCTCTTTCACTGTCTCCCATACAGGGTCATCGTTACCATCTTTCTAAATTCCATATATTTGCATTAATATACTGTATTGGTGTTTTTCTTTCTGACTTACTTTGCTCCGTATAACAGACTCCAGTTTCATCCACCTCATTAGAACTGATTCAAACGCATTCTTTTTAATAGCCAAGTAATATTCCATGGTGTATATGTACCACAGCTTTCTTATCCATTCTTCTGCCAATGGACATCTAGGTTGCTTCCATGTCCTGGCTATTGTAAACAGTGCTGCGATGAACATTGGGGTACACATGTCTCTTTCAATTCTGGTTTCCTCAGTGTGTATGCCCAGCAGTGGGATTGCTGGGTCATGTGGCAGTTCTATTTCCAGTTTTTTAAGGAATCTCCACACTGTTCTCCATCGTGGCTGTACTAGTTTGCATTCCCACCAACAGTGTAAGAGGGTTCCCTTTTCTCCACACCCTCTCCAGCATTTATTTAAACAGATGATTTTGATAGATACATTTGAACAGATGAATGGATAAAACATGGATGGGATAGTTGGAGAAAAAGATAATAGATGATACATGTGCATGTGTGCTAAGAGATATATAAACAGATAAAGTGAAATGTCTGTATACTCTATGGGTTTGGAGCCTTGCGTAATGACACTACAGTATCAGAGTACTTTCATTGCCCCCAAAATTCCCCTGTGGTCCACCTCTTCCTCCCTCTTCCCTCTGTAACCCCTGGCAAGGACGGATCTTTTTACTGTCTCCATAGTTCTGCCTTTCCCAGAATGTCATTGAGTTGGAATCCTCCAGTACATGGCTGATAATCAATTTTTAAAGTAATACTCCTAATTCCTTTCTTGGAAAGGAAACGGTTCTTTCTTTGATCAAAGCAACGCTTGAAGGGCCCCCATGTGTTGGACGTTCTATTGTCATGACCTCATTTAATTATTCCAACATCCTCCTGAATGAGGTCATAACATCCGAGTTTTGCCGGATAGCTCAGAGGTTCCAAGTTCAGGCAGGATGTGAGTGTGAGTTTGTCGTCCACTTCATCTTTGCTTAAGGAGACCCCAGAGTCTGCTGTTGACTTTTAGGGCCAATGACCTTACATTTGGGCTTCCTTGGTGGCTCAGTGGTAAAGAATCCACCTGCTAATGCAGGAGATGCGGGTTCTATCCCTGGGTCAGGAAGATCCCCTGAAGGAGGACATGGCAACCCACTCTAGTATTCTTGCCTGGGAAAACCCCATGGACAGAGGAGCCTGGCGGGCTACAGTCCTTGGCATCACAAAGAGTCAAAGATGACTTAGTGACTAAATAACAATAATGATACCCACTCTATTTCTTGCCAACCATGGGCTATTAGACACATTAAAATGTGCACATAGCTGAGATGTCCTGTGAGATAAGTGTCCTTCCACGAGTGATCCTTTTTCTTTTAATCATTGATTTGGCTGCATTAGGTCTTCATTGCAACTCACAGGCTTGGTTGCCCCAAGGCATGTAGGATCTTAGTTCCCCAACCATGGATTTAACCAGCATCCCTTGCACTGGAAGGTGAAGTCTTAACCCATGGACCACCAGGGAAGTCTCCTTACATGAGTGATTTTATTTAAGAAATAAGACTAAGTCTGCTTGTGTACACAGTTCACGTTTTCCTGTCTCCGCTCTTCTGCCTGACTGAATTTCCTATGTAGAAGACCAAAATAACTTTGGACAAATGCCTCGTGCAGACAGAGCTCCTAGTTGGAGAAATCAGAGGAGACAGGCATTAAGTGAATAAGCTAAATGTTCAGCCCAGTCCTCTGCACACACAGGAGACATCTTGCATTTTAATGGGGTCTGATAGCTCAGCTGGTAAAGAATCTGCCTGCAATGCAGGAGATCTGGGTTCGATCCCTGGGTTGAGAAGATTCCCCTGGAGAAGGGAAAGGCTACCCACTCCAGTATTCTGGCCTAGAGAATTCCATGGACTGTATATGGGTCGCAAAAAGTAGGTCACCACTGAGTGACTTTCACTTTCACTTTTCAACATTGTTGTAAAGAATTCTGTCCTCTCCCTTGGACATTGTGGGTGGATTTTACCCTGCAGTTTCAGGCCATCAAATTGTTGTTGTTGTTCAGTTACTAAGTTGTGTCTGATTCTTTTCGACCCCATGGACTGCAGCACACCAGGCTTCCCTGTCCTTCAGCATCTCTCAGAGCTTGCTCAGACTCACGTCCATTGAGTCGGTGATGCCAATCAACCATCTCATCCTCTGTCGTCCCCTTCTCCTCCCGCCTTCAATCTTTCCCAGCATCGGGTCTTTTCCAATGAGTCAGCTCTTCACATCAAGTGGCCAAAGTATTGGAGTTTTAGCTTCAGCATCACTCCTTCCAATGAATACCCAGGAATGATTTCCTTTAGGATGGACTCTTTGGATCTCCTTGCAGTCCAAGGGACTCTCAAGAGTCTTCTCCAACACCACAGTTCAAAAGCATCGATTCTTTAGTGCTCAGTTGCCTTTATAGTCCAACAGTCACATCCATACATGACCACTGGGAAAACTATAACCTTGACCAGACAAACATTTGTAGGCAAAGTGACGTCTCTAATTTTTAATATGGTTTGATCTCCTTGCTCTGCAAGGAGCTCTCAAGAGTCTTCTCCAGCACTCCTTGGGCCATCAAATAAAACACAACAATGTTATGGGTCTTGTCATATCCTGCCTGAATTAAACAGCAGAGCAATTCAGAAATCTGTGGAGGGGCCTGGGGGGACTCGTTGGATCTGTCCTGGATGTGAATTCTCATGGAAATCTCAGCGTTTCTCCTTCCTTCTGAAGCCCTTCCATTCAGTTTTCTGGGACCCATTCTCATTAATCCTTTTGTTCAGTTGCTAAGTCGTGCCTGACCCTCTGTGACCCCACGGACTGTAGCCCACCAGACTGTTCTGTCCATGGGATTTCCCAGGCAAGAATGGGCTGCCAACCACCTGGAGCGGGTTGCCATTTCCTCCTCCAGGGGATTTTTCCCGCCCCAGGGATTGAACACTTATCTCCTGCAGGCCAGTTCTTTACCACTGAGCCACCTGGGAAGCCCATAATCAAGGGTTAGGAGAAAGAAATCCAGATCCTATATGTGTGCAGGATCGCCAAAAGGGACATCAGATTGAAATAGCCACAGGCAACCAAGGAAAAGCATAGATGTGAAGTTGCTCAGTTGTGTCCGACTCTTTGCGACCCCATGGACTGTAGCCTACCAGGCTCCTCTGTCCGTGGGATTTTCCAGGCAAGAAGACCGGAGTGGGTTGCCATTTCCTTCTCCAGGATGGGATCTTTCCTACCCAGGGATCTAACTCCTGTCTCCTGCATTGGCAGGCGTGTTCTTTACCACTAGCGCCACCTGAGATGTACAACAAAGCTGAGAGTGTTTTCACCCTGGAGGGGGTCATGCTTCTACACGTAGAAACCAGGTAGGTCTCCGTGTCGTGATCCTGGAAAGGGCGATGCCGAGATGAACAAGAGCCCGCCTCCTCACCTGTCTTGCACTCCCACACTCTTGCTCTCAGATGTTTGCGGAAAATAAAGGTGTCAAAGTGCATTCAGATATCTGTGTGTTTCCCAGCATGAACCATGATTTTTGCTATCAAAACTCTGTTCATGAGTTCTTACATTCCACCACCGGCGTACCGCCAAATGCTGAGTTATGCAAACGGGGCGGCTCCTCCGCAAAGAGTGGAAATAAGTCTTGACTTGTTTGAAAACCTTTCTGATTAGATTGATTCGATTACGCTATGTGCCTCTGAGCTATTTTGAAAGCTCAGTTAGCTCATCCTGAAAGAAATAGAGCTAGTGTTCCATATTCATTGCTAATGGATTCATGGCCCACCCACGGGGGTGGGTAGGGCCGGGTGGGGGGTTAGTATCTACCCTTTGACATTTGAATCCAATCAACACAGTGTTGCTACATTAGCCATAAAGACTGACATCCAGAATGTTTTTAAACATATAAAAAAGAGAAATTTACTTCTGTCAGGTTTTTTTTTTTTTTTTTGAGCTTTTCTGCATCTAAGTCCTGTAGAGACAGAAGAAACCAGAAAGATTATTTATAAATAATGTAAGTATGATATTGAATCCTAGGATAATCTCTTTAACTTGAACAAAAATGATGCCTTGCCTCCAGGGCTTATGAAGTCTCTTGTTGGACATTGTAGACCAATGGATGCATAGAGAGATGTGATGGATTGATGGATGGATGGATGGCTAGATAGATAGATATTCAGGGCTGATGATAGATAGACAGATAGATATGACAGATGGATGGGTGGATGGATGGCTAGATAGATATGATGGATGGATGGATTACTAGATAGATGGGTAGATAGATTTTCAGGACTGATGATAGGTAAATATGATGGATGGATGGATAGATAGATATTCAGGATTGATGATAGATAGATAGATATGATGAATGGATGACCAGATAGATAGATGGATAGATAGATATTCAGGATTAATGATGGATAGATAGATACGATGGATGGATGGCTAGATAGTCAGGATTGATATAGATATATCAATATGATGGATGGATGGATGGATGACTAGACAGAGAGATGGATGGATAGATATGATGAATGAATGGCTAGTTAGATAGGTATTCAGGACTGATGATAGATAGATAGATACACGGATGCATGGTGGATGGGTGGCTACATAGATATGATGGATGAGTGGATTACTAGATAGATGGGTAGATAGATTTTCAGGATTGGATGGATAGATACACATGATAGATGGATGGATGGCTAGATAGATATTCAGGAGTGATGATAGATAGATAGATATGATGGATGGATGGGTGGATGGATGGCTAGATAGATATGACAGATGGATGACTAGGTAGATAGATATTCTGGATTGATGATAGAGGGATATGATGGATGGATGAGTGGATTGATGGCTAGATAGATAGATATTCTGGGTTGATAGATACATATGTAGATAAATAGATATGATGAATGGATGACTAGATAGATGTATATATAGATATTCAGGATTAATGATGGATAGATAGATAGATATGATTGATGGATGGATGGATGACTAGATAGGTAGATGGATAGATAGATATGATGGATGAATGGATAGATAAATAGATATGATGTATGGATGGGTAGATAGATAGGATTGATATAGATAGATCGATATGATGGATGGATGGATCACTAGAGATAAGTGGATAGGTAGATAAGATGAATGAATGGGTAGATATGATGTATGGATGGCTAGATAGATAGTCAGGATTGATATAGATAGATTGATATGATGGATGAATGTATAGATATGATCTATGGATGGCTAGATAGATAGTCAGGATTGATTCGGATAGATCGATCAATCAAGGCTACCACAAGTCTTACCCGTTACCAGTGGTTATCTGAGTAGTTTCATGGGGATTAGGGACACACTTGTACTTCCCATCACTTTCCATGCCATCTGGCCATTCACTTTTCCCCAACAGTTCACCCCTGTGTCTCGCTGCTTCTGACCTCTGGAGAGGCTTTGCAACATCAGAGTTTGACGAAATATTCCTGCCACGGTGGTTAAGATAACAGACACGTCTGTTTGCAGAGACGCTCGGCGGCTCATTCCTTTCGATCCAAGTTCTGAGGCTGTCATCCTCCGGAGTGTCTGGCATGAGGATGCCTTCAGTAAATCAGTCGTGGAAGAACACACTTTGTCTTTAAAAAAGAAAGAAAGTGAAGTTGCTCAGTCGTGTCCAACTTTTTGCAACCCCTTGGACTGTTGCCCACCAGGCTCCTCCGTCCATGGGATTTTCCAGACAAGAGTACTGGAGTGGGTTGCCATTTCTTTCTGCTGGAGATCTTCCTAACCCAGGATTAAACGCAGGTCTCCCGAATTGCAGGCAGTTGCTTTACTGTCTTTAAAGCTCTCTTCAAAGAGAATAGGGTGGGGTGGGGGGAATTTCCTGGGGGCCCAGTGGTTAAGACTTTGCCTTCCAGTGAAGAGCACACGTGTTTGAATCCTGGTTGGGGAGGAACTAAGATCCCACATGCTTCCTGGCCAAAAAAAAAAAAAAGCTATCTTGTCTCCACTTCTTCTGCCACACATATAATCTCTTGGTTTCTTGACAGTAGCCCTTCTGACAGGTGGGAAGCGTTATCTCATTGTGGTTTTGATTTCCGTTTCCCTGATCATGAGGTATGTTGACCATCTTTTCCTGTACCCATCAGTTGTCATCTGCGTGTCTTCTTTTCATCCTTGGAGGTCTCATCAAAGAGGGAGACGGAAAGACTCATCCGTCTGCTAGGTGATTACCTACCCTGGGGTGATCAAAGGTATTTTCCCTTCCTAAAATTCTCACAGGGGGCCTTTACTTTTTATACATTAATTTTTAAATTGTTAATTGGAGGATAGTTGCTTTACCGTGTTATGTTAGCGTCTGCGGTACGGCAGTGCGAATCGGCCATATGGACACATAGATCCCCTCCCTCTTGATTCACACCTCACCCCACCCCTCTGGGTCATCACAGTGAGCTGGGCTCACTGTCTACACAGCAGCTCCCGATAGCTGTCTGTTTTACACACAGTCGTGTATACAGGTGGGTGCTACTCTCTCAATTCATCCCGCCCTCTCCTCCGCCCACTGGGCCCACAGGTTCGTTCCTAACGCCTGCGTCTCTATTCCTGCCCAGCAATTAGGTTCGTCTGGGCCGTTTTGTAGATTTCACATGCATGCCTTGACAGACACGGTTTGTTTTTCTCTTCGTCACTCACTTCACTCTGTTACAACAGGCTCATCCACCTGGGACTTGGTTTTCAGTCTGAGAGTTGAGCGCCGGCTAGCCGTGTGGGAAACCTTGAGGAAGCTCTCAGCGGACGCGTTTTGCAGGAACTGCTGACTGTGAAGCCCCGCTGTTCTTGCCACCCAGAAGGCGGGCTCTCTACAGACGGGACATGTGCGGAAACAAGCTCCCTGCTCAGAGTATTCAAGCATATGTTTTGTGTGCATGATGATTTTGTTTACCTTAGGTTTGTTAAAGAGATGGTTTGACCTAAGGATCCAGTGGTAGATCGTTAGACATCATTAGTCAACAGTCTTTCCAAACGCAGCTGTTTTGTCAATTACGTGCATGGTAAGTCACTTCAGTGGTGTCTGACTCTTTGCAACCCCGTGAACTGTAGCCCGCCAGGCTCCTCTGTCCATGGGGATTCTCCAGGCAAGAAGACTGGAGTGGGTTGCCATTTCCTCCTCCAGGGGATCTTCCCGACCCAGGGATCGAACCCAGGTCTCCTGCATTGCAGGCAGGTTCTTTACCATCTGAGTCACCAGGTGCATAAAGAGAAGTAATAAAGAGAAGTAATATAAATATTTACCAATGGGAGATTTGATAAATCTATGACAATAAATATATTTGATAGAATATTATACAGCACATAAAAAGGATCAGGCAGGTATTTATGTGATAAATTGAAAAAAAAAATTATGAAATATTGTTGAGTAGAAAAAACAAGTAACAAAAAGTCCCTGTTAAAGAATGCCCTTCGGGTTCATAAATAAATAAGTAAAATATTTATTTTTAATATATTAAAAGATCTGTCTTAGAACTGCCAGGTCTTAGTTGCAACACAGGGGATCTTTAGTTGCTGTGTGCAAACCAACTCTTAGTTGCAGCATGTGGGATCTAGCTATGGGATCAAGGATGGAACCTGGTCCTCTTGCATTGGGAACACAGGGTCTTAGCCACTGGACCACCAGTGAAGTCACGAGGAGGCATTCTTTTGTTTTTAACTTTTCCACACGCGTGTGGATTTGACTATTTTTTTGTTTGTTTCCCGTAAGCATTATCCGCCTGTTTATCTAAAATAGAGGGAGAAAAATGAAAAAGGAGATAATCTAATTTGGAGTGAAAAAAAAAGCCTCTTTCCCTTCCATGTGCACCTTGCTATTTTATGAAAGCCTTAAGAACACATTGGTGGTCAAATAATGCTCACAAAAACAGGCATGAATCTGCTGTGAGACCTCTTTAAACATGACGAAATGATTGCATGCGTTTTTGTGTGTTTGATACACCAGGTGTCGCACACTTCAGGTGGATTCTTTACTGTCTGCCAGGGCAGCTCTTGCAATTATTTGGGGGCGAGGGGGAGACATTTCCCCTATACCCTTCTAGGGTCTTCCGGCAAATCTAAATTAAATTAACATGAGACTGATGAACAGGAGAAAATCAAACGTTTAAGTACACGTATATAGAGAGAAAAGAACTTCCCTGGTGGCCCAGTGGTAAAGAGCCCACTTGCCAATGCAGGAGACGTGGGTTTGATCCCTGGGTTGGGAAGATTCCCCGGAGAAGGAAATGGCATCCCACTCCAGTATTCTTGCCTGGAGAATCCCATGGACAGAGGAGCCTGGCGGGGCCACAAAGAGTCAGATATGACTGAGCAACTCAGTATAGCTTGTGTCTTGGGGACCTTCAAACATGCTGTCACCCAGAGGCAGGAGAGGAGGGAAAAAAATTTTAAAAGATGGTGGTGACTTGCTGGGTTGAGTTACTTCTTACTCACACCCAAGACTGCAACTTTCATTTTGGAGAATCTCACCAAAGACCAGCATTTTCTTAGCAAGGATCATTTTTTAATGCAAACCATCTGCTCAGCTAGAAAAGCAAATAGAGGAAAAGAAAAAAAGAAAGAAAGAAAAGAGCATGGCCTCAGTTTGCTGGAAAAGAGACCAATCTTTGGTTTTTCACCAAAAGGCGGTGTGCTAATTGATTTTTTAAACACTGACCTCGTTTGAATTATTTCAGGCCTTCCAATGAAAACCATATGTTGGGATGGTGTGTGTTTTTAATTCTATAGGCTGGAAACTCTGTGTGTTTTTGGAAGGGTTCTGTCGGTTCATACCTTGTGGTGAATAGGAGTGTCAGGTTACCTTCAGAACAAAGACTCGCAGTGTGGACCCGAGGGGCAGGCGTGAGTTTTTTTTTCTTTTAAGGCGTGGGTTTTTAAGGAGAAAAAGTGAGGCCACAGAGTAAGAGGATTACGGAGAAACGTACTCAGCATGTAAACCTGTTCAGAGCTGGCCAACCTATGCAGATTATGTGTTCGATTCACTCAGAGGTCAGACCTGGAAAGTGGGGGAAGGAAAAATGTGAATGAACTCCTGGGAGAGTAAAATGAAAAACTGACAGCGATGAAATAGGAGTCACAGTGGAACTTAGGAGGGCATGTGTGTGTGTCTCTGTAATTGATGATCAAAAGTTTGCTCGTTCTTAAAGAGACTGCCATAACATAATAGATTTGAATAAAGAGACTGCTGCTATGGAATGGTGGTGTTGGAGACGACTCTTGAGAGTCCCTTGGACTGCAAGGAGATCAAACCAGCCAATCTTAAAAAAAAAGTCAACCCTGAAGATTCATTGGAGGGACTACCAATGCTGAAGCCGAGGCTCCAATCCTTTGGCCACCTGATGCGAAGAGCTGACTTATTTGAAAAGACACTGATGCTGGGAAAGATTAAGGGCGGGAGGAGAAGGGGACAACAGAGGACGAGATGGTTGGATGGCATCACCGACTCGATGGACATGAGTTTGAGCAAGCTCTGGGAGTTGGTGATGGACAGAGACGCCTGGCGTGCTGCAGTCCATGGGGTCTCAGACTCAGACACAACTGAGCGACTGATCAACAAGAGGTATATAACTCACTGGCTTAGCCTTATGCGTGTCAGTCAAATGTGTTTCTGAGAACCCCCACAACCCAGAAAACAAGAAAAGAAAATAGAGCTATTTCAGAATAAGGAGGAAGAATAAAAATAGAGCCTTGGAACTGGGTCCAGTGCCCCCCTGGGATCCTAAGTGTCAATCATATTTCCATAGCAACTATAGTTTCCCTATAAGGAGTTAAATGAGAAGGACGCCATGGACCACTGTGCTCATATAACTCATTTTTAAGATTTCAATATTTTCTTTCTGCACTTTTGGTAGTTTTTTTTTTCTTGTAAACAGCGTATATAGGACTTGTGAGCAAGACATATCAAGGGCCATGAAAAGGAATCAGTAGGGACAAATGGTCTTGAATTACATGACATAAATTATGATTTCATGTCTTCTATACCATAATGAATGCTTAAATGCTGCAACAAATGTAATCAGTTCTGATGAATTAGAAATCCATCTACTTCTTGTCAGCACGCGATAAAGCCCAGATATTGGGAGGCCAGGCAAAAGATGACTGCTCAAAATTTTTGAATAAGGAACTCCAACACATAATGATGTAATGTTTGGTTTTCTCACAAGTCTTTTTTTTTTCTTTTTGATATATGAGGAAAAATATGGACAAAGAAATTCATGGATTTATTAGTGCCAACATCAAAGTTGAAAATATTTGGAGTTCTTAACGTTCACTTACATTATATCCCAGGGGTGAATACTGGTGCTTCAAAAGTGATTTAGGGAGATATTAATGACTTAAGAAAATAAAAGCGAGATGAGATTTGGGGAAAGTGCCATATTCAGCAAAGATTGCAAAATGTTCTTATTTTATTAGAAAGAAATGCTCTCATAATTTAACTGCTAAAAATCTCAAGGGAGATTTCAAATACAGGGTGATATAAAACATCTATATAAGCAATAAGATGGACAAATATGTATACATATATAACCAATATAATGTGTAACATGCATATTTATATATATGTGTGTATCTATCTGCTCAATCATTCAGTTGTGTCAAACTCTTTCGACCTCATGGACTGTAGCCCACCAGGCTCCTCTGTCCATGGGATTCTCCAGGTGAGAATACTGGAGTGGGTTGCCATTTCCTTCTCCAGGGGATCTTCCTCAAGGATGGAACCCAAGTCTCTTATGACTCCTGCATTGGCAGGCAGGCTTGTTACCATTGGAGGCAACTGGAAGTCCTATGTATGTGTATATGATGCTGGGAAATACTGAAGGTAGGAGGAGAAGGGGATGACGTTTTGTCTTTTTGACAAAATGATGACTGACTCAATAATGAGAGGTTAATGTTGAGGAGGTAATGGCCACCCACTCCAGGATTTCTGCCTGGGAAACTCCATGGACAGAGGAGCCTGACTTGCTATAGTCCATGGGGTCGCAGAGAGTCAGACAGGACTGAACACCCAGGCCATCTATCCATCCATCATGCCTCAGTGATTGTGCTAACCCTCCTACAGTAAATCCTCCTGTTAACACAGAAAACACACATGTACACAAAAGTATATACATATTGTTGATACAAAATATATAATATGTATTTATACAATGTGTGTCCCATAATATAGATTTTTATACAATATATCTCCTAATTACATGTCACCGCTATAAAACTTGCATCAGTCAGTCAGTTCAGTGGCTCAGTCGTGTCCGACTCTTTGTGACCCCACGGACTGCAGCACGCCAGGCCTCCCTGTCCATCACCAACTCATGTCCATTGAGTCGGTGATGCCATCCAACCATCTTATCCTCTGTCAGCCCCTTTTCCAATCCTGCCTTCAATCTTTCCCAGCATCAGGGTCTTTTCCAATGACTCAGCTCTTCATATCAGGTGGCCAAAGTATTGACTTTAGCTTCAGCATCAATCATTCCAACCAACACCCAGGACTGACCTCCTTTAGGATGGACTGGTTGGATCTCCTTGCAGTCCAAAGGACTCTCAAGAGTCTTCCCTAACACCACAGTTCAAAAGCATCCATTCTTCGGCGCTCAGCTTTCGTTATGGTCCAACTCTCACATCCATACATGACTACTGGAAAAACCACAGCCTTGACTAGATGGACCTTTGTTGGCAAAGCACTGTCTGTGCTTTTTAACATGCTGTCTAGGGCTACCGTCCATGGGGGTCGCAGAGAGTCGGACACGGGTGAGCATGAGCACTCCCACAACCCCAGTTCACTTCCTAACGCAGGCTGTGTGTTAAAACCTCAGAAGCTTCAGCTGGTGCGAGCCACAGAGGCCTGGGAGGCCAGTGTCACTGTTATTAATCCCATTTTGCAAATGAAGAGACTGAGCTTTTGTAGAGAAGGCAAGCAGCTGGAGGAGGCCACCCTCAGGCTGGGAATCGGTCCCGCGTTACCACCCGAGTTTATTCTTTGAGCCCCGCTGTGATTCTTCTCAAGCAACACTTTCCCTTTTATTATGCACATGAAGGAAGGAAGCTGTTTGGGCCTGCCTTGAAAATTCACCATGGGTTTGCTTTCCTGAATGGGAATTAAGAGACCAAGTAAGGGGCACCCTACCCCTTAAAAGACTGAAGGCAGGAGAAGGGGACGACAGAGGATGAGAGGGTGGGATGGCATCACTGACCCAGTGGACGTGAATTTGAGCAGGCTCCAGGTGACGGTGATGGACAGGGAAGCCTGGCGTGCTGCAGTCCACGGGGTCACAAACAGTCGGACACGACCGAGGGACTGAACTCCAACAAGGGCACCTGGCCTCTCGGAGGGCAGAAAAACTTGCTGGGGAGGATTTCTGCATGTAAACAAATTTCAGTCACCCAGCCCCAAAGCAGTGTTCCTAACTGCGGCAGTGAGTGCCAAATGGCCCAAACGGAGCTCCAGGGGAGGCTCAGAG
Source organism: Cervus elaphus (assembly GCF_910594005.1). Lineage (NCBI taxonomy): Eukaryota > Metazoa > Chordata > Mammalia > Artiodactyla > Cervidae > Cervus > Cervus elaphus. The sequence goes on along the minus strand of NC_057848.1, from coordinate 178,357,091 downwards.
CCTCGGGGCTGCAGCTGCCTGACCTCCCGGGATTTCAGAGGCGGCCCCCTGGGTGGGAGAGCTAGGGGGCAGTGGGGAGGGAAACAGGCTTAATCCCCCGTGAAGGCCTACAGCCTGCAGGACGGGGCCAGGCCTGGCGTTTGTCCTTGGGGGGAAGATGTGGGAGACTGTGTGCAGGCAGAGCATGCTTTAACTAGAGAGGCAGGATGAGAGACAGTCAGCCAGCACGGACACACGTCTATACACACACAAACACACACATCTACACACACACAAACACACACACATATACACACGTTATATATACACACATATATGCATACGTGCACACACACACATATACACACATTAAATATAGACACACGTGTCATATTTATATGTGCACACATTATATCTATATACATATACACACATTGTACACACATGGACACATGTGTGTATATACACACATGTTATATATACACATACACATACATGCATACACACATACACATGCATATACAAGCACTAAATATATACGCACACATTATATTTATATATGCACACATATCTATATACATATACATAATATACACACATGTTATATATACACGTATATGCATATGCATGCATACACACACATTAAATATATACACACTACATGCTATATATACACATGTATTATATTTATATATGCACACATTATTTCTATATACACATACACATGTATACACACATTATATATATACACACATGCATACATGGGTATATACACAAGTACATATATACACATATACACACATATACATACACATATATACATGCATGCTATATATACACATACACATATATGCATACACAGATACATGTGCATATACATGAATATTAAATATATACACACTATATATATACACGCATTATATTTATATATACACACACTGTATCCATATACACATACACACATATACACACATTATATATATACACACATGCACACACATGTATATACATGCAGTACATATATACCTGTATATATACATATATAATGCATTATATGTATATGCACATACTACATATACACACATTATATATACACACACACATATATACATTATATAGTACACACACATTTTTATATACACGCATATACATACACACATTATATAGTGCACACACATATTTATATACCCACATTATATATACACACAATAAACAAACACATTATTTATATATATATATACACACTCACTATATATACACATATACTACACATAATATAAACACACGGGCTTCCCTGGTGGCTCAGAGGTTAAAGCATCTGCCTGAAATATGGGAGACCTGGGTTCGATCCCTGCGTAGGGTAGATCCCCTGGAGAAGGAAATGGCAACCCACTCCAGTATTCTTGCCTGGAGAATCCCATGGACGGAGGAGCCTGAGGGGCTACAGTCCACGGGGTCGCAAAGAGTCGGACACGACTGAGAGACTTCACTTTCACTTCATATACACACTATACACACAGTATATATGTATACATGTTATATGCATACACACACATACACACATCATATACACACATATGCACACAGTTTATATACACACATGTCTATATACACACATCATATATACACATACACACATATATGCACACATTATATACACACATTGTATATACACATATTATATATACACACACATTTAAATATACTCACACACGCACACACATATATTTATACACACATTTTATATATATGCTATTGTTGTTCAGTCGCTCACTTGTGTCCGACTCTGCACCCCATGGACTGCAGCACCCCAGGCCTCCCTGTCCATCACCAGCTCCCAGAGTTTACTCAAACCCATGTCCATCGAGTCGGTGATGCCATCCAGCCATCTCATCCTCTGTCGTCCCCTTCTCCTCCAGCCCTCAGTCTCTCCCAGCATCAGGGTCTTTTCCCGTGAGTCAGCTCTTCACATCAGGTGGCCAGAGTACTGGAGTTTCAGCTTCAGCACCCGCCCTTCTGGTGAATATTGAGGGTTGATTCATGAAACAGCAGGAGGCCGGGAGACGCAGAGAACAGACCTGTGGTTGTCGAGGGAGGGGGCAGTGAGGGGTGGACGGAGAGTCTGGGATTCACAGATGCAAGTTGTCGTCTACAGGATGGGGAAGCACAAGGCCGGCTAGCGTGCAGGGAACGAGATTCAACATCCTGTGATAAAGCACAACGTAAAGGAATACGAGAAAGAATGTGTGTTCGTGTGTAACCGAACCACAAAGCAAGAATTAACACAACATTGTAAACCACGGTACATCAAAAAAATTAATTAAAGAACATCCAGGTAGAAGGGCTTCCCTGATAGCTCAGCTGGTAAAGAATCTGCCTGCAATGCAGGAGACCCCGGTTTTGATTCCCAGATGGGGGAAATCCCCTGGAGAAGGGATAGGCTACCCACTCCAGTATTCTTGGGCTCCCCTGGCAGCTCAGCTGGTCAAGAATCCACCTGCAATGCAGGAGACCTGGGTTCGATCCCTGGGTTGGGAAGATCCGTTGGAGGAGGGAAAGGCTACAAGAACTTCCAGGCAGAAACAAGCTTAAATGTAAAAAGAGGGGAAAAAGAAATAACCTTGAATGCTGACTGGGTATCGCATCAAGTGGGTCTTGCGCAGAGATGGAAGAAATCCCGTCTGGAAAGCCTGATTGAAGGGTAAGATGCTAGGTTGTAAATAATCAGTAACGACCGATGTGTTAAGTGCTAGGAAATTTCGTGTTACTTACGAGTCCCTAGTCCCAGAATCAAGCCTTCCGGCAATAAATAAACAAATAAGGCATAATTATGGCTCAGTTGCTGGTTTGACCTAAGCATGTACTGATCTCTATTGCTAATGAATAAAAGGAGTGAGAAAGATAGTAATACATTCCATATTTTAGGAATGGGTGGTTTGTTTGTTTTTATACTCTTCTGACTGTATCTTGACCTCAGTTACCCTGTAGCCGGACCTCATTGTTTCCTTGAAACATGACAGCATGAAAAAAAAAAAGAAAGAAATATGACAGTTTGCATTTTCCTCATTCACTTATAATTGCTCCATTTCAAAGTGATTATTGAGAGAAAACATGAAAATATGACTGTGATTATTCCCTGCCAAGGATTCCGTCGTTGGCAGGCATAGCAAATAATCATGGCTGTATCTTCATATCTGATGTTCTTTTCTCTTTTAATTCATCCATTTATGTTTTTGCATCTGATTTTCCTTTCTTTTTGAATCCATCTATTCTTTTTGAATCCACCTCATGTATTCTATTCGTCTTAGGGAATGATTTTTCATGGAGTTACAATGGGGATTTGTTCCTGACCACGGTGCCATTTAATACAGAATGTTGATGAAAGATTACTCCCAGGCTCTTGGAGAAGTTACACTTTTAGCAAATATCGTACACTGTTGTTGTTTAGTCGCTAAGACGTGTCCGACACTTTGCCACCCCATGGACAATAAAGTATTGTCAAAGATGTCTATCTGTTTCCGGTTCTGAGATTTTTTTCTCATCTTGCATATACTTTATTTCCAAGTGTTATGTGTGTCTGGCCCATGGGTTGCTAGTCACTCAGTCGTGTCCCAACTCTTCACCACCCCGTGGACTGTAGCCCACCAGCCTCCTCTGTCCGCGGAACTCTCCAGGGCAGAATAGTGCAGTGGGTAGCCGTTCCCTCCTCCAGGGGATCTTCCCGACCCAGGGATCGAACCCGGGATCGAACCACATTGCAGGCAGATTCTTTAGCAGCTGAGCCACCAGGGGAAGGAGAAAGTGGGACGTGTTGAAACAGGATCACTGACATCTATACCCACCACTTTGTGTAAAACAGACAGCTAATGGGAAGCGGCCGTATGGCACGTGGAGTTCAGCTTGGTGCTCTGTGATCACTTGGAGGGGTGGATGGGGGTGGGAGGGAGGGTCAGGAGGGAGATGTATGTGTGCTTACAGTTGATTCACTTTGCTGTCCAGCAAAAGCCAACACAACATTGCCAAGCAATCATCCTCCAATTAAGAAATAAATGTAAAAAAATTATTTATGAGAAACAGGGCACACCACTGAAGTGACAGAAATGCTTTCTGGCTTGAGACGCAACAGGATGAGAGAGTTCACCTCTGCTTTTAAAAGGGGTGCGTCTGCTAAGAAGCGTGGGCTTGACCTCAGCTGTCTGTGTGATCTCCCGCAGGCAAGGCAAGGCGTGATTTGTTACCTTGGTCTCCACGAATTTATCTTCCTTTGTTTTATTTCACCACATTCCTTGGATGACACACTCTCTCTTCTGAGATATCTTAATACCTGCTTTCAAGTTTGGTTCTGTTCTGTGAGTCACCCCATCTCCTGAAGTCAAAGATGTCTATCTCTTTTGGTTCGGAGATTTTTCCATCTTGCAAAAACTTTATTTCCAAGTGCCTGTGTGTCTGGCCCACACATTGCTAGTCGCTCAGTTGTGTCCAACTCTTCATGACCCCGTGGACTGCGGCCCACCAGGCTCATCTGTCCATGGGATTCTCCAGGCAAGAACACTGGAGTGGGTTGCCATTCCCTTCTCCAGGGGACCTTCCCAACTCAGGGATCAAACCTGGGTCTCCGGCAATGCAAACAGATTCTTTACCACCTAAACCACCAGGGAAGAAGCATCTGGCCTATGGAGCCATCTTCAGAAAAAGCCAATAAACTCTCAGACGCTCAATCTGATTCCAAATGATGACAACCACCTGTTCAAAGGTTTGCAGAAGAATTTCCTACACAGAAATGAGGTTTTGTATGTATTTATTGTGAGAATTGGACTATAAAGAAAACTCAGTATGGAAGAATTGATGCTTTTTTTTTTTTTCTTTTATTTTTTTTATTAGTTGGAGGCTAATTACTTTACAACATTTCAGTGCGTTTTATCATACACTGATATGAATCAGCCATAGAGTTACACGTATTCCCCATCCCTATCCCCCCTCCCACCTCCCTCTGATGCTTTTTTTTAAAAAATATATTTTATTTTACTTATTTGGGTGTGCCAGGTCTTAATTGTGACAAGCGGCATCTTTGATGCAGCATGCAAGATATTTATCTGCAGCATGTGGGATCTAGTTCCCTGACCAGGGATTGAACTTTGGCCCCCTGCATTGGGAGCATGGTGTTTTAGCCACTGGACCACCAGCAAAGTCCCAAATTGATGCTTTTGAACTGTGGTGTTGGAGAAGACTCTTGAGAGTCCCTTGGACTGCAAGGAGATCCAACCGGTCCATCCTAAAGGAAATCAGTCCTGAGTGTTCATTGGAAAGACTGATGTTGAAGCTGAAGCTCCAATACTTTGGCCACCTGATTCAAAGAACTGACTCTGGAAAAGACCCTGATGCTGGGAATGATTGAAGGCAGGAGGAGAAGGGGACGACAGAGGATGAGATGGTTGGATGGCATCACCGACTCAACGGACATGACTTTGAGCAAACTCCAGGAGTTGGTGATGCACAGGGAGGCCTGGCGTGCTGCAGTCCACGGGGTTGCAAAGAGTCGGACACGACTGAGGGAGTGAACTGATGTATTTATTGGGTCGTTTCCTTACAACTGTATCTCTCAAATCAGGGATGATCTGAACAAATTAATAATGGGAGTAGGGGCTTCCCCCGTGGCTCAATGGATACAAATCCGCCTGCCAGGGCAAGAGACACGGGTTCGATCCTTTGTGCGGGAAGATCCCACACGCCCTAGAGCAACTAATCTTGGGCCCCACGACTACTGAAGCCCGAACACCCTAAAGCCCCTGCTCCAAAAGGACAGAAGCCACTGCAATGAGAAGCCCACCCACCACAACTAGAGAGTAGCCCCCGCCATCTGCAAGTAGACACAGCCCATTTGCAGCAACGAAGACCCAACGCAGCCATTAATAAATATTATTCATCTATTATTATTATTATTAAAATTATTTTATTTAATTTTTAAAAATTATAAATTAGTTTAATAATTAATTAAAATAAAAATTAATTTAAAAACAATGGGGGTAGAGCTATGACCGAGATATATGAGCCCGTGATCCCAGGAAGAATAATCGACGGCAGAGATGCTGAGTGACGGTCCCGTCTGTCCAGGGAACACAATCTATGACGGAGACGGTGAGCCTTGATCGCTGCGCTCACCTCGGTCCAGGAGAAACAGCCCGTGGACTGAGACGGTGGGTGGGGATCGTCTTGTTCCAAGTTTTATTACAAGCAGAGTCTGAAATGCGGGACTTTCCATTCCACCCTCTGGCCCAAGAATGCTTTGCTGGCTCGCAGAGTCAAGATTTCCTGGCAGAGGGTGCTCCTGAGAAAATTGTTGAGTAGGGAATAGATCAAGAGCTTGCTTTTTTTTTTTTTTTTTTTTGGGACGGTGGGGTGGGCTCCTATAGTTCCCTCGGTAGCTCGGTGGTAAAGAAAGCTTGTGCAATGCAGGAGACCGGGGTTCGATTCCTGGGTGGGGAAGATGCCCTGGAGGAGGGCGTGGCAACCCACTGCAATATCCTGGCCTGCAGAATCCCAGGGACAGAGGAGCCTGGCGGGGCTACAGCGCATGGGGTCGCAGAGAGTCGGACACGACCGCGCACACACTCCTGGGATGCAAACAGACGTGTGCCCTGGGCAGTCTGCACGGCCTTTTTACCAAGCTCCTCCCCCGAGACCTCGTATCGCTCTCAGATCGCCAGCCCTGATGACCTTCGATGCGGTTGCCCCGCAGTTTTGCTCGCGCTGGGCGTGTTTACATTGCTGGATTTCCCGTCCGGGGTCCTCACACTCCACACGTGGCGACCGGCCTCGGACAGGGCGGAGCAAGCCGGACCCCCATCCCTGAGGGCGGGACAGCTGCTTCGCAGACTTAAAAGGAAGCACCCCCCCGCCCGAGGTTCTTCGGCGGCTGCGGGAGAGAGGTAACGCCCTTGAGATCAGAGACACTTGGGGAGCGAAGGAGGATTTAAGCAGCTCCGGAGGCGTCTCTGGGCGGAGGCCCCGGGGTGGAGGGCTGGAGGGGGCGGCGTGGACTTTGACGCTCTAGCCACAGGCTCTTAAGGAGTGAAGAGGAAGCGGACCGCCCCCGCGGTTTCCATGGCAACAGGGCGGCTGCAGCCCTCCGGCTGCAAGCCGCTCTCCTCTGTGTGAAGCCAGGGGGGAAAGGAGCTTGCTCAACTCAGAGACGGTCTTACCTCCCAGACCGGGGATCGAACCCGCACGCCCTGCCTTGGAAGTTGACGTCTTAACCAACGGACCACCAGAGAAAACCCAGCCCCGGGTCCCTTTATAGACGAACTGGTCTTGCAATAGACACCACCCCCCCCCCCCCGAAAAAAAAAAACAACAACAATAAAAAAAAATAGTGCTTGCAAAAACTGACGTGAGGGCTGATAGAAAGCAGATGGCCCCGAGGATTCTGCTTAGAAGAGCTTCACTTTGTTTTCGAGTGATAAGAGTGCGGGGTTGAAAATTCCTCCCTTTTGTGTCTTGAGCAAGGGAGTGTGGGGGTTCCGAGGCTGCCAGCTGGGTGGTTCCCCTTTCTGCTTTGAATCTCTGGGATTGCATGGATCCGAGGAGAATTCCATCTGGGGGGAGCCTCGCACTCGGCGAGCCTGACCTCTGTCTCTGGAGCCAGCATCCCGGTCGTTATGGTTCTCATCTGGTCAATTATTGGGGAGGTTTTGTTGGTGGTTGATGACTCAGCTGCCCATTTCAGAGGAAACTAATGCAATTGGCAAGAAAAGCGGGCTTCTCTCTCTCTCTCTCTCTTTTTATTTTTTTTTTCGTAAACCTAAGAGTTCTTCTTCTTTTTTTTTTACACAAAGTCTGTTCACTTACTAGGAACGAAGCATCACTGTGATTTCAAAAATGAAGGACCATCCATGAAATTTTCACCCGGTGTCTTTCTCGTCCTCCCGGGGAGCCTGAGGCAGTTCTTATGATGACCAGCTGTTCTCGAGACAGGATCTGCCAGTAACCTCATCGTTATGGGAGTAACTCAATTTTTCCATATTCAGGATAACAATGCAGTGACTCAACTTTCCCAGCAAAATCGCATAAGACCCAAAGACAAACTGTGATCCATTAAAAAAAAAAAAAAAACATTTCCTTAAGATTCACTCTGGATGTCCTAAGGAACTTTTAGTAAAACTACTGAAAAAGTTGAAAGTGATGCATAGAAATTCTAGAAATATTAGCTTTAAATTTGCTCGATTTAAAATGGTGGTTTAGTTGCTAAGTTGTGTCTGATTCTTGGGATCCCACAGACTGTGTAGCCCACCAGGCTCCTCTGCCCACCGGGTTCTCCAAGCAAAAATACTGGAGTGGGTTGCCATTTCCTTCACCAGGGGATCTTCCTGACCCAGGGATTGAACCCGGGTCTCCCTGCATTGCAGGCAGATTCTTTACTGTCTGAACCACCAGGGAAGTTGGAATGTCCTTTAATGCACGCAGTTCACGGAGTGGCAAAGAGTTGGACACAACTTAGCCACTGAACCACAAAATCAGTGTAAGTTATATTTATTTTCATACTTTAGTTTTCACTAGTTTTGCTTCTAGGCAAAAGGCAGAACAAACTTTTCATCATCAAGGACATTTTTTTTAAAAGGGAAGGCTGAGAAGAGGAGTTTATGGGATACTTCCAAAATATGGTGTATATAATTAAATATGATTGTTTAGAGGGTATTAGGTCGTGCTTACGGGAAAAGGGATCAGCTTTTCTCATAGTTTGCTAAATAGAAAACCCACAAATAAGTAAACACACATGGTGCATGGGAGTTCTGTTTGGCAGAGAGATGTCCGTGGGGGTTCCTCTTTGCCAAGAGAAGAACCCTTTTGGCTGGAAGGATTTCCCGTGAAGGGTGTTCAAGGACAGATGCGCTGCCGTGCTCCTTGTAGGATTCTTTGCAGGGAATTCGTTCTTCACGCTCAGGGTCACGGCTGGGCTACCTCTCCGGAGCCAAGAAACGGTCGTTTCTGCAGAGGAGTTCCTAATAGCACGTGCTTCGGATGGTTTGGGTACATTATAGGTTTCTTTGCTACACTGAGGACAGGGCCTTTGCATTATCCCATGAGGAAAGGTAGTGTCCGTGTAATCCAGCGGAATCCCGTGGGGCTTTGGGGGAGGGGCACACTCCTTCCCCCACACGCTCTGCCTCAGTTCCTCTCTGAAGTACCTTGTTGTTTAGTTGCTCAGTCGTATCTGATTCTTGTGACCCCCATGGACTGCAGCCCGCCAGGCTCCTCCGTCCATGGGATTCTCCAGGCAAGAATACTGGAGTGGGTTGCCATGTCCTCTTGCAGGGGATCTTCCTGACCCAGCGTCTAACCTGCGTCTCCTGCATTGGCAGGCAGATTCTTTACCACTGCATGTAGCCTATTCAGTATGCAACAGCATTATTTCAAAAAAAAAAAAGGCAATGTACATACCTTCATGGCAAAATAAATCACTACTAAAAAAATGCTAACCAGCTTGTGAGCCTGTAGCGAGTTGTGGGAAACCTCAAAACTCACTGACCGCAGATCTTTCTAACACATGTGATCAAAATGAAGAAAGCTCGAAATACTTGAAGAATTACCCAAATGTGACCCAGGGACACAAACAGAGCAGACGCTGCTGGGAAAATGGTGTCGACGGACTTGCCCGACTCAGCGTTGCCGTGAAGCCTCAATTTCCAAACAAAGCAGAACAAAACTGAACAGGAGATGAAGCGCAAGAAAGTGAGACACGGCTGTGACGTCTCATGGAGGGATGAGGAAGGGCTTGAACCTTGACCTCGGTTGGTTATAAACTACACATGAGTTTCTCAAGCTTGTAGCAGCCCCCCCTAGGCAATTGTTGTTTTCTTTTTTCATTGATCTGTGTCCAAAATGCACAGCGTGACAGTTTGCAAGTTGACTTTTATTGGGGGGCAAAATGAGGACTGCAGCCTGGGAGACAGAACCTCAGATGGCTCTGAGAGGCTGCTCCAAAGAGGCGGGGTGCGGGGGACAGCGGTGGGGAAAGTCAGGATATATGTGATTTTAGTGAGGGGGGAGTTGATGCAGGCAAGCATGTATTTTTTTTTTGGAGAAGGTTTCTAGTCTTGGGGAATAGATGTCAGCATGAATCATTTTCGTACTTCTCTAGATAGAGGAGATCCAAGAATTGGGCTCATAGAATCAGCTCCTGAAAATATCTCTCTGAAGACCTGTCCTGCCGGTTTTTCCCAGAGCACAGAGGTCTCCTGTCTTCTGTCCACCCTAAGCTCCTTCCAGGGGATGTTGAAGCTCAGTAGCTGCCGCAGCACTTGACTGAATCCTTGTCGAGGTGGACGGAAGATGCCCACGGCAAGTGCCAGTGTGTAGTTGGCAGATCCAATTTACTTCCAGGTCAACTTCAATCCCGTCCTGGCTGGGAGGTTTTACAAAGACAGGGGATTCACCGCTATGACGCTTCCCATCTTCCAGGGCAAGCGCTTATGAACGGTTGAGAAGCTTAGGAGCAAAGTCACTGCTTGGACTGGGGGCAAACCATTTTGCAAGGTCTGCGTGGAGACCCGTTTTTCTCTCTGTGTGACTTAGCTTCGCACTTGGTGAAATTGGAAATGACTTATAAGGTATGGCCGTGGCTCCGACTTTCCAAGAAAAACAGCGGTTGAAAACCTAGACGACTTCTGCAGATGCGGGGTTTTGGTGGCTGAACTAGGGTGGCCGCCCTTGGATTGAACCCACAGTCTCGGATGTCAAGAAATAGGTTCTCCCAGGAACTCCTAAGCCCGCGTGCCATGTGGCTGGTCAAGCTGCAGCTTAGTGATATGAAACATACTCTAATTTGCATAGCTGAATTTGCTGAAGCTGAATCTCCAGTACTGTAGCCACTTGATGTGAAGAGCCGACTCATTGCAAAAGACCCAGATGCTGGGAAAGATTGAAGACGGGAGGAGAAGGGGACGACAGAGGATGAGATGGTTGGATGGCATCACTGACTCGACGGACCTGAGTTTGAGCAAGCTCTGGGAGATGGTGAAGGACGGGGAAGACTGGCGTGCTGCCGTCCATGGGGTTGCAAAGAGTCAAACACGGTTGAGCAACTGAACAACCACAATTGTCAGAGGAGAGACAGACGCAAGCATCTACTGCAACTTTTATGGACCGCTTTTATGGACCCAGGCAAATAGTTCAGAAGTGCGTGGTGAGTAGGCGACAAGCTACGTTTATGGCTGAATCATAATCTTTTAAAAGAACCGGTGTTGACTTGGCAGGACTTTCAGGCTCTATAAACACAATCTGTTTTACCTAAAAGGTGAATTTCCCCAAGGCTGCAGGAAATTTTGCCCTATAGAAACCTGTTAGGTGAGTAAAGCCATGCTACTCCCGAATTGAGACAGTCTTGGAGATTTCGAAACCGTTAGGATATGACCACTTCTATGAATTCAGAAGGGGCTTCCCGGTTGACTCGGCTATAAAGAACATGCCTGCAATGCAGAAAATGCAGGAGACGCCAGTTCCATCCTGGGTTGGGAAGAATCCCTGGAGGAGGAAATGGCAACCCACTCCAGTATTCTTGCCTGGAGAATCCCCATGGATGGAGGAGCCTGGTGGGCTACAGTCCATGGGGTCACAAAGAGGGAGAGTCACACAGCTGAAGTGACTGAGCCACGCACGTGAATTCAAAACCTATTGGATGAGGTTAAAAAAAAAAATTCATGGGACGCTCTCTGCCTTCGTGAAGGTGGTGCACAGATTCCCAAGTCAGCATGTATCTTTCATATTTGTCCTGGCTTCTGCCTTTCCCTTGCAACAAAGGCCTCTTGTGAGATTTCATACTTATAAAAGTATATTATGCCTGAAAGCATGCCCTTGGGACCGTTCACAGCTGTGTGACTAAAGGAAGAATTTATTGCAGTTTCTGTAATCCCTCCAACCTCACCAAACACAGTGGTTCCCCAGGAATATGCAAGTTCATAGACGCTGAGCAAGCCTTTCTACATGACGGTTTATTTTTCAAGTGGAGGAGGAAAGGGCTTACATGCTGGCACCAACTCAGTACCCCCGTTTAAATCACTGACTCTGCGTTTTGACATTTAACGCCAAAAGGATCGTGGAATTTTCCGTGAATGTGTTTGGAAGGAAATTTTTTTTTTTTTTTTACAGCGCACCTGAAAAGTTAACAGTGGTTTGGAATCAGAAACTGTTCGTTGCTCAGTCGTGTCCGACTCTTTGCAACCCTGTGGACTGTAGCCCACCAGGCTCCTCTGTCCATGGGATTCTCCAGGCAAGAATACTGGAGTGGGTTGCCATGCCCTTCCTCCAGGGAATCTTCCCGACCCGGGGATCGAACCCGAGTCTCTTATGTCTCCTCAATTGTCTGCTGAGTTTTTCTTTTCTTTTTTTAATTTTAGCCACTAGCGCCAACCTGGGAAGCCCCGTTTGGAATCAACTTACCCACAAATACGACTGATTTTTATCACAACCTGAAGAAATGAGAAGAAAAATGACACATCTCTTTCAAAAATGATAGCGGAATTTGAAAGAAAAGGCAAGCCCAGCAGATTTCATTTCATCACCTTTTTTTTTGCATGGCTTCATACATGTTGACATGTTTGTCGGTGTATTGCCACCATTGGCAATGGGTCAGATCAGATTTGCCTGTGAGTCAATGGCTTCTATATGTTAAAATGGGAAAGATTGAAGGCGGGAGGAGAAGGGGACAACAGAGGATGAGATGGTTGGATGGCATCACCGACTCAACGGACATGGGTTTGGGTGGACTCCGGGAGTTGGTGATGGACAGGGAGGCCTGGCGTGCTGCAGTCCATGGGGTCGCAAAGAGTCAGACATGACTGAGCGACTGAACTGAACTGAATGTTAAAATAGTTTTAAACGTTCCAAGAACGGGACTATTCGTTAACACAGCGTTTTATTGGCAAACAGGCACGCTCATGCATTTATGTATCATCCGTGACTTGCTATTATGAAAGAGATAAGACCACATGTCCTGCAGACTAAAAATACTATCTGCCCACCCTACCCGTTTTTTTGAGTTTTTGTGGGAGTTTTTTGGTGTGGACGATTTTACAGTCTTCATTGAATTTGTGGCAGTATTGCTTCTTCTTCTTCTTTTTTTTTTTTTTAATGTTTTGCGTTATTTTTGACTGAGAGGCAAGTGGGATCTTAACTCCCCCAACCAGGGATTGATCCTCACGCCCGGCATTGAAAGGTGAAATCTCAACCTCTGGATCAGCAGACAACCTGGGGGGCTAGAAGTTACTGTAGTTGTTTAGTGCTAAATCCTTTCGGACTCTTTGGCGACCCCATGGACTGTAGCCCGCCAGGCTGTTCTGTGAATGCGCTTCTCCAGGCAGGAATACTGGACTGGGTTGCCATTTCCACCTCCAGGGGATCTTCCCGACCCAGGGATCGAACCTGCGTCTTCTGCACTGGCAGGCGGGTTCTTTACCAGCTGAGCCACCAGGGAGAGCCCCCCTGATGGGTGCTAGATGGCAAGTATTGTTTCCTTCCTGAGTTCCCTCGGCTCACCAGCTCACCATCCGTGGTGGCTGCAATTGCTAATGACCGTGACATCCTCTGTTTACTGATACGGCAGGAAATGTTCCATTTCTCACACGTGGTATCTCTTGGACACATGTGGCTTCACCAAGACCCAGTTCCATCACGGAGATGGTGTTGCTTGGTTGGAGGTCAACTGCATTCTCTCTGCTGTCCTCCTGAGCGAAATAAAGGGTGATTGAGGTTTTTTCTGCTTCTTTTCTAAATGTTGATGGAATGATGTTTCTCTTTGAAGGATTACTAACAAGTCCATCCTAAAGGAACTCAGTCCTGCATATTCACTGGAAGGACTGATGCTGAAGCTGAAACTCCAGTCCTTTGGCCACGTGATGCGAAGAACTGACTCATTGGAAAAGACCTTGATGCTGGGAAAGATTGAAGGCGGGAGGAGAAGGGGACGACAGAGGATGAGATGGTTGGCTGGCATCAGTGACTCAGAGGACATGAGTCTGAGCAAGCTCTGGGAGGTAGTGAAGGACAGGGATGACTGGCGTGCTGCAGTCCACGGGGTCGCAAAAAGTTGGACACGACTGAGCAACTGAACTGAACTGAACTGAATGTTGAGTTTACAGAGCCAGGACAGGTACTTTTGGATTTCTCCTCTCTGTGAAGGAAAAAAAAAAAGTTAATTTTTTGATCTGAAATGAAAGCATTGAGCCTTTCAGCTCAAGAGGAAAAATACACATGGAGTGAGCCAGACGTCTCTGCTGTGGGTCCAGTTCACCCTTGAGCCCTTTCCTGCAACATGGTGGCCTTATTTTCCTAACCAGACTCGCCCACATAGACCAGGAGGAAGCGGGGGCAGGCACAGAGAGAAGAATGGACTTTGAGGCCAGGAAAAAATCTGTCCTCAAACTGATCACTTCTGTGTCATCCACTCTCCGCTTACCTCACCAAGCCATGCCGGCTCGTCGATGGGGTGGGCACCTTTCCATCTGCTTTCTCCTTTCTGTCTGCTTTCTTCTTTCTGTCGTAAGGATGCTGTGAGTCTGGGTTCAGTAAATATGTGTCTCTGCTACTGAGGATAGTCAGGGAGTCTGGAATGGATGTGGACACACTGCTGTGTTTAACATGGAGAACCAGCAAGGACCTGCTGGACAGCACAGGGAACTCTGCTCAATACTCTGTAATAACCTTATGGTCACCAGGGGGAAGGATGGGGGAAGGGATAGTCAGGGAGTCTGGGATGGACGTGTACACACTGCTGTGTTTAACATGGAGAACCAGCAAGGACCTGCTGGACAGCACAGGGAACTCTGCTCAATACTCTGTAATAACCTTATGGTCACCAGGGGGAAGGATGGGGGAAGGGATAGTCAGGGAGTCTGGGATGGACATGGACACACTGCTGTATTTCACATGGGGAACCAGCAAGGACCTGCTGGACAGCACAGGGAAGTCTGCTCAATGTCACGTGGCAGCCTGGATGGGAGGGGAGTTTGGGGGAGAGGGGATACGTGTATATGGATGGCTGAGTCCCTTTGTTGTCCACCTGAAACCATCACGACATTGTTAATTGGCTATATCCCAAGGCAAAATTAAAAGTTTAAAGTTTGGGGGGAGGGAAAGGAAGGCAGACCCAGTGGAAGTACCATCAAGTTAAGAAAGAAAACTTGGCCAGCCATTCTAGACTCTCCTCTGTTCATCCCACCACAGTCCATTTAAGAATATAAATAGGCTGTTGGTGGTATCAGGGCACATGTCACACCTCACCCCAGATTCGTGAAGACGTGTCCTGCTGATGTGTAATGTTCACGGACTGAAAATTTTTTGGCAGATCTTTGTAAAAGGAATTTGGAGATGATGTCTCTTCTTGACGCATGAAAATCCTTCCCAGTGCTTTTTAATGAATAAAGACATCTTCATGGTCTTCCCTGATGGCTCAGATGGTAAGAAAAAAAAAAAAATTCTGCCTGCCAAAGCAGGAAATATACTTTTGATCCCTGGGTCAGAAAGACCTCTTGGAGGAGGAAATGGCAACCCACTCCAGTATTCTTGCCTGGAGAATCCTATGAACAGAGGAGCCTGGTGGGCTACATCCATGGGGTTACAAAGAGTCTGACAGGACTGAATGACTAGCACTTTCACTTTTTAACTGGATAAAAAAAGAAGTTCTTAACTGTAAGTCTGGTCACATGCATCCTCTCTTATTGTTGTTTAGCCATTAAGTCGTGTCTGACTGTTTGCATCCCCATGGACTGCAGCAGGCCAGGCCTCCCTGTCCATCACTGATTCCTGGAGCTTGCTCAAACTCATGTCCATTGAGCCAGTGATGCCATCCAACCATCTCATCCTCTGTCGTCCCCTTCTCCTGCCGTCCATCTTTCCCAGCATCGGGGTCTTTTCTAGTGAGTCAGGTCTTTGAATCAGGTGGCCAATGTATTTAATAATAGTTCACATTTTCGTGTCTTCTTTTTCAACAAAAATCTCCTTGGACTAGAAAGAGTGAAACAAATATTTTTCTTGCAGAAGTTAACTTTAGTCCGTCTGAACGTGTATGAGTGTGTGTATGTGTGTGTGTGTGTGTATCCAGATGGTTTTCATCTTTTCTCTGTATAAAAAGCAAATGATTCCTGCACTTTTTATCAAAAGCTCTTGACTTACTGAGCGGTGAGTAATCTCTCCTCTCCTGATAAGTTAGCATGTGCTGACCCAACCGTTTCCAGCCGTAGGTCTTGTGTCTGTTTTTCTGGGGTCTTTATCTGACCGCAGGAGCCAGATGGACATACTGGAGGCAGGCCACGGTAGCCTGGGGACTGAGGGTCCCTTCAAAGCAGCCCCCACGTAAAGAATGAGTAGTCTCGGTGGTCAACACGGCACCTCCCTCACCCCGAAGTGGGGAGGCTTCTGGGGCGTTTTCCACAGCCTCTCCAGAGCTCACATCGGGATTAAACCCAGTCGTCCACGTGGTTCGTTACTGTTTGTTGTTTCACTAGCTAAGTCATATCCATCTCTTTTGGGACCCCATGGACTGTAGCCCGACAGGCTCCTCCATCCACGGGATTCTCCAGGCAAGAAGGCTGGAGTGGGTTGCTGTTTCCCTTCTCCAGGGGATCTTCCTGACCCAGGGATCGAACCCGTATCTCCGGCACTGGCAGGCAATCCGATTCTTTACCATCTGAGCCATGTGGAAAGCCCCGTCCGTGGGTGGAACATGCTTGATAAACACCCGGTTCATTAGCCTCATCATTTCCCTGTTTTTGTTTTATTGTTGATGTTTGTCTGTTTCTAGATTTCACGCCTAAGTGACAACCCAGACATTCATCATTGTCTTATTAGTGCTGTTTTGTATTTTTGTGTTTTCATTTTTCGACACGGACCTTTTAAAAATCTCTATTAAATTAAATTTTTTATGAAATTAAAAGACGCTTGCCCCTTGGAAGAAAAGCTATGACAAACCTAGACAGTGTATTAAAAAGCAGAGACATCACGCTTCTGGCAAAGGTCTGTATAGTCAAAGCTGTGGTTTTTCCACTAATCATGTATGGATGTGAGAGTTGGACCGTAAAGAAGTCTGAGCCCCCAAAAGTGATGCCTTCAATGTGTGCTGGAGAAGACTCTTGAGAGTCTCTTGGACAGCAACGAGATCAAACCAGTCCATCCTAAAGAAAATCACGACTGCATACTCATTGGAAGGACTGATGCTGAAGCTCCGATACTTTGGTCAGCTGATGTGAAGAGCCGACTCTCTGGAAAAAGATTCTGACGCTGGGAATGATTGAAGGCAAAAGGGGAAAAGAGGTGAGAGGGGATGAGAAGGTGGGATGACATCATCAACTCAATGGAGTTGAATTTGAGCAAATTCACTGCGTAAAAGGTGTCAAAATCAAAGCAACGATAATACAACAATCTAAATGTATACAAGAAGGACAACTCTGGTATTGGAGTCCATCAGGTTAACCTCAATGCTGAGACATGCCACGGGCGTTTACACTCAGTCGTGTCTGAGTCTTTGTGACCCTATGGACGGTAACCCCGCCAGGCTCCTCTGTCCATGGGATTCTCCAGGCAAGAATGATGGAGTGGGTTGCCATGCCCTCCTCCAGGGGATCTTCCCCACCCAGGGACTGAAACAAACCATGTAAACTCGGGTCCTAAGGGTTTAAAGCGTCTCAGAGCACTGGATACGTGCTGAGTGACTCTGAAGCGCTCAGACCGTTTCAGATCAGCATGTGCCTGTCGCTGGATTATCAGCTGCTTCTTGGAGCGAGGTCAAGCCCGGTACCCAGCCAAGTCACGTCATCGGGGCTCTCGGAGACTCCAGAATATCTCTGGCATCCTCAGATCCCAGATTCCACGACGCCCCGGCTTTGTGGACGCACAGCTGAGAGACGGGCGTGAGCCAGCTGAGACCTGGAGAGGCTGGGGCGGGGGGTGTTCCAGGGAGAGGTGGAAAAATGATGCAAGTCTTGGCCAAAAGGCTGGTAGGGCATACAGACTCTGAACACAGTTTGGCAAAATCTTTAAAAAAAAAAAATGTGGTTTTTTTTTCAGTATCGTTGCTCTGTTTACAATGCGGTGTTAGCTCCTGCTATAAAGCAAAGTGAATCAGCCATACGTATGCATATGGGTGTGCCTGTCAGCTCAGTAGCTCAGCCGTGTCCGACTCTTTGCGACCCCGTGGGCTGCAGACCGCCAGGCTCCTCTGTCCATGGGACTCTCCAGGCGAGAACAGGTTCAGCATTGAAGCCACATCTCTTATATCTCCTGCACTGGCAGGCGGGTTCTTTTACCACTGGGCTTCCCTGGCGGCTCGGACGGGAAAGAATCTGCCTGCAATGCAGGAGACCTCAGTTCCATCCCTGGGTCCCCTGGAGGAGGGAAACAGCAACCCACTCCAGTGTCGCAGAGAGTCGGACACGACTGAGCAATTAACACCCACTTCTTCACCACTAGGGCCACCTGGGAGGCCCTCATGTATACGTATATTCTGGTTTTTTTTTTTGTTTTTTTTTTATTTCCTTCCCATTTAAGTGACCACAGAGCACTTAGTGGAGTTCCCTGGACTATACACTAGCTTCTCATTAGTTACCTATTTTGTACATGGTATCCATGTACCGTGATCCCATATATGCTATGCACAATGGATGTATATACACGTACAATGTATCATCTATACATATACAGTGTATGTATGTCAATCCCAATTGGCCAATTCATCTCATCCCTCCCCTTCTCTCTTGGTGTCTCTGTATTTATTCTCTATGTCTGTATCCTGCCTTCAAATGACCACAGACCAAGTGGATCCAAACAATGGAGATTCATCCTCCCTCAATCCTGGAGGCCAGACGTCTGAGGTCAGGGTGTCCCAGGGCTGAGCTCCCTGCAGAGTCTTCAGGGGAGGGTCCTTCCCACCTCGTCCAGCTTCTGGGGGCTCCGGGCGTCCATCCCTGGGCTGGCGACTGCCTCCCTCCCGTCTCCGCCTCCGTCTCCACGTGGCTTCTCCTCTGTGTCCCTCTCTCCCCTCTTCTGCGTCTTATAAGGACCCTGTCCCTGGGTTTAGGGCCACCCCATCCAGGAGGAAGCTCATCTCAGACCCTTCACTCCATCACGTCTGCAGAGACCCTTTGTCCAAATAATGTCCTCTTCTGAGGTTCTAGCTATTTGAAGTAGACGCATGTCTTCCAACTCAGTCCAGTAAGTAAAAGCAGAAAGAGACAAATACTCAAAAACATTATTAATAAGGGTCTGTTTGTAGCAAGTTTCTTCTCCGCACAGAGCCTTTTCTGAAAAACATTGCATATAAAATACCTAAACCAAGATAAGCAGATATAAATTGTGTGTCTTATGTCTAGCCCCAAAACATGAGTTCGTTTGCACAAATATAACTTTACAGGGAGAAGAACTTTTCTCTGAGTCAGATCATCAGACTTAGGTGTACTTAAGATGACTTAGCGTGGATCAGCAGTGAAGCATCCATCTGCCAAGCAGAAGACACAGGTTTGATGCCTGGGTCAGGAAGATCCCCTGGCGAAGGAAATGGCAAGCCACTCCAGTATTCTCGCCTGGACAATCCCATGGACAGAGGAGCCTGGTGGGCTACAGACCATGGGGTCACAAAGCTTCGGACATGACTGAAGCGACTTAGCACACACACACATACAAACCTGAGTTTTAGCTATAGTCTTAGTCTGTGTTTATCATCCACTGGTGATGTTCGATGTTGGGGAGTCTTATTCAAGCAAGCCGGTGGGTCAGGATGGTGACCTTCTCAAAAGCCCTGATTCTCCAGGAGGCTCTGAAGACAGAATCTGTATCCCATCTCACGGCATTCCTGCTCTGGGCGTGGATGAAGTCACCACATCATACGTTACATTCACTAATTTTACATTCCTACATTACAGTGTAGGAGGGTTCCCTTTTCTCCACACCCTCTCCAGCATTTATTGTTTGTAGATTTTTTTTTGATGATGGCCATTCTGACTGGTGTGAAGTTGATATTCTATTATAGATTTGATTTGCATTTCTTAAATGACCTCTGCTCCAATCAAAACGAATTTAACATGAGGAACGCCAAATGGTTTTTCTACCCTCCTCTTCAAACTCCTTTGCTAAGTAGGACTCTCTAACTGGGTTGACACAGAGGGATGGTTAAGAATGAAGGCAAACAATTTGGAAAAGTTCTGATACTTAACAGTTTAGGTCACGTCACCACTTTCTTGTTCTTACTGCTCTTTGTGACCTCATGGACCGCAGCATGCCAGGCCTCCCTGTCCTCCACCAACTCCTGGATCTTGCCCAAACTCATGTCCATTGAGTTAGTGATGCCATCCAACCATCTCATCCTCTGTCGTCCCCTTCTCCTCTTGCCCCCAATCCCTCCCAGCATCAGGGTCTTTTCAAATGAGTCAGTTCTTCGCATCAGGTGGCCAAAGGATTGGAGTTTCAGCTTCAGCATCAGTCCTTCCAATGAGCATTCAGGGTTGATTTCCCTTAGGATGGACTGGTTTCACCACTTTCTGGAACAGAATCTTTGGACGGAGCCCACTGTTCTTACTTCATATCCTGCTAATACCTCATCTCTCGATTAAACTATTAGTACATCGTCTCTAGGTTATGCTAGACTGCCCGCTCATCACAAAATCGAGAGTGCATTTCTGCAATAATTCTTTCTCGTCTTGTTCTAGTGTATTTTATTTTCACTGTTGAAAAAAAATTGCATAATGTGAGAGCTGTGAGTTAAGTTTGATTTGGGGCAAAATGCAGAGCGCAGACCAGGAGACGGGTTTCAGACAGCTCTGAGAGAGACTGGTTTGAGAAAGCAACGGGATGGGGGGCGGGGGAGCGCCAGGTTACACAGAAGTTTTGCAACAAAGGGCAGGTGGTCTGAATGTCAAAACGTTCCTGTGAATTAAAGAAAACCAGGTATCCCACGTTAAGGAATTTAATGCTTTCCTGTGTCTGCGGAAGGTGCAAGAATCTGGACTCTCTGAAATCATTCCTTTCATATTCATCATCAGCTATCTGGGGCCAGCATCCTATCTATGTGTCCACATCCTGAGCGTCCTCAGAGGTCTTCATGGGGAGTTGGCTGCAGTCTGATGGCTGCTAGATGGTGGGGGTCCTTGCCTTCCTGGGTTCCCTCAGGGCTCACCAGCGCACCATCTGCCGTGCCTGCAGTCGCTGATGACTCTATCATCCTTTGTTTACTGATGTGGCAGGAAATATTCCATTTCTTGGGCTTCCCTGATGGCTCAGTTAGTAAAGAATCCACCTGCAATGCAGGAGACCCTGGTTCGATTCCTGGGTGGTAAAGATCCGCTGGAGAAGGGATAGGCTACCCACTCCAGTATTCTTGGGCTTCCCTGATAACTCAGTTCGTAAAGGGTCTGCCTGCAATGCAGGAGACCTGGATTCGATCCCTGGGTAGGGAAGATCCCCTGGAGAAGGGAGAGGCTACCCACTCCAGTATTCTGGCCTGGAGAATCCCCTGAACTAGTTCAGGGGTCGATGAGAGCTGGACACAACCGAACAACTTTCACTTTCACTTTCATTCCATTTCTCAAGACACAAATAAAGATGTACATCCAAAAAGTTTGGGGATGTATGTAAACATATAGCTGATTCATTTTACTGTACAGCAAAAACTAATAAATATCGTAAAGCAAGCATACCCCAATAAAAATAAATTTTAAAAAATGCTAAAAACAGAAGTTAAAAGCGGAGATGGAATTAACTGGAGAGCTTCTGATCATGTGAAATACTGTTTCTATATTATTATTTCTGAAGAGGCTCTTTCTACCCCTCAACATGGATTGTGTCAAGTAGAGAATTCCTTAACTTTTGAAAAGAGAAATTTCCCCCCATTTTCATCCAAATATTCCATTTCTCACTACCAAGTGACCCCAGGCTTATGGACAAGATCCAGGACATAGGCTGACCATGCTCTTTAAACATATTTATATCAAACATCTTTTCCTATGAAGCAAGTGTACTGTAGTGAAATTTGTTACTTTCAAACTGTGGTGCCGGAGAAGACTCTTGAGAGTCCCTTGGACTGCAAAGACATCAAACCAGACCATCCTAAAGGAAATCAACCCTGAATATTCACTGGAAGGACTGATGCTGAAGCTGAAGCTCTGATGCTTTGGCCACCTGATGCAAAGAGACAACTGATTTAAAAAGACCCTGATGCTGGGAAAGACTGAAGGCAGGAGAAGGGGAAGACAGAGGATGAGATGGTTGGATGGCATCACCTACTTGATGGACATGAGTTTGAGCGAGCTCCGGGAGTTGGTGATGGACAGGGAGGTCTGGCGTGCTGCAGTCCATGGGGTCGCGAAGAGTCGGACATGACTGAGCCACTGAACAACAGAATTATAGTGAAATATGCAACATGCAGTGCTGCAAGCTGACGTTTGGCTTTAAGGCCGCTCAGAAGATGAAATCTGCCTCATTTCTTGTCTCGGGGCTCAGAGGGCTGTGTTCTGCCAAATGTGTAATGCGGGCATATAAAAATAAATTCAGTGTTTCAGACATCTGTCATCAGACTTTGTAACCAGATAAGTTTAAAAAAAAAAAAAAACCCCAGAGCAGAAGGTCAAGCAAGCATCACTTGTGGGAGACCAATTCTGAAATCCTTCCCTCTTGTCTTTTCAAGAGGTCAGTGAACAAGCAAGGGCTCATTTGGGAAGAGACAGTGTGAACTGAGATGGAAAGAAGGGGGAGAACAGTCCCTGTAGAAGAGAGGATGATTTTTAACGAGGTTAGTGTTTCCACTGTCAATTTTACACAGTGCCGGCAGAAGCCAGCATGTTCCTTCAAGCCTTGTTATGTCCACTTAAGAGCCTAGGATTTTGTCTGCCTCCGTTAGACTGTCCACTACACACTGTCCCTTGCTGGGGGCACCTGCCGTCCACCTCTACAAGGATGAAATCAGCTGCTGCTGTAGCCGCTGACCTTCAACACCCCCTGACGGGCGTTCTGGGTGGAGAGCAGACATCTGTGAGAGGCGTCTGTGTTCTGGGTTAAAAACTGCCAGGACAGGTCTTCAGATGGTTAGATGTTCTCAGGAGCCCACTTCATGAGACCAATTCTTGTATCGCCTAATATCCAGAAAAGCCCAAAAATCCTTCCCGGTGATGACTAGTAAAGGCTTCTGGAGACAAGGAGGAACTTTTTGGAAAGATTTGTTGCTTGCTGGTGTGAACTCACGGCTGAACCAAAATCACATACATATTGACCTTCCCCGCTGCCGCTTTGGACTTCCCAGGTGAGTCTGTGGTAAAGAATCCACCTGCCAATGCAGGAGACGCTGGTTTGATCCCTGGGGTTGGGAAGAACCCCTGAAGGAGGGCAGGGAGACCCACTCCAGGATTCTTGCCTGGAGAATCCCATGGACAGAGGGGCCTGGCGGGCTACAGTCCATGGGGTTGCAGAGAGTCGGACACGACTGAGTGTGCACACACACCTCTTTGGAGCAGACTCTCAGAGCGGTCTGAGGTGCTGTCTCCTGGGCTGCAGTCTTCATTTTGCCCCCAAATAAAACTTGACTTGCAGCTCTTACGATGTAGTTTTTTTTTTTCCAGTTAACAAACTCTTCAAACAATCCCAAGGAGGCCGTGCCTGTTAAAGTCCCAAATGGCAAAGCCAAACTCGATGAGCGGACACGTGTGTTGAAAAATCTTTCCCAAGACCTTGACTCTGATCTTACTTTAATTCAATGGCTGTTTCAGACGAGGGGCCGTCTCGGTTTCCTTGACAAGCGATCATGGAACGCAGACCTTCCGTGCCTCAGTCTAGCCAAGAAGCCTGTGCTTTACGAGAAAAGCGTGACTTGGTTTCCCCAAACGTGCATGGAGATGAAGCGTTGTGCTTTGTTTTCTTTTTTCTGTATGTCCAAGGATATTTATTTACATTTTTAAAAATTTTAATTGGAGGCTAATGACTTTACAATATTGTGGGGGGGGGGGGTTGCCATACACTGACATGAATCAGCCATGGGTATACATGGCTTCCCCATCCTGAAACCCCCTCCCACCTTCCTCCCCATCCCATCCCTCTGGGTCATCCCAGTGCACCAGCCCTGAGCATCCTGTCTCAAGCATCGAACCTGGACTGGTGATCTCTTTCACGTATGATAATATACATGTTTCAATGCTATTCTCTCAGATCATCCCACCCTCGCCTTCTCCCACAGAGTTCAAACGTCTGTTCTTTACATCTGTGTCTCTTTTGCTGTATCGCATGGGTCATCATTACCATCTTTCTAAATTCCATATATATGTGTTAGTATGCTGTATTGGTGTTTTTCTTTCTGACTTGCTTCACTCTGTATAACAGGCTCCAGCTTCATCCACCTCATTAGAACTGATTCAAGTGCATCCTTTTTAAGAGCTGAGTAATATTCCATTGTGTATAGAGACATCGTGCTTCCTTAGAGATAGACTTGTTCATGCAGACTTGCCTCAGCATCTTTGCAGATGGGCTCGAGGACTTGCCTCGGGGTCCAGTGGATAAGAATCTGCCTGCCTACCAATGCAGGGGACATGGGTCCGATCCCCAGTCCGGGAAGATCCCACACGCCACCGCAGGGCAACAAAGCCATGCATCACAGCTACTGAGCCCGTGGGTCCTAGAGCCTGGGAACCACAAAAACAGAAGCCGCTGCAGTGAGAAGCCCGCCCACTGCCTCCAGAGAGTGGCCCGCCACTCGCTGCAACCCATGGGAAGCCGTGAAGACGCAGTGCAAGCAAAAATAAAATGAATAAAATTTAAAAAAATAATAATATGGACTCAAGTTTTCTTTCTTGGCTCTCCTGAGTTCTCACAGGACCAGGACACCTCAGCAGGGCATTGGCTGTATCTCTCACTTTGGGTCTAGTGGGCATCCTTCTCCGCCTCAAAGCCGCTGGCAGAAGCAGCTCAGAGGTGCTGTGGGTGCTGAAGCCAGCGTCCCAACCACGACGGGCGCAGAGAACTCCAGGCCAGAGAGCCTCGCTGCACGCAGAGAGGGTCCCCACCGGGCACACGTGTGCCCGAGAATGAGGTCCTCTACGCTGGAGAGCAACACAGCTTGTAAATCAGTTGTGTCTGACTCTTTGCGACCCCGTGGACTGTAGCCCACCAGGCTCCTCTGTCCGTGAGATTCTCCAGGCAAGAATACTGGACTGCGTTGCCATGTCCTAATCCAGGGGATCTTCCCCAGAAAAGCTGTATATCCCCATCAGTTCAGTTCAGTTCAGTTCAGTCACTCAGTCGTGTCCGACTCTTTGCGACCCCACGGACTGCACCACGCCCGGTCTCCCTGTCCATCACCAACTCCCGGAGTTTACTCAAACTCAGGTCCATAGAGTCGGTGATGCCATCCAGCCATCTCATCCTCTGTCGTCCCCTTCCCCTCCTGCCTTCAGTCTTTCCCAGCATCAGGGTCTTTTCCAGTGAGTCAGTTCTTCACATCAGGTGGCCAAAGGACTGGAGTTTCAGCTTCAGCATCAGTCCTTTCAATGAACACCCAGGACTCATTTCCTTTAGGATGGACTTTAGCATATCCCCCTGGACTATCATAAAATACCCACGGGTTCCCTGAAAAGTACATGACTATGGCACAATCTGGGCTTCCCTGATGGGTCAGATGCTAAAGAATTCACCTGCAATGCGGGAGACCTGGGTACAATCCCTGGGTCAGAAAGATCCCCTGGAGGAGGAAATGGCAACCCACTGCAGTATTCTTGCCTGGAGAATCCCATGGACAGAGGACTCCATGGGATCACAAAGACTTGGACTCGACTTAGCTCCTAAACTCAACAACACATCACGGAGGAATCTAACCAGTTAACCTTAAGAGACAATACTTTGCTTCCTGCACATTCCATCTTGTTTTCTTCCTAGGAAGATCCTCATTTTTTAGTATGTTTACACACACACACATGAGTGATTCCAAATGGCAGGCCCGACACAGTCTTCTTTTTCTTTCTCCTTAATGGTTAGCGTTATTTTATATTTTAAATCGCAGACCCAGGTTGTGAAATGTCGCCTCTCCACAGCGCTTTTCCTTGGCATTAGGAAAAGGTCCTTTGAAGTTTGTTTATTCTGAAAAAGACGCCCAGCGTTTGGACGGAACCTCATGTACCACAGAGGAGCTCTTTTCTTCTTTGCTGAAAAGCCTGTTTGCTGCGTGGTCTCCCTTTAGCTGAAGTTGAAAGCAGTCCTGTGAACATTTGCGATTTAAAAAAAAAACAAACCACACTTTGCATCATCCTTCGGGCTGAGTCTTTGCAGAGTCTGTGGTCTTGCTGCCAGACGGGCCGGGTCTCTCGTCTGCTCTTTACTCTGATAACCTCAAGCTAGGTTTCCAGGTCGGGGCCAGGAAAGCAGCCGCGTTGCTCAAAGACGTCTGGGCGACTGATCGCAAGATTCCTGACCTCTGAGTCCTGTTCCGTTTCTCTCTCCTTCTTTCAACGGGGTGACGTCTATGTAGCATCTGAGGGTAGGATCCGATTAACCTAGACGTGTCTACTCTAGACATTGGAGAGAGGTGACTCTGATCATCCACAGACATGGTCCTACTGAGTGAAGCGAGAGAGAAAAAGAAAGGCAAACATCGGATGATATCGCTTGTGTGTGGAGTGTAAGAAAGAATGACGCAAATGAGCTCGTTTACAAAACAGAAGCAGGCTCACAGATGCAGAGAGTGGAGTTGTGGTCATGAAAAGGGAAGGAGGGGAGAATAAAGTAGGACTGTGGGGTTAACAGAAACACGTACGACCAGATACAAAATAGACAAACAGCAAGGAGTTACTCTACACAACAGGGAACTATACTATGTATCTTGCAAGGACCTATATGACGAACGACTCTGAAAAACTATTTGCATGTATGAATTACATACATATATATAAACTATATATGGGCTCATATATAGTTTATATATAGAACTGACTCATCTGAAAAGACCCTGATGCTGGGAAAGATTGAAGGCGGGAGGAGAAGGGGACGACAGAGGATGAGATGGTCGGATGGCATCACCGACTCGATGGACGTGAGTTTGAGCAAGCTCTGGGAGTTGGTGATGGACGGGGAGGCCTGGCGTGCTGCGGTCCATGGGGTCGCAAAGGGTCGGACACGACTGGGCGACTGAACTGATATATGGGCTTCCCAAGTGGCTCAGTGGTAAACAATCTGCCTGCCAATGCAGGAGACATGGGTTTGATTCCTCAGTTGGGAAGATCCCCTAGAGGAGGGCGTGGCAACCCACTCCAGTGTTCTTGCCTGGAGCATCCCACGGACCGAGGAGCCTGGTGAGCTACAGTCCATGCAGTTGAAAAAAAGCATCGGCCATGACTTAGCGACTAAACGACAATGGAACAATATATATAAACGGTGGCTTAGATGGTAAAGAATCTGCCCACAATGCAGGAGACCCAGGTTCGATCCCTGGGTCGGGAAGATCCCCTGGAGGAGAGCATGGCAACCCACTCCAGTATTCTTGCCTGGAGGATCCCATGGACGGAGGAGCCTGGTGGGTACAGTCCATGGGGGTCGCAAAGAGTCGGACATGACTGAGCAACTAACAATATCCATTTTCATATATACCTACATAAATGAATCACTTTGTTATACACCTGAAACTAACCCAACATTGCAAATCAACTATATTTCAATACAGATAAATACAGTTCAGTGGTTCAGTCATGTCCGACTCTGCAACCCCATGGACCACAGCATGCCAAGCCTCCCTGTCCATCACCAACTCCCGGAGTCCACCCAAACTCATGTCCATCGAGTCGGTGATGCTTAAACACAGACATCACAGTAGCAGTTGAGAGCTCTTTTACCGGGAAAGTGCTTAAGTTGGGGTTTCTCCCCCGCATCCAACATTCCCAAGGGAAGAAATTCTTAGGCATGAACCCACTGATAATTTTAGTGACGCGGAAGGCTGATGGGGCATTCTGTTTCCTGCAGAGACTGGCATTTGTTACTACTGCTGGGGAGAGCTGTGTGAGGTTTGTGGACAGAGTGGGCTTGCATTTCTGGGGAGGGTTTCATAAGCCTGGCTGAGTCCCTTTACCACACACCTGAAACTATCATAGCATTGTTAATCGGCTATGTGTGGCATGTGTGTGCTAAGTCACTATGGTTGTGTCTGACTCTTTGCAACGCCTTGGACTGTAGCCCACAGGCTTGGACTGTAGCCCATGCAGGCTCCTCAGTCCATGGGACTCCCCAGGCAAGAATATTGGAATTGGGGGTCCATTCCCTTCTCCAGGGGATCTTCCCGACCCAGGGATAGAACCCCCCTCTCTTACGCTTCCTGTGTTGGTAGGCAGGTTCTTTACTAGAACCACCTGCGAAGTGGCTTTTCATACATACGTCAAGACAAAATTGAAAGCTAAAAAGCAAAATGAACATTTAAAACAGATAGATCCAACACTTGTAAACATACAGATTGGTTTTAAGGGCGTGTTTGTACATGGCGTGATGGAGAAGAGAAGATTCCAGCAAGGAAACAAATACAGCCCTGCAGAGCCCCCAAGGATATGGGAGGAATCGCAAGGCTTTCAGATGCGTGCGTTTAAGAGGTCTTAAAAGACTGAGATGCAAATTCCTCCAGGCGCCTGGGAAGCTGGCGGGGGTATCTCCGGTCGCACACCTGCTGGGCATTGCCCTGTCTTTAGAGGAGCGACCAGGCGGGGCTGTGATTTCATCGTAAGCCAGCTCAAATCCCTTGATCCCACGGGCACGTAAGTTGGAGTACAAATCACGTCTAAAGCGGCTCGAATTTGGCTGTCTCAGGCAGTCTGTCAGTTTGCGGATGAGAACGGCTGCGTGTGTGTGTGTGTGTGTGTGTGTGTGTGTGTGTGAGGTTGTGGGTATGCAGAAGTGGGCGTACAGCCTGGCATGTGGCAAGACTGTGTCTTTAGTTTTGAGACCTTGTGAAGATATGATTCGAGTGGAGAAGGGGTTAGGGTGAAGAAGAAGAGGAAAGGGGAAAAAAGAAAAAGCCAGCAAGGAAAAGTCAGGAGACCTCCTGCGATTTCCTCCAGACGTCTCCAAAAGAAAAGGCTTCTCACCTCCAAATTTATTTGAAAGGGAGGATTGTTGTACAGTGTAAGTCACGTCGGACTCTCTGCGACCGCATGGACTGTAGCCCCGCCAGGCTCCTCTGTCCATGGGATTCTCCAAAAAGAATCCTGGAGTGGGTCTCCATGCCCTCCTCCAGGGGATCTTCCCGACCCAGGGGTCGAACGCGGATCGTCAGTATAATCAGGCGGATTCTTCACCCCTGGGCCACCTGGGAAGCCCAGAAAGGGATGCTAGGAGACAAAATGGAATTGCTTTCTGCTTTCACCCCTGTGATTCATGCTTCTCCAACACACCGGTTACATATACTGCCCCCAGAAGAGTCCTCAAGAAATAACAGGCGTATGGTGTAATCAGTTGGATTTCACAGGGAGTGGTGTTGGGGTGGGAAAAAGGGCAGTAGAATCATAGGCGACTTCCCCACGCCCAGCTCCCCTCCGCCCAGGCACTGTGATGAAAGACAGTGGTGAAAACTCATCTGGGAGAAAACAAAAGTGAGAAGCTCAAACCTGGTGGTCTTCAGAGCCCTTTTCTGTTTTATTGTGGGGGGGCAGTCTTTGCTAGGGGCGTCCCTAGTAGCTCAGGGGTAAAGAACTTGCCTGCCATTGCAGGAGACGCATGAGATTATAGATTCAATCCCTCAGTTGGGAAGATCCCCCTGGAGGAGGGCATGGCAACCCACTCCACTGTTCTTGCCTGGAGAATCCTCATGGACAGAGGAGCCTGGTGGGGCTACAGTCCGTGGGGTCGCAAAAGAGTCAGACATGACTGAGCGATTAAACCACAGCAGACCTTGCTGGGGTCAGCTTTGTTTGGGAGGAAACGGAAGATGCTTCAAAGATGGTTTCGACCCCGCCATGGTGGGTGTGGGTTAATGGTTGGGTTCTGTTGAGGCGGTGTTCCTGCTGACTGTGGGTGGTGATTAAGGGTTTATCCCCGCGTGAAGGCGATCCAAAGGATGCTATTCATGAGATTAGCCTGGCGACAGCCGACAGGATGGTCCGTGGTCTAGTCCCGATGCTGGGCATATATTAGATTCCCGAAGAACCCGTTCAGGTGGAAACTCTGCAGGCAAGATGATATTTTAATTACAAGTCGCAGACTAAATATAACCCAGAGGAAGCCAAACTTCCTTGGGACGTGCACCAAGAACCTAAAACCTTTGCACACCTTTCTTGTTTTACACGATTCCTTTTGACCCTGAGAGCTATCTTGCTTCTGTTTCACTAAATCAGATACACTGTGTGTCTGTAACATTAGAAGCAATGCTTTCTCAGGGAACAGTGCTTATTTTTTCAGGGCCATGTAGAGACATTTCCCCAAACAGAAGAGCGTGCTGCCCTTTTGACGACCCGTGGTTGCCTTCAGGTCTGGGGTTCACGCTTCGGGGGGTTGTCTCAGATGCAGCTGAATCTCTAACCCGTCTGAGACTTCCTGTCCATAAAAGCAGATTCAAGTTCCTTACTTCCAGCTCTTGAAGCTGGCAACCTTAACTACTAAATGGATTGTAACATACAAGCTGGATTTTTTTCTTAAACAACAACAAAAAAATCTATATTGAAATCAAGTTGTGGTTTTCAAAATGGAGAATAAAGAGACACGTGAGATTTTTTTTTGCAATTTGAGGCACCCCATCATATCTGTCATCTATCATCTCTATCTTTCCATAATCTCTATCTATTGTCTATCTGTCTATCTACCTATCTTTGTATATATATCTATCGTCTATCTTTGTATCTATCTTTCTATCTTTGTATCTTCCATATCTTTCTACCTATGTGTCTATCTTCCTATCTACTATCTGTATCTAACAACTGGCATTTCTATCATTTATATCTTTCTATCAATTATCTATATCTGTGTATCTATCTATCCATCCTATCATCTATATCTTTCTATTTTTCTATCTGCCTGTCTAAACATACTGGAGTGGATAGCCTATCCCTTCTCCAGGAGATCTTCCCGACCCAGGGATTGAACCCAGGTCTCCCACACTGCAGGCAGATTTTTTTTTTTTTTACCAGCTGAGCCCCCGGGGAAACCCAAGAATACTGGAGTGGGTAGCCTGTCCCTTCTCCAGGAGATCTCCCTGACCCAGGGATCAAATCCATGTCTCCCACATTGCAGGCAGATTCTTTACCAACTGAGCTATCAGAGAAGCCCAAATATCTATCTCCTGAGTGTATATATGAGAGTATATTTTTTTCTTGCGTTAAAAAAAGAAAAGCATAGCAAAAGCATTGGCCACATGATTAGGGGCTGAAAACGATCTTATTTTATGGAATAATGACCTGCTGGGATCATGGACTCTTAAAGAAACAAAACACCAGTTTTCTGAGGATCAGTGGCTTCTACCAGCTTACCTAGCATCTGAGTAACCCAATGGAAAAAAAAGCATGTCTTTCCCTGTTGGGTGGATTCTCGACAGATGCTTCTTCACTTAAGCTAAATTTGTAGAGATATAATGAGGAAGGGGTGTTTCTCAGCCAGAGCCCCTGAATTTATCAGTGCATCCACATTGTAGACTTTCTTTGTGAAAGAGTAAGTGAAAGTCACTCAGTCGGGTCCGACTCTTTGCGACCCTATGGACAATGCAGTCCATGGAATTCTCCAGGCCAGAATACTGGAGTGGGTAGCCTTTCCTTTCTCCAGGGGATCCTCCTGACCCAGGGATTGAACCAGGGTCTCCCGCAGTGCAGGCGGATTCTTTACCAGCGGAGCCACAAGGGGAAGTGAAAAAATAATCACACCGCTATTAAAACTCTTGGTGGATCAGAGGGTAAAGCATCTGCCTGCAATGCAGGAGACCCGGGTTCAATCCCTGGATTGGGAAGATCCCTGGAGAAGGAAATGGCAACCCACTCCAGTACTCTTGCCTGAAAAATCCCACGGAAGGAGAAGCCTGGTGGGCTCCAGTCCATGGGGTTGCAAAGAGTCGGACACGACTGAGCAAGTTCACGGCTGAGCAAGTTCCATAAGATGGAGATCATACACACGGGCATTTTCAGAAGGAAAAGCCCACGCTGTTAAACTGCAGCGTGAATTCACTCTGGCCTTATTGTTCAGTTTGGTGAGTCATTCAGTTCGGTGGCCCAGGGTGGGTCGCACGGAAAACTGCCGACTCGCCAATGCCCTCGGCGGCCCGTACCAATCCGTCGCTCAGGGGTTCGGTAGAGGTACTGCCCCCTGGGTTTAACCGTCGGACTCAAGCAGATCCTGCACGTTTCTTTCATCCTGGCAGGAAGGAGTTCAGTTGCAGGGCTGAGCCAACATCTGGACTCGGGTGTGTTTAGCTGCCCTGAAAGCCTGTTGTCCTGGCGGGCAGAGAGAGGAGCTAATAATGAGCGTGAAAATCGTAAGGAACTCTGATCACGCTGCGCGACCGTGTCGGGCTTGTGGGCCTTGTCCGATGCGGCGCAGCGGAGAGTCCTCAGTCCCCTCAGAGACACCCATTGGAAGGCGAGCCCCGTTTAGATGTGTTTGTGGTCACGTGCGTGCAGCCTCAGGCGTGGCCGACTCTTTGCGGCCCCGTGGACTGTAGCCCACCAGGCTCCCCCGTCCATGGGGATGCTCCAGACAAGAATAGTGGAGTGGGTTGGCCATTTCCTCCTTCCGAGGGGATCTTCCCGACCCGGGGATAGAACCGGCGTCTCCTGCATTGGCAGGTGGATTCTTGACCACTGAGCCCCATTTGTGGTCACAGAGAATCAAATTAGGGGACCCAGGAAACTTTTAGGAGGGGCAAGAGTTCACCCCGTATCGGCCTTAGGACGGCAGGCATGTGAAACCCTCACGAGGACTCTGACAAGCTCCATTCTGCCCACAGGGCTGAGCCAGTTCAGGTTGCCGTTTTGAGAAACAGAAAGGAGAGGCTCAGTCCGACGGTGTCTACGGCTGTTGAAGAGCGCTCTGCGGTCTCAGAGAGCAGCCGTCAAGCAGGAGTGATTCCCCGGCATCTCCACATCCTCCCTGAGACCTTTGACGATGTCTGTGGACGCTCTTGGTTGTCACCGCTGTGGGCTTCCGGCGGGATGGGTGGGGAGGGGGGAAGACCTGGGACACTGCTCCACACCCCACGACAAGCAGGACGCCCCACTTCAGAGAGTCGTCCGGCACCCAGAGGTCAGTAGTGCGGAGGCTGAGAAACCCTCACTTACAGATCACATCTGTCTGTCTCACTATCTCTCATCTATCTATGTCTCTCTGGCTATATCATCCATCTATAGTCACCTATCTATCTGCCATCTATCTCTGTGTTTACCTATCAATGTCATCTATCTATCACCTATCTATCTATTATTCACCTATTTATCATCTGTGTGTTAACCTATCAATGTCATGTGTCTATCATCTATCTTTTATTCACCTATTTATGTACCATCAATCTGTGTGTTTACCTATCAATGTCTTCTGTCTGTCATCTATCACCTATCTATTATTCCCCTATTTATCTGCCATCTATCTCTGTGTGTTTACCTATCAATCTCATCTGTCTATCTCATCATCTGTCTACCTACATCATGACAGAAATATTAATAACCTCAGATATGCAGATGACACAACCCTTACGGCAGAAAGCAAAGAGGAACTAAAGAGCCTCTTGATGAGCGTGAAAGAGGAGAGTGAAAAAGTTGGCTTGAAACTCAACATTCAAAAAAAAAAAAAAAAATCATGGCATCCAGTCCCACCACTTCATGGCAAATAGATGGGGAAACAATGGAAACAGTGAGAGACTTTATTTTCTTGGGCTCCAAAATCGCTGCAGATGGTGACTGCAGCCATGAAATTAAAAGATGCTTGCTCCTTGGAAGGAAAGCTATGATGAACCTAGACAAAGCTATGGCCTTTTTTTTTTTTTTAGTGGTCACATATGTATGTGAGAGTTGGACCATCAAGCAGGCTGTGCACCCAAGAATTGGTGCTTTCAAACAGTGGTGCTAGAGAAGACTCTTGAGAGTCCCTTGGACTGCAAGGACATCCAACCAGTCCACCCTAAAGGAAGCCAGTCCTGAATATTCATGGGAAGGACTGATGCTGAAGCTGAAGCTTCAACACTTTGACCACCTGATGCAAAGAGCTGACTCATTGGAAAAGACCCTGATGTTGGGAAAGTTTGAAGGTGGGAGGAGAAGGGGGCGACATAGGATGAGATGGTTGGGTGGCATCACCCACGTGATGGACATGAGTTTGAGCAAGCTCCGGGAGTTGGTGATGGACAGGGAAGCCTGGCGTGCTGTGGTACATGGGGTTGTAAAGAGTCGGACATGACTGATCGACTGAATAGTTCTTTGCCTTCCCTGTTTCCCTGATAAACTCGTCCTGCAATTCTGCCTGCCTCTCTGCTTCTGTCCAGCTGCGTTCCTGCAGGTCCTCTGCGTGTGCAGTCCATGAGGTCACAAAGAGTCGGACACGACAACATCAAGAACAATCCACCCGTCTCAAGGCATTGGAGACACCACCTGTAAACCCCCACGCATGACGTTCAACGTTCATGCTTGCCGACCCAACGTGCAGACATGCTCCTTGCAAGAAACCAAGCATGTGAAATTCATCACCAGGCGCTCTCTAAATATACTGCCCACAAAGAGGACACGTGCACATTTTTACCTTTCTCTTCCCAGACCCTTCTGGCTTGTCTTCACCTTGTGTTAGCTGAGTTTCTCCATTATCGTCTTTGAGAAAAAAAAAAGAAGGATGTGATTCACACATGCCGTCTGTCAGACACGATAGTGACATGCTGATGATAAGAAGCGGTCCATGTGTGTTTCTCGGAGAGTTTTGATGGAATGCAAATTTTTTCATCCATCCCATCCACTCTAACACACTGTCATTGAATGAGTTTTTTTGTGTGTGTGGAATGAGTGCTGTTTTAAATAAATTCTGGGGATGTAGGGATTTACTTTGTCACTCCAGTGGGATGCTTTCACTAGACGTGATTGATTCCTCTATGTTGCCTTTATGGGCAAGTGTGGTAATGAGTGTGTGTGTGTACTGAGTCATTTCAGCCGTGTCTCCTTGAGACCCCGTGGACTGTAGCCCTCCAGGCTCCTCTGTCCGTGGGATTCTCCAGGCAAAAACACTGGAGTGGGTCGCCATGCCCTCCTCCAGGGGATCTTCCCGACCCAGGGACGGAACCCGAGTCTCCCACATCTCCTGCATCGGCAGGCGGATTCTTTATCACCAGCACCACCTTGGAAGTCCCCACAGTGCTGGACAGCCCCTCGAGCCCGAGCCAAGCTAATCCATTGGGTGAATTTTCTCCGTTCGGCACACGGCAGCCTTTTTGTACTTAGAAAGAGCAGCGGGCTCTTCTGCAGTTAAGTGTGGGGCTGTCTTAAACAGCCTAACCTCGAACAGAAAGCTACCATGATGAGAAAAACATGGGGCTCAAGAACCCATGAAAAGGATACTTGTTTGCAATCTAAGAGCCAAAACCAGGAGGCAGAACATTGCCCTGTTCCGCATCAGCTGGAAAGGTGTGTGACAGGAAGACTCTCTGGTTTTTGTTCAGCCGGTTTCAGAGTCCCCGCCAATGACACCCAAAGCACCAGGGGTATTGATTTGGGGATTACGAATCCACTTCAGCAAGTAGACGAAACTGCGAACGGGAGATCTGTGAATAACAAGGAGGCACTGTGTTTATTTTGTTAAACTTGTTATTTTGTATGTGGGTGTGGCCGACTGAATCCGAAAGGAAATCAGCCCTGAATATACATTGGAAGGACCGATGCTGAAGCTGAAGCTCCAGTCCTTTGGCCACCTGATGCAAAGCGCCAATGCATTGGAAAAGAGACTGATGCTGGGAAAGATTGAAGGCGGGAGGAGAAGGGGATGACGGAGGATGAGATGGTTGGATGGCATCACCGACTCAGTGGACATGGGTTGGGGTGGACTCCGGGAGTTGGTGATGGACAGGGAGGCCTGGCGTGCTGCGGTCCATGGGGTCACGAGGAGTTGGACATGATTGAGCAACTGAACAACAAAAATATGACTGATAAACAATGTCATGACAGTTTACATGGACAG
This sequence comes from Cervus elaphus, assembly GCF_910594005.1. NCBI lineage: Eukaryota > Metazoa > Chordata > Mammalia > Artiodactyla > Cervidae > Cervus > Cervus elaphus. Next base: position 178,321,007 of record NC_057848.1, on the reverse strand, counting down.
CAAAGGAACTCAGGCAAACATAGACATCTATTCATTCTCCCCCAAAGATGCACTGAGTTTGGAAAGCAACCAGAGAAGGTTTATAAAGCTCCAGTCTGTCAACCTCTATAAATAGAGATCGTTAATTCTCTGGGTCGTCAGTCGCTGCTACACCTTGAAGAGTTGCTGTGTTTCTTTATCTCCTGAGAAGCGAGTTGTCCGACAGTCGTGGGGCTGAGCGTCTTACCGGCCATATTTTGTCTGCTTTTTACTCACTCCACACAGACCCCGTGGAAGAGTCGCTACTGTTGTTCCTTTCTGTTGTTCTTCTTTTCAAAGATGATGCTAGAACGAATCAGGACATTTTCCAGCCTTGAAAAGCGGTTCTTCGGGGACTTGATTCCCAGGTCAGACAAACACACCCAAAAGTTATCGTCACGTATCACCGACTCGATGGACGTGAGTTTGAGCAAGCTCCGGGAGATGGTGATGGACAGGGAAGCCTGGCATGCTGCGGTCCACGGGGGTCGCAAAGAGTCGGACACGACTGAGCGACTGAATCCCAACACCACCGGGTGAAAGGGTCATTGACCTGCATCTGCCTTGGTAGGTCTCCTGCTGGCTTTCCCCCAGTCTCACGTCTGCAAGTCCTCCAGGTCCATTTGCTTCTCCCCTAATCCCCTGCCTCTCCGTGACCACACTCTTGCCTCTGACCCCCTCTCTGCCTTCTCCGGATGACCGACTACTTCAGTGAGAAGCTCCCAGCTCCCAAAAGTCATTTTGCCCCTGACACCTTACCAAGTTCCCCGACCCCAAATGCAACTTGCCCTCCTTCCTTCCTGCGTATGCGTCACTCACAAGTTACCTGCTATTTCCCGTTCTCTCTGTAACAGTTACCTGTCTGCTAGTGACTACATCTTCCCCATCCAAGTGTCTGCAGAGACCCTTGTTCTGTTGTCTACGCTTGGATATGTTTGCACACGTCACCATGCACCTCCCGCCCTGCAGACTTGTTGCATTAATTGAAACCCAACATCATAAAGTGAAAGCTTCAGTCGCTCAGTCATGTCCAGCTCTTTGCGACCCCACGGTCTGTAGCCCCGCCAGGCTCCTCTGTCCATGGGATTCTCCAGGCAAAAATACTGGAGTGGGTTGCCATTTCCTCCTCCAGGGGATCTTCCCCAACCCAGGGATCCAACCCAGGTCTCCTGCACTGGTAAGCAGATTCTCTACTGACTGAGCCACTAGGGAAACCTCAAGATATTAGCAGTCTTGATAGGTATGATGTTGATGCAAGTTTTTGTCTGAATAATACCAGTGTATTCCTTTTCTCTCTCTTTTTTTTTCTTAACGTGAATTGCTTTTTGAAGTCTTTCTTGAATTTATTACAATATTCTTTCTGTTTGGGGCTTCCCAGGTGGCTCATTGGTAATGAATCTCCTGCTAATGCAGGAGACCTGGGTTCGATCCCTGGGTCGGGAAGACCCCCTGGAAGACGTAATGGCAACCCACTCCAGTCTTCTTGCCTGGAAAATCCCATGCACAGCGGAGCCTGGCGGGCTATAGTCCACGGGGTCACAGAGAGTCAGACACGCCTGAGCATGCACACACACACATTGCTTCTGCTTTGTGTCTTTTTTTTTTTTTTGCCTTGGAGGTATATGAGATCTTAGCTTCCTCACCAGGGATCAAACCTACGTCCCTCACATTGGAAGGGCAGAGTCTTAACCACTGGACCCCTAGCCCAGCCCCGCCGGGCAGCCCTTTAATCACAGAATTCCTTTTATCCTGCATTTAATCTCCGCGTGCCGTGTCCCAGGACCTTGGTTTAAATGTTTCTGCATCCCTGGTGTATGTGACCTCTGCTATTTCTGCACCACTTTACTCTCAGAGTAAAACAAAAGCAAACAAAAGGATAATGGAGGGTTTCCCGTAACTGACGGCAACGTTGGCGGTTGCGCCTGACCCTTCCTTCTGGGCTCCCTTGGTTACAGCCGGTGAAAAAGAAAATACAAACCTAACAGACTTCACTGCTGCGGCCCACGCACATAATTCACCCCCTTCCTCGCTCTGCCGGTGGGTTTACCGAGATTCTGGCCTCGGCGTGATTCATTCTATAGACATGTGGCTCCGGTGAGCTCTTGGTCAAAGCCCAAGCTTTCCTAGGCACCACCCTGAGCAGAAAACTGGTTCTTCGAGGCTGGAAGGGTCCAGCCGGCTTTATTTATCCTGGCAGATTGGCTGGCAGTCGGCAACGGCTTTGCTGGCTCGGAGACGGCATCAAAGTCGCTGAAACGTTTAGACTAATGAGATTTCCATGCGTCGCGTTGAACATTCGCGCTTTGAGAGTCTTCTGTGTATACCCACGGGGTCTTTCCAGTAGTCATGTACAGATGTGACTTGGACCATAAAGAAAGCTGAGCGCTGAAGAACTGATGGTTTTGAACTGTGGTGTTGGCGAAGACTCTTGAGAGTCCCTTGGACTGCAAGAAAAATCCAACCAGTCCATCCTGAAGGAAATCAGTCCTGGGTGTTCATTGGAAGGACGGATGCTGAAGCTGAAATATTTTGGTCACCTGATGTGAAGAACTGACTCACTGGAAAAGACCCTGATGCTGGGAAAGATTGAGGGCAGGAGGAGAAAGAGATGACAGAGGATGAGATGGTTAGATGGCATCACCAACTCAGTGGACATGGGTTTGGGTGGACTCTGGGAGTTGGTGATGGACAGGGAGGCCTGGCGTGCTCGGTCCGTGGGGTCGCAAAGAGTCGCACGTGAGCGAGTGACTTAACAGCCACAACTGGGTCTTTTCTCTTTTGCCTGTTTTGCAAAGGAAACTTGTGCCTTTTTTTCTTTCCCCATCTCCTGCCCGTTTCTCTCGCTGGCTTCTGTGGTCAGGAGCAACAGCAACATGGCCTGAATCACTGCCCTGTTCTCTGTGCTCTGGAGTTGTCGTTTTCTGCATCTGCGATTCTTTCTTGCTGACTCCCGGGAGGGATGCGATGGGCTCTGTCTCTGGCCGTCCTTGGTGGAGAGCCAAGGTCCTCCCGGGCAGCCACCTCTGCGAGCAATCCCTCGGGGTCCCCCACGTCCAGACACGCAGCTTTGCAGGCCAGCCAGGACTTAGCTTCTGGACGTTCCTGGCTTTTGTAGCAAGGGACGGTTTTTCTGAGTGGGGGTCTTTATGGCCTCCACTCGGCCCAAGTGAGAGATTTTATAGGAGGCTAATAAACCTTTCCCCAGTCTACAAACAGCATATATCTGGGGTTGTAATGAAGCATCTTGAGATCAAAATAAGAATCTCCGTTTTATGTCTTTGTATGCATCGGCCGAACTGGAGGAGGGCATGGCAACCCACTCCAGTATTCTCGCCTGGAGAATCCCATGGACAGAGGAGCCTGGAGGGCTACAGTCCATGGGGTCGCACAGAGTCGGACACGATCAAAGCAACTGAGCATAAAATAGCAGAGCATGTACTGGTGAATGCTGGAAATTCTCACGGAGCCAGCTATGGTTTGATTTTTGCCCTCAAAATTTTGGACATATTTTTCCCCCAGTGTATGCATTTTTATTTCTTTTTTTTTTTTTTTAATCAAGGGCACGTGTCAGTTTTAGCTTCCCTGATAGCTCAGTGGTAAAAGAATCCACTTGCCAAGGCAAGAGATGTGGGTTCGATCCCTGGGTGGAGAAGTTCCCCTGGAGGAGGCAATGGCAACCCACTCCAGTATTCTTGCCTGGAGAATCCCGTGGACAGAGGAGGCTGGAGGGCTATAGACCACCGGGTCTCAAAGAGTCAGACACGACTGAGCGACAGAGCGTGCACACATGTATCCGTTTTATAACTGAAAGTGGGTTTTTTTTTGTTTGTTTGTTTGGCTGCACTACCAAGCATATCGGATCCTGTTCTCCAAGCAGGGATCTGACCCTCAGCCCGACCCCCTGCATTTGAACTGCAGAGTCTTAACCACCAGACCTCCAGGGAAGGCCTTGAAAACATTTTTACTGTGGTAAAATGCAACATACAATTTACCCTTTTAAGCACTTTTTGTTTTAAAGCACACAGTTCAGTAACATTTAGTATGTTCGCACGGCAAAATCATCACCGTCACCCACCTCAAGAACCTTTTCATCTTCTCGAGCTGCGTCTTGGTACCCGCTGAACAATCCGTTGTCATTCCTCTCCACCCTCAGCCCCTGGTGACCACTGTTTGACTTTCTGTCTGTGAATGTGCCTGGCATGTTTTTACATTCAGTTCAGGCGCTCAGTCGTGTCCGACTCTTTGCGACCCCATGGGCTGCAGCACGCCAGGCTTACTTTACAGTAGAAACGGAACACTGTTCGTTTCTACTATATGGCAAAGTGATTCAGCTCATATATACGTATTGTTTCCGATGATGATTTATCATAGGGTATTACATATAGTTCCCTGTGCTCTATACCAGGGCCTTGTCGTATATCCATTCTTTTTTTGGCGTCTTTAGCTCAAGTGAAAGTCGCTCAGTCATGCCTGACTCTTTGCAACCCCATGGACGATGCCGTCCATGGAATTCTCCAGGCCAGAATACTGGAGTGCGTAGCCTTTTCCTTCTCCAGGGAATCCTCCCAACCCAGGGATCGAACCCAGGTCTCCCACATTGCAGGTGGATTCTTTACCAGCTGAGCCACCAGGCAAGCCCAAGAATGCCGGAGTTAGTAGCCTATCCCTTCTCCAGCGGATCTTTCAGATCACATCGATAAGTATCCAATAGTCATAAAAGTCAAACTTTGAAATAACAGAAGAGATACATTTTTATAATGCAATTATTTCTGAATCTGGTGATAGTGAATAGAATCTAGTTCATTTCTAATGAAATCGGCCTGATGCTTTCAATTCAACATCTGGAAAAGAAATAACAGCATCTTTCAGCTTCCTCCTTCTTACTAAAGGACGTGCCTGTGTGTACAGGCTACGTCGATTCAGTTGTGTATCTTTGCGACCCCAAGGACTGTAGCCCGCCAGGCTCCTCTGTCCATGGGATTCTCCAGGCAAGAATGCTGGAGTGGGTTGCCATTCCCTTCTCCAGGGGATCTTCCTGACCCAAGGATCGAACCCGTGAACTCCATTAATTTTTCCCAATGGGAATCAATCCAATTTACCATATTCACATTAATTTTCTTTCTTTTTTTTAGGCGATTTGTTTTTTGATGTGAACCATTTTTAAAGCCTTTATTGAATTTGCTACAATACCGTTTCTGTTTCCTGTTTTGGGTTTTTGGCCACAAGGCAGGTGTGATCTTAGCCCTCTGACCAGGGACTGAAGTCACACCCCCTGCATTGGAAGGCAAAGTCTTAACCACTGGACTGCCAGGGACGTCCCTCCCCACCCAATTAGTTTCCTTGAAGGTCCTTGGTGGGCAAATAATTGATGACATGAAGTTTAAAGTGAACAGAAAAGCCCACGGCTATTCTATACTGACTATGCATTTCTTTCTATTGGGGCAATTTGCCAGGACACAACAGAAGGGCTCTGTCAGAGTTCTTTTCCACCCCACACTCCGTGAGGCTCAGCTCTAAGCTAAATCCAACCATTCACTGTTTCTCAAAGACCCAGGACCCACATCCTGTGTCTTCCTCAAGGTAATGTTCTGGCAGGGATGTTTGCCCACTGTCTGCACCTCTTGGCGTTTAGTCGCTCAGGCGTCTCCAACTCTTTGCAACACCACGGACTATAGACCACCAAGGTCCTCTGTCCATGGGGATTCTCCAGGCAAGAGCACTGGGGTAGGCTGTCATTTCCTTCTCCAAGGGATCTTCCTATGCCAGGGATCGAATTTTTCAGGCAAGAACACTGGAGCGGGTTGCCATTTCTTACTCCAAGGTATCTTCCTACCCCCAGGGGATTGACCCTGCGTCTCTTGCATCTCCTGCGTTGGCAGGCGGATTCTTTACCACTGAGGCACCTGGGAAGCCCCGTCTCTGCTTGACCGAATCACAACCCTCTGGGACTGACCCTTCTTCTAAGAATCCTTTCTCATCCAATTTGATCCCCACTTTTGGTTTGGCACTAGCAGATGCAAACTTGTTGAAGCTGAATCTCCAATCCTTTGGCCACCTGATGCAAAGAACTGACTCATTGGAAAAGACTCTGATGTTGGGAAAGATTGAAGGCGGGAGGAGAAGGGGACAACAGAGGATGAGAGGGTTGGATGGCATCACTGACTCGATGGACATGAGTTTGAGCAAGCTCCGGGAGTTGATGATGGACAGGGAGGCCTGGCGTGCTGCAGTCCACAGGGTCGCAAAGAGTTGGACGTGACTGAGTGACTGAACTGAACTGAACTGAACATACACAGCATGGATAAACAGAAAGATTCTCTTGTATAGCACAAGAAGCTCCGTCCGGCATTCTGATAAACCGTCTTGGAAAAGGATATGAAAGAGGATGTTTATATGTGTATAGCCAAGTCGCTTTGCCGCAGGGCAGAAATGCACACAGCTGTGTAAATCAACTATACTTCAATAGAATAAAGTTTAAAAATTCTTTCAGGGGAGTTTGGGGGAGAATGGATCCGTGTATATGTGTACCTGAGTCCCTCTGCTATCCACTCGAAACTATCAAAACATTATTAACTGGCTATACTCCCGTATAAAATAAAAAGTCTTAAAAAAAAAAAGGGAAAAGAAAACTCAACTATTCCTCTTAACGAACACTTAGTTGGTGGTCTATTTCATCCCTGGGGTCACTGGTATATCTCACTCATTCATGCCAACACACTTATTGATCACCAATAGTAAATCTTCACGAAGCATGAGAAGATGCAAATGAAGAAATCTGATGTATAGGTAAGGACATGAAATTCTCATCTCTCTCTAAGAACTCCATGCCAAGCGACTACTGGTGGAACTCAGCAGCTAAGCATTTGTAACTCAGTTCATAAACACGCTGGCATGCCATCTCCGCGGCTATTTTAACAGCAAGCACGATAAAAACGGCATTTCGGTCGCATGAAGCTAACATAAACAACGCTGGGTAAAAGCAAAACCTATTGCTACCTTGCACCGCTTATAAACCCAAGCCATTAAGAGTCAGAGAGGAAAAGAAAAGTTTCCAAGCTCCTAAACACACACACACATATGCAGGGTTTGGGTGGGAAGTGAGAGGCTATGAATTATTCCAAGTTTTGCTTTTTATTACTTTGTTTCTTTTCAAACCCATGTGGAACTCGTTAAGAGTTCTTTTCCATTGGAGTTCTCTGCTACACAGAAACAATAATATAATCTGGAAACCAAAAGGCACCGGAATGGGAGGAAGAAGCAGAACGCGGGAAGCTTTGACCCAGAGAATGTTTCTGATGAGACTGGTGGGTTCAGAGGCTCTAGTGTGGATTCCACTATAAATCATACAGCTTTCATCTCAGACTTCTCTCATACGAGTGACTCTTTATTACTCAATTCTGAGGCTTGGCTGCTCTTGCTGAAGCGGCTTCTGTTTATTGTGGCAAGCTGTTTAAAGAAAAAGTGGTCTCTCTGCATTCGATGTAGGGAATTCCAGTTAGGAAACAGTTGTTTATATCTTCACGGGGTCCGTGGAGGGTCCTGGGTGGGTGACTCGGTCACGGCTGAGATTTCACACCCTTGGGGAAATCTTGGAAACTCAGGTCTTTAGAGACATCTCCCCCATAGACTCTGATCCCATCTAATTCCAGACTCCCAACCCATCCATCCTCCAACTCCCACCCCCTGGGCAAGCACACGTCTGTCCTGTGAGTCTCTTTCTGTTTCATGGACAACTTTATTTGTGTCATATTTTAGATTCCACATATAAGTGATACCATACGGTATTTGTATTTCTCTGTCTGACTTAACTTCGCTCGGTGTGACCATCTCTAGATCCATCCGTGTCGCTGCAGAAAACAGTCTTTTATCCTTTTTCATGGCTAAGTAATATTCCATTGCATATGTGTACCACACTTTTCCATTCTTCTGTTGCTGGACATTTACAATTGTTCCACGTCTGGGCTATTGCAAATAGTGTTGCGATGAATATTAGGGTGCATGTGTCTTTTTGAATTAAGAGTTTTATCTGGATATATGCCCAGGAGTAGAATTGCTGAATCACATAATAGTTCTATTTTTACTTTTTTTTTTTTTGCAGAACCTTCATACTGGGTTTCCTTGGTGGCTCAGATGGTAAGCATCTGCCTACAATTCGGGAGACCTGGGTTCAATCCCTGGGATGGGAAGATCCCCTGGAGAAGGGAAAGCCTACCCACTCCAGTATGTAAGCACAGTCCATGGGGTCCCAAAGAGTCAGATACGACTGACTTTCGTATTTTCATATGAAAATACTTTCGTATTTATCACTTTCACTTTTCATACTGTGTTCCCTAGTGCCTGAACCAATTAACATTCCCACCAACACAATAAGAGGGGTCCCTTCTCTCCACACCCTCTTCAGCATTTGTTATATGTAGCTTTTTTTTTTTAAACAAAAATGATAGCCATTCTGACTGGTGTGAGGTGATAACCTCACTGTAGTTTTTTTTTCTCATTGTCATTTCGATTTGTGTTTCTCTTGCAATTAGCAAAGCCGAGCATCTTTTCCTGCGCTTATCGGCCATTTGTATTTCTAGAAAGATCCTTCTTAATATTTGCTCTGTGGGGCCAGAGGCAAATTTTCTTGAGTAAGAAAAGTCCTTGTTTGTTTTTTCAGAGCGTCAGCCAGAATGAGAAGCAGAAGTAGAGTTCTGAGCTCCACGTCGGTAAAGCTCCTCCAGACACGTTATCCTTCTATGAACCATCAGAACTTTTGTTGTCAGCCGTGACTTGGGGATGTATAGCAAGTAGTGCCTGCGTGCTAAGTAGCTTCAGCCGTGCCCGACTCTTTGCGACCCCACGGACCGTAGCCCGCCAGGCTCCTCTGTCCATGGGATTCTCCAGGCAAGGATACTGGAGGGGGTCGCCATCACCTCCTGCAGGGAGTCTTCCCGACCCGAGGCTTGAACCCGCATCTCTTACGTCTCCAGCATTGGCAGGCGGGTTCTTTACCACTAGCGCCCCTCTGGGACAACCAGTAGAGTGGAACAGAAATAAAACACACAGAAGAAATCGAACAACTGAGGAAGAAAATAAGCTATATTTTTTTTCACAGACCATCTGATCGATGAAGTAGCTACACTGAAAACGATGTATATAAAAAAGACCTCCAGGAGAAGATGTAGCAGAAGGGTCCGAGACGTCCACGAAGAAAAGGTCACAGCGATTCTGGTAGATGTGAAAAGATGCTTACTATCTGCTTCTATGCATACCAACACATCGAAGACATGTAACAGCCACACATCACTCTACTTAAATTTTTAGCTGCTCACTTGTTGAATTAGCTCAGTGATTCTTTTTTTTTTTTTTTCAACATTTATTTCTGTGACTGCATCGGGCTTTCATTGGGGCATAAGTTATCTCTCCTTGCAGCACGCTGTCTAGTTTTGGAACACCGGCTTAGCTGCTCCACGACATGTGGGAGGTCAGTTCCCCAGCCAGGGGGGATCCTTAGCCACTGTGCCAGCAGGGAAGTCCCTCAGTGATTCTCTCATAACGAATTTTTAATTAATAAAGGAAGAAACTTTAAGATTGAAAAAGTTAAAAAATGTTTTTAAAAAATATGGGAGGAGCAGCTCACATCCCTCTGTGGGAAGATTCAACCACAAAAATATATATATAAATATTGCAAAACCAATCTGTGTTTTCAAAAAATTCCAATTGAAACGCTGATGACTTTCCATGATGAGATCTTTGTCTTTGAAATTTATCTCCAAGCAAAACTGGGCAAGAATGCAGATGGCAGTATGGAAAATATTAAGAGACTTGCACGGCCATATAAAAATATGAGATTTGCGTTGTCATTAAAATATGGTGTAAAACACTCTATGATAAGCCAGAGAACAGACACTTGCAGGCGTATTTAATGTGAGCAAAACTTCTGATCGCTGGGGAAATAACACATCAATACCTGGTGTTAGAAAAAATGGTTCAATTGGTCAAAAAATAAGATTTTTTCATCTCATGCCTTAGAGCTAAGTGAGTTACAAATGTTCTCAGTTTTGATGTTTGAAAGTGAAAAATACCTTAAAAGCTCGGAGGAGAATATTTAATCTCAGAATGAAGCAGTTTCTAAACACAGCAAAAGCATTTTTTAAAAAATGAAAAAAATGAATGCAAGAGGGAAAAAATGAGAGATATTTTCTTATTTCTCAACCTACAAACAATTTAAAAATGCTGTCGTTTCAAAAACTGCCGTTCTGCAAACAAAATTGGAAAACAGGGTGACTAAAAATAGCAAGTATTTCTGATGCTTAGAACAAGTATTAATGCCTTGTTGTGTATTTGCGGTATTTAGGACATGTGGATGCCCTGTTAAATAAGTTATTGTCATTACTCAGACAGCAAAGTGTAAACAGCTCAAAAACCCATAAATAATTCTGTCATGAAATGGACAAGTTATGTATTTTGACTGTTAATGAAGAAGCATGAAAGAAAATACGCGGGTATCTTTGAGTATGAAATTAGGGGTTCTTAAAATGGGAGCAGTTCTTGGGCAGAACGTGTGGAAACACAGTATTTTTCTATGCCAGTTCAGTGGCAACAGAAATTGGAAAGCCTTGTAGGGTTTTGTAAGGCACTTCCAGAATGCTTGGCAAGAACCTTAAAAATGTTCACACCCTTCAGGGTTGCAGTCATCTATCTCGCGATTCAGAGATTTATGGGAGAGCCTTTGCAGAGACGGCCAAACACGGAAAATACCGTGAACGGCCACCAAGACAGGATTCAACTCTTAATGACATATGCATTGAATGGGGGTCTTAGTCTGACTGACGACATGGGGGGAACGCAAGTCATATTGTTCATGTGGGAAATAAATGCGCCGACCACTACATGTGCCTGCTGATTCAGCAGGCTTCAGCAATTGCTTCAGGCGTGTCCGACTCTCTGCGACCTGATGGACTGCAGCCCGCCAGGCTCCGCTGTCCTTGGGATTCTCCAGGCAAGAATACTGGAGTGGGTTGCCATTCACGTCTCCAAGGGATCTTCCTGACCCAGGGATCGAACCCGGGTCTCTTAAGTCTCTTGCATTGGCAGGTGGGTTCTTTACCCGAGTGCCACCTGGGAAGCCCTAATATCATATAGTTTGGTTTATAAACAGAACATATGTGTGTGTGTGTGTGTGTGCATGATATAATTGTTGCTCAGTCATTCAGTCGTGTCTGACTCTTTGGGACCCCATGGACTGCAGCACGCCAGGCTTCCCTGTCCTTCACCATCTCCTGGAGCTTATTCAAACTCATCTCTATTGAGTCGGTGATGCCATCCAACCATCTCATCCTCTGCCACCCTCTTCGCCTTCTGTCTTCAATCTTTCCCGGCATCAGGGTCTTTTCCAATGTGTGTGTGTATTTTTTTTTTTTTTTGCATACAATTACCAAAATCTGAACATGTTCAAAGTATTTTTTTCCCCTTGGTCCCTCATAGCTCAAACGGTAAAGAATCTCCCTGCAGTACAAGAGATCTGGGTTTGATCCCTGGGTGGGGAAGATTCCCTTGGAGGAGGAAATGGCAACCCACTCCAGTATTCTTGCCTGGAGAATCCCCATGGATGGAGGAGCCTGGAGGGCTACAGTCCGTGGGGTCGCAAACAGATGAGCAACTAACGGCTGAGCAACTCACACACAACACAGTATGATTGTGAACTTTTGTGTTTTTAGTTCCATTTTTCCCTATATTTGTTATTTATAGCTATTTATACTACAGAATAAGGCTTTAGAAAAACTCAGTCCAGTATGAGCTTGCCATGTGGAAACAGTAGAAACTTGGTCTTCTCCTCCCCAAAGTTCCCCCACCCCCGATCAGATCTGTGTTTTATTGTTGTTTAGTTTGCCAAGTCATTTCTGAGTCTCTGCGACCCCGAGGACTGTAGCCCACCAGGCTCCTCTGTCCGTGGGATTTCTCGTTTCTGGCTAATTCTCCAGAAACCTGGCCTCACGGTGGGTGGCCTTGTGAGCACTTTCCTGGTTTCTGCTGGAAAGACGTCAAGAAAGATCGCTTTCCCCCCATTTTGAAATGGACTCAGTGCGGTATTTTCTGTAGGAAAAATCTCAGCGGTTAATTTTTTTTTTTAATTATTAGTTTTAAATCCCGGCTTTGACAAAGAGTCTCACTTTCCAGAATCAACAAAAAGAAAATGAAACAGCAGTGGACAGTAATCCTGTCCCCTGACAATTGTGCTTTAAAGTTCCTCTTTTAACTAGTAATTTAAAATAGACCTCCCGCTCCTGCCATTGTCCAGGAAGAAAAATAGAAAGGAAAAGAAAAAAGTTTTTACATGGAATCTATTTTTATAATCATTGACAGAAAGATCTCGAGGAAGCCCATAAACTCCCAGCCTTCCCCCAGACCCAGGAAAACTATCACTGAATTATCTTGGCATATTTTGCAGATGCTTATATACCACAAAGACAAAAAAAAAAAGAGAGAGACTGCGGGAACCTTCACGGTACACAGGAAGTCTCTTGGATTTGTTTTGTTTTATCATTATTTTTAAAATCACGTTGCCAGAACTTAATGGAGAAAATGTGTTAGTCACTCAGTCGTGTCTGACTCTCTGCGACCCCGTGGACCGTAGCCCACCAGGCTCCTCTGTCCGTGCGATGCTCCAGGCGAGAATACTGGAGTGGGTTGCCATGTACTTCTCCAAATGGAGAAAATAGCCTTGCTTTTTTTTTTTTTTTTTTCCTTCCGAAAGCCGTGTGTGCGCGTTTATTTTTTACATAATGGAAAGTTGAATGAGGCTTCTCGCTATCAGTGCGTCTCTGCTCCCAATCTTTTATGACTTTGTAAAAATCAAAATACAGCTTATTCGTTCTGTTCTTTTGAAAATATTTGTGTGTCTGGCTGCACGGGGTCTTAGCTGAGGCACACGGGATCTTGACTTGCAGCACTTGAACTCTCAGTGGCAGCACGCAGAACCTAGTTCCCTGACCAGGGATCGAACCCGGCGTCCCCTGCTTGGGGAGCGTGGAGCGTCGGCCTTTCCAAGGACAGTGTGGAGGTCTCAGTGGTATACAGTGCCTGAAAGCGCTTTGCAAACCATGGCCGTTTTAAACCCGGGGGGGATAACAGCAAGAATTCTGGAAATAGCAATGCCTACTTGCATGCGTGTGCATGTCTGTGAGTCGATTCAGTCGTGTCTGACTCTTTGCAACCCCGTGGACTGTAGCTCCCACCAGGCTTCTCTGTCCTCGGGATTCTCCAGGCAAGAACACTGGAGTGAGTTACCATGCCCTTCTCCAGGGGATCTATCCCGACCCAGGGATCGAACCCACATCCCCTGTATCTCCTGCACTGCAGGCAAATTCTTCATCTGCTGATCCAGTTTCGAAGTATCCAAGTACATCTCACTGTGACTGTCTTTACTAGAAAATTTTTAAGAGGTGAGTTTTTCAGGAATGCTATGACCAATTACACCAAACTGGGTGGCTTAAAACAAGAAATTCATCCATCCTTGATAATAGATACCCATCTATTTTCATTGTCATGTAGCTAGTTAGCTAGCTGGTATCTATCTATCTACTATATATGTATGTATCAATCATCTGTCTACATTGCTATATTTCCATATTTTATCCATGCACCCATCCACACATCTAAATCTATATATCATATATTGTCTACCTATGAATCATATGTATCATCTACTATATAGTTATGTATCTATCATCTATCTTTCTATACATTCATCTATCCACATACCTATTTATCTCATCTATCATGTAGCTATCGTTATCTATCACATCTACCTATTTTCTGTCATCTTTATCATCATCTAGCTAGCTAGCTATTACCTACTATATATTTATGTATCCATGCCCCCTTGGTGGCTCAGCTGGTAAAGAACCTGTCTGCAATGCAGGAGCCGCAGGATCTGTGAGTTCAGTCCTTGGGTGGGGAAGATCCCAGGGAGGAGGGCACGGCAATCCACTTCAGTATTGTTGCCTGGAGAAGCCCCACGGACAGAGGAGCCTGGAAGGCTACAGACCATAGGGTCACAAAGAGTCAGACATGAATGCAGTGACTTAGCACACAGGCATGCATTTATGTGTCTGTCAATCATTTGTCCACCTATCCATCCATCCATCCACCCTTCTATCTTATATATCATCTATGTCTCCATTATCATCTATCTAGGTATCTATGTACTGTCTACCTATCAATCAATCATATCTATCTATACATACATGTCTATACATGTATCTGTCAAGCATCTATCCATTCATCTACCCACATACCTATTTATCTATCTGATCTATCCTATCATTGAGAGAGTCAACTCCTAGGCAGGTTGATAAGAAGTCTGGGGGTCCCCAAGGAGAGAGGGGTCTGGAATTCTCAAGGAGGAGGAAAGGACAAACTTTTTTTTCCCTTCTACATTCCTTAGGAATATATATCAATAATGTGTCCTGCTTGAGGACAGTTTCTGGAAAAAAAAAAAACAAAAACCTGGCTAATCCTATTATCTTAAAATGTAAATTACAGGAGTGGGTCTAGTAAGGTCTTTACAACCTCCAGACATTCTTTTGATTCACTGTAACAACTAATCAAAAAGTATATAACTCCGATGCTAACACTAGTGAGGGGGCGCTCTTTCTGCCCCCTTCTGATGCCTATGTCAGAAGCTTTCTCTATCTCTTTTATACTTTAATAAAACTCTGTTACATAAAAGCTCTGAGCGATCAAGCCTCGTCTCTGTCCCCAGGTTGAATTCTTCTCCTCCAGAGGCCAAGAATCCCGGCGTCTTTCGTAGTTCAGCAATAAACTTTCATCATCTAGCTATTTTGTATCATCTACCATATACGTATATTATATATTGACCAGATGGACGTGGGTTTGAGCAAGCTCCGGGAGTTGGTGATGGACAGGGAAGCCTGGTGTGCTGCAGTCCATGGGGTCACAAAGAGGTGGATACAACTGAGCAACTGAACTGATATATGCATATATCTATTAACCATCTATCCATCCATCCATCCACCGACACATTCATCTATCATCTATGTATCGTCTATCTAGCTATCGATGTATTGTCGATCTATCAAATTGTATTTACATAAGATCTCTCATGGTGGTTCTCAACTAAGGGTGATGGGGGGGCATTGAAAATATTTAGAGCCGTGAGTTGACTGCCACACACCTGGAGTGGAAGACGCTCCTGACGCGCCGTGGGTATAGCCTACAGATGCTGCTAAGCACCCCAGGACACACACCACGGCCCCCACCCCAGAAAATGACCCAGCCCCCAAAGTTCTTGCTGCTAATGTTGACAAACCCTGTCCGAGATAAAAGCGTTGGTCTCTGGAGCATGAACGTTTCAAGCAGGACATGTTGCCAACACATCTGGGGACCCTGGTACCCCATCTTAGTTACCTAGCACATCCTAAGGGCTGTGGGGTTACCCTTAAGCCCATAAACAAATTCATACACGAGACAGCATCCATGCTTCCCAGAACGGTGGGAAGCCAAGCTGCTTAGTTTCAATGACTGCTCTTCTTTCCAAATTGGTGGCATGGTCAAAACTCACCTTCTTCCCAAATATTTAATCTTGCTTTTTACCCGCTTCTCAGTATGGAAAGCCAAAACATGCATGGGACATGCACCCAAGATGCCTCTTTCCTAAAGAAAATTAGCTGAAGGGTTGCCATGACACTATTTTTTTCAGTCTTAATTTATCTTGGTTCAGATCAGAACTGTTTCCACCCTTTCTTCCTGTCAAAGGGGTCGCCAGAGCCACCAACTTGGACTCCGTTTCTTGGTAATAAAAAGAGTTGCAGAGAAAGGAGTAATTCCAGGGTGGTGGATAAAAGCAATTTTTAACCAATCTGATTTATTAAGATTTTTTTTTTTTTTTTTTTTGGATGTGGCCCACCATTTTTAAAGTCTTTATTGAATTTCTTACAATTCTACTTCCATTTTAGGTTTAGGTTTTTTGGCCCTGAGGCATGTGGGATCTACAAAGTCTTAACCACTGGATCACCGGGGAAGTTAAACCAACCAATCTGATTTAAAACTCAAATGCAACTCATGTGCTTTTGCCCTTGAAAAAATACCACTGTCATGACTGCTTGGCTCTTTGGAAAATATTATTTTATTATCCAATGTACATTATATGGGCCTTAAAAATACAGTAAAGCAGTCATGGAAATAACAGATCAACTTTCAGTGGCAGACAGGAGGAAAGCGATTTCCGAGCTTGTCCGGAAGACAGTGGGTTTATTCTCTGGGGTCACAACTTTGCTTTCTGTTCCGTCTCCTCTCATCTCTCTGCAACTCTCACGGGATAAACTTTATTATAAACAAGGAAATTCTATATGTCACTCCCTCCCCCACCCACAGGATCCGTGGGAACAGTAATATCTTCGTGGTTCATGAATTTGAAGGAAGATGAGGAAACTTGCTTCAACTGCATTTCCATGCCTGCCCTAATGTATCCAAGTCTTGTAAAGACCAATAATTTATTATTTTTAACGAGGCAGAAAGTACGTCTTTTGCTTTCTACTCTCATCGTCTGATTAGAAAGAAAAAAAATATATATATATAAAACACTATATAAAAAGTGAGTTCCAGGAAGAAAGCATTCTTATAAAACGAGATGTATTGTATGACACATGTACGTGGGTTAAAAAAAAAAATTAAATCTTTGTGGTTCTCAGGCCTTGTTGGGCAAAGTGGAATGCTGAAATAACGGAAAGATGGATACTCATTCTAGAAGGTTCTATTGTGTTGAAACTGCAGCAGGTTAACTAGGGGAACGCATTTTGCAGCCGGGTAGCAGAGGCATGGTGAATCTCTATGATTTATTTGCAGTGAGTGCTCCTCAGGGATCCTACAGACGCTGGTTCAAGCGGCAGGGGTGGCGCCCGCGACTCAGAAAATTGAGATCCGCACCCAAGTCCCGTGGAAAGCAAGACCAGGGCGCTTGGCATTCTGTAAACTTGTCACAAAGTCCTCCCCCCATCGTGGCAGACACCCCCTTACAGTGCATGCGGTGGTTTCCTCTCGTCATCAAGCTTCATTTTAACTTCCTAAGCGGTCGCAACACACTCCAGTATTCTGACCTGGAGAATCCCACGGACAGAGGAGCCTGGCGGGCTACAGTCCGGGGAGGAGGGGGGAGTCGCAGAGCATCCCCCACGACTGAGCCGCGAACACTTTCGCTTTCAGGCGACAGCCGTGGAGACCCCGCCGTCCGATTTGGCGTTTCAGTAGATGTGGACGTAGGTGGTCTTAGAGTCGCTGCCCAGGAGGTTTTTTGCAGTGCATTTGTAGAAGCCCGCGTCTCTCTGGCTGGCCTGCTGGACGGTTAGGGACCCCTGCGGGTGCAGGAATCTGTTGCCGTAGAGACGGGGCTGAGTCCCCGCGGTGAGATGCGACTTGTCGGGCAGCTCCCAGCTTATCTCGGCTTTGGGGATGCCCATGGCCATGCAGTTCATCTTCACGGTGCTGCCGGGGCGGGCGTAGATGACCGGCGTGGGCTCGCTGGTGATCCGCGGGGGATAGGCGATGACGATCACCGGGACGCTCACGGCGGCAGGGCCGTGTTCGCCCTCCGCCTTGCAGACGTAGGTGCCCCGGTCGAAGACCGAGGCGTCCCGCACGGTCAGGGTGCCGTTCTCCCAGAGGGCGAAGCGCCCCCGCACCTGGGGGCCGTCCAGCACCAGGCCGCTGGGCAGCGTCCAGGAGGGGCGCGTCCCGCGGGCGCCCGGGACGCAGGGCAGCCGCAGGGTCTCCCCGTTGACGATGCTGACCAGGTTGTGGTAGCGCTTGCTCGCCTCCGGCTGCAGCCCCACCTTCAGGGACACGAGCCTCTCCGTGTGGCCCGCCGAGTTGCTGGCCACGCAGCGGTAGGCGCCGGCGTCCTCGGAGGACAGGCCGCTGACGTGCAGCCGGCCGTCCCCCTTGTGGAAGAACCTGTGCAGCCGCTGGCCGCTCCGGAGCTCCGTCCCGTTGGGGAGGACCCACAGCAGCGCGGGCGTCGGGGTGCCCGCGGCCGAGCAGTTGAGACTGATGGTGTGGCCGGCCATGGCCGTGATCTTCTCGCTGACCGGGTCGTGGAAGACGGGCTTCTCCAGCGGCTGCAGGACCGTGAGCTGGACCACCAGGCGGGCCTCCCCGCCCTCGTTGCGCCCGATGCACGCCAGCTGCACCGAATCGCTCATGCGCAGGCTCTTGATGTCCAGCGTCCCGTTGCGGTGGATGGTGATGCGGTTTCCGTAGTAGGGGGCCGGCAGGACCACGCCCTCGGGGAAGGCCCAGAGCACCCGTGGCGCCGGCACGCCTTCCGCCCGGCAGTCGATGAGCTTGCGGCTCCCGCCGGGGGCCACCTCCCGCACCGTGGTGATGGCCTCGGGGTAGCCGTTGATGGTGGGCGGCTGCACGTGGACGTGGATCCAGACGGTCTTCCTGTCCTCGCCGCCGCTGTTCCTGACCACGCACGTGTAGTTGCCGCTGTCGGAGCGCTGGGCCTTCTGGATGAGGAGCGTGCCGTCCTGGTAGACCTGGTACTTGTCGGACGAGGCGGGGATGAGCCGGTGGCTGGGCGACAGCCAGGTGACCCTGGGCGTGGGCTCGCCTTGGGCCTCGCAGGCCACGGTGACCACGTCCCCGTAGGGCACCTGGATCACTGAGTAGGTCTTGTTGCGGATGGCGGCCGGCTCGCTCACCACCTTGACGCGCACCCGCATCTCGTCCTTGCCGACCTGGTTTTCGGCGAAGCACGTGTAGTCCCCTTCCTCCCGCGGGCCCACCTCGTTGAAGTAGAGCGTCCCGTTGTGGAACACCACATAGCGCTTGGCCCGCCCGCCGCTGTCGTCCGCCTGCATGAAGGAGTTGACCAGGCTCCCGTCCGGGAGGCTCCAGGAGATCTCCGGGCTGGGGAGCCCCGTGGCCAGGCAGTCCACCTTGAGGTCGCCCCCGTAGAGGACCCGGTGGTCGTTGGCTTCCTTGTGCTGGATCTTGGCGGCTTTCATGACCACGTTCACCTTGAGCGCCACGAAGTCGTCGCCCACCTTGTTCCGGGCGACGCACAGGTAATCCCCCGCGTCTTTGTCGGTGACCGACTTCACCACCAGCGTCCCGTTGGCGAACGCCTTGATCCTGGTGTCGAAGCTGGCGGGGAAGAAGAAAAGGAGGAAGAATGTCAGTCTCCCAAACGCTCTCTTGGCCTGGCTCGAGATCACCGAAGCAAGACAGAGACTTGGGGTTCTGAGGGACTACTGGGTGGTCAGGCTGTTGTTTATAGTCACTAAGGCGTGTTCAACTCTTTGCCACCCCGCAGAATGTAGCCCGCCAGGCTCCTCTGTCCATGGGATTCTCCAGGCCAGAATACCAGAGTGGGTTGCCACGCCCCTTCTCCAGGGGATCTTCTCCACCCAGGGATCGAACCCACATCTCCTGCATCGGAGGCAATCAGAGGCAGATTTTTGTACCACTGAGTCACCTACTCCATGGGATTCTCCAGGCCAGAATACCAGAGTGGGTTGCCATGCCCCTCCTCCAGGGGATCTTCCCCACCCAGGAATGGAACCTGCGTCTCCTGCATCGGAGGCAGATTCTTGTACCACTGAGTCACCTACTCCATGGGATTCTCCAGGCAAGAATACTGGAGTGGGTTGCCGTGCCCTTTCTCCAGGGGATCTTCCCCACCCAGGGATCGAACTCGACTTTCCTGCGTTGGAAGGCGGATTCTCTACTGCTGAGTCACCAGGGAAACTCCACCAGTACCCAAGACTGCCACTCAAGACGTCAGATGGTTTTTGCAGCCGAAAGGGGACACTAACCCAAACACAGAAGCAATTTATTTACCATGAATAAGAACTTCCCGGTGGAGCCTGCCTTCTGGCTGGCCTGGCCACGGATTCAAAGATGTGAAATGCAGTCTACGACATCAACCCTGTTAGTGTGTGCGTGTGTGGGGGGGCGGGGGGTGGTGTGTGTATGTGGATCAAATATTTGCATGCTGGCCAGTTCGGTGCTGAGGGTAATGATAAAATCAGATCAAATGCTACAGTCATGGACAGAATGAATATGCATTAACCTTAGGATGAGGTGAAATTTTTCCTAAAGAAAGCACTTTATGGACGATTTCTACCCTTGACAGTTCTCATGCGGCTGGACTCAAACAGGAAGCAAAGTAGCGACGCCATGGATCACGGAGGTGTGGTGATCGGAAGGGTTTCGATGCTAAGGTGGGATGCTTCAGAACTTGATGCTGTTGGTCTACAAGTTTCCTCTCTGGAATGTGTCAATGTCAATGTGCTCAGTGGTTCAGTCGTGTCTGACTGTTTGCAACCCCCATAGACTGTAGCCCGCCAGGCTCCTCTGTCCATGGGATTCTCCAGGCAAGAAGACTGGAGTGGGTTGCCATTCCCTTCTCCACTAAAGCTTACAGACCCTCACCAGTTTGTGCCTATGCTACATGCCATTTCTCCATGCAGTAGACCTACATTCACACGCTGCTGAGTTAATATGTAAGAAAAAAAAGTTTTTCAGCATAAAGGGGCAACACGGAAAGAAAGACAGAAATAGCTACCCTACATACGGGACATTTTTATAAACAGGTATTGGCATCTCCTCCAGCAGTGCAGAGCTAATGCTTTGAATAACGGGTTAAGACATTTGGGAACTTCCTACTTTAAGAGTGTCCAACATCTCAGTTACTTATAAATGATCATTCTGGCTTCTGTAGAGGGAACTTGAACATTCATCCCTAAATATTTCCTGCACATTGCATCATGCTCATAGCATGTATGGAATGGTTAATTTAAAAAAAAAAAATGCCTATGATGGAATACAACCTTAAAACCCGATTGCTGTTGTTGTTAAGTCATGGCTGACCCCTTAGAGACGCCATGGATTGTAGCCCGCCAGGCTCCTCTCTCCGTGGGATTTCCCACGGCAAGTATACTGGAGTGGGTTGCCATTTCCTTCTCCAGGGGGTCCTCCCGACCCAGGGATCGAACCCTCATCTCCTGCATTGGCAGGCAGATTCTTAACCACTGGGCCACCTGATCCTTGTTCATCAAAGCACCGATTGTGGTGGTTGAGTCGCTAACTTGTGTCCGGCTCTTTTACGACCCCATGGACTGTAGCCCGCCAGGCTCCTCTGTCCATGGGATTCTCCAGGCAAGAAGACTGGAGCGGGGTGCCATTTCCTTCTTCAGCAAGTCTCTCCGACCCAGGGATCGAACCCGGGTCTCCTGCAGTACAGGCAGATTCTTCACCGACTGAGCTATAAGCACCTATTGACAAGGGCCAAATAAACTGTCTTGTTGGCCAAGAGAAAGACAGTCAAGTCTATGTGAATCAGTCGGTCACTGGATAGCAGTGGAGAAGACAAAGATGCTTCAACGTGTCTTGGAGTCAGACTGCAGAAATGTATACAGTAGCATACGTCTGAAAAACATTTAGAAATGCCTATGGCAACGAATCTTAGTCTTGGTCACAATCAGAATCCACAGAGCAAGCCTGAAAAAGGTGCCTGGCTCCACCGCACAGGAGACTTGGCTTCAAGACACCAAAGTCCAATACCTCTGTTTTTTAAACAATCCCAGTGTGTAGGCGGGGCAGAGAGCCCGCTCCTTTATAAAACTCCCACGGGCCATTTAATGACACTTTTTTTTCCTGAGAATGTAATTAGTCAGAAGCTAGGAATAATGAAGCTACAGAGACCGTCGTTTATGATTTACAGCGAGAAGCTCTGGACCGCCCCCGTCGACGCTGGAATGACCATCCTTCATTTCAGCGTCCGTTCAACACTTGCCTCAGCCTTGCCAACGTCAGTGGAAAACAGGCCTCCACGTGGCAGGACACCGGCCCAGCTGGAAGATATTCTGGGGAAAACTGGGTACGTGGTATTCCGGATGGACTGTGCAAAAGTTCATGAGGTACCACCCAGCCGCCTGAAGTTAAAATAGACAGGCTGGGAGAATGCGACAGCAACCTTTTCCTGCATTGGAAGGAGGCTGGGCGTCCGCACAGAATCTTGGGTGCTGCTTTTTTTTTTTGGTCCTTGTCCCCGGGGAGGAACCCACACCAAACTGCCCGGCCCTGGAGGCTGAAGAGCCGGGGAGGGGGTGGGGTTTCAACACGGCGTCATGGGTGTGGCTTTGCCTCCCTGCTGCCAAACACTGTCTCTTTCCTCTGCAGCTGGAAACACTGAATAAGGAGACAGTGGCTTTGGAGGGGCGCGCCCAGGGTCTTGCAGCTTCAGCACCTAATGTAAGGGGCTGGATGACTGTCCATGGTGGCGTCTCCTGTGCATGGCGGGGTTTGGGGCAGCTCTCCTGGTCTGTACTGATTAAACAGTAGCATGTATGCATGGATGGATGGATGGATAGATAGACTGGATGGATGGATGAATCGATAGATGCATGCATGCAGGATGGATGGATGGATGGATGGAGGGAGGGATGGATGGATGGATGGGTAGATAGACATATGGGTGGATGGATGGATGGATGGATGGATGGATGGATGGAGGGATAGATGGATGGATGGATGGATGGAGGGATAGATGGATGGATGGATGGATGGATGGATAGATGGATGGATGGATGGATGGATGAATGGATGGATAGATGGATGGATGAATGAATAGATATAGATGCAGGCATGTATGGATGGATGGTTAGATGGATGGATGGATGGAGGGATGCATGGATAGATGGATGGATGGGGGGGTGGATGGATGGATAGACTGGATGGATGGATGAATAGATAGATGCATGAATGGATGGATGGATGGATGGATAGATGGATGGATGGATGGGTAGATAGACATATGGGTGGATGGATGGATGGATGGATGGAGGGACAGATGGATAGATAGATGCATGGATGGATGGATGGATGGATGGATAGATGGATGGATAGATGGATGGATGAATGAATAGATATAGATGCAGGCATGTATGGATGGATGGATGGAGGGATGCATGGATAGATGGATGGATGGGGGGGTGGATGGATGGATAGACTGGATGGATGGATGAATAGATAAGATGCATGAATGGATGGATGGATGGATAGATGGATGGATGGATGGATGGATGGGTAGATAGACATATGGATGGATGAATGCATGGGTAGATGGATGGATGGATAGATGGATGGGTGGATAGGTAGACGGATGGATGGATGGGTGGATGGATGGATGGGTAGATAGACATATGGATGGATGAATGGATGGGTAGATGGATGGAATGGGTGGATAGATAGACTGGATGGATGGATGAATAGACAGATGCATGCATGTACGGATGGATGGATAGATAGATGGATGGATGGATGGAGGGATGGATGGATAGATGGATGGATGGATAAATGGATGCATGCATATATGGATAGATGGATGGGTAGAGAGACATATGGATGGATGCATGCATGTGTGGATGGATGGATGGATGGAGGGAGGGATGGATGGATGGAGGGATGGATGGATGATGGATGGATGGATGGATGGATGGATAGATGTATGTATGGAGGGATGGATGGATAGATAGATAAGTAGATAGTCACTTAGGCTATGTCAGCATTTGTCAGCCTCAACCCTACTGACGCCTGGGGGCTGGACGACTCTCTTATGTGGGGCGTCCTCTGCACTGTGGGGTGTGGAGGAGCATCCCTGGTCTCCACCCATCAGGTCTAGGAGCAGCCCCCGCCAAGGTGTGACAAGCAGAAATGTCTCTGGATATTGTCACATGTCCCCTGAGGGCCAAGTCATTCCTGGTTGAGAACCACAGCTAGAGATAGATTGAGAGATGGATGGATGGATGGGTAGATAGACATGGATGGATGAATGGATGGGTAGATGGATGGATGGATGGATGGATGGGTGGGTGGATAGATGGATAGATGTATGGAAGGATGGATGGGTAAATGGATGGATGATGGATGGATAGATAGACGTATATATGGAAGGATGGATGGGTAGATACACATATGGATGGATGGATAGATGTATGTATGTATGTACGTATGGATAGATGGATGGATGGATGGATGGATAGATGTATGTATGGATGGATGGATGGATAGATAATTAGACAGTCTCTCACGCTAGTTCGGGGTTTCTCAGCCTCAGCACTACAGACACCTGGGATGGACGACTCTCTGACGTGGGCCATCCTGAGCACACATCCTCCACACCGTGGGGTGTGGAGCGGCACCCCTGGTCTCCACCCACCACATGTCGGGAGCCCCGCTTCCCCATTCCTGAAGTCACATCAACCAAAAACGGCTCCCCAAATTGCCCAAAGTCCCCTGGGGACAAAATCCCCCTTGGTTGAGACCCACTGCTCTAGATTCATACGCCTGGGACTCGGAGACAGGGCAACAAGGCAAGGTGCTTCCTCTTGTAGCCAAAATGAACTTTAAGGACTCCAGATGTGTGACCTTTGTGTATCACCATGTCTTTAATTTTTTTGTTTTTCCCTCCTTTCCTTCTGCTGCGGATACATTTTAACATCACGTGTGGAGCTCCTATGTGTTTTGTTGAGATTCGATTATAGAAAGAGAAGGCAAACTGTTTTTATCTATCCTTTTGTTGTTTCTGTTTAGTCCTTAAGTCCTGTCTGAATCTTTGGCCACCCCATGGACTGAATCCCGCCAGGCTCCTCTGTCCACGGGATTTCCCAGACAAGAACACTGGAGTGGGTTGCCATGCCCTTCTCCAGGGGATCTTCCCCATCCAGGGATCGAACCCAGGTCTCCCACATTGCAGGCGGATTTTTTACTTCTGAGCCACCAGGGAAGCCCAAGAATACTGGAGTGGGTAGCCTATCCCTTCTCCAGGGGATCTTCACCACCCAGGAATGGAATCAGAGTCTCTCCTGCATTGGAGGCAGCTTTTTCACCAACTGAGCTTCCAGGGAAGCCCATTCATTCCAGACAAGGAGTCGTTCCCTTTTCTGTCCGACCCCACGAACAGGTGTCCACCCCCAAATCCCAATCATTGGAAAAGACCCTGATGCTGGGAATGACTGAAGGCGGGAGGAGAAGGGGGCGACAGAGGATGAGATGGTTGGATAGCCTCACCGACTCGATGGACATGAGTTTGAGTAAACTCTCGGGAGTTGGTGATGGACAGGGAGGCCTGGCATGCTGCAGTCCATGGGGTCCCAGAGTAGGACACGACTGAGCGACACAATGCCAAGGGGAGACGGAGGGAGGTGCCCCAAGAAGAAAACTCCAAGGGGAGGCATAGGTAGGTGCCCGCGGAGGCGGCGCGCGTAGGTGTCCCCGGGAGCGCGCGGAGGTGCCCGGGGAAAGATGGCGAGTCCGGAGCGCCCCCATACGTACGTACCTGAAAAGCGCGTCGATCATCCGCTTGGACGGCAGCCTCCAGACGATGCGCG
The DNA here is from genome assembly GCF_910594005.1 of Cervus elaphus. Taxonomy (NCBI): domain Eukaryota; kingdom Metazoa; phylum Chordata; class Mammalia; order Artiodactyla; family Cervidae; genus Cervus; species Cervus elaphus. The sequence continues at coordinate 178,295,592 of NC_057848.1, read as the reverse complement.
GCCAGGGGTCCCCGGAGGCGCTGCAGTCCAGGCGGAGGGTCCCTCCGTAGCGGACGTCGGTCCTCTGCGGCGAGGTGCCGGTGATGCGCGCGTTGGCGGCCGCGCGCTGCACGGTGAGCTGCACCGTCCGGCGCGCCGAGCCCACCAGATTGGCGGCCACGCACTCGTAGCGCCCGCTGTCCTGGGGCGCCAGGTTGCGGATGTAGAGCGTCCCGTTGGGGAAGACGAAGAGGTTGCCGTGGACGAACTGCGAGGGGCGGATCTGGGTGCCGTCGCGGAGCACCCAGCGCACGCTGGGCAGGGGCGCGGCGCGGGCCGTGCAGTGGATGTGAATGCTGAGGCCAGGCGGCAGCGAGATGTTCTCCGCCTTCTCCTGGTGGATGACCGGGGGCAGCGCCGCCACGTGCAGGCGGATGGCCAGGCTATCGGCGCCCGCCGCGTTGCTGGCCACGCACTTGTAGACGCCCCTGTCTTGGAACGACGCCTCCTTGATGCTCAGCGTCCGGTTCTCGTGTAGCGTGACCCTGCCCTCTACGGGGGACACGGTCTGCCACACGCGCCCGTCGGGGAAGACCCAGGAGATCTGCGGCGCGGGGGTCCCCTTGGCCAGACACTCCATGGCGATGGTGTCGCCCAGGTAGACGGTGACGTCCTTGTAGTGGGAGGCCAGGATCTGGGGCTGCTGCACCGTGACGGACAGCAGGACCACCATGCGATCGGCCCCGTGCAGGTTTTTGGCGGTGCACATGTACTGCCCGCGGTCCTGAACCTGGACGCTCCGGATGACGAAGGTGCCGTTCTTCAGGACCTCGAACCGCTGCAGTCTGGTGTTGGGGGTCATCAGAGCGCCTGGAATTCAAAAACACCTGCCATCAGCTGCGATGCACACAGCCTCTTTCCACAAGGATGGAATAAAGACGATTAGTTAATGCATCTCTTGCCTGCAGCCGCCCAGTCGCCAAGTCTTGCCCGACCCTTTGCAACCCCGCTGGACTGTTATCCGCCAGGTTCCTCCGTCCATCAGATTCTCCCAGGAAGGAACACTGGTGTGGGTTGCATTCCCTCCTCCAGGGGATTTTCCCGATGTAGGGATTGAACCTGAGTCTCCTGCATTGGCACTGAACCGTCAGGGAAACTCTTTAATCTCATTTCCCCTGTTTATGTCCAAACTGCAAAAAAGCCAAAGGCCCAACCCCCAGGACTTCCAATAATCTTCTCTCGCGTGCGTGTGTGTGTGCTAAATCACTTCAGTTGTGTTCAACTCTCTGTGACCCGGTGGACTGTAGCCCACCAGGCTCCTCTGTCCGTGGGGTTTCTCCAGGCAAGAAATCTGGAGTCAGCGTTAAGTATAGATACATCCCCTTGCTCTTGAACCTCCGTCCCACCCCCCGCCCCAGCCCGCTAAGTCACCACAGACCCCCGAGCTGGTCTCACTGACAGCTTCCCACTAGAGATCTATTCTTCACATTGCAGTGTATGTACAGGGTGTCATGAATATACACTCAGGCCGTGGAGAATTATAAGAGGTAAAAACGTCCTGTTTCCTCAATGCACACATTTTAAGTGGGAAAGAAAGAGATGGCGTAGCGCTGCGTGCCAAGGCGTGTCCAACTCTCTGTGACACCAAACGGCAAAGGCAAAAAGACCCACCCCCAGTACCTCCAGGATCGCCTGCGTGCCTGCTAAGTCACTTCAGTCCTGTCTGACTCTTTGCGACCCCATGGACTGCAGCCCAACAGGCTCCTCTGTCCATGGGATTCTCCAGGCAAGATTAGTGGAGTTGGGTTGCCAGGCCCTTCACCAGGGAATCTTCCCGACCCAGGGATCGAACTGGAGTCTTCTGCATTGGCAGGTGGGTTCTTTACCACTGAGTCACCTGTGAAGCCCTTTAATTGATCGACTTCTCCTCTTTACGTCCACACGGCAAAGAGCAAAAGACCCACCCCGCCAGTACCTCCGATATTCCTCCTGACTCTTTCGTGAAATCCCTGAATCAGGGTAAATGCCACCTTCACGCCTGGGCAGCGGGTATGCTTTTCAGAGAGGGTTCTGGAAGGTACCATGAGCCCCAGGGTCTCCCAAGGCGGCCTCTTTGTTCACTTATGTTACTGGAGAGGCAGCTCTGCTTTGCTCAGCCCCTGCCTCTCCGAGCGGACGCTCAGGTCCTCCTCAGGTGCCCAGGTCGGCGGCAGGGACGCTCCAGGTTTGCAGTCACCGTCCCCCTTGGCCCAGCCAGGCTCCCGAGAGCGAGGTTGGGCGGGTCATTCTCTGTCCCATGTGGCTGAGCTGAGCTCCCACACATGCTTCCAGACACCCCCACCTCTATAGCTGGGGGGCACCTATTCCTCTTTCTCCCCACCATCTGTGCACCCCAAGAGGCACACGAAAAGACGCTCAGCATCACTAATTATCAGAGAAAGGGAAATCAAAAACTACAGTGAGGTATCAGCTCACACTGGTCAGAATGGTCATCAATGAAAAAAAAATCTACAAACGATATTAAAAAGCAGAGACATTACTTTGCCAACAAATGTCCATCTAGTCAAGACTATGGTTTTTCCAGTGGTCATGTATGCATGTGAGAGTTGGACTATAAAGAAAGCTGAGGGCCAAAGAGTTGATGCTTTTGAACTGTGGTGTTGGAGAAGACTCTTGAGAGTCCCCTGGACTGCAAGGAGATCCAACCAGTCCATCCTAAAGGAGATCAGTCCTGGGTGTTCATTGGAAGGACTGATGCTGAAGCTGAAGCTCCAATACTTTGGCCACCTGATGCGAAGAAGTGACTCACTGGAAAAGACCCTGATGCTACGAATGACTGAAGGCAGGAGGAGAAGGGGGCGACAGAGGATGAAATGGTTGGATGGCATCACCGACTCAATGGACATGAGTTTGGGTAAACTCCAGGACTTGGTGATGGACATGGAGCCTGGCGTGCTGCAGTCCATGGGGTCGCAAAGAGTTGGACACGACTGAGCAACTGAACTGAAATGAACTAATGATAAATGCTGGAGAGGGTATGGAGAGAAGGGAACCCTCTTGCACTAGAACTAACATATGATACAGCAATGTGACTCCTGGGCATATACCCTGAGAAAACCATAACTCAAAAAAAAAAAAAATCCACATGCACCTAAATGTTCATTGCAGCACTATTTATAGTAATGACATGGAAGCAACCTAAGTGTCCATCGACAGATGAATGGATAAAGATGTGGTACACACACACACATATACACACAGTGGAGCATTACTCAGCCATGAAAAGGAACGCGCCTGAGTCTGTTGCAGCGATGTGGACGAACCTAGCGTCTGTCGTACAGAGTGAAGGAGGTCAGAAAGAGAAAATCAGATATCCTGCACATTAACGCCTGCATGTGGAATCCGGAAAGATGGGTCCTGAGGAGCCTGTTTGCAGGGCAGGAACAGAGATGCAGACGGAGAGAAGGGACAGGTGGGCACAGCGGCCGAAGGTGAATCGGGAGAATAGCACTAACATATACACAAGATCGTGTGTGAAATAGACAGAGAGAGGGCAGCTGGGGTCTAGCCCAGGGAGCTCAGCTCGGGGCTCTGTGATGACCTAGAGGGGTGGATGGGGGCTGGGAGGGAGGCTTAAGAGGAAGGAGATGTATGGATACTTATAGCTGATTCACGTTGCTGTACATTAGAAACCAACACAGAGTTATGTAAAGCAATTATATTCCAATAAAAAAAAAAAACCCAACCGGAGCTAACTAAGAAAGGAAAAGTGTAAGTCGCTCACTTGTGTCTGACTCTTTGCGACCCCCACGGACTGTATCCCACCAGGCTCCTCTGTCCATGGGGATTCTCCAGGCAAGGATACTGGAGTGGGCCACCATGCCCTTCTCCAAACCAAGGAAAAGCTGGCACTAGAAGCAGAATCCCGGTCAGGTGGAGGAAGATGCATGATGGTCCCGGGCGGGGGCGTGGCCCAGGGACACGCTACGATGGAACAAGGGACAGAGGACGCTAAGGACGAATGCAAAAGGGGTCTCTTCACTGGGGGGACACGCCTTCCATCCGAGGCAGAGTCCTTTCAGAATGAAAAGCCCCACAGTGTCCCCCTTGCTGGCTTTCTCCAGCAAATTCCTCATTAAATCATTAGGGAAGTCTTTGGCGTCCAGCGTGGAGCCTATCAAAGAGGCCAGTAATCTGCCTGCGCCCAGCGCCTCTTCTCACGACTGGAAAACGTCCAGCGTGTGTGAGATCAGCAGAGAACATTCAGCTGTCTCCAGTGTAACAGCGCCGGTCACTTCCTGGGCTATCTACACGCCAGATGGAGGGGAAAAAAAAAAAAAAAAACCCCAACCCTCTGAACAGAATCCAAGCCTGAAGGACACAGCTGTGCTTGAGAGAGACAGAAAGACAAAGAGGAAAAGGGAGGTACGTTCTCACAGACTGCAGGGCTGGAAGAGAGACGCAGATCTGTGGATACAGCGGGGCAAGGACAGGCTGGGACGAACCGAGAGGAACGCTGACATATATATATACCCTACATGTTTAAAATATAGAGCATGACTGGGAAGCTTCTGAATAACATAAGGAGCTCATCGTGGTGCTCTGCGATGACCTAGAGGGGTGGTCATCACGTTTAGTTCCCCGCGTCACCGTGAATCTGTTTGGACATCCAAGCAGATGGGTCGTTTTGGATGAAGCAAAGCGGTCTTTGCAGCAGCCCAGCCTGCCAAGTAGAGACCGTCATATGGCCCCTTGTTATGTGCGCTGAATTTTGTCCTTCCACCATCAATTCCTATGTTGGAGTTGGGACCCCCCCCCCCCCCCCACCAGAGGCTCAGAATGCAGCTGTGCTTGGAGACGGTCTTTAAAGAGGGGATGAAGGTGAAAAAATGAGGTCTGCGAGGGTGTGTCCTGATCCCAGAGGACCGTGGTTCTGATGAGAAGAGGAGATGGGGACATCAGACACAAGGATGGATGGCCGCGTGAGGAGGAGGCCGTTGACGTGCCGAAGAGGATTCAGGGGGGACCAGTCCTGCTATCACGCGACTTTTGGACTTCCAACCCCCCAAACGGTCAGAAAAGAGGTTGGCTGCTCCAGCCGCCCATGTAGGGTGCGCAGTGATGGCAGACGGGGCTGACTCATAGAAATCACAGCTCTACGTTCAAAGCAAACCAACGCCTGCTGAGCTCAGACCAGACTCCAGCGACCTTCCAAGCCAGTGGGAGGATGCGGGGGGTGGGGGGGACTTCCCCTCACCCTCCCTTGCCGCAAGCACCACGTGCCTTGCCGGTGACTTCTGTACCGAACCGTGCTGGGATAAGGCAAGAGGTTCCTTTGCGGAATATTTCTAAGCCTCAGGGTTTCTCGTCATTGTTCAGTCGATAAATCACATCTGATGCTTTGCAACCCCATGGACTGTAGCCCGCCAGCCTCCTCTGTCCATGGGATTCTCCAGGCAAGAATACTGGAGTGGGTTGCCACAACCTTCTCCAGGGGATCTTCCCAACCTAGGGATGGAACCCACTTCTCTTGCACTGGCAGGCAGATTCTTTACTTCCGAGACACCTGGGAAGCCCTAAGTCCCGGTTAGGAATGCTACGTGTTTCCACTGCTGCTTTGAAAAAAAGCACCCTTTTCATTTCACACCCTTGTTCATTTCTCACTCCCCCATCCCTGTAATGGGATACACCCATCAATAGATTCTCTGGAGTCCTTTCCCATCCCATCTACCTGTCGTCCTGAGAGTCTCTGGTTCTACGTGGACTTCTTAGGCTAAAGGAACTCCCCCTCTCCACCTACCAGCCCCGGTTAGAACGCCCGACGTGTAAACACCGTACCTGTGGACAGCTTGGTCCAAGTCACGAAGGGCTTGGGTTTCCCCGTGGCCTCACAGGGGAACATGACATCCGTCTCCGCGGTGACAGTCACGGTCTGCGGGGATTTGGTGACAATCTGCGGCTTTTCCCCCAGCGTCCAGAATTTGGATGCAGGCGGCCCTCCGGCAGAGAAGAGCTTTGAGCTGCTGTGATGGAAGCTTCTGGAGGGCGGGACGGAAGACGTCGAGAAGGGGATGGAGCTCCGGGTGGAGAAGACCGGGGGGATGTTCCGTACATTCGTGGAGGGGGGTGCTGTGGTCCTGGGGGGGTGCAAGACGGGAGGCGCTGGGGGCCCCAGGTCCATGTGGAAGATGCTCTGAGTGTGGATCCGAGTGTAGGGACCTGTGTTGACCTTTCTGTCTCTCAACGCCGGGGCTGGAGAGCTGGGTCCCTGAGGTTTCGGAGTACCTCCCAACTGGGGGAAAGACAGGGTCCTGTTGATAAAGAAAGGGAATCTTCCGCCGGGAAAAGGAGGCGCTCTCGAATTCGGAAGCTTGCCCACGGGGTCTCTTCTTAGATCGGGCAGGTGGTTATTTCCCAGCGACCTGGAGTTGCCCTGGAATCGGTCAGTTCCCCGGCCAGTCGCCGGACCCGGAACGCTAGCTTTGGACACAGGCCACGAAACCACCACGGGAGTCGTCGGATAACTCGTTGATCTTGGGGTCGTCGTGTGCCCGCCCTCCGGCCAAACCCTCGACGGGTACACGGTGACACCCGGTTTGCGGGTCAGGTGATGAGGGGGCTGGAAGGTGACCGAGAATCTGAAGGGGCTTTGTGTGACTGCGTGCGGGGGTCTCACGGTTCCTCTCGGCAGGATCGGTGTGGCGGGAACTCTGGCTGGTTGGTGGAAAACCGGGACCCTCCCAGCCTCGTTTGAACCATCTGGAGCACGGGGAAGCATGTTTTTCACTGTACCATCAAACGCTTCCTTTCTTAACGCCTCCTCTGGAGTCAAGGTAAACGTGTCCTGCTTGGAAGAGGGCGTGGATAACTGGTCTGGCTTCGCCAGATGCCGAGTTACTTCGTTATTCACCAAAGGCGCTTTGGTTTCTGGGGTCCCCACGTAATGGAAGGACATGTGGTCTCTGGAAGCTTTCCAGGCTGGGGACGTTCCTGAAAGAAGAGGTGGTGTGGGTTCTGTGGTGGTCTCTGCAGAGGATATGAGAGTCGTGGGTGGGAATGGCGATTCTGGCTCCTCCACCGGGGCGGGAGTGGACACGCGACTCTGGGGCCCAATTTCAGAAGGGATGGTAGCGTGAGCAGTTTCACGGCTTCTCTGATCACGGATGGTGGTTTCCGCCGGACTTGAGGATGCCTCTACTTTTAGGAAGGGGAGAGTCGTTGAAGGAGCTGTCCATTGGGGTTGAAACAGCGTAGAGACCGCTGCTGAAGGCGAAAACTCAGTAGGCAAACCTAGATCCGCTGCCTCTCTCACAGAGGGTGATTCTGTAAGCGCTTCCGGAGGGCTGGTAACAGGCGGGTCTGTCTGTCCCATCGCAGGCTGGCTTGCCCCTGGGGGATCCCAGCTCGACGTTTCTGGAAAGGGAGACGTCAGAGACGCCTCCTTAAATCCTCTCGCAGGGGAGACCTTGGCCCCAGAAGGTGATGCCGCGTGAGTGACTGAGGCTCCAGGGACCACACCGTCGGTTTGATAGTCCCCGAGGTCTGTGACACCGTGGTTCTTCATTTCCTTTCCGCCTGACACGGGCTCGCGGGTGACGGGAACGGTCTCTCGGAATCTGTCACGTGATAAATGTGTTTTGCTGACGCTGGCTGTGCTGTGATCTTCCACGCCGGTTATCTCCCGTGGGTCTCCAGTGGTAAAAGAGACGGTCGTAGGGGAAAGCACAGCTTTCCACGTCTTATCTTCTGGAGAAAGGCTGGGCTTGGACACAGAAGCCGCAGAGCTGAGGGTGGAAGCGATGTATCGGTGTCTGTTTGGTCTCTTGCCCTGTTTCCTGCGTGGGCTGCCCCTGGATACAGGTTCGGCATGCTCCTCCGTGTCCAAGCGTCCCGGGGTACCCACGGCGCTGTTAGCCCAGGTCGTAGGACCCAGAGAACTCGCCCCTTGGCTGGCAATCTTCCCTTCGGGCACCTGGGTCGGCGGAGTCGAGAAAGTGTCTGTCGGGGCAAACGTCGTATGCGGGGTCTGTTTATGGCGGTGTCGGAATTTGTGGGGTCGGAATCGCCTCCTCCCATGGGGCCTCTTCCGAGAAGGATGCGTGGTCAGCGCCGATGGTGAAGTGTCCTTTGGGGCTGGCGTGGTCACCAGTGCCGTGGTCATGTCCTTGCCAAACACGACGCCAAGCGTGGACTCCTCGGGACGCTTCAAATCAGTGACGCTGTTCACCACTTCTAGAGTCAAATCAAGTGGAGTGGTCGGGTCTATGGCTTGCCCATTTCCCTCAATGTGTCGGGAGTCCATGGGGTGTGTCTCTAGTGTACCCTCTTCCTGCAGCGTCTGAGAAGTCCCCTTCGTGCCCTCAGGAATCACTGGGTGGCCCGGGGTGCTTAAACCAGTTTTCACAAGCTGCGGGCTGTCTGTCTGTTCCTGGAGGTGCATTTCAGCTGGGACGTCGGGGTCCCCTAAGGTGGGGTCTTCAAGCGGCTCAGATGTCCTGGCCTCGGCAACCCACGAGACGGGAGTTGGCGTGAAGTGTGCGGAGGCCTGTTCTTTCACGGTATGCTCAGCTGGTAGTGGATTTGTCCCCAGATCGGGGTAAAAGTAGGTCACGGTCTCAGACTCAGCCAAGGGTACGGCGTCCATCGGAGATTCATCGTCAGGGGATGTGGACTCCAGCACGGATCCAACATCGAGGGTAGACCAGCTGTCTGTGGCTACCTTTTCACTGGTGGGCCCTTTGTGCTCCATTTCTAGGGCCTGCAGAGTAGAAAATTCATAAAGTATAGATGACGGTGTCGTGGCTGGGGTCTGGTTGGAGTCAACCTCAGTGGGAGTTGTACCCAGGGTCTTCTCAGCAGAGTCCTCTTCAATATACTCTTCCATGGGTGTCGTTGTCACTCTGGATTCACTACCAATGACTCCGTCGTGACCAGGCTGGAGCGGAACAGTCCTAGGGGAGGAGACAGCACTGGAAACCTGCTCCTCCTCGCCAAATACGGACGTATCTCCTGAGGATTCTTCTGCGCTGCTTGTGGTCTGAAGGGGCGCTGAGCCTGGAGCCACGGCAGGCAGAGGTGGAGTCACGTCCTGCCTCGTCAACGAAGGCGAGCTGACTGTGATGACCTGCGGTCCTTCCGTTCCCTTCGGGATAGTTCTCCCACGGACTCTGGCTAAGATGTCTGCCCAGCGTTCTGGATTAATCTGCTTGTTGGCCACGTTTATCCTCCGTCTGGACTCGAAGACTCTGCGGCCTTCGGCGACGTTGGTCTCCGGCTCCTTTGCGGGTTGCTTCCAGGGTTTCAGCTTTCTGCGCCCTTTCCTGGTCTTCGTACCTCTGCCGACGGCGTCGTCTGTTGCTCTGATTAACACCTCTTGGTCCTGCGGGTGGAGGACTGTCCTCGATGCGTTCTCTTCATCTCCCATGCCGGATCCGCCTTCATCCTCCACGATCCCGCCTCGCCCTCCGGAAAGAGTCCTGCCTCCTGGGCGCCCGCCTCTTTTCGGAGACCCGCCGGACCCCCTCTTGCTCACCTGGACCCCCACCGTGAAATGATCCGCCCCTCGCTGGTTGACCGCCACGCATCTGTAGTAACCGCTATCGCGGCCTTGAACCTTGGGGATGGAAAGAGTGCCGTCGGCCAGCACATAGGCGTGCGAGGCATTGGCCATCGCGTTCAGCATCCTTTTGTGTGGAAGGATCCAGCTGATCTGGGCTTCCGGTACGGCCAGCGCCTTGCAAGGCAGCGTCACGGGCTCCCCTGGGTTCTTGTGAACGGTCACCGTGAACGCGTCGGGAGGCTGAATGACCGGCGGCTGCACCAGGACCCTGTAGAGCATCCGGTCCGTCTCATCCCTCACCTGAGCGACGCACTGGTACAGACCAGCGTCCGACGGCTGCGTCGACCTGATCTTCAGCCAGCCGCTGGTGAGGACGGAGAACCTGCCGTCGCGGTCTTCCATCGGCGCTTTCACGACGGACCCGTCCGGGAGCACCCAGGAGATGGAGGGGCTCTCGGAAGCCCTGACGTTGCAGCTCAGCTGGCAGGGGCTCCCCTCCAGGACGGTCCGGGCTCTCTGCACGGCTTTGCCGGGCTCGATCATCACCCAGCTTCTGCTCCGAGACAGCCTCGCGTCCTTGGCGGACACGACCAGGGCGTGCCGAGACGAGTAGGACAGCACCACCGCTTTGGCCGAGCTCAGACGCCGGTTGAGTTGCAGCTCGATGGACGGCTGCGTGACCCACTCCGGCTCGGCGAGGATGTGGGCCCTGACGCCCGTGTAGTACAGCGTGGCGTCGTCGTCGGCATCTTGCCTGTACTGGTAGCCGAGCCTGGGGTCTTTGCCGAGCGCGGGGTCCCGGTGGAGCTTCACGGGGACCTCGCTGTAGTAGGCGATCAGCTTCCAGAGCTTCTCGTAGTTCTGTCGCGTCATGGGACACTCGAAGTCCAAGGCGACCGTGGCGTTGATCTCTATCTCCTGGGGGTCCGTCTGGTTCAGGTGGAGCCTGGACACGTCCGTGGGCTTCTTGATGTCGCAGACCAGGTGGACCGTGTTTCCGTGCTCATCGCTCATGTTCACGGACACGTTCCACGTGGGGAACTGGAATCCGTCCGGGGAGAAGGGGTGCTGGGCAGCCTCGTCCTCGTCCTGATCTTCCTCGATACTCCGGCTCCCGTTCTGTCTCAGCGGGGACTCGATAGAAGGCTTCTGACAGGGGACGTCCTGCAGCTTCTGCAGCTCCTGTTTCTGCCACGTCTTGGGACTGAAGCACGTGGAACAGAGCTGACCCCCTTCGTACGCTTTGTCCTTCTTGCACTTCAGGACTCCTGGAACACAGCATCAGACAAACGTGCTTTAAGTCAACGACCCCAAGAATGGACAGAGGATGAAGCCTCTGTGTGCATCTTTATCGCCTGGGTGCATCTCAACCAAGATTCAAGACCTTACCTACCTGTGTCCGTGATGTCACTTAGGGAGCTTAAATCTATTTAACCCCACTGTGTGGTAACTAACCAGGGTCTGGGAAGTTCCTGACAGGGAGCAATGAGTACTTTTTAAAAAGATACTCTTAGGGACTTCCTTGGTGATCCAGGGGCTAAGACTGCGAGCTCCCAACGCAGGGGGCTGGGGTTCCATCCCTGGTCAGGGAACTAGATCCCACATGCGGCAAGGAAAAGGTATCTTTAAGTTGACAAAGAACCTCTCTTCGTACACATGATGCAATTTTCCTTTTGTGAAGGTCCAGGAGAACCTACATAAGTCTCTGCAATGCGTGAACGTATTTCCAGGTCCTAGAACCAACTGTGGGCTTTCCTGGCGGCTCAGATGGTAAAGGGTCTGCCTGCAATGCAGGAGACTGGGGTTCGATCCCTGGGTTGGGAAGATACCCTGGAGGAGGGCATGGCAGCCCACTCCAGTGTTCTTGCCTGCAGAATCCCACGGACAGAGGAGCCTGGTGGGCTACAGTCCACAGGGTTGCAGAGTCAGACACGACTGAATGACTAACACTTGAGGACCAACTGTTGGCATGACTCATATCACGCTGACCTTTCATAACTACATTTTCTTTTGCAACAATTACTCATCTCAGGCAGTATTTTCTTTTTTTGGATTCACTTTCTTACTCTTGGCTTCCTGGACACTCAGTCCTCCAGAATTTTGTCCTTCTTTGGCCAACACTGACTCTTTCAGCGCTTCTCTGCCCAACTGATTATGGATGAACCATTCCTGGGCTCCGTCTAAGCTCCCTCCCTTCTGGCCCTGCCCTGTCGTGGAGGGTCTCGCCCAGGGGGTGGTTTCAATTACCGTCTACTGGCCGACAACCAGTTCCGTCTATGCTTCTCCAGCCCAAGCCCATCCCATGGGAGGCACATCGACGTCCTACTTGACAAGTCCATCAGATGGTACAAAGGTTCCCCAAACTGATGTCTACAGAATCAAACTATATTTTCTCCCTGCTAAGCATCTCACGGCTTTTCTGTATTCATCCGTGCCAAGTCGCTTCAGTTGTGTCTGACTCTTGACCCCATGGACTGTAGCCTCACCAGGCTCCTCTGTCCATGGGGATTCTCCAGGCAAGAAGACTGGAGTGGGCTGCCCTTTCCTCCTCCAGGGGAATCTTCCCGACCCAGGGATCGAACCCACGCCTCTTACATCTTGTGTGTTGGCAGACGGGTTTCTTTACCACCAGCGCCACCTGGGAAGCGCTTTCCATATTCATAACCAGTGCCAGCATCTCTCCTGCTGGGGATCGTGGAGAACTACGATGTATTGTGACAGTCTTTGTGGCCTCTACCCCCTTCTTTCCACTCCCACTGGAAATAAACCAGCCAAGCTGCCATCATCGATGGCTTGGAGTATTATAAACCTCATCCCCGTGAGCATCCACCCCACCCACCTCCCATCCCACCCTTCTAGGTCATGACAGAGTACTGAGTTTAGCTTCCTGTGCTATCGAGAGCTTCCCACTGGCTACCTATTTAACACAGGGTGGCGTATAGATGGGGGTTCCCTAGTAACTCAGCTGGTAAAGAATCTGCCTGCAGTGCAAGAGACCGCAGTTTGATTCCTGGGTGGGGAAGATCCCCTGGAGTAGGAAATGGCAACCCACGACAGCATCCTTGCCTGGAGAATCCCATGGACGGAGGAGCCTGGCGGGCTATACAGTCCACGGGGGTGCAAAGAGTCGGAAATGACTGATCGAGTAAGCACATCATAGCACACTGTATATACGTCAAGGCTGCTTTCTCAATTCATCACATCTGTGTCTGTGAGTCTGTTCTCTACGTCTGTGTCTGTATCCCTTCCCTGCAAACAGGTTCATCAGTCCCGAGGCATTCCTGAATGCTTCCCGTAGAACACGGATGCACAGAAATTGCTGCCTCTAGCTGTAACCCAAGGTTGAAAAGAATAGTCCAGACATCCATTCTGTGGCAACCGTGTTCAACTGTCTAAAACTGATTTCATGACAGTTACTGCACGCCTTTACTAAAGTAAACGTGCATTTGAGGGCTTCCCTGCTGGCTAAGTAACCACCCCAGTGATCTTGCCTGGAGAATCCCAGGGACGGGGGAGCCTGGTGGGCTGCCGTCTATGGGGTTGCACAGAGTCGGACATGACTGAAGCGACTTAGCAGCAGCAGCTGGTGGCTCAGTGGTCAAGAATCTGCCTTGCCAGTGCAGGAGACTCAGGCTACAGACTCGGGTTCGATCCCTGGGTCGGGAAGATTCCCCCGGAGAAGGAAAGGGCAATGCCTTCCAGTATTCTTGCCTGGGAGATCCCATGGACGGAGGAGCCTGGCGGGCTACAGTCCACGGGGTCACAAAAGAGTCGGACACAGCAACTGAACCACAACAACGTACATCTGAATTACGCTATGGAGCCGTCTTGACGTTTCCGTTAGAACACTTCCTGCCTCACTGACTGGAGGATGCGATTTCACCCAACCCAAGAGGAAGCAACAACAGAAGGGTGGAGTTATCTGTCCAGAACGTTAAGGGTCGGCAGCTAAGAGTCACGCTGCCTCTCCGCTCTTCTTGAAAAAGTGTTAGTCGTGCCTGAAAAAGCTCAGTCGTGCCTGACTCTCTGCGACCCCATGGACTGTAGCCACGCCAGGCTCCTCTGTCCATGGGGGTTCTCCAGGCAAGAATCCTGGAGTGGGTAGCCATGCCCTCCTCCAGGGGATCTTCCCCGCCCAGCGGTCGAACCTGGGTCTCCCGCGCTGCAGGCGGACACTCGACCGTCCGGGCCGCCTGTGCGGCTCCTACCTTTGGACTTGGCGTCCCACTCCAGAAGCCAGGCCATGTCGCAGTCACAGGCCCACGGGTTGCCGTGCAGGTAGAGGTTCTCTAGAAGAGGCATGTTCTGCAGCATGCCGGCGGGGAGACGGCTGAGGGCGTTCTCGGCCAGGTAGAGGTGTCTCACGGTGGACAGCCGGAAGTAGTCCAGGAAGGCGAAGCTGGAGAACGTGGCGGGGTGCAGCTGCCGAAGCCGGTTCCCCTCTAAGTGGAGGAGCCTCAGGGAGGTCAGGCCCCTGAACGCCTCCGGGTGGATGAACTCCACCTGGTTGTGGTCCATGTGCAGCCTCACCAGGTTCCAGAGCCCCTGCAGGGTCTCGCCCGTGATGACGCGAAGCTTATTGTAGCTGAACTTGAAAACCTGCAAGGACCGAAGGTGGAAAAATGTCGCTCAGTCTCGTCCGACTCTGCAACCCCAGGGACTATACAGTCCAGGGAATTCTCCAGGCTGGAATACTGGCGTGGGGTAGCCTTTCCCTTCTCCAGGGGAATCTTCCCAACCCAGGGATGGAAGCCAGGTCTCCCGCATTGCAGGCGGATTCTTTACCAGCTGAGCCACCAAGGAAGCCCAAGAATAGTGGAGTGGGGTAGCCTTTCCCTTCTCCAGGGGAATCTTCCCAACCCCAGGGATAGGACCCAGGTGTCCCGAATTTCAGGCAGATTCTTTTATCAGCTGAGCCACAAGAGAAGCCCTGTTTATAATTAAAAACAAAAACACCACACACAGGAACAGAAAGCAGAACAGAGGGCAGGGAAGGAAACACCTGAAGTTTGTTTGGTTCACGTTTAAAAAAAAGTGGCCGTTTCATTCATCGTGAAGAAAAGCATTTTAAAGTTTTCCCTCTCTCCACGGCTGGTGACAGAGGTTGCAACTAGTGTCGGTCATATATGTCCAGTTTGTTTGTTTTCGGTAGCTAAGTGTGACCGACTCTACGACCCTATGGACTGTAGCCCGCCAGGCTCCTCTGTCCATGGGATTCTCCAGGCAAGAAGACTGGAGTGGGTTGCCATGCCCTCCTCCAGGGCATCTTCCCGGCCCAGGGATCGAACCCATGTCTCTCGCATTGGCAGGGGGATTCTTTACCACTGAACCGCCTGGGAAGCCGCCACGCCCGGCTTACCTGGAGCGAGATGAGGTCTCTCAGCGCCCCGTCGGGGATGCTGGGGATATCATTGCCATGGATCATGAGCAGCTCCAGCTTCGTCAGTCCGGCAAACGACGTTTCTGATAAAGCCTGTATGCTATTAAACCTAGAAAAGAAAAAAGAAAAAAAAAATTGAAATGGAAAGTCATTTCTGAAAAAAAAAAATCTTTGGGGCTGTCCCAACAGGAAAGAGCAGCTCTTTCTTTCAAAACAGGAAAGAGCCACTCTTTTTCTTTCAGTGATGAATGAGAACCCAAAAAAAACATCTGTGTGGGAATGAAAATCAGGAGCGCTCTGCCAATAATCGGTCATTCCCCGAGGGTTTTCCACCCTTTGCAGACTGCTAACAGGCAGCTCAGACCCTGAGTTCTATCTGTATTAGACACTGCTATTGTCTCTTTTCTTTTTTCCCAACAAAATGCACCATGCCAGCCTCCTTTTCTCCTTTGAGGTTGGACTTCCCTGGCAGCTCAGAAGGTGAAGAAGCCGCCTGCCGTGAAGGAGACCCGGGTTCGATCCCTGGGTGGGAAAGATCCCCTGGAGGAGGGCATGGCAACCCACTCCAGTCTTCTGGCCTGGAGGATCCCACGGACAGAGGAGCCTGGAAGGCTACCGTCCATGGAGTTACAAGAATGGGACACGACTGAACGACTAACACTCTCCAGAAACAGTGCTGTGAGATGACGAGTGATATTCTTCTACTATGTGTACTTAATGGTTTTTTAATTTTCAATTGGAGGATCATTGCTTTACAATATCGTATTGGTTTCTGCCATACATCAACATGAATCAGACAATAAAAACGTGGCCCGTTGAATCAAGTTACAAATTAAGCCAGATGGACGTCCCATGTGTTGGTGCCATGAAACCCGTCCTTGTTTTTTTATTTTTTTTTTTATTTTTCTTTAATATGACACAAAACCATCTCAAGATACTATTGGCGGAAGGAGGCAAAAGAGTCATTTTGATATCTGTCTTTGCTTCCAATGGCAAAGCGTTTGCGTGCTCAGACGCTAAGCCGTTGTCCCACTCTGTAACTCTATGGACTGTAGCCCGCCAGGCTCCTCTGTCCATGGGATGCCCCAGGCAAGGAGACTGGAGTGGGTGGCCATGCCCTCCTGCAGGGAATCTTCCTGACCCAGGGAATGAACCTTCGTCTCTTGTGTTTCCTGCACTGCAGGCAGATTCTTTACCGCTGAGCCACCGGGGAAGCCCGAGAGACAAAAGTGATCACAGATCAACTCTGTTCTCCTTTCTGCAAACTCGCAGAGCCCATTCGACCCTGATTCAAAGCAGCTTCAGCTCCTCTTCTGCATAAATTGGAAGACTGTGAAAAGGAAACGGGTTTTTAAATTGTAAAACAATTTAAAGATTATAAAAAGGAAACGGTTATTCCCTCTTCTGGCAAAGCCAATGTCTTTTCCCTGTGGAGTGATCATCATCGTGGTTAGATTTTTTTTCAGACAGTCAAGTTTGCCAAGCTTCTTTTTTTTTTTTTGGAGAGAGCTATTTCATGGTCCATTGCTATGGATTTTTGAAGTGTTTATTTCAGTCTTAACCGCCCTCTTCTACTGGACCTTCTAATCGGTAAAGGCAAGAATTTTTGAGGCTCTGTAGTCAAAGAGGACTTTGTCTTACCGGTCATTTTGTCTTACTGAAATGTCTATTCATCAAACCCTAAATAGCTTCATTGTTTTATAGGTGGGAGGATGTAGCTAGCATATTTTGCTGAAGAACTCCAAATGACTGTTTACTATTAGAATTGTGCAAATCATGGTTTAGTATGAAAATTTTATGAGTACCTATAATTCATGGCAATTGACACTTAGGTATAGAAAGTATATATGGGTATAGAAGAAAATTGAAACATAAAAATTCTACCTGAAATGCCGCACTAAAATATCTGTTTAGGGGACTTCCCTGGTGGTCCCAGGTGGTGCTAGTGAAAAAGAACGCACCTGCCAATGCAGGAGATGAAAGAGATGGGGCTTCGATCCCTGGGTCGGGAAGATCCCCTGGAGGAGGGCACGGCAACCCACTCCAGCGTTCTTGCCCGGAGAATCGCATGGACAGAGGAGCCTGGTGGGCTACAGTCCGTGGGGTCGCAGAGAGTTGGACAAGACTGAGCAACTAACACTTGAACTTTCTGATGCTCCTTCCCAATGCAGGGGGCCCAGGTTCAATCCGTGTTCTGGGAACTAGACCCCACGTGCCTCAACTAAGAGTTGGCATGAGACAATTAAAGATCCTACATGTTGCAACCAAGGCCTGATGCAGCCACATAAATAAATACATTTAAAAAAATGTTTAAAAGACAGTGAAATTTTAAATAGGCAAAACCTGAAAGAACTCTTATTTCATCAAAGTCACGATTGCATCACACTGATGATTTACAGGGTCAAAGATGTGTCTCACTTATTCTATTTATTATTTTGTAACAACTGCTGAAATCTATTCAAATACTATTAGCATATTTATGCAAGCATCATATATTTTGCATCTGCCGTGTATTAAAGAACTGTTATGAATGGAAATTTATCAAGGAGCTGAAGCTGTCTCTGATGGTTCGTAATCAAGCTTTGTGACAGAGATTGGTACTGATGAATTAACTCAGATACTAGCCCCAAAGGACCACATGCAGTAGAGTTATAAATGTCCTCTTGATTCGGGCCACATCATGCAAGACACGGTGACCCCCACAAGAGTATACACACAGTCACGAACGTGGGCGCACACACCCCGCTTACACGAAAGACGAAACCCGCCCCCGCCGGCTGGCGAGGAGGCTGAAGATCGCTCGAAGGAATGTGATACAAACCCCAGATTGATTCTTTCCACATGTGGAGAAATCCCAGCGGGCACGGAAGCCAGCGAGCGGAACGTGCAGTGGACTTCGCTGGGGACGTAGCAGGCGCAGGGGTGGGGGCAGGCCAGCGCCACGTGGGGGCGTCCCCAGAGCAGAGTCAGCACCACGGAGAGAGCTCGCCACCGCGCCCACGTCGTCGGCATCGCGCCCGGCGGGGTCATCCCGGCACACCTGTTGGGGAGCCACGCAGAGCCGGGTGTCAGACAGCCCTTCCGGACCGCCAGCTGGTTATTTATTTATTTATTTTCTACCTGCATTGTGCATCAGGGTGCTAGGCTTCCCAAGGCGTCGGCGTGGGATATCTGGGTGACGCAAAGCGTGTGCGTGGAGCAACACAAAAATTTAAAAAAAAAATTTTTTTTTGATCGTCGTTCGCCCCTCAGTTTAATGCAACTGCAGAAGACAGCCTTCACTCCTGACATCGATCTGACGACTCGGAAATGTCGCTGGGGTTGTAAGGGAGGATATGAAATTGACAGGCCCCGTGGAGTGGGTAGCTGTTCCCTTCTCCAGGGGAATCTTCCCAACCCAGGGATCAAACCCAGGTCTCCCTCATGGCAGGCGGATTCTTTACCAGCTGAGCTACCAGGGAAGCCCAAGAATACTGGAGTGGGTAGCCTATCCCTTCTCCAGGGGACTTTTCTGATCCAGGAAGCCAACCAGGGTCTCCTGCCTTGCAGGCGGATTCTTTGTTGGCTGAGCTACCAGGGAAGCCCTGTCCATACTGACAAATACACAAATGGGTGTATATATACAAATATATATATTTGTATAAATGTATGAAAGGTGAAAGGAAAGGGTTAGTCAATCAGTCGTGTCCGATTCTTTGCAACCCCATGGACTGTAGCCCGCCAGGCTCCTCTGTCCATGGAATTCTCCAGCCAAGACTACTGGATTGGGTTCCCATTTCCTTCTCCAGGGAATCTTCCTGACCCAGGGGTCAAACCCAGATCTCCTGCATTGCAGGCAGATTCTTTAGTGTCTAAGCCAACCAGGGAAGTCCTATATGCATAAATATGTATTTGTAAAGATGTATATATACACACAAATATACAAATATACATATATGTAAATATGTGTTTGTACAAATGTATAATATAAGGGCTTCCCAGGTGACCCAGTGGTAGAGAACCTGCCTGCCAATGAAGGAAACGACTAATACCCACACATATAGGGACGACAGATACATTCATGTTTCAAGTCATAAAAGTAACTTGTTATCTGTCCACCTCTAATGTTTATCTCTATAGCCGTTACATACTGTACATAACTGAATAACAAGCTTCTCAGGAAATCCATTATGACCAGAAGTATTTCCTTCTTTTCATGGCATTCCTTAAAGTTTTCCTCATACCATCTTCAAGGGCTTATAGAGATGTTCACTAAAGCAGAATGTATTCCATTTATGTGGGTGTGTCTCCTCTCCTTAATTTTTTTTTCCCCCTTGGAAGAACCAAAATGCTGAGAGGGCAAAACATCATTGTTTACCAGGGAGCACATTTGGAGAAACCTCTGAAAAATCTGCCATGAGAGAAAGAAGCAAGGAATACAGCCTTACGAAGAATCTAGAGACAAAAACGTCAGTAAGACCAAAAAAAAAAAAAGAGAGAGCGAGGAAGGAAGGAGAAAGGAGAGGAAAGAAGGGAGGTCAGAAGGAAAAGAGGGAAAGAGAAAAAAAGAGAAAAAGGGAAGGAAAAGATCAGATAAAATAATTAGGTTGCACCAGCCGCAACCTCCTTCAGAAAGCCAGTGACTATTTCTTCATGCATCAGTCATCAAATCGCACTTTCGCCAACTGTTGCATGAAGTTTATGGATCCGTAAGTAACCACAGAGGGAAGGTGGAGAAACACGATTAGAGAAACGCGCGCGTTCCCGACGGCTCCCTGCTCTGCGCGAACCCTGACTTCTGATGATAAACACTCCATTTGCTCCCGCGCTGTAGCGACACCCCAGATGCACAGCGTCTCCCGCCCTTTAGGGGACCTGGGAACAGACGCCTTCTGAAGCCCTGACGCGTTTCGTTTTTCAGCTGCTCCTAAACAGCTGACGGTGCAAGCAGCTTTGCAAACACCGACTCCGGGCGCCTCCTCTCCGCCTTGGAACCGACCGGCTTCTGCAGAGCTTTTTTCGGTTCTCCAGGCCCCTCACCCGCGCGCTTGACCCTCCACACAGGCTCATGTCCAGGCCCTGTGTCCGCAGGCGGACCTGGAACCCGGCGTCCCGAAGCCTCGCTCCCAGCGCTCGCTTTTCCACCCAGTATCCTCCCCTGCCCGCCGCAGAAGAGCGCAGGGATGCGCTCCCCCCTCCCCGGGGAACCCCAATCCCGAGGCCTCGCGGGGAAGCCGCCCCGAGCCTGCACGATCTCCGGGCACGCCCGGCGAACCCCGGGAAGCTGGACTCGGGGCGCGAGGCGGTCGGCGGGAGTCCACCCGGCGGGGGAAGAGTCTGGAGGGGACGCGCGCGGCCTTTGCGCCCCTGGCCGGCTTCCAGCGCGCGCTCCGGACGCGCCCGGGCAGGCTGCGCGGTAACTTCACGAACTAGCTTTTCCGGAGCGCAGCTCGGGTTACTCCGAGGGTCTCCGAGGCCGGAGACTCAGACACCACAGGGCGTATCTCCCCCAAACCACGGCTTCCCCAGCTTGCGCGCGGCTCAGAGACCCCTCCAACCCTCGCCCCCCTCGCCGTCCCGCGGCAGAGGAAGGGGGTTGCTTTGCGTCTCCCCGCTTTGCAAGGCAAAAGAAGGCGGTGGGCGGGGGTTAGGGGTGGAGAGTCTTAGGGATCTGGAGAAACGGGGCACACAGCCCTGCCACTGTGGTTTGCCCCTCGCCACCAACGCAGGAGCGCAGCCGGTTACACTTGAGGGTCCGGTCGAGGGCTCCCAGGAAACCAGGGATGGATCGGGGAGCGGGCACTTTGGAAAGGGGACCTTAGTCTACTCTGTGCATCCTCCCGGATGATTTTGCTCAGCTTCTGTGTCGGATGGTGCTGTGCTGGGCTTGGTCGCTCAGCCGTGTCCGACCCTTGGCGACCCGGCGGAATTCCATGGAATTCTCCCAGGCCAGGATACTGGAGTGGGTTGCCATTGCCTTCTCCAGGGGGATCCTCCCCACCCAGGGATCGAACCCAGGTTCTCCCGCATGGCGGGCAGATTCTTTTACCCGCTGAACCACCAGGGAAGCCCGTTCTGGATGGCGGCTGGACCTTTAACGGAGCGCCAGGAAACATTTCCAGAAGTCTTCTTTGCCCTCGCCCCCTGCTCCCACCAAGGCAACACCGGTCCCCTTTTCAACTCTCTCCACCCCTTGCAGACAGAGCCCCCCACCCCCACCCCAGCCCCTCTCCCCAGCCACCGCCGGGGGCGCCCAGGCAGCCCTCGGTCCTCACCTGTCCGTCGGAAGCCGCGACCCACGGGAGCGGTGCGCCCAGAGCGTCCACCGGGCCGGGGCGCGCGAGTCACCGCCGGGGGTTGGCCGGGGCCATGTCCTTCTTCCCGGGGGGCGAGGCGAGGCGGCTCGGCTTCCCAGCGCGGCGCCCTTTTATTCCCGTCGCCGAGAGCCTTCCCCGAGAGCACGCCTCGGCCCAGCCCCACCCTGCCCCACCCCGGGGAGACGGGGCGCGGGGGACCCTGGCCGCGCCGCCGCCGCGCGCTCAGCCCTCCTCTCGGCTCCGCATGGCGCCGCGGCCCGGGTGGGCACGCCTCGTCCACGCCGGCGGGGCGAACCGCTGGGGCCCCGCGCACACACGGCCGGCTGGGGGAAGCTGGAAGGACTGGTGCGGGGGTCGGGGTGGGCGTGGGGAAGTATCCGGGCCCCCTCACTCCCGAGAGGAACTCCGGGGGGTACCCGAGAGATGGAGAGAAACCCGGGAGCGCACAGCTCCCGAGGTTTGCGCCCGGAGCGCCCTTCCCAGCAAGAGTGGGAGGAAGACTGTCTTTCCTTTCAGGGCGGGGGAAGAGAGAAGGAATACGACTTGCGCTCCCCCAGGCGGGCTAGAGTTTTCTCTGGCGGCGCCTCCGGACCCCGAGCGCAGGCTGCAGGCAGCCGGGGGCGCCCGCCGGCATCTCCGCAGGAGCCGCAGGCTAGGCTGCAACCCGAGTCCCGGGCCACGCCCTCCCGCCTCTCCTCTGGCTCCTGGCAGCCACCATCCCTCCTCCAGCCTGAATCCTCCTGCCAAAAAAAAAAAAAAAAAAAGGTGGAATGCTTTCTTTCTTTCTTTTTTTTTTTTTTCCCTCGTCCCCCTTTGGAAAGCCTGAAGGGGCTGCGCCGGAATGAGCGCTTTGGGGAGCCCCAAGGTACTGGCTGCGGCAAGTGTGATGTTGGACTGGAAGGGAGGGCTGGGGAAATCGAGGCTGCAGAGGACCCTGCTGTCTGTAACGCAGAAGGGGAAGCGGGGAGAGAAGGACCTGTGTTGGTTTCCAGGCGGAAGGAGAACTGGGAAAACAGGGCAAGAGGTCAGGTGAGGACTGTCACCAGTGAGGCCACCTGGGCAGAGGTAAGACAGGATACGGGCAGTCACTGGGAAGATAGAAAGACAGGGTGAGCGCTGCAGAACGGATGCCTTCCAACTGTGGTGTTGGAGAAGGCTCTGGAGAGTCCCTTGGGCTGCAAGGAGATCCAACCAGCCCATCCTAAAGGAAATCAGTCCTGAATATTCATCGGAAGGACTGACGCTGAAACTCCAATCCTTTGGCCACCTGATGCGAAGAGCCGATGTACTAGAAAAGACCCTGGTGCTGGGAAAGATTGAGGGCAGGAGGAGAAGGGGACGACAGAGGATGAGATGGTTGGATGGCATCCCTGACTCCATGGACATGAGTTTGAGTAAACTCCGGGAGCTGGCCATGGACAGGGAGGCCAGGCGTGCTTCGGTCCACAGGGTCACAAAGAGTTGGACACGACTGAGCAACGACGTGATACTCTATGGTCCATACAGGTTGCTGCAGATGGCATTCTTTCTTTCTTTTTCATGGCTGAGTAATATTCCATTGCATACATGCGCCACAGGTTTTAAACATAAATCACTGGGCGTGGGCTCAGAAAGCAGTGAAAAGCGCTGGGATCAGGAAAGAGGTGATATGGTAGCAGAGTCATACTCTGTAGTTGAACTCATTTTTTTCCATCTGAGAAGGGAGGGTGTATAATCAGGCTACTTTAGTTGATTAATTTGTATTGAAGCATAGTTGCTTTATTGGATTGGCGTAAAGCTGCTGATGGACAGGGAAGCCTGGCGTGCTGCAGTCCACGGGGTCCCAAAGAGTCGCAAAGAGTCGGACACAACTGAACAACTAACACACACATTAGTCGCTTTTGGGCTTCCCAGGTGGCAAAAGTGCTAACGAACCTGCCTGTCAGCTTCTTTAAAGACTCCAGGTTCTTTCTGAACTCTTAAGGAGACTTAGTCCTGGGTTCGATCCCTGGAGCAGGAAGATCCCCCAGAGAAGGGCATGGCAGCCCACTCCAGTATTCCTGCCTGGAGAAGCCCTAGGGACAGAGGAGCCCGGCGGGCTACAGTCCAGGAGGTCACCAAGAGTCAGACACGACTTGAAGCGACTTAGCACACATCACCACATATTTACCCATCCCTCTGTGGATGGAATATGACTCAGCAATCCCACTCCTGGGCATCCACCCGGGGGGGGGGAAAGAAACATAATTCAAAAAGATACATGGACCCCAAAGTTCATTGCAGCCGTGTTCACAATAGACAAGACAAGGAATCAGTGGTAAAGAGCATGGGGTTGCAAAGACTCGGACAGGAGTGAGTGATTTTCTGTTCTGTTGCTTAACAGGGGTTGTAAAAGTGAATGCTGCCTCCACGACTGGTACTCACTCTCCATCAACAGAAGGACAACTGACCTGCAATATTCTAGGGTGAGTGGAGAGAAAAGGGGGTGAAAAAAAAGAAGTCTGCACAGGAAATGTGTACTTGCCCAAGCCGGGGAATCCCAGGGGTGGACTGGTATCTTGATGGGGAGGCGGCATCTTTATTTAAGCAGAGAGAGACTTTGAGGAATGTTTCATGTGAAACTTGCCCCCCGGTCTGTCTAGGGGGAAGCCTTCAATGCAAATCCAAGCTACTGGCAGGCGCTCTGAGAATGGGGGGTTATTTTTGTGTCTCTTCTTTGCTTCATACCACAGTCGGTGGAAGTCTCCCGTTCCGTGGCATTCACTCAAATGTTCCCAGATTTTTCTCAATTGCATATTTCAAAGTAGAAAAGAAGAAGGACCCATCAGAGGGAACCTCCCAGATCTCATGAGCTCAGTTGAATTATTTCTGCCAAACAGGCTGGAGAAATTTCTGGTCAGCTCGGAGGGTAGCCGCGCCCCCTCACGGACGTGAACTCAGAGTGACCCATCATCGAGGGGGAGTTATGCGAAAAGGGATTTCTGGACAAAATGGAAACTATTTTGCCATAAGTAAGTGCTCACTCTGTGTCTGACTCTTTGCCACCCCGTGGACTGTAGCCCACCAGGCTCCTCTGTCCTTGGGGATTCTCCAGGCAAGAAGACTGGAGTGGGTTGCCATGCCCTCCTCCAGGGGATCTCCCCGACCCAGGGAGCGAAGCTGTGTCTCCTCTGTCTGCATCACCGCAGGTGGATTTTATCACCCCGTTGAGCCATCAGCAAAGCTGGTGAACTGGGATGAGCAGTCTCACTTATGGATGAGCTTGCAAAGAGTCGTCCAAGTCACTCGGAAAACAGACAAGACAGTGAACCGCCGGGGGAGGTCCTGAGATTCGTGTTCTAAAGCAACCACCCACCTTCTCCCCTACGTGTCCTTCAAGAGCCTCTCAGACGAGCTGACTCTGTTTACTCAGCTCAACATCCTGTATGCTCAAGTGACACGCCTCAGGCTTATGTAACCGTCTTTCTGAGAGAGACTAAACATTTCCTGAAGGTGAAGGAAGTAAAAAAAAAAAAAAGCCAGGGACACGATCATATGTAAACTTCAACCCTGGGGCCAACACACCTATGAAACACCTGCAGAATTATACATGTCGCTATACGGTGTATTTTGTGAAGGAACACAGATATAACAATTTACATACTTTCCGCATCTGGAAGCAGTCCATGCCTGCTCAGTCGCTTCCGTGGTGTCCGACTCTTTGTGACCCCGTGGACTGCAGCCCAACAGGCTCCTCTGTCTGTGGGATTCTCCAGGGAAAAGAAATACTGGAGTGGGCTGCCATGCCCTTCTCCAGGGGATCTTCCCCACCCAGCGATCGAACCTGAGTGTCTTGCATTGGCAGGCGGATTCTTTACCACTAGCGCCACCGGGGACGCCCCCAGAAACAATAGTCTGCGTGTATACTTGGGGGGCAGGGAGGGTGTGTGTGCTAAGTTAATTGGAAAAGTAATACACTGTGGCAATAGCAAGTTCAAGCTTGATGGGGGTGGGGGATGGTACAGACCCAGAGGAAGTCAGATGACCTGGATCCTTCTGTAACTTTAGTGGTTAGGAGACCTACAGGCTTGCTGTTCAGTTGGTCAGCCGTGTCCAACTCTTTTCGGCCCCATGGACTGCAGCACGCCGGGCCTCCCTGTCCATCACCAACCCCTAGAACTTGCTCAAACTCGTGTCCGTCGAGTCGGTGATGCCATCCAACCATCTCATCCTCTGTCGTCCCCTTCTCCTCCTGCCTTCAGTCTTTCCCAGCATGAATAGATAGCCCATGGGCTGAACTCGGGACGGCTGCTGGTGCAGGAACCTTTGGAAGAACAGGTTAACTGTGCTTCAAAAGGAAATAAAATTCAATAGAGGGCAGTTTCCTATCTGCTTATATAGTTCCCCTCTGATTTTATCACCTCATCAAGGACTAAATTAATTCCCTACCACTCCTGCCAAGCTCCCAGCCAGACTACATAACTTGCCCGCCTCCCATGATACGGGCTTGAGTCTTTGAGAGGCAGGCCAAAATTCGTTACCTTCAGCCCTATAATTCCAAGTCTCTGTAAGCTTTGTGGGTCACGGGTATGCCCGCCCCCAGGGGACATGTAAGACGTCACAGAGTCCTTCATCTCCCTGTTGTTCAGTCACTCAGTCGTGTCCGACTCTTTGCGACCCCATGGACTGCAGCACGCCAGGCTTCCCTGTCCATCACAACTCCCGGAGCTTGCTCAAACTCATGCCCATCGAGTCGGCGATGCCATCCAACCATCTCATCCTCTGTTGTCCCCTTCTCCTCCCACCTTCAGTCTTTCCCAGCAGCAGCGTCTTTTTCAATGACTGTTCCTCTCCCTGGCTGTCTTTTAAATGTTTAAAAAAAAAAATCCCTTGCTTCCTGTGTTTTATTTACTGTAGGAATAAATACACGTCTGTGCGTGTCCTAGTTAAAAGCCTTGTACCAGCCATTGCTTTTCTATATTCTTTCAAAACGGGGTTTCCCTGATGGCCCAGGAGGGGAAGACTCTGCGTGCCAATGAGGGGACACAAGAGACGCAGGTTCCATCCCTGGGTCGGGAAGATCTCCTGGAGGAGGGCATGGCAGCCCACTCCGGTGTTTCTTTTCCCTGGAGAATCCCACAGACAGAGGAGCCTGGTGGGCTATAGTCCATGGGGTTGCAGAGAGTCAGACACGCCTGAGCTACAAACACTTAATGAATCAGAAGAATGTCCAAGAGCTGGTCACGCCCTCTTTGAACCCCATCGGTAAAAGGCCTCAGTACCCCTTCCTAGCGTTAAGACTGGCAGAACACATATATGAAGAAAACGCCCTTAGATGATCTGACTGTTTGAAGACAAAATAAAGAATAAATAAAAACGGAGTGGGAATGCATATTGGTACAGACGCTGTGGGCAGCTTCCTATCTGCTTATATAGTTCCCATCTGATTTTATCACCTCGTCAAGGGCTAAAAATAGAGCTGCCAGGTAATTCAGCTGTCTCACTCCTAGGCATATATCCAGAGAAAACCATAATTTCATGCATCCCAAACTTCACAGCAGCACCATTTACAACAGCCAAGACATGGGAACAACCTGGACGTCCATCAAGAGATGAATGGATAAAGAAGACGTGCTATGTGTGTCCAACGGAATATGACTCAGTCATAAAAAAGAACGAAATAATGCCATAGGAGGCAACATGAGTCTCAGAGTAAGGGACGGACGTAGAGGGTGTCACAGGAAGTGAAATACGTCAGAAAAGGACCAATGTCGTTATGACGCCACGTAGATGCGGCATCTAAAATGTGACACAGACGAACTGGTTCATAAAGCAGAAGCAGACTCACAGGCATAGAAAATACGTTTATGGTAACCAGCGGGGAGGGCTTCCCTCGTAGCTCAGTCGGTAAAGAATCTACCTGCAATGCAGGAGACCCAGGTTCGATTCTTGGGTCGGGAAGATCGCCCTAGAGGAGGGCACGGCAACCCCGCCTTCCTGTATTCCTGCCTGGAGAACCCCAGGGACAGAGGAGCCTGGCGGGCTACAGTCCATGGGGGTCGCAGAGAGTCAGACACGACTGAGCGACTTAGCATGCACACACAGGTTGACAATAGAATGAATATCAGACCCTCTGGTGTCACAGAATAATAACAATTATTGCATCAACAGAATAGTCACAGTGGTTGTTCTCTTTATAGAATAATTACTCTATAACACTTATCTGAGGCAGATGGAGAAATTCTTCCAGGAAAGACAATAATGTGAAAAAATATATATTGTTGATAATATATTGCATTATATATTATAATTAATCAATATAATACTTTCTATATAATAACTACTCTATAAAAATTATAGAGTATTATTATTATACTGCTGCAATAATATATAATAATAGGTATTATTATAATGTATATTATTACTGTACTATATATACTTGTAATAATATTTATTATATATATCATATATATTATATACACATTGTAATAATACATACCATTATTGTATTATATATATTGTTGTATACACATTGTAATAATATATAGTATATTATTATATATAGACAGTAATAATATATATTATTATGCTGTATATTATCATATATACATTGTAATAATATACATATTTTTATATATATTATATATACATTGTACATAGTATTATCTTATATATTGCTACATAAACATTGTAATATAATTATTATATATGCATTGTAATAATATCTAATATTACTACATTATATATTATCTATATTGTAATATCTAGTATCATTGTTATATAGTATCATATATACATTGTAATAATATATATTATTGTTATATATAATATATACATTGTAATAATATACAGTATTGTATTATCATATATACATTGAAATAATATATAATATTAGTATATATAGTATAATGGATGATTACTATATTGTATGTATACATTGCAATAATATATAGCATTATATTACATATTATATGTGATAATAATGTATAGTATTATTATATATGATATATAGTAATAATATATAGAAGTATAATTATATTATATATGGTAGAGATGTATATATATTATTATATATGGTAATAATATAGTAGTATATTACATATTATTATATATATCATAATATATAGTATTATTATATATGGTAATGTATAGTAGTATAATTATACATTATATACACAGTAATAATATATAGTAGTATATTATAGCATATGTATCGACATTGCCATGATGCATCGCGTTATTATTATCATATTGCTGTCTTTTGGTGGAAGGATTTCTCCGTCTGGCTCCAATCCCAGCGCGTTAGGAGTCGTGCCTTCAAACTGAACCTGCTCGCTGGCCCTGGTGTGTCCTCTCTCCTCCCATCTCCCGATCAGGAGGCAAACAGACGAACCATTCAACCCACAGGAAACAGAGGCTTTTCTTTGAAAGCAGAAATGCGGACCGAAAGTATTTTAAAACATTCCTCCCCAGATGTGACACTACCGTGTGCATCCGATGTTGCTTTGATTCCTTCCAGCCCCCTGCCTCCTGGGTGTTTCTTTAAAGGATGCCTTTTGCATTTGCAAACTATTAGAGGACCAGCGTTTGGAAAATAGGAGCGACATCCTTTCAAAAGGCTGGAAACGTCTTTTGTTTTAGCTCTGGAGTCAGAGGTCACCTTTGATGTTCCAGAAATACTTTGAATCTTTAATTCGACTACATGCAGAAGATAGGGAGGAGAGTGACATTTGAGACATTTTTATTGGAACTGTTTTTACAGAGGGACCACAACCCACACACAAATGTCTGCCATAATTTTACTACACGAAAAGTGTAAGTGAGTGTCAGTCACTCGTCTGTGTCCGCCTCTTTTGTGACCCTGTGGCCTGCAGCCCGCCAGGCTCTCCTCTGTCCATGGGATTCTCCAGGCAAGAATACTGAAGTGGGTTGCCGTTCCCTTCTCCAGGGCATCTTCCCGACCCAGGGAATCAAACTCAGGTCTCCTGCAATGCAGGCGGATTCCTTACCTTTTGAGCCACCCTCATATAATGTAAGACTATGTGATAAATGCAAAACATAACACATCTTCACGGAAAATGCAAACAGTGAAGATTCATGACAAGCACCAGACATCAATGGAATCACCCACAATCTACAGCGTGGCAGTGTGTAAATGAAAAAAAAAAAACAAGAAATTTAAACTTAACAAAGAGAAGCAAATGCCTCTGCTTTGAGGATTCTGGCAAAGACCTCGAAAACTGCAGCTGTTCAGAGCAAATGCACATTTTCACTGTCACGGAGCAGGTAGATGAAAAGAACAGAGAAAGTGGTGGTCAAAAAAATACTATGATGAGAGGAGTTTCAAATTGAGTAAAGCAGATGGCAAGGGGCCACCGCTTAAGCCACTGTACATCTTGGAAGACAAATTCAAAAAGGAAGCCAATTTCCAAATTAAAAAAATAAAGCCATCGCGGAAAGAATGGTTCCTTTTTTTTTTTTCCCCTCCCCACTTTTTTTTTTTTCTTGCTTCTTCTTGAGCTGTGCCTACTTGCCCCGTTACTGATCATCTGGGAATTTGTGGTGGCGAATTTTTTATGTACAATTTGTTTTTAAGAGTGCCATGATGCCCTGGAAAGGGAGTGGATGGTTTGCGGCTGTGGGAGGGGGGCGGGGGAGGGAGCGGTGGTTAGCTTTGGTTTAGGGGGAGAAAAAAATGATGAAGCGTCAAAAGATTCTTTCTCAACACTGTTTTCTTTGAAAGAGGTTTCAGGTTCGTTTCTGGCTCATCATGGATGCTGTGTTAAATTAAAGGGTTGTGGGGGCAAGCGTCTATTAAAGAGATCTAAAAATAAAACAAAAATGCAGAGGCTGTGTCTCTCAGTCATGTGAAGGAGGTGCTTGGGGGTGGGGGGAGAAGGTTTTCGTGGATGGACTGCCTGGTAAGAGATTCTAATTTCAGGAGATACGGTATGACGTGTCATGCTTTGCAAGGAGAAAACCCCATAACATATGGATCTGAAAAATCTTACTAGGTTAGTGCTTCTAAAGTCTCAACATTCTTTTGAATCACCCAGGCATCTTGGGACAGTACAGATTCTTACTTGGGAATATTCATTGGAAGGACTGATGCTGAAGCTGAAGCTCCAATACTCTGGCCACCTGATGTGAAGAACGGACTCCTTGGAAAAGACCCTGATGCTGGGAAAGATTGAAGGCAGGAGGAGAAGGGGGCAACAGAGGATGAGATGGTTGGATGGCATCACCGACTCGATGGACATGAGTTTGAGCAAGCTCCGGGAGTTGGTGATGGACAGGGAAGCCTGGCGTGCTGCGGTCCGTGGGGTCACAAAGAGTCAGACACAACTGAGCAACTGAACAAAGATGGCTCTGGTGCTAAAGAATCTGCCTGCAATGCAGGAGACGCAGGTTTGATCCCTGGGTGGGGAAGATCCCCTGGAGAAGGACATGACAACCCACTCCAGTATCCTTGCCTGGACAATCCCACAGATAGAGGAGCCTGGCGGGCTACCGTCCGTGGGGTCGCAGAGAGTCAGGCACAACAGAGATTCTTACTCGCCGTATCTGAAGCAGCGGCCCCAAAATTCTGCATTTCCCTCCCCTCCGAGGTGATACCGGTGCTCTGGGTCCATGGACCACAGATTTTGAGTGGCAGGTGCATTGAAACGAAATCTCCTGGATTGAGAACCTAGCCCTGGATTTGTTATTCAGATCCCCAGGTCACGTTACCATGTAGTCAGGGTTGCAAAACAAGAGACTGCAGCTTCCGTGGTGTCTCAGCAGTAACGAAGCCGCCCGCCAATGCAGGAGACACGGGCTCGATCCCTGGTCCGGGAAGATTCCCACGTGCCATGGGGCAACGAATCCCGGAAGCCGCAGCTACTGAAACCCTCGCGCCCTAGGAGGCCACAGTGCTCCACAAGAGAAGCCACCGCCGTGAGGAGTCCACACACCGCAACCAGAGAAGACCAAGGGCGGAAGAGCAGGCCACACAGAACTGAAGCCGCCTGATCTCTCTGCAGCTAAATGGCGCTGGGCTCAAAAAGGCAGGGCCGTCCAAAAACTCTGTCCTTCCGGAAAGAAGTGACTTCTTGTCCACGGCTGCCAGCGCTGCAGCAGAACGTGAAGAAACGGGTTTGCACAGGCTGTCTTGCGGAGAAACTACACATGGAGAAAGGTCCTTTGGTAAGTTCCCTGGCGGTCCGGAAGTTGAGACTCTTGCACTTCCAATGCAAGGGTCACGGGTTCGATCCCCGGTCAGAGAACTGACATCCCACATGCTTCAGGGCATGCCATTCTACATAAACAAAAAGAGTTTACAAATCTGTTTAAAAAGAGAGAAATATCTTTGGGCACTCTGGAGAAAGTACCAGCGAAGGACGTTTCCAGTTTCAAACTAGAGGGGGTGGTTAGGAATGGGCTTCTGCTGTGGCAGCTGCCCCGCTCCTGGTTTATTTGGGTGTCGGTCACTCAGCTGTGTCCAACTCTTTTTGACCCCATGGACTGTGGCCTGCCAGGCTCCTCTGTCCATGGGGATTCTCCAGGCAAGAATACAGGAGTGGGTTGCCATTTCTTCCCCCAGGGGTCTTCCCGACTCAGGGATCGAACCCAGGTCTCCCGCTTTGCAGGCAGCCTCTTTACCATCTGAGCCACCAGCTTTATGGTGGAACAAAAATGCAATAACTTTCTGTACCTCCCCCCCGACCCATCATTAACTATTCTTACTTGGATCATCATTTTGCTCCTCCCCTCCCCCACCTTGAGTTATAGTCTTCTCCTTGGAGGGAGCCGAAATAGAAAAAAAGCAAAGGCAAAAAAAAAAAAAAGATTTCTAGCAAAAAGGTTCTGTTTCACACACACACACACACACACACACAAATCCACATTCATTTATGTGTTGAAAGAACTCCAAGATCCTGATGTGAAAACAGAAGAAAAGAAAAAGAAGCCCCACTTATAATGATGACGCTGAGCTCTTAAAGGCTTTCTTGTGCAGACAAGTGGCTTAAGAACTCAAGAGATGGAAGCCAAATCCTGCGTTCAGGCTGCAGGTCCCACTTGGATCATCCTCAGAGCTCCGAGTCACAAAAAATAATGCTCCCTGAAGCCATCAGCCCAGGACCGATCACACAGAGAGGACTTCCAAAAGCTACCACTGTGATGACTTGATAACACCCTCAGAAGTCGGTTCATTGCCGTCTTGATGTTTCACCCGTCCAACAATTAGCTCTTTATTCCGCTTCTTAGCATTCCAGACATGCTGCCTATCGAGAAGACGTGGGGATAACTTAAAGATACGTGTGCACACACAGGCGGGGCCGCCGTGGAGATGTTGGAAACATCCCTGGAGAATTAACAGAATAACACATGCCAGGGAAAAAAAAAAAAAAAGGACCAGCAATAGGAAAAGCAGAAAATAATGATTTATGAGAATCCGGGGCTTTTGCCAAAAATGACCTCAAGCAAGCAGCGCTTTAGGTAAATCATGTGTGGGAGGTTTCTGAGTGAAATATATCCAGTGTATGTGTTTGGGGCGGGGGAGGCAAAAGGTGAATTTGGGTGGGAGAGAGGCGTTAAGAGCGATGGGTTCCATGTCTGCATACGGCTGATTCACTTGGTTGTATAGCAGAGAGCAACATGACATTGTAAAGCAATTATACTTCATTTTAAACAAACAAAACAATAAAGTAACATGATGGCAGGGACGTCATCTCTCTTGTACCACAGAGCGGTCTGTCGCTGGCTTTGTGGTCAAAGACCCAGGGTCGACGGGGCCAGCCCACGCTATCTGCGTGAGCGCGGCCAAACACACAGTCTAGACGTGGAGATAGCGCTCTGATTAGAACCCGGCACGGAATCTCTGTAGGGAGTCCAGCTGCAAACATCAGGCTCCAGAGGCCGCCTGCCCTAGCTCACCTCCAGCAGACGCAGGAAAACAGCTTAGGACGGCTGCTTTGGAAACCGGGAGCATATTTCCCTGGCAGGGGAGTTTCATTTGTCTGCTTGATCTTGGAGGGATTTTTTTTCTCAGGTGGGGTTGGTCCAAACTGTTCTGTCGGTCAGTCGTGCCTGCCTCTCTGCAACCCCGTGAACTGCAGCATGCCAGGCTTCTCTGTCCTTCAGTATTTCCCGGAGCTTGCTCAAACTCGTTCCCATCGAGTCGGGGATGCCATCCAACCATCTCATCCTCTGTCGTCCCCTTCTCCTCCCACCTCCAATCTTTCCCAGCATCACGGTCTGTTCTGACAAGTCTGTTCTTCGCATCAGGTGGCCAGAGTATTGGAGTTTCAGCTTCAGCATCAGTCCCTCCAATGAATATTCAGGGTTGATTTCCTTGAGGATGCACTGGCTGGATCTCCTTGCAGTCCAAGGGACTCTCAAGAGTCTTCTCCAGCAGCACAAATTCTACAACATCAACTCTTTGGTGTTCAGCCTTCTTTATGGGCTATTTCTATCGTATTCTTCACGCTCTATTGGTGTGATGTGTATCTGACAAAAATGGAAACCCACTCACGGCTTGACCTCAGTTGATCTTGAAGTCTGTTATGATACCTCCTGCATGGCAGGCAGGTTCTTTACCGCTGAACCACCAGGGAAGTCCTTACCAGTCTTGTATTTAAAGAAAATGAGCCCCGAAGAGACAAAGTGATTAAACACAGGAAGCTGTCGGTCGGCTGGATGCAGAGTTCTTTTCTGAGACTGGAGACCGGAGGATGAGCAAAAAAAGAAAGGGATGGGAGTAGAGACTGAGGAAGGAGAGAAAGGGCAGACCAAGGGCAAGGATGCTACGAAGCAGAGGAGATGTGAGGGGGTCGCCCCGGGAAGGCAGGGAGGACCCCAGGAGACACTGACCACAGCGTTTCTGCTCCTGCTACTGGAATTCTTGGCTTTCCTCAGCCCACTCCCCGCCTGGGACTTCTGATCTCTTCCCTTGCATGCTTTTGTCCACTGCGTGGGAGGCGAGTTTCCGCTCCAGGAAAGTCGGTCCCGCCGGCGGTCGCCAGATTCTCGCCCGCAACATTTCCTGTGGCCTCCAGGAGACCACGACGCACAACTCGAATCCTTGTTGAGTTCTTTTAGGAAAAAGACAAATCTCCCTCACCTCCTTCCTGGGATTTCCCTGGTGAGGGGTGGGGGGTGGGGTTAAGGGATGGATGCTGACTTCTTGTCCTCCCCTCCCTGGACCACGTCGTCTGTCCCTTTTCCTCCCCAGGAGGGCTGGCTGCTGTCCACATGAGCAGATGGATGGCCTGAAGCATCTGGCCGAGAGGTTCTCCAGAGCATGGTCAGCAGGCTTGGGGCGGAACCCACGTTTGCAGCTCAGCTGCTGAGCCCAGAGTTGCTGACACCAGCGGGTTCTTCTGGGAAAACAACTGCTTCCCACAAACAGATTTTGGGGGGCAGAAAGGACCTTCCCTGTAAAGAAGGCTGAGTGCCGAGGTACTGATGCTTCTGAACTGTGCTGTTGGAAAAGGACTCTCAAGAGTCCCTTGGATTGCAGTTGATGCTTCTGAACTGTGACGTTGGAGAAAAGTCTCTTGAGACTTCCATGGACTGCAAGGAGATCCGACCAGTCCATCTTCAAAGAAATCAACCCTGAAGATCTCCTTGCTGTCCAAGGGACTCTCAAGAGTCTTCTCCAACATCACAGCTTGAAAGCATCCGTTCTTCTGTGCTCAGCCTTCTTTATGGTCCAACTCTCACATCCATACATGACTACTGGAAAAACCATAGCTTTGACTAGACGGACCTTTGTCGACAAACTGATGTCTCTGATTTTTAATATGCTGCCTAGGGTTGGTCATAGCTTTCCTTCCAAGCAGCAAGTGTCTTTTAATTTCATGGCTGCAGTCACTGTCTGCGCTTGATTTTTTGGAGGCA
This sequence comes from Cervus elaphus, assembly GCF_910594005.1. Classification (NCBI taxonomy): domain Eukaryota; kingdom Metazoa; phylum Chordata; class Mammalia; order Artiodactyla; family Cervidae; genus Cervus; species Cervus elaphus. Next base: position 178,260,539 of record NC_057848.1, on the reverse strand, counting down.
GTCACTTGGCCAAAATTCTCTTCTACACGAGGAAGCTCTCTCTCCTTAAGACTTTTCAGAGCTTGCCACGGCTCTTACAACGGATGATAGCGTTGACTCACAGTGGATGATATCATTGGCTCGATGCGTAAGATCCTAAATTGTGGTCCTTCTTTCCATCCCTGGTCTCACTCTTTTAACCCATCTCCCTTTTTGCCATGCCGTCCAGTCACTGTCTCTCCTCCCCTTTCACCTTCGTCTGCTGGAGATCTTTGCACGTGTCGTGTCTTCCGTGGGAGATCCATCTCCGGCCGGCCAGGCCAACCCACTCTCTCTGTTAACACGTTCTCCCCCAGCAACCTGTCGATTCGCCTCACAGCACCTACCCCAGTCGACTCATCTGATGTTCTCATGGCCCTGGCCGTGCTCACTTCGTAACCCGCCCAACCACCTAGCTTTGGATCTGGCATCGAGCAGGCATGTAACCGGAACAACAAGAATCTGACGGATACAAGGGCTGCGCTGCGGAGCTGTTGAAAGAGTTCACTTATCAGGAACGGCCTGTCTTGGACGAGAAAGTTAAACAGGCAACCACGTCCCTCAGGAGCTGCTCTGGTGGCCCCTGGTGATGATTCTCAAGAGCAGAGAACGTACTTGGGAAGCTCAGGCTCCACAGTTCGTGACTGCATCTGAAGGGCTTCCTTATTCCACCCACGGAAACACACTGCATCTCATGCCTCTTTATTTTGTTTGTTCCGCATCTAAACACTGGCATCTGGAGCGTAAAGGATCAACGCTGTGCTTGTCTCAAACGATTTGAATGCTAATAACTGCCTAATTCTGTTCATGCCTCGGGGCTGACAAGCGTGTTGGGATCCGTCTTCTCGAGCTGCCAGGAGTCAGGTTCCAGATGCCAAGTAGGGGGTGAGGTAGTTAATGAACGGTGAACATTCTTTCCCGGCTCGAATGGAACAGTTCTTTTCTTTAGATGTTCAAATGGAAGGATAGTTGATTTAACAGTGTTGCGTTAGCTTTGGGCATACAAAAAAGCGATTCAGTTAAGGATATATATATATACATACCTGTCCGCAATGCGGGAGACATGGGTTCAATCCCTGGGTCTGGGAAGATCCCCTGGAGAACAGAACGGTTACCCACTCCAGTATTCTTGCCTGGAAACCTGATGAATCTCATGGACAGAGGAGCCAGGTGGGCTACCGTCCATGGGAGCCTCAAAGAGTTGGACATGAATGAGCAAGTAACACACACACACACACATATTCTTTTTCATATAGGTTACTATAAGATACTGAATATAGTTCCCTGTGCTATATAGTAGGACCACGTTGCTTATCCTTCTTATATAAAGTAATGTGTATCTTCTAATTAAACTTCTAATTTAGCCCTCTCTCCCTTCCTTTTTGGGTTTCCCCGGTGGCTCAGATGGTAAAGAACTTGCCCACAATGCAAATTTTGGGTTTGATTCCATGGGTCGGGAAGATCCCCTGGAGGAGGGCATGGTAACCCACTCCAGTATTCCTGCCTGAAGAATCCCATGGACGGAGGAGCCTCTTGGGCTACAGTCCAGGGGTGGCAAAGAGTCGGATATGAATGAGCGCCCAAGACTTTCTCCCTTCCTTTTCTTTGGCAACCAGAAATTTGTTTTCTAAGTCTGTGCATCTGTTTCTCTTTCGTAAATTAAGTTCATTTGTATTGCCTTTGATTCCTCTTCAGATTCTTTGAAAAGGAAGGCAACTTGGATCCACCATAGCTTTCTGGTTACATCCTGAAATGATGGGTTCCTGTTGTTCCATTTTCTCAAATGCTTCCACGGTGGTGTATGTTAGTGACTCTTGGAAGACGCAGCAGATGAAAAAAGGCTGTAGTATGTATGTGTATATTTGCATATGGAAGTCCATCAACATTAAATGTGTGTTTCTATGGTTGGTTTGGATCTAACAGATGAGTGGATAAAGAAGTTGTGGTACATATATACAGTGAAATATTGTGTGTGCATGTGTGCTGAATCACTAAGTCAAGACCCTCTCTTTGCAACCCCATGGACTGTAGCCCGCCAGGCTCCTCTCTCCATGATATCCTCCAGGCAAGAACACTGGAGTGGGTTGCCATGCCCTTCCCCAGCGGACCTTCTTGACCCTGGGAATCAAACATGGGTCTCCTGCACTGGCAGGCAGATTCTTTACCACCGAGACACCTGGGAATAGCTAAAAAAAAAAAAAAAACAGAACACTAAAATTGTTTAACACTTGCAGGCGTGTTTGGCTGGTGTGTGCCAAAAAGACCTATTCATTCATTTCTGTCTTCCAGGCAACAGTCACATGAAAGTTGCAAGCCTACTCCTGCAAAAGTTTCTATTCTAATCCCCTGCAAGATGGGGGAGAGCCAGGTGGTTTCATCTCTGTCACAGAGGGATTTTCTTTTTCACTGACACAACCAACCATTGAAATCAATCATCTTCTAGCACAAGGCGTCCTTTGAAGGTGGGACAAGCTTTGTTGGTTTCCCAGTGTTGTGATGGTGAATTTTTCTCGACAGTCCCTTTGGGGGTAGAGAGCAAATTTGGCAGGTGCTGCCCATACATTAATTAATATGTGAGTTCATTCACTGCAAATCAATAAATGAATGCATTCAGGGCAAAGAGGAGTACCTGCCAATGTTATCCATCTCAAGGGTTTTAACAACTGTGTTTACCTTGGCAACAAACTGCAATTATTTTTCTGGGGAAATTTTTGTTCCTTAAAGAGATAATTTCCAGACTCTTTCCATGCAAGCTTTTTTTTTTTTTTAACTTTGTTGAGTCTTCATTGCCAGTCGTGGTGAGCGGGGGCTACTCTCCAGCTGGGGTTGGCAGGCTTATCATTGCTGTGGTTTCTCTCGTTGTGGAGCAGAGGGTCTAGGTACTCCTCTTGTCAGGACCCCAGTCCTATGGGATCAGGGCCCACCCCAGTGACCTCATTCCACCTTCATCCCCGCTTCGAAGACTCTCATCTCCTAATACAGCCTCATTCTCAGGCCCTGAGGGTCAGAGCTTCAAGGTAAGGATTTTGCAGGGGACAGAATTCAGCCCACAGTAAGCTTCTTCTCTATAAACATTATGGTCCTTGGCCCATTTATTTTTTTAAACAATTTTTGGCTGCACCAAAGGGATCTTGACTTCTCTGGTGGTTCAGTGGTTAAAAAAAAAAAAAAAAGAATCCGCCTGCCAATGCAGGAGATGCAGCTTTGATCCCTGGGTCGGGAAGATCCCCTGGAGAAGGGCATGGCAACCCACTCCAGTATTCATGCCTGGAGCATCCCATGGACAGAGGAGCCTGATGGGCTCTAGTCCATGTGGTCACAAAACAGCTAGACACGACTGAGCACACAAATACACACACACACACACACACACACACACAGGAATTTTAGTTCTCCAACCATGGATCACACGTGTGCCCCCTGCCGAGAAGCATGGATTCTTAATAGTGGACCACCCCAAAGTCGCCCCATTAATTTCCCAGACTCAGATACCAGATACACACACACACACTTTGGTAGAAATACCCACGGGATAAACAGAACCTAATTAGCAATTTTATTTTTAGCCTGACAGTTACTCCTGGATTCACTGTTGAGGGCATTCAGCCCTCCAGGATATCTCGATGTGAGGTGGTCAATGAACTCACTGACATTGTTTAGTCGCTAAGTCGTGTCCAACTCTTTAAGACTCACCAAAAGACATTTTCTTCACGAGCTTATGTGCAAACGCCTGTAAACTGGTGAAGAAGGGTCTGGATTTTGTCTTATATTTTATGATCTTGAAGTAAAAGTCACTTCAGTGCTCAGTAAATTCTAAGAAAATGAAGAACAGCCGTAAAAGACAGGCGATTGATGAAAAACGTCTAATGGGAGATACACCTGTTTTTCCAGGAGAGATTAATTCTGCTTCCTCCACGTTTGGGTAAAAGGATAATATCCCCGAAGAATGAAAATGCACATGGACTTTCTCTGTTTCTTGGAGTTCCTGTCTAGCAGGGTTAAGAAATCTGGAAAAGTGAATTCTCTGGCCACTGAACTGATAATTGCAAGGGAAGTATACGTAGAACCACATGTATGGGCCTCTCACCCAATCCACATTTCGGAAGACAATTCTTTTATTTCTTTTTTTAAACATAAATTTAACCGAAATATTGCCACTCATTCAAGAGCCCAGTCTTTAAAGAAAGTGAAACTATGCTTTGAGTGTGTGAAAGTGAAAGTCGCTCAGTCGTGTCCCCGTGCGACCCCGTGGACTATACAGTCCATGGAATTCTCCAGGTCAGAAGACTGCAGTGATAGCCCTTCCCGTCTCCAGGGGATCTTCCCAACCCAGGAATCGAACCCAGGTCTCCCACATTGCAGGCAGATTCTTTACCAACTGGGCTCACGGAAGCCCACTTGAGTGCATACCATTGCTAACTAATCCCATTTTCAACACGCTGATAAAGATACAGTGCTTAAGTGGCTTGCCAAATTTAAACAGTCCCTTGAGATTCACCTTAGGCTTTAATTCAGGATCAGTGACTCTACCAGGGCACTTTTGCCAAGACTCTTCCGATCTGCCATTTGTTGTTGTTCAGTCGATAAGTCACGTCCGACCCTTTGCAACCCCACAGACTGCAGCACGCCAGGCTTCCTTGTCCTTCCCCATCTGCTGGAGCTTGCTCAAACTCATGTCCATCGAGTCGGTGATGCCATCCGACCATCTCATCCTCTGTCGTCCCCTTCTCCTCCCGCCCTCAATCTTTCCCAGCATCAGGGTTTTTCCAATGAGTCAGCTCTTTGCATGAGGTGGGCAAAGTATTGGAGCTTCAGCTTCAGCATCAGTCCTTCCAATGGATATTCAGGACTGATTTCCTTTAGGAGGGACCGGTTTGATCTCCTTGCAGTCCAAGGGATTAACTGTTCACAGCAGCACAACTGATGATAGCCAAGACGTGGAAATGCAACCAGACTGGTCCAAGTTATTGATGCCCTAGACACGCAGGAGGGCTGTGGAAACGGTGATGCCCCAGTGGGGGTTAGAAAGTGGAGATTCGGGGGCCACGGTTTCAGATGCGGTGGTGGTGTTCAGCACGCTAGGTGTGGCCCCGGAAAAGGAAGAGCTGAGGGACGTCAAGGGAAAGATGATTTGGGGTTCATGAAATCAAAGGGGACTGAGGGGTGGCAGGCCTGGCAACCCACTCCAGCATTCTGGCCTGGAGAATCCCGTGGACAGAAGAGAGCCCAGCGGGCTACAGCCCGTAGCATCGCAAGGATTTAGACACGACCGAAATCCCTTTGCACGCACACACATTGAAGACGACTCAGGGGGAGCAGGTCTGAGCTTTTACAAACTTCACAAAACATTAGAATCCTAACGACCCAACCTGAATACCACTGGCGTTCTCAGCTGGCCCAGAGAAGCCATAAAAATAACTGAAGGCATTTCTAAGGTTACCGGAGACACAAGAATCTGTTTTCTTCATTCCTCTGGCATTCGGGGTAAGTGTACTTTATTACGATCAAGACTGTCAGTCTAACTTCGTGTGCCAGTAACATCATATATATATATTTTTCCCCCTTTGTGTAAAATATATAAATTTTAACAAGAAAGCACACTGACATGATAGATTATGAAAATACTTTAGGAAGAGAAAACTCATTAAATTATTTTCTGGGAGTGCTTTTTGGACATGCCTTCGGAACCAGAAAGAAAAATAGGTGACACCATGCCAAGAGAGCTGGAAAAAAAAAAAAAAATTAGGATGGGGAAGATGAAAATTCAGAGTTTGGATTCTGTTCACGGTAAACGAAGGCACATACCTTTTGACAAGTCTAACTCTTAGAGAAAAACTTTCTCTTTTAGAGTCTTTGTAATCCAGGAAGAGAATTTAAAAAAAAAAAAAAAAATGAAGCCTGGTTGAGTTCTTCTTCATCAGTAAATAGATCCGAGGTCATGACAACAGCTAAGTGTTTGGAAGCCAAGTGGCTTCAGATGGTATAATCTTAATGAAGTGCCATCCAGTGTTTCATCTCGGCAAATGCTTCTTACTAGTATGTAGTAGCTGAGTCTCAGCTAGACCAGAAAGTGTGTTTGTGTTGGCAGAGATGAGCCCGGGACTGTACAGCCCATGGGCTTCTCCAAGGCCAGGATACTGGAGTGGGGAGCCTTTCCCGTCTCCAGGGGGATCTTCCCAACCCGGGGATGGAACCCAGGTCTCCCACATTGCAGGCGGATTCTTTACCAGCTGAGCCACGAGGGAAGCCCCTCTCTGTGTATATGTACATATATATATATATATACATATATATATATATATATACATACATATATATGTGCTCCTGAGAAAAAGGAAGAAATACACACACACTCTTGTAGAGATTGCTAGTCTAGTGTCAGTCACTCAGCCATGTCTGACTCTTTGCGACCCCATGGACTGTAGCCCCACCAGGCTCCTCTGTCCATGGGATTCTCCAGGCAAGGATACTGGAGTGGGTTGCCATGCCTTCCTCCAAGCGATCTTCCCGGCCCAGGGACCAAACCCACGTCTCCTGCATTGGCAGGTGGATTCTTTCCCACCAGGAAAACCCATGGCAAGTGTTTAATGGAGCTTTCAGAATGTAATACACATTCATAATGGTTTGATGACATTTGGTAAAATAGGAATATTATTTTCTCTGCATAATCTTTAAAAAGCTGTGGTCAGATTGCTACCTTAAAACTGAGATAAATTTTTTTTTTTAAATACACAGTTTAGATGGGTTTCTGCAATGGTATGTTTCGGTGTTCTCTGTGGACGGATGTGACCGCGAACTGACAAAGCCAGGTGGTGTCAGGTTAGAAAAAGGAGCCGTGGTGTTCATGGAAGTTTGTTTTTCAAAACATTTTCACTGGAGTATAACTGCCTTGGGCTTCGCAGGTGGCGCTGGTGGTAAAGAACCCGCCTGTCAAGGCAGGAGAAGTAAGAGACACGTCTTATGGGTCTGGCGGGTTCAATCCCTGGGCGGGGGAAGATCCCCTGGAGGAGGGCATGGCAACCCACTCCAGTATTCTTGCCTGGAGAATCCCCACGGACACAGGAGCCTGGCGGGCTGCAGTCCATGGGGTCACAAAGAGTGGGTCACGACTTAGCACACACGGACGCATAGTTGCTCTAGAGTATTCAGTTTCCACCGTCCAGCAGAGTGAATCAGCTACGTGCACACATAGACCCCCTCTTTTCTGCATTTCCTTCCCATTTAGGCCACCACAGAGTTCCTTCTGCCGCGCAGTAGCTTTTGGTTAGTTATCTCTTTTATACAGAGTCTCAATAGTGTATACACGTCCGTCTCCATCTCCCAATTCATCCCACCCCCTCATATGTTTCCTCTCTACCTCTGTCTCTCTATTTCTGCTTTGCAAATAAAGATCCGTCGGTACCCATTTTTTCGGTCTGCACACATATGCATTCATATACGTATTTGTTTTTCCTCCGCCTGGCTGCCTTCACTCTGCGTGACAGACGCCGGGTCCATCCAGGTCTCTGCAAAGGACCCGATTTTGTGTTTCACGGAAGTGTCAAAGCCTGCTTTGCACCGGGTGAATAAGAGGGCATTCTGCTCAAATTGCTCATTGACACGGAGTCTTGGAGGTTCCAGTTTTTACACGTCCCGTGCAGACAGGATACGAGCTATGCCCTGCGATAGAGGGAACCAATTAGTTCTGCGTGGTGTCAGCAGGCATCTGTGCTAATGACGGAAAAGCTACGGAAATATCCCGCGTTAAGCTCCGCTTGTCATGGGCACGTAGGAACTTGGCCTTCAGGGCACATGAATGGAAACAGAGCTTCCTTTGCTTTTAATAAATGTCTTTAAAAGCACTGAATATACCTAGATAAAGCTACAGTGATAATCACTGTCAGGTTAAAAAAAAAAAAAAACAGAGAGATTTGCCATATAGTTTTTAACTTCTATCTTTTGAAAAGTATTTTTTTCCTTTTTTTTTTCACTGTGGGGAAATAAGTTGCTATTTAGTACGTTCAATGCAAAGCCGTGTCTCTTTGTGACCCTGTGGACGGCAACACACCAGGCCTCCCTGTCCTTCACCGTCTCCCGGAGTTTGTTCAAAGTCATGTCCATTGAGTTGGTGATGCCATCCAACCATCTCATCCTCTGTCATCCCCTTCTCCTCCTGCCCTCAATCTTTGCCAGCATCAGGGTCTTTTCCAAAGAGTCGGCTCTTCTCATCAGGTGGCCAAAGGACTGGAGTTTCAGCTTCAGCATCAGTCCTTCCAGTGAATATTCAGGGTTGATGTCCTTTAGGAATGGGCTGGTTAGATCTCCTTGCAGTCCAAGGGACTCTCAAGAGTCTTCTCCAGAAGACGGTGGATAGCTATGTTCTAACGCCAAGCCCAAGACTCACTTCTGAAATACAGTTAGTCCCCTACATATGAACCTTCAAGTTGCAAACTTTCAAAGATTCAAACGTGCATTTCCTCCAAGGCAGGAATGAGTGACATCACCGATTGCACTCCGTCTCCTATTACTTTGGGTACCCAGGTAACTTTGTTGGACTTACGAACAAAGTGGACTTATGAATGTGCTCTTGGAATGGAATTCCTTTGCAGGCAGACGACTTACATTAGTCTTAAGCACGCTTGACATTTTGCATGGATGTCACTGGCTTATTTATCCCACAGAGAGACTGTAAAAACATGAAATAGTAAAATGAGGAGGTGTTCAGAGATGTTAAAAAGACAGTAAAATAGAGTGCTGTTCAATTTACCCCTGACACTTTAATAAAATACGTTCAGTGACAGAAGCTGTCACACCACAAACACCAAATACTGTGTTTAGCACAAAATCCTATTTTGCAATTTCCATTGAAATCCTCTCCCGATACTGTGAATAAATAAGCTATTCTAGGCAATCCGTATCTGCTAAAAACATTATTAAAAAAAAAAATGTCTTCAGGTATAAACAGAAATTGTTTTTCCTATTCAAAAGTATTTGTAAGAATCAGGACAAATGTATGTATGGGTTACGGTAATAAAAAGAGTCATTTCTTGGAGAAAACACCTCATTCCTAGGCGTGCAGTGCACGGATTTTATAAATGGTGGGATTTTGATGCTAGAGGTAGGACCCGAAACGTGCCATCTTGCATTACCGTTTCTTCTGAGGTGATGTCTAGATGGATTTGGTAAGATGCATATACAAATTTTCTTACCTTCTATGGTTCTTATTCTGGCTTGCGTCTGCTTGTTGCATTCTGTACAGAATACACGAGAGTCCCTTGGACCACAAGGACATCAAACCACTCAATGCTAAAGGAAATATACCCTGAATATTCCTTGGAAGGACTGATGCTGAAGCTGAAGCTCCAATCCTTTGGCCACCTGATGTGAAGAGCTGACTCACTGGAAAAGACCCTGATGCTGGCAAAGATTGAGGGCAGGAGGAGAAGGGGACGACAGAGGATGAGATGGTTGGATGGCATCACCGACTCAATGGACATGAGTTTGAGCAAACTCCAGGAGATGGTGAAGGACAGGGAGGCCTGGTGTGCTGCAGTCTGTGGGGTCACAAAGAGTCAGACACGACTGAGCGACTGAACAAAACCAAAGGATACGAGATGGGATTGCTCGATGAAAGAGTCGCAAAGTTAAAGTGAAAATTACAGGAGGCTATAAGTCCAAAGAAGGTAGCAATGAACCCAACAGAAAGTTAAGTAGCAAGTGGAAGTCGTTCACTCGTGTCCAATTCGACCCCAGGGACCGTAGCCCACCAGGCTCCTCTGTCCATGGGATTCTCCAGGCAAGACTACTGGAGTGGGTTGCCATGCCCTCCTCCAGGGGATCTTCCCGACCTTGGGATCCAACCTCTGTCTCCTGCACGGCAGGTAGCTTCTGTATCATATGTGCTACTAGGGAAATCCAAGAGCCTCCCTATTTTTAAAATTAATTTATTTTTACTCGAAGGATAATTGCTTTACAATTTTGTGTTGGTTTCTGCCATACAACAACATGAATCAGCCATAGGTATACATATATCCGAAAAATTGATGCTTTGGAACCGTGGTGTTGGAGAAGACTCTTGAGAGTTCCTTGGACAGCAAGGCAATCCAACCAGTCCATCCTAAAGGAGATCAGTCCTGAGGATTCATTGGAAGGACTGATGCTGAAGCTGAAACTCCAATCCTTTGGCCACCTGATGCGAAGAACTGACTCACTGGAAAAGACCCTGATGCTGGGAAAGATTGAAGGTGGGAGGAAAAGGGGACGACGTACGATGAGATGGCTGGATGGCATCACCGACTCGACAGACATGAGTTTGAGTAAACTCCGGGAGTTGGTGATGGACAGGGAGGCCTGACATGCTGCAGTCCATGGGGTCGCAAAGAGCCAGACATGACTGAGCGACTGAACTGAACTGATACATATATCCCCTCCGTGCTGAACCTAATTTTGGTTGGTTTTCTTTCTTTAAGGCAAGACACGGCTTCCCTGGTGGCTCAGTGGTAAAGAATCTGCCTGCCCAACGCAGAGGACGTTGTGTTCCATCCCTGGTCCGGGAAGATCACACTTGTCAACGGGGCAACCAAGCCCGTGTACCAGAACTACTGTGCCGGGGAGCCTCGGCCACTGAGCCTGTGGGCTGCAACGACTGAAGCCCGCCCGCCCTAGAGCCTCTGTCTGCAACAAGAGACGCCACCGCAATGAGAAGCTTGCAGGCACACCTCAGCTAGAGAGTAGCCCCTGATGGCCGTAGCTAGAGAAAAGCCGACAAGGAAGGAAGAGCCAGCGCGGCCAAAAATAAACAAGCCGATATACATGAAAGGGACAAGGTGTCTAGCAGACTTTTCAAACAGGTTAGCTCTTTTTTTTCTAAGTCTATACATATAACACAGGCAGTAGGATTTTATAGTTTTCCTACTGAGAACCGCAGAAACACAGTGTTAGGTAGTATTAGCATGTGAAGCCAGGAAAGACTTTATTTGATGTCAGTGCTAAAGACTCCCTGGTAGCTCAGACGGTAAAGTGTCTGCCCGCAATGCGGGAGACCTGGGTTCAATCCCTGGGTTGGGAAGATCCCCTGAAGAAGGCAATGGCACCCCACTCCAGTACTCTTGCCTGGAGAATCCCATGGACGGAGGAGCCTGGTAGGCTACAGTCCATGGGGTCGCAAAGAGTCAGACACGACGGAACTTCACTTTCACTTTCCACTTTCATGCATTGGAGAAGGAACTGGCAACCCACTCCAGTGTCCTTGCCTGGAGAATCCCAGGGACGGGGGAGCCTGGTGGGCTGCAGTCCATGGGGCTGCAAAGAGTCGGACACGACTGAGCGACTTCACAGGCAGTGCTAAAGAACCCGCCTGCCAAAGCAGGCAGTAGGAGATATGAGACATGGGTTCGATCCCTGGGTCGGGAAGATCCCCTGGAGGAGGAGGCCATGGCCACCCACTCCAGGATCCTTGCCTGGAGAATCCCATGGACAGAGGAGCCTGGCGGGCTGCAGTCCACAGGGTCGCAGAGAGTCAGACGTAACTGAGGTGATTTCGCACAGCACACAGCATGTAAAAATAATTGTACCTTTTCCCAAAGTAGAATGAGAATGTATAATAATCTCTATTCCTATATGGTCAAGTACAGACTTAACGAACCACCCACTTAATGATTCTACGTGGGAATCTTACACATGGGCTTCTTTTAGAGTAAAACCCGGGTCGTGTTTCATGACAAAAAGGGACGGTCAAAGGCCCAGGGATCTGGAGAAGGAAATGGCAACCCACTCCAGTATTCTTGCCTGTAGAAATCCCACAGACGGAGGAGGCGGGTGGGCTCCAGTCCGTGGGGTCACAGAGAGTCAGACACGACTTATCGCCAACCACAAAATACCAGCTATGTGGCTTCTTCCCTTTCAGATAAGCTTCTTCCCGAGTTCTTGGAGTCTTGTGTAATCTGGGACTCATTCACTATTCCCCCGTCAAAACCAGACCCTGAGGTTTCCTGCCTGTTTTAGAACGCCTACATGGCCGTCTCTTGGCTTGAAGACCATTTATCTTATATTGTCTTCACAAGAAGGCTAACTGGTGTTGGGGGAGGGCATAGGAACCGTGGTTTGTATAACCTGACCCACTCCGGCAGTCACGACCTTTTAGCTTTCTGTAAGGTCCTCGGTTGAGCTTTCAGCACTTTGCAAGACGTGGCCACAAGCAACGTCCTATCCCAACTCCAGATCGCCGTGTTGGGCTCATAATACCCATTGGTATTTCCTCACGCAAATCCCAGCAACCCCGGCAGTGGCTAGAAGTGAAATGAAGACCGCTGCCGTGAACAGTCTAGGAAAAGACAGTCTCACAGTTTTGTAACTAAAAGCAAACTACAGGGTGGAGAATGGATATCAGCTTCACTGTCCACTTATGTTCTGGACACTGACTAGTCAGCTTCCACATTAAGGAAAGTTGGTCTAGTTATTGCAGAATAAAAAGAAACCAACTCTGGAAAAAAAAAAAAAAGAAAAAAGATCAGGGCATCAAACCCAGGTCTCCTGCATTGCAGGCAGATGGGTTATCGTCTGAGCCAGGAGGGAAGCCCTAAATTCCCCCCGGCCTTCTGTTTTATGTGCCGTGATGTGTATGTTTGCACGCGGCTCTCCCTAATTCATCTTGCCCTCCCCTTTCCACCCTCTGGGTCCACAAGTCTGTTGTCTATGTCTGCGTCTCCATCGCTGCCCTGCCTATAGGCTCTGTCTTATGAGTGAGCCACTGGTGTGAAATGACACGTGTCTCCAAGTCCCTCAAAGCCTGGGATGGGAGACGCCATGTGAGTTCTCTCAATGGGGACCATAACCACAGGAAGAGATGCACGCCCAAGCCGGGACAAGTGAGACCTGCCCTCACCCCAACTGTCCCCTCTGTCCCTCTCTTTCCTGGGAACCCCGACAGACTCAAGGACATGCTCTTGGGAGGGAAGTGCAGAGGAACGAAAAAAAAAAACAAAACACGCAAGCACGGTTTCGGCTTCCTTTGGCAAGCATCAAGTGAATTCTTCCCCGGCCTCCGGAATGATTCCCAGAGAGGAGGGCTGCATTCTTTGACGGGGAGACGAGAATTAAAAAGTGCTGACCTCAGTGGGTCTGTACAAACCCCAGCTCCCCATGGAGACGGGTGGGTTGAACTGGGGTTTTGGGCCAAATTCCTGGGTTGAAATCCTGCCCCCCCACCTCCCCGACCAGGGACCTAACGATGTGACTGTATTTGGAGATGAGGGTCTTTAAACGGGGGCGGAGGGGGAGGCGGGGATGAAGGTCAAATGAGGTCACAGGGGTGGGTCCTGGCCCCATAGGGCTGGGGTCCTTATAAGAAGAGGTGAGGATGCAGACACCCATAGGGATGAGCACGTTGAGGACCACAGCTGTCTACACGCCCAAGACAGGGTCCAGCCCTGCCCACACCTGGCTCTCAGATTCCACATAGATGCATCAATATTTGATATTTCTTTTTTTTTTAATGGGAGGATAATTACTTTACAATGCTGTTGTTATTTGCAGCTTGACAACAACACGAAATCAGCTATGACTGTACCTAGATCCCCTCCCTCTTGAGACTTCCTCCCACCCCCCGCATCCACCCCTCCTCCAGCTTCCTAGGCTGGACAGGAGCTTCCCACTTGCTGTCTATTTCACACACGGTGGAGTGTACATGTCAGGGCTACTCTCTGAATGCGTCCCCTCCTCCTTTTCTATTTAAAAAAAAAAATTATTTTTATGGGATCAGAGTTGCTTTTACCACGCTGGGTTAATTTCTGCTGTACCGTGAAGTGAATCAGCTCCACGGATCCAAGCATCTCCTCGTATTGGGGATTTCCTTTCCATTGAGGGGACCACAGAGCCCTGTGCTGTGAAGCAGGTTCTGATTACTCATCTGTTCTATCGACAGTATCCATGGCATCTGTGTGTCCATTCCAACCTCCCAATGTATCCCACCCACTCCGTTCATATGTCTGTTCTCTACGTCTAGAGCGTCTCCATTTCTCCTTTGAAGACAGGTTCATCTGGACCATGCTCATCGACAACTCTGATTTTCCACTTATTTTTTGTTTGTTTGTTTGGTTTTGCGTGAAGTGGTACCTCACCGTGTTTTTTTATCTGCGTTGCCCTGACGACGACGGCTGTTGAACATCTCATCGTGTGTTTCGGGGCTTTCCCTGGTGGCTCAGACGGTAAAGCGTCTGCCTGCAAGGCGGGAGACCTGGGTTCGGGTTCCACCCCTGGGTCAGGAAGAGCCCCTGGAGGAGGAAACAGCAATCCACTCCAGTACTATGCGCCTGGGAAATTCCATGGATGGAGGAGCCTGGCGGGCTATAGTCCACGGGGTCGCAAAGACTCGGACACGACTGAGCGACTTGACTTTCACGGATTTATCAGCCATTCGTACGGCTTTGCACACACACTTATTGGAGTCCTTTGCCCGTTTTTAAAAATCGGGTTGTCTTTGTTTTGCTGTTGCTGTTCCCTTGGAGAAGTTCTATACATATCGTAGATAGGAATCTCTTATTAGATCCACAGTTTGCAAATATTTTGCCCCAATTCTGGGAGTTGTCTTTTCCTTCTCTTGAGTGTCTTTTGATGCACAAGTTTCTAGTTGGGGTGCAGTCCCATTTATTTATTTTTGTTTCTTCTCTTGCCTTTGCTTTAGGGTCATGGGCTTCCCTGGCGGCTCAGACGGTAAAGAATCTGCCTGCAATGCAGGAGACTCCAGTTTGATCCCTGGGTCGGGAAGATCCCCTGGAGAAGGGAATGTCTACCACTACAGTGTTCGTGCCTGGAGAATCCCCATGGACAGAGAAGCCTGGCAGGGCTACAGTCCAGGCGGTTGCAAAGAGTTGCACATGACCGAAGGGGACGACAGAGGAGGAGATGGCTGGATGGCATCACCGACTCCATGGACACAAGGAGTTTGAGGAAGCTTCAGGAGTTGGGGTTGGACAGGGAGGCCTGGCGTGTTGGGGTCCATGGGGTCGCAAAGAGTTGCACACGACGGAGCAACTGGACTGAACTGAGCGTAACGTGCACCCAGAGTGGAAAACGTAAGCTCTGGTTGGACGTCTGTCTGCCCAGGAATCCCCGGGTCCCATCAACTGCCCAGACACTGTTACAGCACTGTTCCCCCTTCTTTAGCTGTGCTACAGTTCATGGCCAAGAAGACAGCGTTCCCCGGGAGGCAGCAAGACCCCGCTGATTCAGGCAGAAGTACAAGCGGTCACCGAAGACCCTTCCTTCACTCCCCAGGAAGTGACTTGACAGGAGACCTTCTAACAATAGATCCACTGCACTTACCATCAGCCAACCATGACAGATGCTCCCAGCATCAGTTCGGGAAACTTCTCTGAGTGTGTGTTTTTTTTTTTTTTAATCTTTCCAAGTTTTTTTCTTTTTCCAGAGCAGTGAGTAAGTCTGGACTGCCAGCTAGACCCTCTTTGTCGCTCCAACACGTTATCTTAAAAGAGGATGCTTTTGCAAAAACAACACTTTCCGACAGGCTCTGTCCGCCCCCCACCCCACCCCAGCTGGTGATATTTGGAGATTTCACAAGGACGATGTGAACGCCCCTGGGGAGGGTTTTTGGCTACAAAGGCGGGTAGATAAGAGCGATAAAGAGTGTAAGATCTCCTCCCAACTTTCTGCAGACACCACAGGCTTTAGACACGGCGCTCTGCCTGCCTTTTCCAGACCCAGTTACGTCACCTCCCCTGGAAGGGCTGGGACGCAGCTGTCTGCCCAGAGGCGCAGAGTGGAGTGCAAACCTCCAAGATGATAAATCTCCAAGCTTACTGTGTCTGATACCTGAGCTGTCTGCCCACACCATCCGTCCCAGGCAAGGACTCATTCCTGCCTCGTGACTTTCAGGGACTGTGTTTCCGTGGAGACAGGGTGGGGGGACGACTTAAAATAGGTGAGAGTTGCAAGTTGAGATTTTGCTCTTGGCGCTGGTCGGTCGCTCAGTCGTGTCCAACCCTTTGCGACCCCATGGACTGCAACACGCCAGGCTCCTCTGTCCATGGGATTCTCCAGGCAAGAATACTGGAGCGGGTTGCCATTCCCTTCTCCAGGGGATCTTCCCAACCGTGGAATTGAACCTGGGTCTCCTGTATTGCAGGCAGATTATTTATGGACCGAGACAGCAGGGAATCCCTGATGCAAAACTGTGTTATCTGTGGGACAGAGCCACCCATTGCGTACTTAAGAAACATTCACATTAAGAGCTGAGAGTTATGTTTCATTTGGCGGGAATTTTTAGGACTTTAAGCCTGGAAGGTGGCATGTCAAGTTGCCCTGAGGGAACTGCTCCAAGGAGGCAAAGGGAGGAATCAGATGATATAGAAGTTTTGCAAGGAAGGGCAGGTAGTCTGAGCATCAGACGATGATTCTTAACGGAAGGAAGATCAGATAGCTCAAGTTAGGGAATTTTGTGCTTTTCTGTTTACAGGAAGATGCAAGGGTCTGGGCTCGCTGAAATCATTCCTGTGATCTGTACCACAGCTCCCGAGGAGCCTCCAGCTGGCTCAGTGGTAAAGAGCCCGCCTGCCAGTCTAGGAGATGCAAGAGACAACGGGCTCGGTCCCTGGGTCCGGAAGATCCGCCGGAGGAGGAGACGGCGACCCACTCCTGTATTCTTGCCTGGAGAATCCCATGGACAGAGGAGCCTGGCGGGCTACAGTCCGTGGAGTCACAAAAGAGTCAGACACGATTGAGCGCACAGCTATGTGGGACCAGTATCCTGTGTCTCTGAATCCTGAGTTTCCTCAGGGCTCTCCGTGGGGAGCGGCCAGAGTCTGACGGCTGGTGGACAGCAGGTGTTCCTTCTTGGCTGAGTTTACTCAGGGCTCACCAGCGCACCATCCATGGTGGTTGCAAGAGCTGATGACTCAGGGCAGTTCAGTCGCTCAGTCGTGTCCGACGCTTTGCGACCCCGTGGACTGCAGCACGCCAGGCTTCCGTGTCCATCACCAACTCCCAGACTTCGCTCAAACTCATGTCCATCAAGTCGGTGACGCCATCCAAGCATCTCATCCTCTGTCGTCCCGTTCTCCTCCCGCCCTCAATCTTTCCCAGCATCAGGGTCTTTTCCAATGAGTTAGTTCTTCCCATCAGGTGGCCAAAGTATTGGAATTTTAGCATCAGTCCTTCCAAAGAATATTCAGGATTGATTTCCTTTAGGATGGACTAGTTGGATCTCCTTGCGGTCCAAGGGACTCTCAAGAGTCTTCTCCAACACCACAGTTCAAAAGCATTAATTCTGATGACTGTGACACCCTTTCTTTAGTGATAAAGCAGGAAACATTCCATTTCACACCATGGATCTCCTGGTTCTGAGTTTAAGCACATGTGACATTTGGAAGGGCACAGAATCTGTTCCTTATCTCTCTCAGAGGTCACCGTGAGCTATAGGAGGATGGTGGATAGAAGTGATGAATTTGGGCTTCATCACTGTCTGTATTTGTGTGTGTTTGTGAGATAGCATTCATTTTAGATGAGATTAACCAGCGTGCACATGGAGATATCCAATGTCATCTTAACGCCCTGGAGACAAACCCGTTGGCAATAACCAACCTCATAATATTTATAGATGGCATGCATTGCTGTGGATGTGTTTACTGCCTGAAATTTCAGATATGATCTCTAGGCACTGAAGTTAAGTTCTCATTTATCTGTCAGGACATTTATCCGGGTAAACATTTTTTTTTTCCCCTCTTGGAAATATGTTTGAAGGTGTGGAGTAACTCAGGATTTATGTTAACATAAACCTGTCACATTGTCCTTTCAAAAGTCTCTGTTCTCAACATAAAAACAAATGCCGTTGAGATGTGCTGTGAGCTTCACCAACGAGGGACATTCTGAGGACCTCTTTCTTGTTATCTGGAACAGCATTTGGGGAGTGGAAAAGTATGCAGGAAAAACACAGGTGAGAAGGAGACTGCTTTTCGAAAACTTTTTGTCTTGTACTGGGGTACAGCTGACTAACAGTTTTGTGGTACGTTCGGGGGTCAGCAAAGGGGACTCAAACATACACATGTATCTGTTCTCCCCCAAACTCCCCTTCCATCCCGGCTGCCATGTGACATTGAGCAGAGTTCCCTGTGCTGTCCAGCAGGTCCTTGCTGGTTCTCCATGTTAAATACATCAGCATGTTCATGTCCATCCCAGACTCCCTGACTATCCCTTCCCCCATCCTTCCCCCTGGTGACCATAAGGTTATTACAGAGTATTGAGCAGACTTCCCTGTGCTGTCCAGCAGGTCCTTGCTGGTTCTCCATGGTAAATACAGCAGTGTGTCCATGTCCATCCCAGACTCCCTAACTATCCCTTCCCCCATCCTTCCCCCTGGGAACCATAAGGTTATTACAGAGTATTGAGCAGAGTTCCCTGTGCTGTCCAGCGGGTCCTTGCTGGTTCTCCATGGTAAATACAGCAGTGTGTCCATGTCCATCCCAGACTCCCTGACTATCCCTTCTCCCCATCCTTCCCCCTGGTGACCATAAGGTTATCACAGAGTATTGAGCAGAGTTCCCTGGGCCGTCCAGCAGGTCCTTGCTGGTTCTCCGTGTTAAACACAGCAGTGTGTCCATGTCCATCCCAGACTCCCTGACTATCCCTTCCCCCATCCTTCCCCCTGGTGACCATAAGGTTATTACAGAGTGTTGAGCAGAGTTCACTGTGCTGTCCAGCAGGTCCTTGCTGGTTCTCCATGTTAAATACAGCCGTGTGTCCATGTCCATCCCAGACTCCCTGACTATCCCTTCCCCCGTCCTTCCCCCTGGTGACCATAAGGTTATTACAGAGTATTGAGCAGAGTTCCCTGTGCTGTCCAGCAGGTCCTTGCTGGTTCTCCATGTTAAATACAGCAGTGTGTCCATGTCCATCCCAGACTCCCTGACTATCCCTTCCCCCATCCTTCCCCCAGCAACCATAAGTTCTGTTTTCTAAGTAACTTACTTTGCATCATGTCTTCTTAGATTCCATATATAAGGGATGCCATACAATATTTCTCCAAAAGACACGACACTGTTTTCAAGGATACACAGAGACAGGTACACGTACATATGTTCACGAACACATACATGGATAAAGTCATGCAGTGACATGCGCATGCCCACAGTGACACGGCAGTACATGTACAGACGTGCATTCACTCAGAAACATGCAGAAACACATGCACGCATATAGATGCACACAGATGCATGCACACACACGCTTACACACAAACCTAAACACATGCATGCATGCACACATGCACACAAACACACGTGCATGCACACACACACACACACACACACACATAAACACACTCTGAAACACACACATACAGTCAGACACACAAATAGGGTCAGAACCAAATGGGGGATGTGGCAGAAGGGGCCCGTGGCTGGGACCGCCTGCGACAAAGAACCAGGAGGCTAGCATGCTGCACCCTGCAATGCAGGGGACCCGGGTTCGATCCCTGGGTCGGGAAGATCCCCTGGAGGAGGGATGGCAACCCACTCCAGTGTTCTTGCCTGGAGAATCCCATGGACAGAGGAGCCTGGTGGGCTACAGTCCACAGGGGTCGCAAAGAGTCAGACACGACTGAGTGACCAACACTTCAGTTTTCACCGACTTGGCCGGGAGGCCGTGCAGAGACTCTGCGTGTCCCTGACTACGATGTTTGGGGGGGGTTCTGGCCCCGCCCCCAGGAGCAAGGGAAAGCTCCCAGGGACGTGTGCAGGCTGTGATTCTTCATTCCTCAGCGTTTCTTTTGCCCACAGGACCAGAGAATGTGTGTCTCACTGGTTTCCTTTACGTGGGTGCTGGGGTGGGTGACGTTCTGTAATGAATTCCACCTGCCTGGACCCGGTCAGGCTTCGACCCGCTGCCCTCCCGGGTGTTAGCGCTGTGCTGTGGTTCACGGCGGGAGGTGACGCCGTAATAAAATGCTCCCAGAATGGACATTTGAAAGATTAACGGTGCAGGAGGACAGCGTCACACAGAGACAGAAAGGGCTCAGGGACACGTGGGCGGCTGCCGTTCTGTGGTGGAGTTTTAGTTCTGGGCGAACGGAACCCTACGTATGACGGACCTCCTGGGGCTTTGCATGAGCTTCGTGTTTTCACGTCTCAAATTTTAAAGAGCATGGTTTCCAAAATACATGCATTCATGGCCCCAACGTAACTACCACATCAGCATGAGACAGATCTAGAAAATACCTATCATTAGATATATCTATCTATCGTTCTAAGTACCTACCTATCAATCTACCTACCTACCAATAATATCTACCTACCTACCTACCTACCTACCTACCTACTGATCACATCTATCTACCTACCTACTTACCTACCTATCACATCTATCTATCCTTCTAGTTACCTACCTACCTATCAATCTATCTACCTACCAATAATATCTACCTACCTACTGATCACATCTATCTACCTACCTACTGATCACATCTATCTACTTACCTACTTACCTACCTATCTCATCTATCTATCCTTCTATTTACCTACCTACCTCCCTACCTACCGATCACATCTATCTACCTACCTACCTACCTGTCATAACTATCTATGTACCTATCACATCTATCTATCCTTCTATTGACCTACCTACCTATCACATCTATCTATCTATGTATCTATCTTTCTACCTAACCTAACCTATGACATCTATCTGTGTATGTACATGGAACAACAGACTGGATCCAAATCGGGAAAAGAGTACGTCAAGGCTGTATATTGTCACCCTGCTTATTTAACTTATATCAGAGTATATCATGCGAAATGCCAGGCTGGAGGAAGCACAAGCTGGGATCAAGATTGCCGGGAGAAATATCAATAACCTCAGATATGCAGATGACACCACCCTTCCAGCAGAAAGCAAAGAGGAGCTAAAGAGCCTCCCTGATGAAAGTGGAAAGAGGAGAGTGAAAAAGTTGACTTAAAGCTCAACATTCAGAAAACGAAGATCATGGCATCTGGTCCCATCACTTCATGGGAAATAGATGGAGAAACAGTGGAAACAGTGTCAGACTTTATTTTTTTTGGGCTCCAAAATCACTGCAGATGGTGACTGCAGCCATGAAATTCAAAGATGTTTGCTCCTTGGAAGAAAAGGCTATGATCAACCTATATAGCATATTAAAAAGAAGAGATGTTACTTGGCAGACAAAGGTCCATCTAGTCAAAGCTATGGTTTTTTCCAGTAGTCGTGTATGGATGTGAGAGTTGGACCATAAAGAAAGCTGAGCGTCAAAGAACTGATGCTTTTGAACTGTGGTGTTGGAGAAGACTCTTGAGAGTCCCTTGGACTGCAAGGAGATCCAACCAATCCATCCTGAAGGAAATCAGTCCTGAATGGTCATTGGAAGGACTGATGCTGAAGCTGAAACTCCAACACTTTGGCCAGTGAATACTCCAATACTTTTAGTCACAGAGAGAGAAAGGGCTGAAGTCACTGAAGAACTGACTCACTGGAAAAGATCCTGAGGCTGGGAAAGATTGAAGGCAGGAGGAGAAGGGGGCGACAGAGGATGAGATGGTTGGATGGCATCACCGACTCGATGGACATGAGTTTGAGCAAGCTCCGTGAGATGGTGATGGACAAGGAGGCCTGACGTGCTGCGGTCCATGGGGTCACAAAGAGTCAGACACGACTGAGTGACTGGACTGAACTGAGGTATGTACCTATCTTTCTATCTACCTACCTATCACATCTATGTATCTATCCTTCTACCTACCTAAATATGACATCTATCTATGTATGTATCATTCTATCTACCAACCTACCTATCGTATCTTTCTATCTATCCTCCTGCCTATCACATCTATGTATCTATCTACCTACTTATGACATCTATCCATCTATGTATCTTTCTATCTACCTACCTATGACATCTATCTATCTATGTATCTGTCTATCTGCTTACCTACATATCATGTCTGCGTATCTATCTACCTATGGATGGATGGATAGATTATATGGAGAGAGATAGAAGGTAGGTAAATATATCAGGGTAGGTAGATATATAATTAGATGATGGATTGATAATAAATAAATTATGTATAGATATCTATCATCTAAGTATCTACCTGGCTACCTTGATCTATTTACTATCTTCTCTCTCTCTCCATATAATCTATCCATTCATCCATCCATTAATCTGTTTTTCATCCATTTTTCATCCAGTCTATCTGTCCATTCATCCGTAGCTATGTATCTATCCATCTTTCACCTCTATTTCTCCACCCATTCATATACCCATCTATTCTTCTACCTATTCATCCATTCATCCATCAATACCTATCTATCTAGTAATATCATCAATCTAATTATCATCTCCATTATCTTTCTGTTTCTCTATTTAGCTATTCTAACATGTATGTATAAATTATAACTGTCTCTATTTTATCATCTACCTACATCTATCATCTACATACTTATTTGTCCATCACCTGTCTCTATCAGCTTTTCATTATTTATCACCTATTAAGCATTATCATCTATCTGGGCTTCCCTGCTAGGTCACCTGGTAAAGAATCTGCCTGCAATGCAGGAGACCCTGGTTTAATCCCTGGGTCGGGAAGATCTGCTGGAGAAGGGACAGGCTACCCACTCCAGTATTCTTGGGCTTTCCTGGTGGTTCAGCCGGTAAAGAATCCGCCTGCAAGGCGGGAGACCTGGGTTTGATCGCTGGGTTGGGAAGATTCCCCTGGAGAAAGGGAAAGGCTACCCACTCCAGTGTTCTGGCCTGGAGAATCCCATGGACGGAGGAGGCTGGTGGGCTACAGCCCGTGGGGTCGCGAAAGAGTCAGACATGACTTAGCAACTATGCAACAAATGCCTCAAGCTGACTGCAGTGCAACGTATCTGAGGAGTACATGCCTCCCTGAATCTCCAGCTGCTTTTTCTATTACATTTGTCTGTGACACACACCTGTGGCACCATTCAGGACCAAGGAGTCAGGAAAAGAAGGACCTTCCCTGTGTGTGCAGGAAACGACCGCTTCCCGTGCAGGAGGGGACAAGGAAGGCTGTGACTTACATCTTCAAGCTACCACCATCTTTGGAACAAACAACTATATTTAAACCCAATGCATGCAGGGGGAAAAAAAAAAATACATGTTAAAATATACATCTAAGAGTTATGGAGAAACAATGTCTGATTGTCACGACTTCTGGTTCACACCCACCTAATGTAATTTCTCTGACAATCACAGGAAGGAAACTCAGCTTTAGAATTTCCCTGGGAGCACAGGAGTGACTTTGGAATAAAACTGCTTTAAAGTCCCTTGACAGGAGTGAGTTAAGAACCATGCTTTTAACTCTCGAGGAAAATAACTTTTGACTCGGGATACACAAAAGTACCTAGTTAGACGTTTACGAACCAGCATGACTGTTCTCCTAACAGAAAGACTTCCAAGAAAACCCCTCTTTTCTGATGTGCATTTTCTTTCCCTACTGGAAACTCTTCTTGGAAGTTCCTCGTCGGACACTTTAGAATCTCTGAGTTGACACTGAGCTAGTAGGGTTTGTCTGGGGACCCTTGGACTTCCCATAAAGAGGGGTCTCCAGGCTTTCATGAGTAAAGCGTCCCTGCCAGACCTTAACTGTGAGTCTACTCCCAATTTTGTCCTTATTACAGCATCACCGACTCGATGGACATGAGTTTGAATAAACTCCAGGAGTTGGTGATGGACAGGGAGGCCTGGAGTGCTGCAGTCCATGGGGTCGCAAAGAGTCAGACACGACTGAGGATCTGAACTGAACTGAACTGATGTGATTTGGGGCAACTCGAGTAACTTCTGAATGTAAGGTCGTCCCCATGTCTTATTTCCTAATTTCTCCCTCTCCAATTGCATCCAAACAGTGGGGATGCACTTTGCTGCAGCTGAAATTCAAATCTTCCACCTCTAGTGAAGTGATGCGGAGTCCAAGTCGCTCAGTCACGTCTGACTCTTTGCAAGCCCATGGATGATACAGTCCGTGGGGTTCTCCGGGCCAGAATACTGGAGTGGGTAGTGTTTCCCTTCTCCAGTGGATCCCTCCAACCCAGGGATCGAACCCAGGTCTCCCGCATTGCAGACGGATTCTTTACCATCCGAGCCACCAGGGAAACCCAAGAATACTGGAGTGGGTAGCCTTTGCCTTCTCCAGCAGATCTTCCCAACCCAGGGATCGAACCGGGGTCTCCCGCATTGCAGGCGGATTCTTTACCAGCTGAGCCACAAGGGAAGAACACTCCACCTCTAGCGTGTTCCCTTAATCTTCATCAGATTCCCTATTTTTGTTTCTTTTCCCTGATGGCGTTGATAACAAGCAAAGAACTGACTACTCAAAAATCGTAATGTGGGCTTCCCCGCTGGCTCAGTAGATAGATAGCAAGATAACGGGTTTGAGCCCTGGTCCAGGAAGATCCCACCTACCTCGGAGCAACTGAGTCGGTGCACCACCAACTACCCAGCCTCTGCTCTGGGGCCTGGGAGTGGCAACTCCTGGAGCCCATGTGACCTACAGTCCAAGCTCCACAGTAAGAGAGACCACCGCAATGAGAAGCCTGCAAGGCCCAACCAGAGAAATCCCCCCACACACAGGAGTGAAGACCGAGCACAGACAAAATAAATAAAAGAGTTAAAATATTTTAAAAAATCATACTGGGTAAGGTCTGTATGGGCAGAACCAAGGGGCCGTCTGGTCTACCATCTGACTTGTAACGTTCCCTGCAGGACTCTGTGTGGAAGAAATGAATCACTGCCTCACCTTCGGGCTGTCTCCCTTCCCGAAGCAGAAAGCATCCTACGTGCGATACGGTTCGAGCATCCACGGGATCTTCCCGTTTCCTGCAGAAGTGTTGTGTGTGTTCGGTCCTGCCTGACTCTTTGCAACCCCACGGACTGCAGCCTGCCAGGCTCCTCTGTCCATGGGGTCTCCCAGGCAAGAACACTGGAGTGGGGCACTCGCTGACCCAGGGATTGAGGCTGTGTCTCTTGACTCTCTCTGAATTGGCAGGTGGGTTCTTTACCACTAATGCCGTCTGGGAAGCCCTTCAAGATCCCATTTCCATCTTTACTCAACTTCTGCCCACAAGCGGCACGTTGACCTGTATGCATGAGGTGATCAAACGGTTATTTGTGCAATTGGTGTGCTGAATTCCAAGCCCTGTCTCATCTGATGAATGAATCCATTTCACATTCACCCAAGGAGCTGACATCATAATCAGTAAGAGCTCTCAGTTTCATTTTTTTCCCATCTTTTTTTTTTTTTTAGTCCTCCAAATTCAATGGAACCACTCCTAATCTTGGGAAAAATTGAAGGTAGGAAGAGAAGGGGATGTCAGAGGATGAGATGGTTGGGTGGCATCATTGACTCAACTCACATGAGCTTGAGCAAACTCCAAGAGATGGTGAAGGGCAGGGAAGCCTGGTGTGCTGCAGTCCATGGGGTTGCAAAGAGTTGGACATGAGTCAGCAACTGAACAATGATGAGAAGGAGAAAGTTAACTTTATTTTCTTTGGACAACATCTCTCTCTTATTTTCTTGGTTGTCAGCGGCCAACATATTCTGTTCTCTGAAATATTCACAGCTCCTTTCCCCTTTGGGAGTGGGGAAGTGCATTCATTGCTATGTTCCCAGGTTCACTGTTTCTCCTGTTTCAGCATCTTTTTTTCGGTTCACAAACACTGCTTAGCAACAGTGACAAGTTCGGTTCAACATTCCAATCTGTTTTAATAATCCTTTCTGACTTTTCTCAAGTAAGCGAGAGATGGTTAAGTGCTTCCAGACCTGGGAATGTGCTCTGCTGCGAATATCCTAGGAGAAATGCTGAATATTCTTGGGTTTTTCCCCGAAATCCAGCTCATGGTCTCTGGTGGAGGCTGAGTATGCTTACTGGAAAAGAAGATTAGATGCATTCGGCCAGAGCAGCTTGCTCCCCGAGCTATTTCATTGTCATCTTTGGCAAAAGATCAAGTGATGTGTGTCAAGGTGACTTCTAACTAGCCACTAGCAAGATCCAATCTCTCTAGTTCTTTTCTGAGGACGCCCCCATTTTCCTGCCTTAAAACTCTGTGAATCAAGTGACACATATATACCCATGGCTGATTCATGTCAATGTATGGCAAAAACCACTGCCATGCTGTAAAGTCATTAGCCTCCAATTCAAATAAATAAACTAAAAAACAAAAAACTTTGTAAATCAATTGAATTTTGGTCTTCTGTTCTGTTTCTTTTCCTCTTTCTGTAACCTTGCCCCTTTTGGGGAAAAGTTCTTTTTTTTTTTCCCCCCGGCTTTCATTATTTGGTCTTAGACATAATAAAAAAAATAAACCACATCCATTTTCTGCCAAGTATACCAAAACAAGATTTTCTTCTTTCACAGTTGTACTCAATTGCCTCAAAGTTACACACATAATGTACAATTAGAAAACCACCGCAGTTGAAAAGAAGATGAAAATGCTCCAGGCTCCTCCTTGTAGCTAAAAACAAAAAAATAACTCTTACGTAAAATATCTGCTGGTAAATTAAGACCAGGTTTCGTATTATTTTGGTTGATTCTAAGTCAGAGGCCGTAAGTCAAATCCTGAAAACTTATATCCCTTCTCCGAAATTTCTGCTGACCTCTAAAATTCCTCATCCTGAGTCTAAAAAGTTGTAAAGTAAGTCTACAGAAAACTGCAATGTATCCATTTTGATTCCCAGCACGGAATACTCGAACAAACTCAATTTGACAGGTCAGAAGTTCCTCATGTATTTTTCTAGTCTCTGAAATTCTATTTCCATATCACTTTTCTTAGAGAAGCAATTCAATGATTTACATTTCCTTGTAAGAAAAATCTACTCCAATTAGCATTTCTTTCTTTCTTTTCGGTGGTGACACATAGCATGTGGGATCTTAGTTCCCTGACCAGGAATTGAACCCATGTTCAATGCAGTGGAAGCCCAGAGTCCTAGCCACTGGACCATGAAGGAAGTCTACATTCATCCTAATTAACAGGACTGTGATCACAGCCATAAAATTAAAAGACGCTTACTGCTTGGAAGAAAAGCTATGACCAACCTAGACAGCATGTTAAAGAGCAGAGACATCATTTTGCTGACAAAGGTCCATCTAGTCAAAGTTTTGTTTTTTTACAGTAGTCATGTACGGATGTGAGAGCTGGACCACAAAGAAGGCTGAGCGCCGAAGAACTGGTGCTTTTGAACTGTGGCGTTGGAGAAGACTCTTGAGAGTCTCTTGGACAGCAAGGCGATCAAACCACTCGGCTCTAAAGGAAATCAATCCTGAATATTCATTGGAAGGGCTGATGCTGAAGCTGAAACTCCAATATTTTGGCCACCTGATGCAAAGAGAGCTGACTCATCAGAAAAGACCCTGATGCTGGGAAAGATTGAGGACAGGAGGAGAAGGGGATGGCAGAGGATGAGAAGGTTGGATGGCATCATTGACTCAATGGACATGAATTCGATCAAAGTCCAGGAGATGGTGAAGGACAGGGAAGCCTGGCATGCTGTAGTCCACGGGGTCGCAAAGAGTCGGACACGATGAGCAACTTAACAACAGCGACAACCAGAAGGACAAGTCAAAACCAATGAGCTTGCGGAATCCCTTACACATTTCCAGTTCTACTGGTCCATTTCACAGATTGTTGTAACTTTTTCTTTTGGCAGGGCAGTGGGTAGGTGGGTGGGTGGGCGTCCAGTAAGGCAATTGTTTTTACAAGAGCAGCGAGACTACAGCATCTCAAATAAAAGTGTCAAATGCAGAAAAGTCAAGGTATTGCCAACTGGATGCAAGATCTGCACCGGTTGTGACCATCCTAAACAGAGGAAGTGATTGGTGGGGGCAGGAAATCCAGAAATTGCTTTTAGGCTACTGCCTGTAGTGGTATTAGGAAACACAGAAACGTTCATTCATTTGTTCCAGACGTGTCCTCAAATGTACCATACAGTTCTGTCTCCACCCCCACAGCTGAGTCAGAACTCCGGAATCTCTCTATCTGTCCATCGAAGGATGCTGACCCCAAATCAATGCGAGATCTCGCTGTGCCAAGGAATTTCTAGGAGGGGCACAGCGCATCCACTTCAGAAGGAGAGAGCAAAACAAGAAGAAGAGGAAAGACGCACCCAGAGAGATCCTGGGAGCTGCCACCATCTGGTTTCGATTCCGGGGCTCTGTATTTATTTTCGGTGTGGAACTTGTCATTTTCCAAGTGGCTGGCGGGTGAAAGATTCTCATTCAGGCGACCCTTCTTGTAACGGGCAACATTGTGGCTGTCGTTCCCAAGACTGCATCCCAGGGTTCCATGAAAATACAATGATAGTAGGACAACCTCTGTCTCCCAGGTCTCTTCAGAGCCTTGCAAAAATCCTTCTGAATGGATCCCACGTGTTCTAGGGGGGCTAAGGTATATCATTTGAAAAGACCCCGATGCTGGGAAAGATTGAAGATGGGAGGAGAAGGGGACCACAGAGGATGAGATGGTTGGATGGCATCACCGACTCAATGGACATGAGTTTGGATAAACTCCGGCCGTTGGTGATGGACAGGGAGGTCTGGCGTTCTGCAGTCCATGGGGTCGCAAAGAGTCGGACACGACTGAGCGACTGAACTGAACTGAAATGAAGGTATATCAGGCTCTGGCAGGAGGGCGAGAGAGCTTGGAAGAATCCCATTTCCCCCTCACCCCGCCCAGAGCCTACTCACTATATCAAGTCCCTTAGATTCCATGCAGTGGTCAAAAAGTCAATTAACTCACAATAAAGATGAGCTTGAAAGTGTTAAGTCGCTCAGTCGTGTGTGAGTCTTTGCAACCCCACGGACTGTAGCCCCCCAGGCTCCTGGGTCCCTGGGATTCTCCCGGCAAGGATACTGGAGTGGGTTGCCACGTCCTCCTCCAGGGGATCTTCCCGACTGAGGGATCAGACCTGGGTATCCTATATCTGCTGCTTTGGCAGACTCTGAGCTACCTGGGAAGCGACATCAACTTAGTAAAACGTCAAGTGACCTTCGAGTTTAACAACAAGAGGGAACCAACACAGGATATTCATGATATTTTAAGACTGCTGCGTGACGGACATCTTCTAATCTGTGCAGGTTTCTATTTCCGCACAACTTCTGTGGCTCAGAATCGGCTGCTTTCTTAACACCTTCGGGGACTTGTTTCAGGAGTAACCCGTCTGAGTGAGTGAGGAGAGCTATAGTTTCTTGAAAATTCCCAGCTTTTCAAACCTCATCTCTGCGCTGATAACTAAATTTTCTGCACGGCCCGTCCCACCACCCAGCCACCTGCCTCATGGAGCGTGGGGTCTGCCCCTGTGTTACCCACCCCAACTTGTCATAAATTCTAAACTCCGATGTTTAAAACATAGACTTCAAAACCTAGGGGAAAACACATGATTCAAGAGCTCGGAATCTACATTTCGTAAACATTTTGCCGGCCTTCCTGGTGTCAGGCAGCTGGGGACCTGAGCCTCAAATCTAAGACAGTAATGAAGACCTGATTTTCCTGCCAATGAAGTGTCATGCTGCGCTAAGTCACTTCAGTCATGTCCAACTCTTTGCGACCCCATGGACTGTAGCCCGCCAGGCTCCTCTGTCCATGAGATGCTCCAGGCAAGAACACTGGAGTGGGTTGACACGCCCTCCTCCAGGGGATCTTCCCAACCCAGTGATCGACCTTCCCCAACCTTCATCTCTAAAGTCTCTTGCGTTGGCAAGCAGGCTCTTTACCGCCTGGGAAGCCCCACCAATGATGGGACCTTAACATTAAAAAAAGAGCAAGAAACCCACAACGTTTCTGGTTCTTCATTTTCTCCTCTGAGTCAGAGCATCTCCAAAGCTTCTTTCAAGTCTAGAGACACATGACGACCATTCTAACACTGAAGAGCAGAACGTGGACGTCTCTGGGGGTTCAGTGGATAAGAATCTGCCGCCAGTGCAAGGGACACAGGTTCGATCCCTGGTCTGGGAAGATCCCAGATGCCACGTGGCAGCTAATTCCGTGTGCCACAAGTACTGAAGTCTGAGCCCCAGAGCCCGTGACCCTCACTGAGAGAAGCCCCTGCAGTGGGAAGTCCAGGAACCACACCCGGAGAGGAGCCCCCGCTTCCTGCTGCTAGAGAAAGCCCAGGGGAACACACAGCATGCCCAAAAAATAATCAGTTAAAGAAAACAACTGTCTTTGGTCACCCGATGTGAAGAACGGGACCCCTTGGAAAAGACCATGATGCTGGGGAAGATTGAAGGCGGGAGGAGAAGGGGACGGCAGAGGGTGAGATGGTTGGATGGCATCACTGACTCGATGGACGTGAGTTTGAGTAAGCTCTGGGAGTTGGTGATGGACAGGGAGGCCTGGCATGCTGCGGTCCATGGGGTCACAAAGAGTCAGACACGACGGAGCGACTGAACTAAAGAAGAAGAAAAAGGGTAGAAAAATGGACACATTTTCTTTATCTTGTTTTTCTCCCCTTCTGCCATTTTTAATCTTTGACATTTAAGTTATTAAGATCATTAAGTTATGATTATTACATTATTTCAATTTATTTTATTTAATTAATTAATTATTTATTTTAATTTAATTTATTTATTATTAAATATATTTATTTTAATTATTAAGTTATTAAAACTTATTAATATTCAAATGGTGTTGCAAAAATTCTGTAAAGCAATTATCCTTCAATTAAAAAAATAAATTTAAAAAGGTGTTATTTAAAAAATAAATTAATAAAAAAATAAATTAAAAAATAGTAGAAGGGGGTCTCTCATATGTTCTTAAGATTTTAATATGTATGAGGGGAACATTTACTAATGCACAAATTATTCAGATTAGCTGACTTTTGCACATTAACAGACCTTGGAATCATTTCATCATTTCCTTTGTATTTCTTCCCCCCAGACTCCTGTAACTCTGTTCTTAATTATAGGTAATTTATAATATGATATTAGTTTCAGGTGTAAACAAAGTGATTCAAAATTTTGTAGTCTTTGCTTCATTGATTGTTATTGTTAAGTACTGACTGTGTTCCCTTTGATGTACATACAGTATATCCTTGCATCTTATCTGTTTTATACATAACTTTGTATCTGTCAATCCCCTGTCCCATCTTGCCCCCCTCCCCTTCCTCTCCCCACTGGGAACCACTAGTAAATTCTGTCTCTCTGTGAGTCCGCTTCTTATTTGTTATATTTAGTTTGTATTGCTTTTTAGAGTCCACATTTAAGTGATATCATATGATATTTGTCTTTCTCTGGCTCACTTCACTCAGTAATGGTAGCCAACCTCAACGTCCATCCACATTGCTGCAAATGGCATTATTTCACTGTTTTTGGGGGCTGGCTAACATCCCATGGTCTATATATACGTACCATATCATCCCTATCCATTCCTCCTCTGATGGATATTTAAGTTGCTTCCACGTCCTGCCGACTGTGAATGGTGCTGCTCTGAATACTGGGGTGTCAACGTGTCTTTTTTGAATGAAGAGTCTTGTCTGGATATATGCCCAAGAGTGGGACCGCATGACAAAAACGTCCATCAAAATTAAAGGATGCCTGCTCCTTGGAAGAAAGGCTATGGCGAACCTAGACAGTGCCATTCGAAAGCAGAGACATCATTTGCCGACAGAGCTCCGCACAAACCTATGGCTACCTTCCTCCAGTGGTCATGTACAGATGTGAGAGTTGGACCACAAAGAAGGCTGAGCACCAAAGAATGGATGCTTTTGAACTGTGTTGGTGGAGAAGACTCTTGAGAGTCCCTTGAGCTGCAAGGAGATCCAGCCAGTCCATCCTAAAGATCAGTCCTGGGTGTTCACTGGAAGGACTGATGCTGAAGCTGAAACGCCAACACTTTGGCCACCTGATGGGAAAAGCTGGCTCATCGGAAAAGACCACGATCTTCGCAGAGACTGAAGGCGGGAGGAGAAGGGGATGACAGAGGATGAGATGGTTGGATGGCACCACTGACTCGATGGACATTAGTCTGAGCAAGCTCCGGGAGTTGGTGATGGACAGGGAAGCCTGGCGTGCTGCAGTCCACGGGGTCACGAAGACTTGGACACAGCCGAGCAGCTGAACAAAACTTACCTTGCCCCAAGTCCCATCTCTGAGTTCTTCTTTGGGGTTGTATTCTTATATCCTGTCCCCTCATGTCCACCCACCAATACAGCGCATGAATCCCTTCCACCCTGCCTCTCCTATTCTGCCATAATGATGTTTCCTTCTGTGAGTTCTCAGCAGCAGCAAAATCCGTTCCCCTCTCTCTCTGAGGGCAGAAATACCCGTGACGTCTCTGCCCAAGAGCTGCGCATTCACGCCGTCCCCATCAGTCACAAGGTCAGTGGATGCAGTCGAGCCTTGCAGCTGCTGTCCTCCTCGGCCTTGGAAACAGAACCCGTCATCTGAGATCCGTGTCTGCCTCTCACGGCTTCCCCTCGTTGGCTGCTGGCTCTGTGACTTTTCATCACACGCCGGTTCTGGGAGGACCATTCCTTCCCCACGTTTGATGGAAGCTCTTCCCTGTATTTCCATTTCTTCCTGACGGCTGAACCCCACGCTCTGAGCCGGGAACATCTGGAATCCCACGCCCTCTCAAGAGAACCTGTTCCACAGTGACTACGTTCTCAATACAGAAAAGGAAGACCAGGCCACCACACCTCGTTTATTACGCGAGCGGAAAGCTGGAAAGCCACAGGCGTGTAAGCCTGAGCTAACTCACTTCGGTCGTGTCCGACTCATCGCCGTTTACGATCAGAATATTCTTGGCTGGGTTCCCAGAGGCTGGTTTTTTCCCTGGGGAGACAGACACTGGGAGACAGAACGTTTCTTTTCTTTTCTTTTTTGTTGGCCGCTCCGCCCGGCATGTGAGATCTGAGTTCCCTGACCAGGGATTGAACCCGTGTCCCCTGGAGTGGACGTGCAGAGTCTTAACCACTGACCCACCAGGAAAGCTCCCCCCCCACCCCACACACCAGAGCGTTTTTTCAGCTTTCAACTCTACTCTGCGGCAGACTCCAGAAGCAGTTTTTCCCACAGAACAAATGATAACAATATATGCCCCATCAAAAAAATTGGGTTTTTTTTTTGATATATCACGAGATATATTTTCATATATTACCAGATATATTTTGATATCTCACAAGAGAGATATTCAAATGCTTTCCAGTGACCGTAAAAGTAAATTTAAAAAATAAACACATTCCGTATTCTTCACGATCTTTAAAGTAAACCTCTGTTAATTTTGCCAGCGAGGATGCATGGTAAACTTACGTACCCTGAAGTATTGTTTTCATTATACTGGAAAGTGGAAAATTATACTTAGAAAGCTGTGTCCTACCTGAAAAGGATGAGACAGCTGCCCACTTATCGAGAGTCTTCTCCGACACCACAGTTCAAAAGCATCAATTCTTCGGCACTCAGCTTTCTTTATAGTCCAGCTCTCACATCCATACATGACCACTGGTAAAACCATAGCCTTGACCAGACAGACCTTTGTTGGCAAAGTAATTTCTCCGCTTTTTAATATGCTGTCTAGGTTGGTCATAGCTTTTCTTCCAAGGAGCAAGTGTCTTTGAATTTCATGGCTGCAGTCACCATCTCCAGTGATTTTGGAGCCCAAGAAAATAAAGTATTTCACTGTTTCCACTGTCTCCCCATCTATTTGCCATGAAGTGATGGGACCGGATGCCATGATCTTAGTTTTCTGAATGTTGAGTTTTAAGCCAAGTTTTTCACTCTCCTGTTTCACTTTCATCAAGAGGCTCTTTAGTTCTTCCTCACTTTCTGCCATAAGGGTGGTGTCATCTGCATACCTGAGGTTATTGATATTTCTCCCGGCAACCTTGATTCCAGCTTGTGCTTCATCCAGCCCGGCATTTCTCATGATGAACTCTGCTATAAATTGTCACCTTATTTAACTTGTGCAGAGTACCAAACTGTAAGAAGTCCCAATAGATACAACCTTGAGGTTAACTACAATAAGAATATGCCTTTTATATTTCATCAGCAGGAACATATACCAAGGATCCATATATAAATACGGGTTTTAGGAGAATGGATCTTCCTCAGAAAAAAACCTAAAAATAATGCCACTGTATGACCCAGTAATTCCGCTCCTGGGCATGTATCTGCAGAAAGTGAAAACACAAATTCAAAAAGACACATACGTTCCCAAGTTCACAGCAGCACTTTTTACAACAGCCGGGACGTGGAGGCAACGTGTGTCCATCCACAGAGGAATTGAAAGAGAAAATGTGGTACATAGATACCACAGTGGAATATTACTCAGCCATGAAAAAGAATTATGCCATTTGCAGCAACACGGATAGACCCAGAGATGATCACACTCCGTGAAGTCAGACAGACATCCTGTGATATTACTTATATGTGGGGGTCTAAAAAGTAAAACAGATAAATATAGTAAGACAGAAACACACTCACAGATCCAGGGAACAAACTAGGGGTGACCAGTGGGGTGAGGGAATGGGGAAGAGGAGAGACAGGGTCAGGGATTAACAGGTAAATCTACCATGTGTAAGGGGGCTTCCCTGATAGCTCGGTTGGTAAAGAATCCGCCTGCAATGCAGGAGACCCCGGTTCGATTCCTAGGTTGGGAAGATCCCCTGGAGAAGGGTTAGCCTACCCACGCCAGTATTCCTGGGCTTCTCTGGTGGTTCAGCTGGATAAAGAATCCGCCTGCAATGTGGGAGACCTATGTATAAGGGCTTCCCCGGTAAAAGGTCTGACTACCACATCAGGAGATGCAAGAGATGCAGGTTCGACCCCTGGGTTGGGA
Source organism: Cervus elaphus (assembly GCF_910594005.1). Taxonomy (NCBI): domain Eukaryota; kingdom Metazoa; phylum Chordata; class Mammalia; order Artiodactyla; family Cervidae; genus Cervus; species Cervus elaphus. Next base: position 178,225,735 of record NC_057848.1, on the reverse strand, counting down.
AGGTCCCCTGGAGAAGGAAATGGCAACCCACTCTAGTATTGTTGCCTGGAGAATCCCAGGGACAGAGGAACCTTGCAGGCCACAGTCCATGGGGTCACAAAGAGTCAGACATGACTAAGCCCACAGCATATAACCCCCCCCCACACACACAGTCTACACATAAAATAAATAAGCTACAAGGATAGTTCAACACAGGGAACACGGCCAATATTTTACAGTAACTATATATGGACTATAATCTATAAAAATTTCAAATCACACACACCAGAAACTAATATAACGTAATCAGTGATAAAGCAATAAAATTTTTTTTCTGGTTTTCAAGCGGCAGGAGTTGTGTAAGATTGGCGGATGATACCAAAGCTCTCTTTCGGTATTCCTTCTCAAGCCTACCCTTAGAAGTGCCCGGAGCTGCTCACGAGAATAGCATAAGTTCCTTTCTCAGCCCTCGTGGTCCCTCTCCAGGGAAAACAGAAATAAAGTGGACACAGGGAACAAAAATCAATTGGTTGACCCCGGCGTGTGATACAGTGGGGGCCCAAGAATTCTCTCCAGTGAGTGACCAGTGAATGCACAGACCGCGGTCCGTGAAGGAGCGGGTAACACAGGATTAACCAAACTTTGACAGAGACTCAGAGACGTAATTCCCTATTTCTTATGATCCATCCTCCATTTTTCCTGCTCATTGACAGTACGTTCACACTTTAGACAGACAGAAGACATCACCACTTAGCCTAAAGATTCACTTATCCTAAAGAGGCACAACCTATCCCATCCTCCGACTTAACAAGACAGATAAAGCAGCAATTTTACTGCTTAAAGATTTCCCACGCAAATACACGTGAGTGTTTCGCTTCTGTAACGCTGTCTAGTGGATACACAGAAGTGTTACTTAGTAGGGGAAAAAAATATCAAAGCAGCTGGAAAAAAATCCAGAAACAATGGCTTGTATAAAATCTCACAGAATCTGGCTTTAAACGCTTCCCAGTACCTCATTAATACTGGTAGCAGCCATCCCGAAGCCAGTTCACAAAGAAACCTAAGAAACATGATCTGAACATTGTAAAAACCCTGAAAAGCTTGTTTCCAAAAATGCAATGTGGAACTTAAAATGCTGTCTGTATTTCTAGTAGCAAATTTACTAAGACACCAACCCAAATATTTAGCTTCATATGGTACAGCGTTTGCTATATAAATACCTGTCTGGAGCAGCAAGAGAAAAAAAAAAAAAAAAGGTTATTTTATGGAGAAATGATAAGTAAAGGAATTCACTGTTTGCTGTTTGCATTTGCCATGTATTCTCATGGACCAAAGAGTCTGCCAGCAAACGCAAAAATAGTATTACTGAAAATGAGATCCAGATCGACTTATCTTGGCGGTCAGAGTAAATGTGGGCTTTTCAAACCATAATTTCAAAATTTTCTGAAGCAATCATTCATCTGTACTTTTTTTTACAACGGAAATTATTAAATATGAAATTATTAAATATGAAAAGTGGCAAAGACAAGAAAAAAAAAAGCCCAGCGTTTATCTAAATGGTATAGTCATTCCTTACTTTTCCATAGGTCATATGCTCCTGAAATCATAAATTCACACCCTCGACCAACCTGAGAGATATCTCCAGAATTCAAAGTCAACTAAATTATCAGAGGGACCGAGGAATGTGAACCTAATTTTTTGAATATGGACAGGACATTTTAGTCCCTAAAAGTAGGATCTTTATTATATTTCCAGCACAACACGGGCCCTGATACATAGCAGACATACATGATCTGGGTACTATGCTGACTCCGCACGCCCGTCTAACACAGTATTTAGAACCGCTACAATGTTTTAATAGCAACGAAGAAGAACATGCTCACTATTTGAAAACAGAGCTTGAGGATGGAAACACGGAATTTGGGGAAAGCTTCAAGCCGTGATCCTTTCACCTCCAGGCAAGAGTGCTATGTTATATCTGCACTCCACGCCCAACTCTGGTACGTTGGACGACGTTTACCGATCCTTAAGATTTTTTTTCCCTTTAAAAAAAAACAAAACTCCTTATTGAATGCTGCTTCTGCTTTACGGTTTGGGTTTTTTGGCCCAGAGGCATGTGAGATCTCAGCTCCCCCCAGCCAGAGATGAACCCTGCACCCCACCCCACCCCCGCATTGGAAGGGAAAGTCCCAAGCGCTGAATTGCCGGTGGTAACTGATTCTGATTGATGGCATTTGAGGAGAAGACCTGTCTGTTGAAAAACAAAAATCTGCCAACAGAAAAAAAAAAAAAAAAAAAGCTTAAAAAAATAAAAAGAAAGTTTCCTGAGAGCAAAACCGCAGCCACATTCTCTGAAAGCTTTATGTATTTATTTTTCTTCTGCTGCGCTAAGACAGACACTGTTATTTCCATAGTCTTGCCACTTCCCCCCTCTACGTCTGCCAAAGTGAAAATGAAGGCAGATGGAGGTTTCTGAGTTTATACTTGACGAGGCATGTTGAGCAAGTCCTAGGCTCCTTGTCTCTTTAAAAAATGTGATTTCCTTACCCTTGTACATCATTAACGGGAGTGTTAAGTTGGTACTGCCACTATGGAGAAGAGAATGGAGGTTCTCTAGAAAACTAACCGTGCATCCGGATGTCCACAGAAGCACTATTTACGACCGCCAAGACGTGGAATTGACCCAAGTGTCCGCTGACAGATGAACGGATAAGGAAGATGTGGTACACACACACAGCGGAATAGTACTCAGCCATGAAAAAGAACGAAATCACGCCATCTGCAGCGACGTGGATGGGTCCAGAGACCATCATATTACGAGAGGCAAGTTAAAGACAAGGGTCATAAGATATCACGTACACGCAGAATCTGAAAGGTTATATAAATGAACTTACAAAACAGAAACAGGCTCACACAGATAGAAGACACACGTATGTTTGCCAAAGCGGAAGGGGAGGGAGGGATAAATTTAGAGATTATGATTCGCAGATACACAGTAGCATAGTAAAACAGAAAATAAGGACCCTATATATACTGAACTACATCCAGTATCCTGTAATATTGGAAAGGATACACACACACATATATATGTAATGATGTATAAAGGAAAAGAATCTGAGCAAGTATATATATGTTTGTGTGTATATATATTCAGTTAATATATATTCTTACACATATACTTTACAGATTTTTCCCATTTAAAGTTATTACATATTACATATATAGTATGTGTATATATATACATATATATATATATTCTTATATATCTATTCTTACACATGCACACACACATATATACAGCTACATATATATTCTTATGTACCTATTCTTATACACACACACGTATATATACACACTTTTCCAGATTTTTTTCCATTATAGGTTATTACATATTCCATATATGTGTGTGCATGTATATTTATATATTCAGTTACATATATATTCTTATATATACTGTTACACATATATATACACTTTTCACATTTGCCCAATATAGATTATTACATATTACATATATGTGTATATATATTCAGTTACATATATATTCTTATATATACTGTTATACATATATATACACATTTCACATTTTCCCAAGATAGATTATTACATATGTGTGTATATATATTCAGTTACATATATACACACATATGCATACTTTTCAGATTCTTTTCCATTATAGATTATTACATATACATATGTGTACACACATATATATTCAGTTACATATATGTTCTTATATATATACTTTTTCAGATTCTTTTCCACTATTGGTTATTACATATTACATATACGTGTCTATATATATATATATTCAGTTACATATATTAAGGATATAATTATATATATATATTCTTTTACATATATAAGAATATACATATAGTGTATATATGTTATGTACATAACTGAATAGATGTACACTTTTCAGGTTCTTTTTCATTATAGGTAATTACAAGATACTGGATACAGTTCAATATCTGTTAGGCCCTTCTTGTTTATTTTATAAACAATAGTAGAGCTGATTTACAATGTTTCAAGTGCAGACCTAAGTGCTTCAGTTACATATATATCCTTTTATATATATATTCAGCTACATAAGTGTTCTTTTACATATATTCAGTTACATGATATACTCTTTTACATTCAGCTACATATATTCTTTTATATATATATGTATTCTGCTACACATAAATCCTTATATATACATTCAGTTCAATTCAGTTCAGTCTCTGTCGTGTCTGACTCTCTGTGACCCCATGGACCGCAGCACGCCAGGCCTCCCCGTCCATCACCAACTCCCGGAGCTTACTCAAACTCATGTCCGTCGAGTCGGTGATGCCATCCAACCATCTCATCCTCTGTCGTCCCCTTCTCCTCCCGCCTTCAATCTTTCCCAGCATCAGGGTGTTTTCTAACCAATCAATTCTTCTCATCAGGTGGCCAAAGTATTGGAGTTTCAGCTTCAACGTCAATCCTTCCAATGAATATAAACTGAATATATGTATTCAGTTACATATATATTCTTTGACATATATATATGTAACTTAATCACTTTGCCATACACTGGAAACATTATAAATCAGCTCTACTTCAATAAAAAATAAAAATTAAAGAAAAAACAACCACCAACGTGATCTCTTCCTGTAGAAGGTCGATTAATGTAAACTCTGAGATCCATCCTGGCCACCTCACAAAGAATGCCCCGTTCCAACAGCCCTCCCCTCCATCTAAACTGAAAACATCAAACGGTCTCTTCTGCTCCTGGTCGGGAAAGCATTCTTCAACTGTCCTCCCGTGAAGGATCACCAGAGGAACGCATCTTTTAGTGTTACCCCCCAGAAATAACTTGGCAGCGGAAGACGTGGAAGAGAAAGCTGAATTTGCTGACGATGGCGTGTGGGCTCCAAAGAGCGATGATTTGTCTCTGAGGTCTGGCAGTGCGCTTGAGGAGGTCAACTCTCTTGTTTACATGCTTTAGAGTTTGTGTGATCACACAGTTCATACAACAGCTGCTAGAGGGACACGGGTAGTTCTTTGGGAGCTTTATCATCAGCATGGATGTTGACGTACGAGGCTCCGAGGAAGAGGAAGGGGCTCATTCAGAAAAAGCAACTCCAGCCTTGTTCCACCGACAAAAGCTCTGGACTGTCTGTGACTCACGGGCGCCACTCATACTTCTTGTGACATCGCTTCTCTTGGGCGGCAGCAAGATGAAGTGTGTCTGAAAGGCTGTGAATTGTCTAAGCTTATGTTGCTACTGCTGTTCCGTTGCCAAGTCGTGTCCGACTCTTTGAGACCCCGTGGGCTGCAGCACACCAGGCTTCCCTGTCCGGCACCAACTCCCGGAGTGTGCTCAAACTCAGGTCCATCGCGCCGGCGATGCCATCCAACCATCCCATCCACTGCCATCCCCTTCTCCTCATGCCTTCAATCTTTCCCAGCATCAGAGTCTCAGCTTACACTCTCTGCATAACCCAAGTTGTCAGCAACGCCGGGGGTGTTCCTTTCCTGCAGCTGTCATGACAAAAAGACTGTAAGAGGGGTTTGCGAGAGAATGAAAGGTTATTCCCTTGCAGTTGTGGAACACAGAAGTCCAAGATCAAGGGGTTGGAAGGCTTGGTTTCCTCCAGAACTTCTTGGGAAGAATGTGGTCCAGCACCCAGCCACCCTCTCACTTCCCTCCGCATCCCTCTCACCACACCGCATCCATGAGCTGATGGTGGCCGCAGGCAATCTGTGGCGTTCCTTGCCTTGTAGACGTCATCACTGCCATCTCTGTTTCCATAGTTACACACCTTTCTAAGCCATCTCCTCTGTCTTTTTTGTAAAATCCAGAAGTGCACCATTTTTTGTTGGTGTTGCTAACTTTTTGTATTGTACTGGGGGCTTCCCTGCTGGCTCAGACAGTAAAGAATCTGCCTGCAATGCAGGAGACCCTGGTTCGATCCCCGGGTGGAGAAGATCCCCTGGAGGAGGGAATGGTAACCCACTCCGGTATTTCTGCCTGGAGAATCCCATGGACAGAGGAGCCTGGTGGGCTACTGTCCGTGGCATCACAGAGTCAGACACAACTTTACTTTGCCAACACAGGTCCGTCTAGTCAAAACTGTGGCTTTTCCAGTGATCATGTATGGATGTGAGAGTTGGATCATAAAGAAAGCAGAGTGCGGAAGAATTGATGCTTTGGAACTGTGGTGTTGGAGAAGACTCTTGAGAGTCCCTTGGACTGCAAGGAGATCCAACCAGTCCATCCTAAAGGAAATCAGTCCTCAATATTCATTGGAAGGATGGATGCTGAAGCTGAAGCTTCATTTCTTTGGCCACGTCATGCGGAGAGCTGACTCATTTGAAAAGACCCTGATGATCGGAAAGATTGAAGCCGGGAGGAGAAGGGGACGACAGAGGATGAGATGGTTGGATGGCATCACCGACTCGATGGGCAAAGGTTTGAGCAAGCTCCGGGAGTTATTGATGGACAGGGAGGCCTGGCGCGCTGCAGTCCACGGGGTCGCAAAGAGTCGGACACAACTGAGCAACTGAATTGAGTGAAGCAACCAACGCACGTAGCCAATTAACAACGCTATGGTGGTTTCAGATGGACAGCAAAGGGACTCAGTCATATACATGCATCTATTCATTCTCCCCCAAACCCGCGCCCCACCCCATTCAGGCGCCCACACGACATTGAGCAGAGTTCCCCGTGCTGTGCCACGGTAGGTCCTCGCTGATTATCTATTTTTAAAGAAATTCCTTATATGAGAATCAAAAAAGAAATGGTGCAAATGAGCTTACTCACAAAACAGAAAGAGACTCACTGAACTAGAGGATGAGCTTATGGTTACAAGTGGGGAAGGGTGGGGAGAAGGGCTAGTCAGGGAGTCTGGGATGGACATGGGGATTTACTGCTGGATTTACCACGGAGAACCAGCAAGGACCTGCTGGACAGCTCAGGGAACTCTGCTCAATACCCTGTAATAACCTCATGGTCACCAGGGGGAATGATGGGGGACGGGATAGTCAGGGAGTCTGGGATGGACATGGACACACTGCTGGATTTAACATGGAGAACAAGCAAGGACCCGCTGGACAGCACAGGGAACTCTGCTCAATACTCTGTAATAACCTGATGGTCACCAGGGGGAAGGATGGAGGAAGGGATAGTCAGGGAGTCTGGGATGGACATGGACACCCTGCTGTATTTACCATGGAGAACCAGCAAGGACCTGCTGGACAGCACAGGGAACCCTGCTCAATACTCTGTAATAACCTGATGGTCACCAGGGGGAAGGATGGAGGAAGGGATAGTCAGGGAGTCTGGGATGGACATGGACACACTGCTGTGTTTCATATGGAGAACCAGCAAGGACCTGCTGGACAGCACAGGGAACTCTGCTCAATGTCACGTGGCAGCCTGGATGGGAGGGGAGTCTGGGGGAGCATGGATGCGTGTCCACGTATGCCTGAGTCCCTTCGCTGTCCACCGCAAACCATCACTACGTTGTTAATCAGCTATGTTGTTTTCCAGTCGCTCAGTTATCTCCGACTCTCTGCGACCCCGTGGACTGCAGCACACCAGCCCTCCCTGCCCTTCACCACCTCCCGGAGCTTGCTCAAGCTCATGTCCATCGAGTCAGTGACGCCACCCAACCATCTCATCCTCTGTCACTCTCTTCTCCTCTCGGCTACACCCCAACACAACATGAGAAGTTTTTTAAAACAGACACAAACAGTTCAATAAGAGGTGATGGACATCCATATGAAAACAACTATGGAGGAAATGAGAACCAGAAAGGTCCCTGGGCTCTCTCCACGTCACCTGGCAATATCTGTCTCCATTTAACAGAGACTGCAGGCTTCCCTGGTGGCTTAGAGGGTAAAGCGTCTGCCTGCAACGCGGAAGAACCGGGTTCGACCCCTGGGTCGGGAAGATCCCCTAGAGAAGGAAATGGCAACCCACTCCAGTACTCTTGCCTGGAAAATCCCATGGACGGAGGAGCCTGGTCGGCTACAGTCCAGGGGGTCACAAAGAGTCGGACACGACTGAGCGGCAACAGACGAGAGAGAACGCAGGATGAAGCAGAAAGCACAGGAATGGCCCAGCAGTCGTTCGGAACGTTACACACAAACGCTTTGTTAAACTGCTCATGACCCCCGTCGACCAGCCCTGCTCTCCACCGTCGGCCGCAATGTACTTTGGCAGCACCAAAATACACTTGAGATTTCTCATGGAAAAAGTGAGTGTAGAAAAGGTACAGCGTCATCCAACTCAAGAAACGGTCTATCTGTTACGAGAGATCTTGCCCATGAAGATAAACACATGAATGCTGGTCAACAGGAATGGGTTCAGCAGTTATTATCTTACGAAACACCGGGGTGCATCCTTATCACTGGTTGTTGTTATAGTTCGGGATCAGTCATGTCCGACTCTTTGTGACCCCATGGACCGCAGCACGCCAGGCCTCCCTGTCCATCACCAACTCCCGGAGTTGAGTCAAACTCTTGTCCATCGAGTCGCTGATGCCATCCAACCATCTCATCCTCTGTCGTCCCCTTCTCCTCCCGCCTTCAATCTTTCCCTGCATCAGGGTCTTTTCCAATGACTCACTTCTTTGCATCAGGTGACCAAAGTATTGGACCTTTAGCATCAGCCCTTCCGATGAATAATCAGGGTTGATTACCTTTAGGAAACCAGAACTAGATTGGTTACCAAGATTTTGTAGGCTGAGCGAATCCACCTCATTATGGTGGAAGCCTCATGTTCAAGAAAAATCGCAAATGGGGTGCATCAAGTTTTGTTTAAGATTTAACTCCAGTCTTGAAACTTGCCTGCCAAGTTTTGAGACCTCTAAATGACACAAAGAGACATAAAATGCTGGTTGCCTAATATCAGAGAAGAGACATCTGTGATGAGTCACGGATTGACCTATCTTGTTATAGGATTCTTACAAGGATAACCGTTCATTAGCTCTAATTAGATGCTTATCAGTGAGACATATGCATCCTCAGAGTGTCCAAACACAGATGGAGTCCCTGCTGCTTGCCATGTGGATTTCTCTCTGATAAGATCCTAGGTGACTCCGCAGGGCATAAAGTCTGCTGTGGTTTGAAATGTAAGTCACATAGACACTGGGGGTGCTGAGGCATACATTAGAAGCTCTTGCAATATTTGTGGGTGCACTCGATCCTAAAAGAAATCAGTCCTGAATATTCATGGGAAGGACTGATGCTGAAGCTGAAGCTCCAGTACTTTGGCCACCTGATGTGAGGGGCTGACTCCTTGGAAAAGCCCCTGATGCAGGGAACGACTGAAGGTGGGAGGAGAAGGGGGCGACAGAGGATGAGATGGTTGGATGGCATCACCGACTCGATGGACATGAGTTTGAGCAAGCTCTGGGAGTTGGTGAAGGACAGGAAGGCCTGGCATGCGGCAGTCCATGCAAAGAGTTGGACACGACTGAGTGACTGAACTGAACCGGTACAGTGTCTGGGGCCCCAGGTGGCTCTGGGGGGTAAACGCTCCCCCCAACAATGCTAGAGACACAGGCAGACGTGGGTTCGATCCCTGGGTCGGGAAGATCCCCGGAGGAAGGCATGGCAACCCACTCAGTATTCTTGCCTGGAGAATCCCATGGACAGAGGAGCCTGGAGGGCCATACAGTCCACAGGCTCTCGAAGAGTTGGACACGACCCAAGCAACTGAGCACGCTTAAAGATTCATTCATTAGATGCTCACTGATAAGCATCTAATTAGAGCTAATGAACTGTACTGCTTAAAGATTCTAGGTGCTGTGAGTCTCTCAGCTGAATAGACTGCGATGACTATTTCTAGCAGACTCTGCAAAAACGTGTTATCTGGCCTTTTCTATCTGGACTTGACATGCAATTACAAACTGTCCATCTTTCGAAGTTAAAAGAACTCTGGGGTCTAGGGGAGTTAAGTCTGAGATGCATGGGGAGGTTAAAACAGGTGCTTGACAAAACCAAATGAGACCACACCCTTCACACACACACGTGTAGCTCGTGGCACTGGATTGGGAAGCCGGCGGTTTCATTTCTGGAAAAGAAGCGAGGAATCCTCTTTTGCCCGAGGTGGTCACCTGTGTCATTTTAAAATTCGGCCGAGTTTGAATTTTTTTTTCTTATTTTATTGCTTCATCGAAGGATAGTTGATGTACCACGTTGTATTAGCTTTGGGTGCACAGAAAAGGGATTCGGTTATACATATATATATATATATATATATATATATATATATATATATATATATGCATATTTGCTTCCGTATTATTTTCCATCATAGGGGATTACACGGTATTGATTATGGTTCCCCGTGCTATGCAGTAGGTCTGTTTATTTCATTAATATATATATAGTCGTGTGTCTCTGCTAATTCAAAACTCCTAATTCTCCCCCTCCTTTTGTCATCTGGTAACCATACGCTTGTTTTCTATGTGTCTGCTTCTGTTTTATAAGTTCTTTTATATTATTTTTTAAAAATTCCACATATGGGAGAAGGAAATGGCAACCCACTCCAGTATTCTTGCCTGGAAAATCCCATGGACGGAGGAGCCTGGTGGTCTGCAGTCCATGGGGTCGCAAGAGTCGGACACAGAGGCTAAACCAGCACCACCGATTTGTTTTTTGGAACTAAAAGTGTCCATCAAAGTGACAGCACTTCAAAGATTTAATTGGAAAGTGTTTTAAATTGGCTTTTTTAAACGATGGAGACAGAGAGAGAGACAAAGAGACAGAGGTCTCCATCAGTAAGTCTCACCTAATGGGCAATGGAGGTTTTCTGGGCAAAGTCTCTGTAAATAGTAGCTTCATTTGCTACCTAAAATATCATTGCATTTAGTGGTATAAAGATTGTATTTTATTTTCAACCAAATTTAATATAGTTAGTGACTAGAACTAATATTAACAATTGACACTAAATATTTTCCTGGAATTTAAAAAAAAAGAAAAAAATTCCACATATAAGTGATATCACATGCTATTTGTCTTTCTGAGTCTGACCCACTTCACTTAGCAACGATCATCTCTAGGTCCAGCCAGATTGCTGCAAATGACATTGTTTCACTGTCTTTGACGGCTGAGAAGCAACCTGTGTCCATCGATATATGAATGGATTAAAAAAAAAAAAAGGTGCAGTATGTTTATATGGTTAATTATTAATATTAGTTAATATTAATTAATTAACTTAAATATAAGTTAATTTATATAAATATAAATAATTTATATAATTTATAATATACATTATATTTATATATTATATATAAAGTTTATAATAAATATAAACTTAAATATTAACTTAATATAAATTAATTAACTTAAATATAAGTTAATATTACTCAGCCGTAACAAAGGAATGAAATAAGCCTCCACATTCTTTACCTGAACATTTATACGGTGGAATATTATTCAGCCGTAACAAAGGAATGAAATAAGGCCCTGCGTTCTTTGCCTGGCCATCTATGCCTTGGAATATGACTCAGCCCTAACAAAGGAATGAAATAAGACTGCGTTCTTTACCTGAGCATTTATACCTTGGAATATGACTCAGCCATAACAAAGGAATGAAATAAGGCCCTGCATTCTTTTCGTGAACTGGGCATGTCACAGGAGTGGGGGGACCCCCTTCCCGAGTCCGAGAGTGGGATCTCGCCTGACGCTCAGAAAAGAATTGTCCGAGAAGACACAGCAGCTGCCCAAGCAGAGACGTGATTGGGAAGGGGCGCCCGGATGGAGACCCGCGAGCGTCAGAAGCCCCGGAGAAACGTCTCTGCCTCCTGGCTCACAGCCCCAGGTTTTACGGAGATGAGATTACTTTCTGGGTTTTCTCCGCCCCGTCATTCTGACCCGGGGTACATGCATCGCTCGGCCAAGAAGGATGCCCGAGAGAAGGATTCTGGGAAATGCTGAGACACGTGGCATCTCCTTCTGACCTTTCCCGAACTCTCCCGGTAGGGGGATGGCTTGTCGGGTCCGAGCTCCTTCCCAGGAAGACCTCCCGTCGTAAAATTAACGCACACACACGATCACCACGGTGCCCGGCCAGCGGATTCGGCCAGCGTGCATCCCTGAGACAGGAACACAGATTTTTATGAACCTCGCAGCCCCGAGGGGGCGACCAGTTCCTCCAAACTACGTGACCGTAACGGGGAGATGGAAAAGGTGTTGCTTCCTCAGCCGTGAAGGCAGAAGAACACAGGGAAACCTCCTGGGGCCCTTTAGGAATTTTGGTGTGGCATCAAGGCTGTCTGCATTCTGCATTGTCTGGCCAACTTGGCTGCATCCTTTCACTTTTTTTTTCAGATCCTTCACTTAATCCATATTTGGATGTTGCCAGTGATGTTTCAGGAAGACTGTAGAATATTATTAGAACGCACATATTTCGCAGCGAAAATCATACCTTTTGTTTGTTAACACATTGTAAGATGCATGCATGCACGCACTCACACACACACACATTATGAAGGTTAATTTTCTGTGTCTTGACTGGCCCACAAAGTGCCCAGATATTTGGTAAAACATGATTCTGCCTGTGTCTGGTAGAGAGTGTTTCTGAATGAGATTCACATTTTTTAAATTTTTCACACTGAAGTGCAGTTTATTTATAATGTTGCCATCCCCCGTGGCTCAGACGGTACAGAATCTGCCTGCAATGCAGGACGGCTGGGTTCTATCCCTGGATCAGGAAGACGGATCCCTGGAGGAGGGCATGGCAACCCACTCCAGTGTTCTTGCCTGGAGGATCCCATGGGCAGAGGAGCCTGGCGGGGCCATAAAGAGTCAGACACGACTGAGTGATGAACATTTTCATTTTCACTGGAGTTTCATAGTTGATTTACAATGTTGTGTTAGCTTCCAGCGTACAGCAAAGTGGTTCAGTTACACATCTATGCTCTTTCAGATTCTTTCCCACTAACGGGTTATTACAGGATATCGAACGTAGCTCCCCGTGGCCTACAGTAGGGCCTGTGGGATGAGATTAACACTGGAGCCGGGAGACAGAGTCAAGCAGACTGCCCTCCCCAGGGCGGGTGGGCCTGGTCCGACCAGTTGACGGCCTGCTCCAACAGGGCAGGGACACACGCCTATGGATCTGGGCACTGGGGCAGAGGAGGATGTGATCCAAGACTCCATGGAGGAACCTCTTGTGCTCCTCCCGCAGGGGATGTGGGTTGGATCCCTGGTTGGGGAAAACGTCACATGCCACGCCGCGACCTAGCCTGTGCGTCCAGCTATCAGCCCAGGCACCCAGAGCCGCTGCCACACAACCAGAGAAACCACGGGAATAAGAAACGCACGCACCACAGTGAGAAACCCGTGCACCCACTCACCACAACCAAGAGTCGCTCCCGCTCGCCACGACCGCAGAGAGCCCCCAAACGGCAGCAAAGAGCCAGCGCAACCAAAAACAAATAAAAATTATAAAAGAAACATAAAATAGAATCCACGAGGGCGTGGCTTGTATCTTGAGCCAACTCGCTTCACGTCTGTACCACATGCCATTCTGCAATCATTTCACACTCGGCATATCCCACCCTGCCGCCCACAAACACACGGGTGGATTGCAGGTTTCAATATCAGAGACGTGACTCCGAGAACAGGCTAACACGTGGACAGACAGGCAAGGGATTCTCCAGAGTTGCTACCCATGAGGGCAACTTCTGGGTCATCTTCAGCTTTGCAAGATGTCGCCCAGCGGACTTCCAAAGCGATTGTACCAACGCACAGTCCTGGCGGCAAGGGACGAGAGCTATCACCGTTTGCACAAGCACCAGCAGAGGGTTTGGACCCAAGGGCAGAGGGCTTGCCTGCTGACTCAGAGGGTAAAGAATGAGCCTGCAACACAGATGACCTGGGTTCGATCCCTGGGCCGGGAAGACCCCCTGGAGAAGGGAACAGCCACGAACTCCAGCCTTCTTGCCTGGAGAATCCCCCTTGGACAGAGGAGCCTGAAGGGCTTACAGTCCACGGGGTCGCAAAGAGTCGGACACGAACGACCAGCTAACACGTTCATTTTCACAGTCGCTGCTCACTGATAGCATGCTCAGTGACACCACACCAAGATGAGCATCTCAGCTTGAGGACACATCCCACCTGCTCTTAAGGGTTCGACGTGTCTTGTGTGGTGACGTTCCGGCCAGGGGAAGGATGCACTCCGTGGAAACCTCCCGTGGGTGGTAAGCGTGCATGTGTTTCAGCTGTTTCAGCTGGATGGCGTTCAAGCAACAGACACACAAACACCAACAGCAAGGAAGCAACAAATGAAAACAGGGGGGACCTTGGGAGGCAGGTGTTGAAGATGGCACAGGACCAGTTTGGCAAGGATGCTGGGCCTGTCACTCACCACTTGGAAGCAATCGACCCAAGCAGGAACACCTGGAGCGGATGAGTCATTGAAACGAGAAGTCGGCTGCGACTTACTGCGGTAAGTTGACAAAATTCTGGGGCGTCTTTGTCAAAGCAGTTGGCATCACTCTCACCAAGACAGCCCCTGACGTCTTAAGTGGTTCCATCTCTTGGGCTTTGCTGGTGGTTCAGCGGGTAAAGAATCTGCCTGCAAGGCAGGAGACCCGGGTTCAGTCTCTGGGTTGGCAAGATTCCCTGGAGGACGAAATGACAACCCACTCCAGTATTCTGCCCTGGAGAATCCCATGGATTGAGGAGCCTGGTGGGCTAGAGTCCATGGGGTCGCAGAGAGTCAAACATGACTGAGCGACTCACGCCTTCTTTTCCTGCACCTCCAAAGATAGCAAGCTGCATCCCAAAGAAAGTGTCTCATTTTCAAACATGACTGGTTCACTTTTCCATGGGTTACTCACCTACGTGAGTCCTCTTTTGGGAAGCCTGATTCTGCTTCTCCTTTGCTCACCTAGAAAATGTAAAATAAATGTAAGGAAACATGAAAATATGCACATTGTTGGTGTTGTTTAGTCTCTAAGTCCTGTCCGACTCTTTGCAACCCCGTGGACTGTAGCCCACCAGGCTCCTCTGTCCATGGGGATTCTCCAGGCAAGAATACTGGAGTGTGTTGCCATGCCCTCCTCCAGGGGATCTTCCCAACCCAGGGATCACACCTGGGTCTCCTGTATTGCAGGTGGATTCTTTCCTATCTGAGTCACTAGGGTCTGTGTGCATATAAATATATCGTAGACTTCTAAAGCTATCCTATGCAGCTGGTGTAGGAGCAGGCGTACATAAACATATATACCAATTTGGGGCAATTTTACAGCATTTAGCTCTTTCATATCTGGGGTTTTTAGAACTTCTAGGGAGCACCATGTCCAGGATAAATGGATTTGTACCCTGACTCTGAAGGACACTCGACTGGTGTACAGAATTTTCTGTGGGTATCCATGTACCTTTGTTGCTGAGGATGTTTTTGTTCACTCGCTCAGCCATGCCCACCTCTTTGTGACCCCACAGACTGCAGTACGCCAGGCCTCCCTGTCCATCACCATCTCCCAGAGCTTGCTCAAACTCACGTCCATCCAGTCGGTGATACCATCCAACCATCTCATCTTCTGTCGTCCCCTTCTCCTCCCGCCCTCAATGTTTCCCAGCATCAGGGACTTTTCCAATGAGTCAGTTCTTCGCATCAGGTGGCCAAAGAATCAGAGCGTCAGCATCAGTTCTTACAGTGAATATTCAGGGCTGATCTCCTTTAGGATGGACTGGTTGGATCTCCTTGCAGTCCAAGGGACTCTCAAGAGTCTTCTCCAACGCCCCTGGGGGCTTCGATTATCCTCGGAGACCCCTGGCTGGTGAGAAGAGGCAGCTTCCTTTCTCTGTCCAACGGGCATCTGTGAAACAGCTTGACTTGTAATGAATGCAAAACCATCTCAGCGAGAGGAAAAAAATAGAACCTTAAAAAAAAAAAAAAAAAAAAAAGGGATTTCAGTTCCGGATGCTCTGATCTCCTGACAATCTGAGACCTGAAGTCATAGACTGATCATCCCACTCGGCGTCTGAGGTTTCGACGTCTCCATAAAAAGTCACTGATCCTGACCTCCCAGTTCACAGACCACAGGTATTAAGGATGTTTGCACAAGACGAGGCTGCCAGAAAACTCACACACGTGTGCAGCGGACTTGGCTCGGATGCGGGAAAAAGAGGCTGTCTAAACACGGCCCCCTCACATGCTGCAGAGGGCCAACCGTTGCTGAAACAGTTGGAGTCCCTTCGTGGAGCTCACAGGAGGTACGCCTGCCGCAGAACCACATGGGTTCTGGGTGCTGTGCTGTGCTGGGCTTTGTCCAAGCAGCCTGGGACACGGAGCCAGTAACTTTCAGTCCTCTCTTGTCCAGGCAGGCAAGTGGGAAGGGGTCACCTGCCTGCAAGTGGCAGACGGTGGGAGGTCTGGGCCTCCGAAATCATGGGAGCCAACTACTCAGAAGAGATTCCATCTCTCTCTGTAGACGGATGGATGGATATGACGGATGGATGGATAGATATGATGGATAGATGGATGGATGGATGGATGGATAGATAGAGATGATGGATAGACAAGATATGATGGATAGATGTATAGGTAGATATGATGGATGGATGGATGGATAAATATGATGGATGGATGGATAGATACATAAAAAGACAGCTAGATAGATGATAGGTTGGTGTTGCAAGTTGTGTCTGACTCTTTGCAACCCCATGGACTGCAGCACGCCAGGCCTCCCTGTCCATCACAGTCTCCCGGAGCTTGCTCAAACTCAGGTCCATCGAGTCAGTGATGCCATCCAACCATCTCATCCTCTGTCGTCCCCTTCTCCTCCGGCCCTCAATCTTTCCCAAGCATCAGGGTCTTTTCTAATCACTCGGGTCTTTCCATCAGGTGGCCAAAGAATCGGAGTTTCAGATGAGTCCTTCCAATGGATATTCAGGACTGATTTCCTTTAGGATGGACTGGTTGGATCTCCTTGCAGTCCAAGGGACTCTCAAGGGTCTTCTCCAACACCACAGACGGCGGACTGATGTCAATGTCTGGCAAAACCACTACAATATTGTAAAGTAAGTAGCCTCCAATTAAAATTAATTAATTAATTAACATTGTAAAAAATTAATTAATTAAAAAAAAGCATCTATTCTTCAGTGCTCAGCTTTCTTCATGGTCCAACTCTCACATTTGTACATGACTACTAGAAAAACTCTAGCTTGACTATACAGACCTTTGTCTGCAAAGTGACGTCCTAGCATTTGAATACGCTGTCTGGGTTTGTTGTAGTTTTCCTTCCTGGGAATTTCAGCAGAAACCTTAAGAAACAAGTAGTTGCTCCTTGTTTGTGGCACTGGGATGACACCTTTTCCTGCGGAAGTCTCGTATGGAGGACTCTACAGACGTCATCCCCTGATGCTTTTCCACCTTTGGGGACACCTCGTCTGCAACGCTTACGCCACCCCTGACAGACCCCATCTGTTGCCATCAACAGGCATGTCCCTAAAGAAATCCCCTTTTCCCTGTATTAGTCATGTTAGTTGCTCAGTTGTGTCCGACTCTTTGCAACTCCATGAAATTAAAAGACGCTTGCTCCCTGGAAGGAAAGTTATGACCCACCTAGACAGCATATTAAAAAGCAGAGACATCACTTTGTCGACAAAGGTCCGTCTAGTCAAGGCTATGGTTTTTCCAGTGGTCGTGTATGGATGTGAGATTTGGACCATAAAGAAAGCTGAGCGCTGAAGAACTGATGCTTTTGAACTGTGGTGTTCATTGGAGGGATTGATGTTGAAGCTGAAACTCCAATACTTCAGCCATCTGATGCAAAGAGTTGACTCACTGGAAAAGACCCTGATGCTGGGAGAGATTGAGGGTGGGAGGAGAAGGGGACGACAGAGGATGAGATGGTTGGATGGCATCACCGACTCGATGGACATGAGTTTGGGTAGACTCTAGGAGTTGGTGAAGGACAGGGAGGCCTGGCGTGCTGAGGTTCATGGGGTCTCAAATAGTCAGACACGAATGAGTGACTGAACTGGACTAGACTGTAGCTTGCCTGGTTCCTCTGTCCGTGGGATTCTCCAGGCAGGAATCCTGGAGTGGGTTGTCATGCCCTCCTCCAGGGGATCTTCCCGACCCAGGGACTTTTCCCCTGTCAGTAGCATCACACAGCCATACTCTGCACAGCTTTCACGGGTGTGAGTCATCTCCTTTTGGAAGCCTCGGTCCGTCCCTCTTCCTCCCTCAGAGCATCCAGGCCACCGTGCCCGCTCCCTGCCAAACTCCCACAAATGGAGATAATCCTAATTGCTACATGGATTACCGTAAATTCCCATTTCGCAAGAACTTAAACCCGGAGGGCAGCCCTGGAGCCCAGAGGGACGGCATCGTGGGTGATTTAGGAGCGGCATTAAGGAGGTGATTGATGGGGAGACATCTCCAAGCAGGGAGCTGAGAGGATGCAGGCGGGATTGTGGAAGCGGCTGTGGCGTCAGGAAGGAGACAAAACATGAAGCGCAAGCATCGTCTCTAGGGTTCGTGGGCGTCTCGGGTCCCAGAGACGAGATATGTAGGTATTAGATGATAGGTAGGTAGGCAGATAGGTAGATAGCAGATAGATCCATGTGAGAGGTAGACAGACAGACAGGTAATAAGACAGATGATAGGTAGATATGATAGGTAGGTAGATGGGCTTCCCTGGAAGCTCAGTTGGTAAAGAATCAGCCTGCAATGCAGGAGACCCCAGTTCAATGCCTGGCTCGGGAAGATCCCCTGGAGAAGGGATAGGCTACCCACTCCAGTATTCTTGGGCTTCCCTTGTGGCTTAGACGGTAAAGAATCTGCCTGCAATGTGGGAGACCTGGGTTCGATCCCTGAGTTTCGAAGATCCCCGGGAGGAGGAAATGGCAACCCACTCCAGTATTCTGGCCTGGAGAATCCCATGGACAGAGGAGCCTGGCGGGCCACAGTCCATGGGGTCACAAAGAGTTGGACGCAGCTAAGCATACCCAGACACAAAGGTAGACAGACAGACACACAGATTAGATTAGATAGACAGACAGATAGATAGATAAGACATATGGTAGCTAAGATGATAGATATGATAGGTAGGTAGACAGACAAACAGACCCACAGACAGATAGATAAGATAAATGACAATTAAGGTGAATAACAGGTATGATACACAGGTGAAGTGAAATGAAAGTCACTCAGTCGTGTCTGACTCTTTGCGACCCCGGTGGACTATACCGTCCATGGAGTTCTCCAGGCCAGAATACTGGAGTGGGTAGCCTTTCCCTTCTCCAGGAGATCTTCCCAACCTAGAGACTGAACCCAGGTCTCCCCCATCAGTAAAGAAATCCAGGGAGATTCTTTACTAGCTGAGCCACACGGGAAGCCCAATACACAGGTAGGTAGGTATTCATAGATAGGTAGACAGACAAATAGAGAGATAGATGGATAGATAGATAGATGCTAGGCAAGATGACAGATAGATGTGGTAGGTGGGTAGTTCGGTAGATAAGATAGATGATAGATAAGACAGATGATAGACAGATAGATACAATAGGTAGGGAGGTAGAGAGACATACAGACAGATAGAGAAGAGAGACCGATAAGATAGATGATAGAAAAAAAAAAAGATAGATGATAGATAAGACAGATGATAGACAGATCGATACACTAGGTAGGGAGGTAGATAGACAAAGAGACAGATAGAGAAGAGAGACCGACAGATAGAGACAAAGGGAGAATCATCAACACACACCAGAGGTCACACCCCCTCTTGGTGTAAGCAGGTGTCATCTCCTGCTAATAAGGCAAGATGGGCTCTCCTCCCAGAGTCTCAACGACGAGAACATCACCTCCTAGGTGCAGGCAGCCGTTGGTAGTCATTCCAGATACAAGAGGGAGGGGCTGGGGGAAAAGAACCATCGGTTTCCTACAACTCCTATAAGTGAAAGCCGCTCAGTCATGTCCAACCATCTGCGACCCCAGGGACTGCAGCCCCGCCAGGCTCCTCTGTCCAGGGGATTCTCCAGGCACGCATACTGGAGTGGGTTGCCATGCCCTCCTCCAGGGGAATCTTCCCGACCCAGGGGGAGGGAACCCACGTCTCCTGCATGGACAGGTGGATGCTTTACCCCCGAGCCACCGGGGACGTCTTGTAGATCAAACTTAGAAACCTGATGCGTTAAAAATTCTCAGTTTGCTGGCACACCCACTTCAGCAGAACTGATGACACCCCCTTGCCCCCACCACCACCATAAATAGGAATGACACCTCTGAAAGCAACCCCTAGTCCCCGTGAGCGAGGGGGCTTCACACCACCTCCTACTGCGTCTCGCCTGCCCGCAGGAGACGACCACGTGCTTCTCGTTTGCTCCTGGAAGAAAAACGTCTCCAGGCTGTTAGTAACGGAGCTCCAGGCTTTCCACACGGAAAGGATGATCTGGAGCTCCAACGCGTTTGGAAAATCACTCTCAAGGCTGACCTCGCCCGTCGTCGACGTCTTCTGGCAGAGGGTGTTCCAGTTCCGCTCGGCAGACACACCAGACCGACGTGGAAGGCTGTGTGCTCTCCGCCGACGCGGAGGAGCGCCGACCTGGATCTGAAGGTTGAGTGTCTGTTTCCAGTTCTCTGCCGGTGACCTGCCTCGATCCCTCGGCATTTCCAGAGCCTCCCGGTTCCCAGGCAACAGCCCGGGCAGGGCGGGTGTCTGGATGGACAAGGACTTCCCGGAGGGTCAGAGTTCAGCAATCAAGGACCAGAAGGGTTCAGGAGACATCATGGTTCCATTCTGAGAGCACGTTTGCAAAGGCTGTCCCTCCTCATGGTCACCTTCACGCTCGCTTTTCAAACCTGGTGTGCATCCGGAAAAAAAGGGCACGCTGATTCGAAAAGATAACACGCGCCTCGATGTTCACGGCAGCACGGTGTACAACAGTGAAAACACGGAAGTTAGCACCTGAGTGTCCATCAGCAGATGAAGGGATTAGGAAGATGTGGTGCATATGTGCGGTGGAATATTACGCAGCCGTGAAAAAGAACAGAGTCACGCCATCCGCGGCAACGTGGGTCAACCTAGGGAATATCACACTACGTGAAGGCAGACAGAGAACGACAAATACTCTACGTTGTCACTTAAATGCGGAATCTAAGAAGGAAATAAAACAAATGAACAAATATGCCAACACAGAAAGAGACCCACAGATATTGCCAGTGGGGAGAGGGAAGGGGTAAAGGCAAGATAGCTGATGGGGAATACAAGGGACAAGCTACTATGTACAAAATAGATAAGTTAGAAGGATACATTGTACTTGCAATAATACGCTAAAGGATGCGCTAAAGGGGAATAGAGGCAATATTTTATAATAACCTTAAATGGAGTGTGAAAGTGAAAGTGAAGTTGCTCAGTCATGTCTGACTCTTTGCAAACCTGTGGACCGTAGCCCACCAGGCTCCTCCGTCCATGGTATTCTCCAGGCCAGGAGTGGGTTGATATTTCCTTCTCCAGGGGATCTTTCCAACCCAGGGGTCGAACCCAGGTCTCCCGCATTGCAGGCAGACGCTTCAACCTCTGAGCCATCTGTAACAATTACGAATCACTATGTCGTGCGCCTTAAAGTAATATAAGATTGCAAACCAACTATGCCTCCATAAAAAACTAAATCGTAAATACATAAAAGCCAAAATAACAAAATAAAATTCTAACCTTGAATAGCTGGGATTTTCAGGCAGGGCTGAGCTCTGCAAAGACTTCTCCCAAAAAACATCACGTTCCCAGATTCTAGAGACTGGGACCTGATGTGTTTTCGGACACGGACTCAGGCCATGAGAGAAACAAGCTGTCACAATTTTGAAGGGTTACGCTTTTTTAATGAGTACCAGTCCCATCACTGTTTAGCAAAGACGGGCGCGTGGCTGGGTCGTGACCGTCTGTTTCTCTGCTGGAACGCAAACAAAACAGGGTCAGAATGAAAACGACCTTCGGGAGTTTGCCCTTCAGCGTCTACAGACGTGTCTGAGAGGCCCCGGGGGGACAAGGCAGGATCCGTTGTGGCTGTTTAGTCACTCAGTCGTGCCCGACTCTTTGCGACCCCGGGGACTGTAGCCCCGCCAGGCTCCTCTGTCCATGGGGATTCCCCGGGCAAGGATACTGGAGCGCGTTGCCATGTCCTCCTCCAGGGCATCTTCCTGATCCACGGCTCGAACCCACCTCTCTTGCGCCTCCTGCATTGGCAGGCAGGTTCTTTACCAACTGTAAGTAAGCATGCGTGCCACAACTACTGAAGCCCACACACCCCAGAGCTCTCGTTCCACACGACGAGAAACCCCCTCGACGAGAAACCCATGCACCCCAACTAGAGAGTCGGTCGTCCCCAGTCACCGCAACTAGAGGAAGGCCCACGGACAGCAAATGAACAGCACAGCCAACAATAACCAGATATAAAAGGCAAAGGACTGTGAACTCTCCAAGCAAAAAAAGAAAATCTTTAACAGCCTCTGAAAGACAGCAACACCTTCAAGATAACCAGCTTCTCTCAAAGTAGCAAATAAAACACTGCTACGGAAGAAGCTGGAGGAGGAAATGGCCACCCACTCCAGTATTTCTGCCTGGAAGAGTCCCCCGGACCGGGGAGCCTGGCGGGCTACAGTCCACGGGGGTTGCAGAGAGTTGGACACAACACACACGCAAACCAAAGTGAGAAAGATGAACAAATCCTAAAAGATTCTGACAGGATTCCAAGGGAAACACTCTCTTTCTTTTTAAACTTCTCACATCTGGAGCTTCCAGAATCTGTCCATTGAGCATATTTCAAAAATAATGGACGCATCCGCAGCCTCTCCATATGAATTCAAGATGCCCTGATGAGGTGCTGTAGGCTTGGCTCTCGTTCCTTGAGAGAGGACGGTTTATTGAAGAGGAGGGAACGTCTTATACAAAGAGTGTAAGAGCTCATCTTATGAATTTTCCCTGTATCTTTTCATATCTCCAGATAATTCAAAGAGACGGGTCAATATTACTATTATTTTTTTAATAACAGTTTCACCGACAGCCTTAGGTCTCTCATAAAAACTCCTTTGGTGCGGGGAAGGAAAATTTCCATCATTAATAAAAAGCATATGGGTGGGATGACATCAATCTGACTCCTGCAGGGCAATAAGGACTTTGGGAATTCTGTGCAGTTAAAAAAAAAAAAAGAAGAAGAAGGAAGCAAAGAGAAAGAGGAGAAGCCACAGCTTCTAACTTAAGACGCTTAGTTAGCACAGAGGAGGATAAAAGCCAGCAAGGAGGACCTCTTGTGATCGTTATCAAGGCCGATGAGAATGGGGACCACTGTCGGCCACGCTGTCGTCTTCAGGACCTCAGCATCACTCAGGGTGCACCACGCCCGTCTTAGACTGCGAGCTGCCGGCAGGGTCTTCCTAAGTCATACGTCCAGCGTTGAGCGCCCGGCCGCCCCTCCCAGACCCCAGAGTCCTCCTTTCCTTCCAGGCTCCCCATCCGCCCACGTCATGACTCACGTCTTGACCACAGACGTCTCCTGCCTTGCCCTCCACCGCTTGCCACCCACTCCTTGCCGGGTGGGGCGTCTCCCCGACACCCTGCTCTGCCCTTTTCTCCTCCGGCGCTCCCATCAACAACGCTACAATAAATACCAGATGTCGGATGGGGCTGGACTTTAAAAAAAAAAAAAGAAAGAAAGAAAATTTAAAAGAACATTGTCACAAACAGGTCTGCTGGCAAAAGCCACCTCATGGACGGTGGTTGGTTCCGTTTGTCCCAGACTGACCCTTCTGTTGAAGATGGTCTCACAGCATAAGAAGCTACGGAGAGAGTTCTCTTCATCTTTTGCTTATTCTTTTCTTTCTTTTTCTTTTTTTTTTAATTGCAAAGTGAGAGTGAACGTCGCTCAGGGGTGTCTGACTCTTTGCCACCCCATAGACTATACAGCCCATGGAATTCTCCAGGCCAGAATACTGCAGTGGGTAGCCTTTCCCTTCTCCAGGGGATCTTCCCCACCCAGGGATCGAACCCAAGTCTCCCACATTGCAGGTGGATTCTTTACCGGCTGAGCCACAAGAGAAGCCCAAGAATACTGGAGCGGGGAGCCTATCCCTTCTCCAGGGGATCTTCCCAACCCAGGAATCAAACCAGGGGTCTCCTGCATTGCAGCCGCATTCTTTACCAACTAAGCCACCAGGGAAGCCCTTAATGGGAGGAGATCTACCATATGAGCCAGCCATCCCACTCCAGGGCATATAACCCTGAGAAAACCACACCTCACCAAAACACATTTACCCCAAGGTTCACAATTTATGACAGTCAAGACATGGACGCAACCCAAGCGTCCATCGACAGAGGAAGAGGTGAAAAAGATGTGGTGGGTTTATACGATGGAATATTACTCGGCCCTGAAAAGGGATGCAACTGAGTAATGTGTAGCGATGTGGACGGACCTAAAGTCTGTCATACAGAGTGAAGTAAGTCACAAACGGAAAGACAGTCATGGATCAACATGCATTTGTGGAATCCAGAAAAACAGGACAGGTGAGCCTTCTTCTCTACTTCTCATTCTTTTTAAAAGCACTTGTTAGGGGAGTTCTGTGGCAACCCAGTGGTTAGGACTCTGACCCTTCACTGTTATGGCTTGGGTTCAATACCTGGTTGGGGAACTAAGATTCTGCAAGCCTTGGGGTAGGCAAAAAAAAATTTTTTTAATAAAAATTGTGATAAATAATTCAACATGTGAGATTAATTATAGAGTGCTCATTACTTAGAGAACTGGCAAACCAGAAATACAATGGAAAATGGTGCTCCTCCAAAGAGCCTTTTGAAAGATACCCAGAAGGTTATGTTGTAAAACTGTAGCAAGAATCCAACGAACGCCCCAGACAGAAGAAATAGAATGGAAGAGGAGGAAAGAGAGACTATCTGCACCCGTTAACAGCTGAAAATTCCCCCCAAATTGAAGAACTATATTAAAGGCTAAATCAGACCAACCCAAGCAGGTCTAACCATCCTTAAATCTGATCTGTTGCTCAGTCGTGTCCGTCTCTTTGTGACCCCGTGGCCTGCAGCACACGAGGCTTCCTCCCCTGTCCTTCACTACCTCCCAGAGTTTGCTCAAACTCACGTCCAACAGACTCAGTGGTGCATCTAATCAAAGCCTAGCTGGAGGTTATCGAGCGAATATAATGCTGGTAGAAAGACAGCGTCACGAAAGGAAGGCATCTTTCTCACATTACGGTCTCGAGATGCTCAGAACCCAGGGGAGTACTCTGTTCCGAGGTACGGAGCAGACATGGGGTGTTCGGAGCCCGGAGCACCTCGTGTGAAGAGTGGCCGTCACAGTCAAGAATTCCAAGTCGGGTCCTGAAGAGTGTGCTCGTGGGCCGGCCCCCGGTGGGGGCCCAGTGGTGAAGAATCCGCCTGCCAGCGCAATGGACGCAGGTCCGATTCCTGGTCCGGGAAGACCCCACATGCTGTGGAGCAACAGAGCCTGGGTGCTCTGTAACAGAAGATGCCACCGCAGTGAGAAGCCTGCATACCACAAGTGGAGAAGAATCCCTGCACGCTGCAACTAGAGAAAGCCCTTGAGCAGCAACGAACACCCAGCACAACCAAAAATAAAGGGTAAAACCTTAAGGAAAGGGAGTGTGTTTTTAACAACCCCCCCCCCAAAAAAAACCCAGTGGGTCCAGAAAGATAAAGGAAGGACATTCTAGTGATCTAGATGTTCTAGTGCCTCTTGATCTGGCCCGATCCTTGGGACAGACTTGAATTTACAACAGACTCTACAGAAGGTGACGGAGTTTGCAACGAGCCCAACCATCGTCCAACCCAAGAGCAGAATGTCTGGCCATCCAGATCATCACAACATCTGACGGGCTGCCCTGGAGACAAGCGATTCTGGAAATTTTTTACACACAGCTGGTCAATCCCTGCTCTGACCTTTGGAAACTGACCACAGGAGGCTTGGACCAGGAGCTGGTATCCGTACGGGGGAAAAGTCTCAGTGACGGGGTAAGGGGAGCCAGACTTGTCTGCTAAGTCATTCAGAACCTTGGATCAGTCCAAGGCCTGTCTGATGTGCAACGTCTTTTCAAGTATTTCCTTTGCATCAATGATAGACTCTGCACTATTTCATTGCTTGAAGGGAACAAGAAAATGCAAACACATTTAGGTAGGCAAGAAAAATTAAAAAAAAAAAACAAAAACCACATTTTGGAAAGATAAATCCCAAATCCGGCATTCTATGAGTAATTCACTTGAAAAAGGGCCAGTCAAATGGGGAATTAGGGATATTCTGAGATCATCTGAGGATAAAGCATGCTTGGCTTTTAAGATGTTCGGTTTGTTTTGAAAGAAGAGGGTTTTGTTGAAAGCATCCAGATAATTGCACTTGATCTGAAATCCCCATGTGCGATCCTGTTTATAGATGATAAAAGCATTCACTATCTCCATGTGCGTTGTCAGGCAGACTCTAGTTTCTAGAAACCTCAGATCTATAAAGGAAGATAACCTCATGTGTCGAAAGAGCTATAAACAGGTGGGCTCTGTTCACCTCTAAAGGAAAAGAAAAAGTTTCCTTAGCAGCTCGAACCCCAGAAGCTCAACTTGGACCAATCGTGGCCGACGTGTTCTGCTCCTTAAATGACAGTTCGTGTGGCTAGATACTGCTGCCAACCAACTTGTTTGGGATCTTAACAGTCAACGCGAAAGGAAATCAACCCTGAATACCCATTGGAAGGACTGATGCTGAAGCTGAAACTCCAATGCTTTGGCCACCTGATGCGAAGAGCTGACTCACTGGAAAAGACTGTGATGCTGGGAGAGACAGAAGGCAGGAGGAGAAGGGGACGACAGAGGATGAGATGGTTGGATGGCATCACCGACTCGATGGACATGAGTTTGGGTAAACTCCGGGAGTTGGTGAAGGACAGGGAGGCCTGGCGTGCTGCGGTCCATGGGGTCGCAAAGAGTCGGACACGACTGTAGGGAATCGGCATGCATGCATGCACAGTGCTCTGCTGATGCCTTTTAAAGCACCGTTAAATTTCAGGGTATTAGGTCTGTCCTCTGCTCGACACCAGTATGTGCGTAAACACATTCACGGGACGATGTTTCAACATGCCGAGTGTTTAAAGAGTTTCCCCACTGTCACAGGCTGAAGTCATGATTTAGGATAACTGGCGAGTACACATTTCAAAAAGAAAAAGAAAAAAAAAATCATTATTTACCCTCCAGAAGAATATCTGCTGCACAAATGCACTCCATTTCACTTCAAAGAGCCAAGTCAAAAATGGGGAAGATTTGTTTCTGACATAAACGGGTGCTGGGTTCAGTAGAAGGAGTTGAGAAAGCTTGGACGTAAGGAAAAGTCTTAGGTTGACGGTTATTCAGTCACTCAGTCGAGTCCGACTCTTTGCCACCCTATGAACTGTAGTCCTCCGGGCACCTCGTGTCCATGGGATTCTCCAGGTCAGAATACTGAAGCAGGTTGCCATTTCCTCCTCCCGGGCATCTTCCAGACCCAGGGATCGACCCTGGGTCTCCCGGGTCTCTGGCATTGCAGGCAGGTCCCTTACCCGCCGAAATGTGTAACTAAATCACGTTGTTGTACACCCGAAACTAAACACAACGTTCCACGCCAACTGTACTTCAATGAAGTTAGGAGAAACAACAAGGCTTTTCTCTACGATGAATTTGGACCGAATCACACTTTCTTATGTGAACAAGATGACAACATCCAGATGCTAAGAGACAGATGAGAGAGTCGAAGAGACGGCAGCCACTGGCTCTTCCTAATATATAAAGACACGTCACTAACCTCTTAGGAGACTGGGTAAGCCGTAAAGTCACCTACATCCTGGGACAGGCTTGTACCATCTCCCACTGACGCCTACGGGAACAGAAGCAGAGAGATCAGGGAACGTGGCCAAGTTTCCACAAGCCCTAAGTGCGGACACCCTTACAGGAGCGGGTCTGCAATACCGCGAAGACAGGGGAACACTCCAGTTTCCAACTGACCACGCCAGAGACTTCAGGGGAAAGAGACTTTTCTCAGGGCTTTCTTACCCTTAAAGCTTTCATTCGCCTGCGTTTAAATCACCAGTGCAATTTCCATCGGACCGTCTGAATCTCCGGTGGACGTGGCGTTCGGGTCTGAGCGCCCCGTAAAGTAGGGCGCGTTTATGGCGATCGATGTTCTCGGAAGGAAAATGCTGGAGGTCAGATGCCAACGAAACACAAAGTGAGCACATGTGTGCTGAGTCGAGAGTATCCTGCTTTTGTGGGGTTTTTGTTTTTTTATTTCTGCAGTAACGTAGCAATGCTCTCAGACGCTCTGGATGGCTCTGTCCACCTGTCTAGTACTTGATGAGCTCGGACAAGGCATCTTAAGCCACCCACCTTCAACCCAACGCACGTGTGAACTGCAAAGACGTGGGCCTTTATTTTACCGGCCAAATGCTGCTGTGCTTTCCCACTGAGGTCCGTGCGTCCTGGCCAATAACAAGCACATCCCAGGTGTGAGAAGAACCAGGTGCCACCAGACGCCTAGACCCTCCCCCCGGGGCACGTGTGCAAATGCGGACACGCCGATTCCGAGGAGGCTGTTTCAAAATGTCACTTCATGTAAAAACAACGAAGAACACATTTAGAAGGTAGCAAAACGCAGCGGACACGCAAAGAAAGTCCAGCCCCATCCGTGACCCAGAGAATGTGATGAAAAGGGAAAGCCAGTCTGGAACAATCACAAAAACGAAAAAAAAAATGGGGAACCTACACTGTTTTTATTCAAGAGCGAGAGTTTGGAAATGGTCTGAAGCCCTGGGACCACCGCCTAAAATTTTCCACTTTCCTCAGCCAGACTAGAAACTGCATTAAATATTTTGTTTTTAAAAAAAAAAGTTTTTTTTTTTTTTTTGCACCAAGAAAAATACGTCCATCAGTTCATCATAGCGTGTCATGAAGCACAGGCAGAATGGAAAAATCAGAAGCCAGACATGGCTTCTCAGCTGCTGCCCAAATGCAAACAAAATGAGCCAGGTTTGCAGGTGAGACATTAAGATTTCCAGGAGGCACCAACACTTCTGGTCCTCATTTGAGCTGGAAGGAAGGGACTGGCTACCTTGAATGTCTTCAAGGTTGGGTCTTTCCTCCGCAACAGCACCACGTCTCTGGAAAAAAACATTATTTCAAGCATCGCTTTACTGCCAAATAAGCTAAGAAGCCACAGAGCGGTCAAATTCCTGGGGGCATGGAGACCACGCTTGGAGACGTTGCCAGAGTTGTCATAATAAAGTACTCCAGATGAGGCGGGCCGAAACAACAACTATTTGTGTCTCCAAAACCAGGCCATCCTAAAGGAAATCAACCCTGAAAATTCACTGGAAGGACTGATGCTGAAGCTCCAATCGTCTGGACACCTGAAGCGAAGAGCCAACTCATTGGAAAAGACCCTGATGCTGGGAAAGATTGAAGGCGGGAGGAGAAGGGGACGATGGAGGATGAGATGGTTGGATGGCATCACCGACTTGATGGACATGAGTTTGAGTAAACTTCGGGAGTTGGTGATGGACAGGGAGGCCTGGCGTGCTGCGGTCCATGGGGTCGCAGAGAGTGGGACACGACTAAGCGACTCAACAGCAGCAACAAATTTATTTCTCTGGTTGTGCTTGGACTCAGTTGAAGTATTTAGGATCTTCGATCTTAGCTGCGGCATGTGGGATCTAGTTCCCTGAACCAAGGATTAAACCCAGGCCCCCTGCATGGGGAGCAGGGTCTTAGCCGCTGGACCACCAGCGAAGGCCTAGTAAGGAAGCGACTCTTAAATCCAACTGGCTGGAATCTACTGAACACATGAAAACACCTCTCAAATCCCCGCAGGCAAAGACTCTCATCTGCCCTCTCGTGGACGTGATTTGAGCAAAAAAAAAAAAAAAAGACCCTTCAGGCCCATGACACAAAGTCGTTTTCGATTGCGAATGGGTTATTTCCTGCATCAAGAGAGAAGAGAACTCTGCTCATGTCTCTTGTTAATTTATATAGTTGTTTTAATCAGGCAGAAAAACCACAATGGCCTATGTCAGCAGATTCTTTGTATACAAGTGACTGATACGCTGGAAGTTCAAATGACTCTCGAGTAAACTATTTCTTCCTTTCTGCAGGGAGATTGGGCAATGATGGATTTTTTTTTTTTCTTTCAATGTTCAACTTGGCCATGTTTAAATCTGCTGGGTGTACTTTATCTTTGCAGAGTTTTATAAGATTGGACAGCGGCTACACAATCCATCATAAACCACAGAATCATGCCCGGAGCTTGTGGGGAAGTTTTTAACAATGACTAGAAGCATCCTGAGAGGTGCAAAGACCCCCGAAGCCAAGAGACAGAGGAGGAGTAAGGTTTTCCCTACCTACATCCTTCTGCTTGGTTGCTGTTAGGTCTAAGCCGTGTCCAACTCTCTGCGACCCCATGGACCGCAGCACACCAGGCCTCCCTGTCCATCACCAACTCCCGGAGCTTGCTCAATCTCATGTCCATCGAGTCAGTGATGCCATCCAGCCACCTCATCCTCTGTCGCCCCCTTCTCCTCCTGCCTTCCATCTTTCCCAGCATCAGGGTCTTTTCCAGTGAGTCGGTTCTTTGCATCAGGTGGCCAAAGCGTTGCAGCTTAAGCATCAGTCCTCCCAGTGATTTTTTAATTATTATTATTATTCCTGGTTCCACAAGCATTTCTCGGAACTGAAGAAGTATTTCGTAATCCTTCATTGCTGAATGTGAGCCCACTTGGAGAGCCAGGGACTTTCCCAAGTGTTGGAAAGGAACATCTCGGATGCAAGAAGCAGGAGAAAGAAGGTCCTGGTCCGTTTTGTCCTTCCTGGTTGCAGGGCATGACACGGAAGAGACAAAATTGCACCATATTCTAAAGGGAGCTCACCGTGTTCACCCTGAGCCAGCGGTCCTCGATGGAGACGAGGGAACCTCCAGGGGACACTTGCCAATGGCCGCAGCTTCCCGAGTGGCTCAATGGTACACAACCCTCCTGCCAACTCAGGACACAAAAGAGACTCAGGTTCCATCCCTGGGTCGGGAAGATCCCCTGGAGGAGGGCATGGCACCCCACTCTAGTATTCTTGCCTGGAGAATCCCACGGACAGAGGGGCCTGGCGGGCTGCAGTCCGTGGGGTTTCGAAGAACTGGACACGACTGAGCGATTGACACGTTCACTTTCCACTTTCGCTGTGTGCGTGTGTTAAGTCCCCGCAGTCGTGTCCGACTCTCTGCGACCCCATGGACAGCAGCCCACCAGGCTCCTCTGTCCACAGGATTCTCCAGGCAAGCATACCGGAGTGGGTTACCATGGCTTCCTCCAGGTCACCACCGTTTATCAAGTCTAAGCCATCTGTTTCATATTACATATGGTGACTTATCTATTCCATTTAGCCTTGTCTATTTTTATATCAGATAGATAGATGGATAGATAGTTGCACTTAAAATGCAACACTTTTGGGAAGGCCGCAGAGTAACACCGTGATGGTAGAACCAGCTCTGGGAGGACTCAGCCAGGGATGGATCTGACTCCCTCTGGATTCCCTCTTGTGCCCAGCGCTGCCAGGCACCAGCGGGGGTGGGGGGCGTCTCTGGGGCAGCGCCCCTGCCCACTGTACCCTGCCCCAGTCCCCCCCACCTACCCCCCTGGCCAGCCTGGCTTTGCAGAACCGGCCGCCTTCCCTGGCCCCTCAACACGTCTGGCTCCACTGTTCATCACGTCTTCTCTGTTTGCCGGTGATACGTCCATCCCTCCGGGACCGCCGCTTCCCCACCCTCGGAGCGCTCCCAGACGCTCACCGGTCTTCCTCCGTCGGCGGGCCCCACACCTGGGGACCAACGCCGGCGGCGACGACCGCTCTGCGAACGTCCGGGCAGACGCTCTCGCTCCTCAGTTCTTCTCACAGCTGCTACTGAGGGAGTCCTCACGGAGGGTGCGGACTCTCCACCCACGAGAGCCATTCCAGGCAACACACAGCGGGTGTGTCGCCAGGTCCAGGGGACAGCTGACAAGGATGCCGAAGGCAGCCTAGTCCTCAAAGTCCCTTGAGCATAAAGAGAGTGAGAGGGAAGTCGCTCAGTTGCGTCTGATTCTTTGCGACCCCGTGGACTGTAGCCCGCCAGGCTCCTCCGTCCATGGGATTCTCCAGGCAAGAATACTGGAGTGGGTTGCCATGCCCTTGTCCGGGGGATCTTCCCAAACCAGGGATCAAACCCCGGTCTCCCCCATTGCAGGCAGAAGCTTTATCCTCTGAGCCACCAGGGAAGCCCCCTTGAGCACAAAACGCAATAAAAGACAAGTCCTGCAATGTTTTTTTTCAACCAGACCTTCCCCCACAGCAAATCCAGTGCATCTGATTCTATGTCAGGGCCAAGGAAGTGACTGCTTGGTTACAATGCTTCGTGGTATATGTGTGCACATACTGGGCTGCTTTGGGGGAATTCTTCTGATATTTTTTCTATTAGTCACATACGGATGTGAGAGGTGGACCATAAAGAAGGCTGAGTGCTGAAGAATTGATGCTTTTGAACCGTGGGGCTAGACAAGACGCTTGAGAGTCCCTTGGACTGCAAGGAGATCCAACCAGTCCATCCTAAAGGAAATCAGTCCTGGGTGTTCATTGGAAGGACTGATGCTGAAGCTGAAACTCCAATACTTTGTCCACCTCATGCAAAGAGTTGACTCCTTGGAAAAGACCCTGATGATGGGAGGGTTTGGGGGCAGGAGGAGAAGGGGACGACAGAGGATGAGATGGTTGGATGGCATCACCGACTCAATGGACATGAGTTTGAGCAAGCTCCCGGAGATGGTGATGGACAGGGAGGCCTGGTGTGCTGCAGTCCATGGGACCACAAAGACTTGGACACGACTGATTGAACTACAAAAAAAATGGAAGGGGGGGAAATTTTGTGTCCCTGATTCTTCAGGCCTCTCCCATTGACATATGGACAAAGAACTGGATGTAAAATTCATTTTCCTATCTCTGCTTTTCCTCACTTTGTTCAATTTCTGCTTTCTCACTGGAAGAAACATGATTCAATTTTCCTGAAACATCACCAGCACATTGAGATCCTATAGCTCTTTTTAAGTATCTCCTCAGGCCAGGGGAAAAAAAATGTTTAACATCATCGAGGTTATTTACATATTTTTGAAATGTTTTCACGAGGTTACATAGAATTTGGTAGGAAAAATCAATGCCTCGTGTCAGGGAATCATATGCAGATTGAAAAAACAAAAGTGTGTACATTTCGTGCAACGCCAGGGAATCCAAATCTGACATTCTCCTGAAATAAAAGGGATTCGAGAAATTCTTTTCTCCAAGTTTAGAAACCATTCAAACTTGATGAGTTTGCTGTTTTGATCATAATTTAAATTTCATCCAGATTTGTACCCTTAGGGGGAAAAAAAAATATGGCTTCATGCTTTTAGCTAAGAAAGATCAAAATAGTATATTAAATGCTCTCAGAAGCTTTTTTTTGTACATAGAAAAAATTTTCAGTGAGTTAATATAAATCAGAAACAGGCAGATTCTCCGAGATTACATAAGCATTTCAGCGTTAAGAAAAGGAAGGGTAAAAAAAAAAAAAAAAGAATCAAAAAGTTCAATGAAAAAATATCACCTCTCCAAAGAGAAACACCTTCTCATCTTTCATCGAGAAGATCAATGAAGACGTATCAACTAAGCAAAGAGAAAGACCTCAAAAGCTTTAATTACGGTTCAGACGCCCACTTCCCAACAAAAACCGAGATGGTGTGTCTCTGCTCCCTACACAAGATGGGATCTTCACCACGCGTTCATGGAGGGGAAAACTGGCTGGGTAAGAACCACGTTGGATTAAGCCACAAAGGCATCTGATGACCTTATCCGAGTCGGGTGATGAACAAAATCTCACCTGAAATGAATACATTCCTTCCCCACGGTCCAACGTCCCCTAGTCCAAGGGAAATCCCTTCTGAACTTCAAGGGGACCTTGGTTCGACTGTTCAACGCGGCCACTTTGGAGAGACACGACCTCCCTTGAATGTACCAGCCTCCACCTGCCGACAGGCTTCCCGGGGCCATCACGTCCCCTCAAGACTAACGGCGACTTCTCGTCCATGTTCAAATTAATTGTAAACAGTGTGTTAGTTGCTCAGTCGTGTCTGCCTCTTTGCGAGCCCATGGACTGTAGCCCCCCAGGCTCCCCCATCCATGGGATTCTCTGGGCAAGAATACTGGAGTGGGTTGCCATGCCCTCCTCCAGGGGGTCTTCCAAACCCCAGATCGAACCTGCGTCTCCTGCATTGGCAGGTGGATTCTTTACCACGGAGGCGCTGGCAAGCCCTTTGTCTAATACAGAGAGGGGATCGCTTTACAGAAGGCTAGAAAGGGGCTGTCTTGAAAGAGCCTTCACGTGGCAGAGGGGAGCTCAACAGACAGGAAGGCAGCGGCCTCCCCACTGTGTTCAGGGTTTGTGCGGGTGTGTGCTATGTTTAAGGGATTTAAGCCATCTCTCTACATGGCTGAACCCACGTTGCTGGCGACAGACAGGCTCCCCCCTCCGTGGCAACCTTCTGAGTGTTCCTTTCTGCCGCGGAAGCGAGATTTAAAACTAGAAGCTCAAGCTGCTGCTGCATCTGGGCCCCGTGTGTCCGGAAGAACGTAGAGACGGCTCGGTCCTCGACGGTGTCAGCTGCTGGGACTCTGGGGCTGTCCTGCTACCCACGTACACGCGTAGGGTTCACAGTCCGCTGGGCAAACCAGGCACTAGAAGCTGGCAGGTGATAGCTGGGTACGGGGTATATATAAAAACCACACACACACTGGGAAATGGAAAGTGTCCAAGGCGGGTCCGTGGAGGAACGGCCATTCCCACTCAAGTGTTGAAAGATGGGTTTCATCGGTGGACAAGACCCAGAGAATCAGCAGGATGGGAAAAACTCAGGCTGTGAATGAAGCGAGGCATGAAATAACGTTTACAGAGAAGCAGAACCATCTAATTCAGGTGTCCCAGAGTGGAGGGTACTGCAACCACATGTCAATCATACCAAGACTACCATATGTCATATCACTGCCAATCATAATGACGAATGGATCAAGAAGACAGAATACACACACACCACGGAATATTACTCAGCCATGAAAAAGGACGAAGCAGCGCCACATGCAGCAACACGCATGGACCTACAGATTTTCACACTGAGTGAAGTCAGTCAGAGAAGGAGAAATACCGTATGGCATCGCTTATATGCAGAATCTAAAAAAGAAATGATACAGAGGAACGTGTCAGTGAGATAACAGAATTAAATCTTTGGCTGACCAAAATAAAAAATCGCCAGCCTCAGACGTGAGTTTCTGCAAAAATCCACCAGTCGATAATGAGTTAATATGTCAATGTCTTCCCCAGATGTGACCTTCCTGAAAGAAGTGAGAAATACACAGTGGTTGTAAACTCACTCACACATCCTATCCATTTCTTGTTGCTGTTTAGTCTGTAAGTCGTGTCCGACTCTGTTGCAACCCCATGTACCGCAGTCCACCAGGCTTCTCTGTTCTCCACTGTCTCTGGAGTTTGCTCAAACTCATATCGATTGAGTCGGTGATGCCATCCAACCATCTCATTCTCAGCTGGCCCCCTTCTCCTCCTGCCTTCAATCTTTCCCAGCATCCGGGTCTTTTCAGAGGAGTCAGCTCTTTGCATCAGGTGGCCAAAGGACTGGAGTTTCAGCTTCAGCATACGTCCTTCCAATGAATATCCAGGGTTGATCTCCTTGAGGATGGACTGGTTGGATCTCCTTACAGCTCAAGGGACTCGCAAGAGTCTTCTCCAGCACCACAGTTCGAAAGCGTCAATTCTTCACTCAACCTTCTTTACAGTCCCGCTCTCACATCTGTATATTACAAAGATCTCTTCAATCTCTATCATGATTGATCAAATCCTAGTGCAACTGGTCTCCTGAAATGTTTCAGGGGCTGCTATATGGCCAATGCAGCTCTCTCTCTCTCTCTCTCTTTCTGCAGACAGGGATCCACATTCTTCCAGAGGGGAGGATCAATTGTGGGTTTCCTGGGCAATCTGGTGCCTCACAGGACGTCGGATGAAGCCGGTTGTGGGTTTCACGCCCGGATGTTACAGCTAATGGGGAAACAGATGGTGGGACTCAGGCCGACCTTAGGAAAATAAAGTCACTGCAAACAGCACAGAAGGAAATCAGAGCGCTGTTTGCAATCAGGGTGAGATCCTGGGTTCTTGTACGTGCATATGGCCACTGACCTTTCCCAAGGGTGGTTTACAACAAAGTCAGCACGATGCCGTTTTCGGGACCGACCACACCGAACGTTTGCAAACTGGCGACTATGGCTTGGTGGTCTGCAGGGGAGACAGCTGTTTGCGGTTAAAGGCATCGCCTGCGTTTTCAGGGTGTCATCATGCTCCCTCGGGCCCCCTTCCTGCAGCTCACTTCCTCAAGTTTAGGGGCCAGCCTGAAGGTTTCATGTCCCAGCACACAAAGGTCATCCCACTGGACACACACACACAAAATTACATTTACATTGGATCAATTTGGGGAAAAGGATACTCTGGTCCAAAAAAAAAAAAAGCCCTATTTTTAGTTTTCCTCTTTTTAGCAAACTGTTGAAGTAATCTCCTTCATTAGAGAAAGTAATAAAAGCAACGTTTTTTTTATTAGCATCAGCAACTTTCTACACAGAAGGGTTTCATCAAAAACATGCTGCATTTTGTCAAGTACAAGGGTGAGGTGGGATATTTTCCTGCTTGTTTGGTCTGCTGCTTACGTGGAAATCTGCCTTTTCGAAGCTGAATTAAGAGACAGATAATAATACTTTTATCTCTTTTAAAGAAGTTTTATTTAATATATATTTAAATAAGGCTTATTTAAATATATATTATAAAACAAAAGTTTTATTTAAAAGTATAGTTGATCTACTACTATAGCTGAGTTAGTTTCAGGGACACAGCAAAGTATTAGAATTAGTAACATATAGATTTAGTAACATGTAGAATTAGTAACATATAGATAAACAGATATGTAAATCACTAATTCACTAAACCCAGACAGCATATTAAAAAGCAGAGACATTACTTTGTCCACAAAGGTACATCTAGTCAAGGCTATGGTTTTTCCAGTGGTCATGTATGGATGTGAGAGTTGGACTGTGAAGAAAGCTGAGCACCGAAGAACTGGTGCTTTTGAACTGTGGTGTTGGAGAAGACTCTTGAGGGTCCCTTGGACTGCAAGGAGATCCAACCTGTCCATCCTAAAGGAAATCAGTCCTGGGCGTTCATTGGAAGGAGTGATGTTGAAGCTGAAACTCCAATCCTTTGGCCACCTGATGTGAAGAGCTGACTCATTGGAAAAGACCCTGATGCTGGGAAAGATTGAGGGCAGGAGGAGAACGGACAACGGAGGATGAGATGGCTGGATGGCATCGCTGACTGATGGACATGGGTCTGGGTGGACTCCGGGAGTTGGTGATGGACAGGGAGGCCTGGCGTGCTGCGGTCCATGGGGTCGCAAAGAGTCGGACACGACTGAGCGACTGAACTGAACTGAACTGAATTCACTAAAGTGAACACACACACACACACATATTCTTTTTTAGATTCTTTTCCCACATAGGTCATTACAGCGTATTGATTAGAATTCCCTGTGCTACACAGTAGTAGGTCCTTATCTATTTTATATATTGTAGTGTCTAGGTACATGCGCACTTGCTCAGTCGTGTCTGACTCCCTGTGACCCCATGGACTGTAGCCCACCAGGCTCCTCCGTCCATGGCATTTTCCAGGCAAGAATATTGGGGTGGGCTGTCACTTCCTTCTCCAGGGGATCTTCCTGACCCAGGAATTGAACCCAGGTCTCCTGCATTGCAGGCGGATTCTTTACCGACTGAGTTACAAGGGAACCCCCATGCTATACAGTAGGACTTTATTAACTATTTTATCAATATATTGATACATTATTAATTAATTAATATATAACGTGTATGTCAATCTCCCAATCTCCCAATTTATCCCTCCCCGCTTCCCCTCCGTGGAAATCTTAAGGTTGATTGCTACATCTGTGACTCTATTTCTGTTTTGTAGGTAAGTTCAAAAGACAAATAATTATCAAGCCTGGCCTCATCTTGGGCACAGTGTGGAATAAACCTAAGAACAGAAGTTCACATAATTTGCAATGTGTGGGTGTGTGCGTGCTCTGTCTCTCAATGGCGTCTGACTCTTTGCAGCCCCATGGACTGTAGCCCTCCAGGCTCCTCTGTCCATGGGATTCTCCAGGCAAGGATACTGGAGTGGGTTGCCATTTCCTCCTCCAGGGGCTCTTCCCGACCCAGGAATCAAACACGCATCTCTTTCGCCTTCTGCATTGGCAGGGGGATTCTTTACCAACAGAGCCACCTGGAAGCCCAATTCATAATATATATAGGGAGACATCTAAGGGCTTCCCTGGGGGCTCAGCTGGCAAAGAATTCGCCCGCAATGCGGGAGACCTGGGTTCGATCCCTGGCTTGGGAAGATCCCCCTGGAGAAGGGAATGGCAACCCACTCCAGTATTCTGGTCTGGAGAATTCCACAGGCTGTATAGTCCACGGGGTCGCAAAGAGTCAGACACGACTGAGTGACTTTCACTTTCATAGGGAGACAGTCCTCGGAAAATATCAACCAACTTCTAGGCAAAATTTTAATAAGCACGAGACTGGGTATCCAAGCCCAAAGACCCCCAAAGGATCGAAGTGGGCAGAATGCAACAGCCTTATGTCCAAAATGCCAAAGAATTTACGGGGTTCAGAAGTCGGCAGAGAACATTGTAGAGAAGGTGGTTTGGAGAGGCTGCAAGAAAAGACCCAGCACAGGTTGAACACGCAGACTCCCAGAGGCTAGACCAGTGGTGTTTTCTGGTGCTGTGACACTGGGTCTTTGTCGCTTTGAGCAGGCTTTCTCTAGCTGTGGCAAGCGGCGGCTACCCTCTAGTTGCGATGCTCAGGCTTCTCTCTGCAATGGCTTCTCTGGTCGTGCAGCATGGGCTCCAGGCACACGGGCTTCAGTACTTTTGGGACGTGGGCTCAGGAGTTCCCGCTTCTGGGCGCTAGAGAGTGGGCTCAGCAGCCGTGCTGCTCGGGCGGAGTTGCTCGGCAGCATGTGGAATCTTCCTCGGCCAGGGATCAAACCCGTGTCCCCTGCACTGGCCGATGGATTCTTATCTGCTGGACCACCGGGGAAGTCCCTAGAATAGCGGTATGTACTTTCTGGGTGAAGATAGCACAAAGAAAGCTCCCTCCGCAACCAATTTCTGTAAACACAGGAAGGAAAAAAAAACAAAACAAAAAACTCCCCATCCAAAGGAGGAGGGGGTGCTGAAGGACTTCAGAAGGTGAGAAGAATTGGTCATTTCTGGAACACACCTACAGGAAAAGCATGAGAAATGTTCTGAGAACAGGGTGGAGCGCATGCACGCATGCCAAGTCACTTCAGTCGTGTCCGACTCTGCGCGACCCCATAGACAGCAGCCCGCCAGGCTCCCGTGTCTGCAGGATTCTCCAGGCAAGAATACTGCAGTGGGTTGCCACATGACAACCCAGACCCATGAAAATGAGTGACCTCAGAGTGGAACACATCTCAGATCACATCCCACAGAAAATCACCTCCGAGAGGCTGAAGACAAACTCAGACGGAACTGTAGAGCCCAGAGGAAATGTTTAATGCAGAGAAAATGGCAAGAGATGTGTTGTTGTTTTTGTTTGAATATAGAGAGGAGATTGAGCACCTCCGTGTAAGAGGAATCACTCAAGAAGACAAGCCTATTCAACCAAAAGACAGTCCAGGAAGCATAATCCAAGAAAACCTTCCTGAGTTGGCAGACATGAACCCACACACAAAACACATTCCTGAGTTAGTAGAAATGATCCCACAGACAAAAGATGTTCCTGACTTGGTAGACATGAACCCACAGATGAAAGACGTCCACTGAATCTAAAGAAGTGAGAAATAAGTTACCCATTAATTCTGCCCCACATCAGACAGCTGTCCAGCCCGAAATGTCAGGAGTGCTGAGGCTGAGAAACTGTGACTGACGATGAGGTCAAGATTTTATCTATCTAATCCATCCATCCATGTCTATTATGTATCCATTCATCCATCACCTATCCATCCATCTATCCATCCATGTCTACTATCTATGCATCATCTATCACTACCATCTATCTATGTAGCTATCTGTACTATCAATCCATCATCTATCAATATACCTGGCTCTACTATCATCTATCCGTCCATCATTTCTATCAACCCACCGACCCATCATGTATCTATCCATCCCTCCACCCATGTCTACTATCCATGCATCATCTATCTCTACTATCTGTGCATCTGCCTATCTATCTATATCATCTATCAATCTCTATTATCTATCCATGCTAACAATCAGTCTACCATCTGTCAAGCTATTTAGCTATACTATCTATCATCAATGTATCATTTTCATCAATCCATGCACCCATCATCTATCTATTCATCCACCCATGTCTACTATCTTTCCAATATCTATCTCCACGATCATCTATGAATCAATCTCTGTCCACCATCTACCAACCTACCATTTCTATCAATCCATCCACCCATAATCTATCCATTCATTTATCTCTACTATCTATCTGTTCACCCATCATCTACCTATCATCTCTCATCTCTATACAACCACAATCAATCTATCCATCTATCTATGTCTACTCCCTGTCAATCCATTATCTAACTCAACTATTTATCCATCACCTATCTCTACTATCAACGTATCTATCAATCGGTCTGTCTGTACTCTCTATCACCGACCAACCTATCTGCACTATCTGTCATCCATCAATCTACCATTTCTATCTATCAGTGCAGCCACCCATCATCTATCTATCCATACATCTATCCCTCCATTGAACCATCCTCTGTCTATCATGTCTATCTATCCACCCATTCAACCATCATCTATCATGTCTCTCTATCCATCTGTCTCTACTACCTACCTATCATCTATTTCTACTATCAGTCTATGAAGTCTACCATCTATCCATTTATCTGTCTCTACAACCTACCCATCTGTATGTCATCTACCTATCTGTATCAATCTATGTATCTACCTATCATCTATCCACGTGCCTACCTCTCCTATCTGTCTATCTTTTTATCTATCCATGCATCTACAGCTGCGGTTCTCAACTGGGGACGACCGTGCCCCTCAGAGTATGTACGATAAGGCATGGAGACATTTTTTGCTGTCAGAACTAGGGCAGGGGGGTGCTCCTGACACCTCATGGGAGGAGACCAGAGATGCTGCTCCACACCCCACAACACACAGGACAGACC
Source organism: Cervus elaphus (assembly GCF_910594005.1). Taxonomy (NCBI): domain Eukaryota; kingdom Metazoa; phylum Chordata; class Mammalia; order Artiodactyla; family Cervidae; genus Cervus; species Cervus elaphus. Next base: position 178,184,404 of record NC_057848.1, on the reverse strand, counting down.
TTCCCCCCCTCCCCACAAAGAACTACCCAGCCCCTAAACATTAGAGGTTCCAAGGTGAAGACACTCTGAACTAGATCTCTCATGTTCTCTTAACCTCCAACCTCTTTTCTGCCTCCATTCTGAGCTGACTTGGCCAAATGCCAGTTATGCATATATTTTTGCGGTTGTCATCAGCTGGACCACAGTGTCAAGAGATAAATGATTGTCCTTTAAAACTGGCATCACCCAGGATGGAGATTCCTCAAAAGACTCGAAATAAAACTATCTTATGAATCAGCAATCCCATTACTGGGCACACACCCTGAGGAAACCGCTAATAAAGACATATACAATCCAATGAAAAAGACATTGGGTTGAAAGAGACATATATAATCCGATGTTCACTGCAGCGCTATTTACAATAGCTAGGACAGGCTGCTGCTGCTAAGTCGCTAGGACATGGAAGCAACCTAAATGTCCACTGAGAGATGAATGGATAAATAAGATGTGGTTCATATATACAATGGAATATCACTCAGCCATGAAAAGGGACACATTTGAGTCACCTCTGATGAGATGGATGAACCGAGAGCTTATTGTAAAAAGTGAAGCAAGCCAGAAAGAGAAGAACAAATACCGTATATTAACGCATATATACGGAATCTAGAAAGATGGTACTGACGACCCTATTTGCAGAGAAGCAGTGCAGACGCAGACAGAGACCAGACTTCTGGACATGCTGGGGGAAGGAGGGTGGGATGAATAGAGAGACTAGCATGGAAGCACAGACATATGGCATATATAAAACAGACAGCCGGTTGGAAACTCCTGTGTGACTCCAGGGACTCAAAGCAGAGCTCCGTGACAAGCTACAGACGTGGGATGGGCCGGGAGGTGGGAAGGGGGTTCAAGAAGGAGGGGACATGTGTACACCTGTGGCTGATTCATGTGGATGCATGGCAGAAACCGACACAGTTTTGCAAAGCAATTAGTTACGCTTCAAGTCAAAGCAAGTAAAATTTAAAATCGGCCGCCACCCACGGCAGGATCACTCCCTTCCTGACGTGTCTTCAACCTTCACCTGATCCCTGCTCTCAGCCCCCACAGCCTGCATTTCGCCCCCCTTCCCTTGCAGTCTGCTTGACACATGTCTTCCACGACGCCTGTGGCTTGTCAACCCCATCACGGCGCTCTGCGAGGACGTGGTTCTCATTTCTATAAATAGGACGGTGCAGTAAATCTCACCCTGTTTTCTAAACGCCTCTCACTCAGCAAAATGCTTTTAGGGCCTCATCATGGAGCCGAGCCTCCATCTGCGGGGCTCGACGTCCGTCTGCAGCGTCCGGCTCACACGGCCTGCGAGGGTTCACGGGGTGAGGACCGCCCTCAGGCAGCCTGGAGTTCCCGAAGCCCGGGAGAGACCTGAGATGTGTCTGTTAAAAACTCCTGCACACACATCTGTGAAGAATTCCTCTGGGCTTTAGACCTACACAGGGTATGGCTGGGTCACGAGACAGTCCACTGGGGGAAAAACTCTAAAGTCTGGCCGGAATGCTCTCCACGAGGGCAGCCACAATACTGACCGTCACCCTCGCCGTAGGGGTGTTCTCAGCTTCTCAGGCCCTTGAGAAGGTCAGGTGTGTTTCCATCATGCACATTCTGCAACATCAAGGCGCACAAAAATCTCTCTCGATGTTGCTTTCCGTCTCCAATCCTCTGCGCATTAACTCATCATTGAATAGGGCTTATTCTTTTCTGCAATGGAAACAGTGACAGACTTTTATTTTCTTGGGCTCCAAAACCACTGTGGGTGGTGACTGCAGCCATGGAATTCAAAGACGCTTGCTCCTTGGAAGAAAAGCTATGACCAAACCTAGACAGCATGTTAAAAAGCAGGGACGTTACTTTGCCAACAAAGGTCCGTCTAGCCAAAGCTGCGGTTTTTCCAGTAGTCACGTATGGATGTGAGAGTTGGACTCTAAAGAAAGCTGAGTGCCAAAGAATTGGTGGCTTTGAACTGTGGTGTTGGAGAAGACTCTTGAGGGTCCCTTGGACCGCAAGGAGATCCAACCAGTCCATCCTAAAGGAAATCAGACCTGAATATTCATTGGAAGGGCTGACGCTGAAGCTGAAGCTCCAATACTTTGGCCCCCTGATGAGAAGAGCTGACTCACTGGGAAAGACCCCGACACTGGGAGGGATTGGGGGCAGGAGGAGAAGGGGACAACAGAGGATGAGATGGTTGGATGGCATCACCGCCTCGATGGACATGAGTTTGAACAAGCTCCAGGAGATGGTGAAGGACGGGAAGCCTGGTGTGCTGCAGTCCGTGGGGTCGCAGAGAGTCGGATATGACCAAGTGACTAAACAGTGACAATTCCTTTGTTCATTGTCTGTTCCTATATTTCACCTGTTTCTTTCTTTTCTTTTTAAATAGGGCTTCCGGTGTTCTTCCCCCATTAATTTGCAGCAGTCTCGTGTCTTCTAGATAAGAATCTCTTTTTTTCATTTTTTGAGCTCAAAAGAAAGCCCTAATTAATTTCATGGCTGCAGTCATCATCTTCAGTGATTTTGGAGCCCAAGAAAATAAAGCCTCTCACTGTTTCCACTGTTTCCCCATCTATTTGCCATGACGTGATGGGAACGCATGCCATGATCTTCGTTTTCTGAATGTTGAGTTTGATTAAGTGAAATGCGTCTAGTTTTTTCTTTACTCATAACCTGCATTTTTAGGATTTTTTTTTTTTTAAGAAATCTTCACCGAGGGACTTCCCTGGTGGTCCAGTGACTAAGACTCTGAGCTCTCAATGCAGGGGGCCCAGGGTTCAATCACCTGGTCAGGGAACTAGACCCCAATTGCTACAGGTAAAGGGTCCTGCATGTCAATATAAGTACATATAGAAAGTGAAAGTGAAGTCGCTCAGTCGTGTCTGACTCTTTGCGACCCCAAGCACTGTAGCCCACCAGGCTCCTCTGTGCATGGGGTTCTCCAGGCAAGAATCCTGGAGTGGGTTGCCACTTCCTTCTCCAGGGGGTCTTCCCGACCCAGCGGTGCAACCTGCATCTCCTGCATTGGCAGGCGGGTTTATTTTTAACCACTGTGTCACATGGGAAGACCCAGACCCTGAATACCTCTCACCAATATTTATCTCCTTTCCATTCCTTTTATAAAGAGCGGGAAGGTGGGCAGACAGACAATGGGGAGGTGCATACTACTGTTTGGCTTCCCTGCTTCCTAGAATCTCCATCAAAGTGTGGTTGTCTCCAGAGTCCCGTGGATACACACGTTTTTATCTGTTGCAATGATGTTGACTACAAAGCAAACTATACACAGGTAACCTACACAATTTAACAACAAGTACCTGGTGGGTTTCTACATTTGCAACAATATGACAGTTGGATCATAAAGAAGGCTGAGCACCAAGGAACTGATGCTTTTTCACACTGTGGTGCTGGAGAAGACTCTTGAGAGTCCCTTGGACTGCAGGGAGATCGAACCAGTCCATCCTAAAGGAAATGAGTCCTGAATATTCATGGGAAGGACTGATGCAGAAGCTGAAACGACAATCCTTTGGCCACCTGATGTGAAGAGCTGATTCTTTTGAAAAGACCCTGATGCTGGGAAAGATTGAAGACGGGAGGAGAAGGGGACGACAGAGGATGAGATGGTTGGATGGCATCACCGACTCGATGGACATGACTCTGAGCAAAGTCTGGGAGACGGTGAAGGAGAGGGAAGCCTGGCGTGCTGCAGCCCACGGGGTCGCAAAGTATCAGGAGATGACCTGTGCGCCTCTGTGTTTGCAGAGACGGCGCAAGGTACCGCTTTCAAGACAAAGTGATAAAACCCCGTGACTCAGCGTAGACTTTTGCCTTCGAGGTCGCTGCTTCATGAAAATAAAATGTCTCAGAAGATGGAAAACCATCGCATGTGTTCATTCAAAACGTTTTCCTTTGCCTGGAGAAACAACTCCCATCTGTGTAAATATCAGATGGCCAGGACAGGACTGTTTACTTATCATTAGAGAGTCTTCAGGACTCCAGGAAGAAGGATGCTGCGTTTATTTTTCAGCACAAAGAAACACTTGAAAGCCGCTGCCATGGCAGGATGAGACGGGATAGGAATAGTCACAAAACTGGTACAAGAGCCCAGATGTATCATCTGGTCGTTACTCTATATGATGTTGAAACCACTTACGGTTTCTCCTGAGTAGGACGGTGTCCGGCTCAGAGAACAGCCGGCCGGCCCTGACACAAACTGAAGCCCCGTGTATTTTCCTTTCTGCTCTCCGGCATTCAGAGTGTTGCCGACCGGGGTAAACGCCAACCCCGGTCAGCCAAGATTGGAGATTGTCAGCCAAGAACCATGAGGATATCTTGGGTGGACCGACAATGTCATTTCAAGCTATTTTAAAGGACTCTTTCTTTCTCTGCCAGCCCCCTCTCCTGCGATGAATGGGAGCCTTGTTCTCTTACTTGGAAGGATTGTTTTCTTTAAGCCAATCCTATTGAGAGCTCCTTCTGAGTAAAAGCATCTGGGGACGGTGACATGATTATGCATCTCGTCACGGACGATTTGCAGTAGCAGCGCCCTTTACCGACGGCGGCTGGTTTAGCGAACTAAATTACAGGACGCCCACGAGGACAAGTCTGTCGCCGACATTGCGTGTAGGACACATCTGAATTTACCAGCAGCGGTGACCACCAGTTAAATGTGAAGATGAGATAAACAGTGAACACTTTTTCTTAAGCACGTATGTCAATCGGGGACAAACTTAGGATTTAAAAATTCATTCAAAGAGATATGGAACTTGAGATGGACATGGACACACGGCTGTGTGTAACATGGGGAACCAGCAAGGACCTGCTGGACAGCACGGGGAATTCTGCTCAATACTCTGTAATAACCTGATGGTCACCAGGGGGAAGGATGGGGGAAGGGATAGTCAGGGAGTCTGGGATGGACGTGGACACACTGCTGTATTTACCATGGAGAACCAGCAAGGACCTGCTGTCCAGCCCAGGGAACTCTGCTCAATACTCTGTAATAACCTTATGGTCACCAGGGGGAAGGATGGGGGGAAGGGATAGTCAGGGAGCTTGGGATGGACATGGACACACGGCTGTATTTAACATGGAGAACCAGCAAGGACCTGCTGGACAGCACAGGGAACTCTGCTCAATACTCTGTAATAACCTCATGGTCACCAGGGGGAAGGATGGGGGAGGGATAGTTAGGGAGTCTGGGATGGACATGGACACACTGCTGTGTTTAACATGGAGAACCAGCAAGGACCTGCTGGACAGCACAGGGAAGTCTGCTCAATACTCTGTAATAACCTGATGGTCACCAGGGGGAAGGATGGGGGAAGGGATAGTCAGGGAGTCTGGGATGGACATGGACACACTGCTGTGTTTAACATGGAGAACCAGCAAGGACCTGCTGGACAGAACAGGGAAGTCTGCTCAATGTCACGTGGCAGCCTGGATGGGAGGGGAGTTTGGGGGAGAGTGGGAACGTGTGTATGTGTGGCTGAGTCCCTTCCTGTCTATCGGAAACTATCACACTGATAATCAGCTATACTCCAAAACAAAGTAACAAGTTTAAAGATAAAAAAATCATTCACCATTTACCCCAGCTTGAAACGTAAGCACGTCTCTTGTATTGTTATTGGGCTCCCCTACTTCTATGAGCTGAAAAAATACCTTTTTCTTTTTCTGGTAAGTAGATTTGCTGTTCAGCCGTTCAGCCGTGTCCACCTGTTTGTGACCCCATGGACTCCAGCAGGCCAGGCGCCTCTGCCCTTCACCATCTCCTGGAGTTTGTTCAGATCCATGTCCATTGAGTCGGTGATGCTACCGAACCATCTCATCTTCTATCATCCCCTTCTCCTCCTGCCTTCAATCTTTCCCAGCATCAGGGTCTTTTCCAGTGAGTCAGCTCTTTGCATCAGGTGGCCAAAGGATTGGAGTTTCAGCTTAAGCATCAGTCCTTCCAATGAATATTCAGGACTGATTTCCTTTAGGATAGACTGGTTGGATCTCCTTACAGTCCAAGGGACTCTGAGCTAGATTCAAATACACATATTGTGGTCCAGGGGCTAAGACACCACGCCCCCAATGCAGGGGACCTGGGTTCCATCCCTAGTCAGGGAACTAGATGCCACATGCCTTAACTAAGAGCTCATAAATCTATCTGCCAGTGCAGGAGACGTGGGTTCGATCCCTGGGTCGGGAAGATCCCCTGGAGGAGGGCATGGCAACCCACTCCAGTATTCCTGTCTGGAGAATCCCCTGGACAGAGGAGCCTGGCGGGCTACAGTCCATGGGGTCGCAGAGAGTCAGACACGACTGACCCCCTCAACACAACACACGCTGGAACTAAAGGCCTCACGAGGTGCAACTGAGATCCAGTACGGCCAAATAAACAAATGAATTATCTTAAAATTAAGAAAAAAAAAAAGCCAAATACACATCTGATGGCAGTCCCCACTGCAGAGGTTCCTGGAGGAGGTGCAGAGGTGACGGAAGTATAAAGAACTGAGAAGATGCCTTGTCCCCTTGAGGCTGGTTGCCGTGGCAACCCATTCATAGCAGAGGGATAAAAGAGGACCAAGGCCGGCTTGACGGGGACAAGAGAAAACAGGCTCACATCAGTTGATCTGCGTTCTCTTCTTGGACCCAAACACATTAAACCACTTTGCTTCTGGGTATGGATGTGAGAGCGGGACTCTAAAGAAAGCCGAGCACCGAAGAATTGATGCTTTTGAACTGTGGTGTTGGAGAAGACTCTTGAGAGTCCCCTGGACTGCAAGGAGATCCAACTAGTCCATCCTAAAGGAAATCAGTCCTGGGTGTTCATTGGAAGGACTGATGCTGAAGCTGAAACTCCAGTACTTTGGCCATCTCATGAGAAGAGTTGACTCATTGGAAAAGACACTGATGCCGGGAAAGATTGAAGGTGGGAGGAGAAGGGGACAACAGAGGATGAGATGGTTGGATGGCATCACCAACTCGATGGACATGGGTTTGAGTAAACTCTGGGAGTTGGTGATGGACAGGGAGGCCTGGCGTGCTGCGGTTCATGGGGCCGCAAAGAGTCGGACACGACTGAGCAACTGAACTGAACTGAGTAATATCAAATAAATGGAACAGAGATACTTCTAATAAGCTTCTCATTCTAAACGGGGAAAACCTGCTTTGGGCCTTCCAGGGGCAAGCTTTCTAGAATTGGATCTGATGAGAAATAGCAGATTTTTTAATAAAACAGGGGAGAAATGAGGCTTTGGGTCCCACCTTATATTGTTATATAAGACATGGGCGAGACGCTGGGTACGTGCGTCCTGCCACGACCAGCTAACCATCCAGTCCCGAATGGAAGAAATATGCCTCGAGGCTTTTCTGGATTCCCCAAAGTGCTGGAAAACCCAGCATTTTGCCCACATTTATAAATAATGATAGGATGTACTGGTGATGTTGAAATTATTTATTTACATGTTGTCCCTAGCAGCCTAGGGGCGTTTCTTCAATAAGTCCATTCCTGGACACGGCTAATCCTTTTGAAATTAGCTACACAGACCTCCTGGGATCAGCCCTGTCCGTGAACCCCACAAATAGTACACTGCTGTTTAATTTTTCAATAACTGTGATTCTGGTCTCTCTGACTGATGTTTGATCTTTATTCTCTTTTTTGGCTATGATGGGTTTTCACTGCTCTGCATGACTCGTTGTAGAGAGCAGAGGCTACTCTTGAGTTGCGGGGGTACTCTGTATTTGCGGGGGCTACTCTCTAGGTGCAGAGCATGGGATTCTCATTGCAGGGGCTTCTCTTGTTGCAGCATACGGGCTCTGAAGTCGTGCACAGGTTTAGTTGCTCGGTAGCATGTGGAATCTTCCTGGACGAGGGATCGAACCCACGTTCCTTCCACCGGCAGGAGAATTGTTATCCACTGGAACGCCAGGGAAGCCCTGTCTTTGTTCTTTTGTATCCAGTTTTCCAGTGAATGGGGCAGAAGAGAATTGTGGTTAGGAAGGTTCTTTTGCCTAATGAAAGATGATAAACTCGATCATGGAAAGGTCTGCATGTTCCTTTGGCTGGTAACGGCTCCCCGATAGGTCAGTTGGTAAAGAATCTGTCTGCAATGCAGGCGACTTGATTCCTGGGTCGGGAAGATCCCCTGGAGAAGGGTTAGGCTACCCACTCCAATATTCTCGGGCTTCCCGGGTGGCTCAGCTGGTAAAGAATCCGCCTGCAATGTGGGAGACCTGGGTTCCATCCCTGGGTTGGGAAGATCCCCTGCAGAAGGGAAAGGCTGCCCACTCCACTACTCTGGCCTGGAGAATTCAGTCCACAGGGTCGCAAAGAATCAGACATGACTGAGCAGCTTTCACTTTTACTTGGCTGGTAAATATTCTTTTGAAGTTGTCCTCGTTATCTACTGACTGTTAAATTGCTCAGCCGGGCTTGGCTTAAAAATAAAGGCTTTTCACCGTTTCCAACAGCCAAGACAATCTAAATGTCCACTGACAGAGGAATGGATAAATAAGACACGGTACCTATATACATCAGAATATTACTTGATCATTAAAAAGAATGAAATAATGCCATTTGCAGCAACATGCTTGGATCTAGAGGTTGTCACGTTGAGTGAAGTCAGTCAGACAGAGAAAGGAGAAATATCCTAAGGTATCCCTTAGATGCAGAATGGAAGAAGAAATGACACAAATGAACTCATTTGCAAAACAGAAACACAGTCACAGACTTAGAGAATGAAACTCTGGTTGCCAGAGGAGCAGGATGGGAGGCAGGGATAGTTAGGGAGTCTGGGATGGACATGGACACACTGCTGTTTCACATGGAGAACTAGCAAGGACCTGCTGGACAGCACAGGGAACTCTGCTCAATACTCTGTGATAACCTGATGGTCACCAGGGGGAAGGATGGGGGAAGGGATAGTCAGGGAGTCTGGGATGGACATGGACACACGGCTGTATTTACCATGGAGAACCAGCAAGGACCTGCTGGACAGCCCAGGGAACTCTGCTCAATACTCTGTAATAACCTTATGGTTCCCAGGGGGAAGGATGGGGGAAGGGATAGTCAGGGAGTCTGGGATGGACATGGACACACGGCTGTGTTTACCATGGAGAACCAGCAAGGACCTGCTGTCCAGCCCAGGGAACTCTGCTCAATACTCTGTAATAACCTTATGGTCACCAGGGGGAAGGATGGGGGAAGGGATAGTCAGGGAGTCTGGGATGGACATGGACACACGGCTGTGTTTACCATGGAGAACCAGCAAGGACCTGCTGGACAGTACAGGGAACTCTGCTCAATACTCTGTAATAACCTTATGGTTCCCAGGGGGAAGGATGGGGGAAGGGATAGTCAGGGAGTCTGGGATGGACATGGACACATGGCTGTGTTTAACATGGAGAACCAGCAAGGACCTGCTGTCCAGCCCAGGGAACTCTGCTCAATACTCTGTAATAACCTGATGGTCACCAGGGGGAAGGATGGGGGAAGGGATAGTCAGGGAGTCTGGGATGGACATGGACCCACTGCTGTGTTTACCATGGAGAACCAGCAAGGACCTGCTGGACAGCACAGGGAACTCTGCTCAATACTCTGTAATAACCTTATGGTCACCAGGGGGAAGGATGGGGGACGGGATAGTCAGGGAGTCTGGGATGGACATGGACACACTGCTGTTTCACATGGAGAACCAGCAAGGACCTGCTGGACAGCCCAGGGAACTCTGCTCAATACTCTGTAATAACCTTATGGTCACCAGGGGGAAGGATGGGGGAAGGGATAGTCAGGGAGTCTGGGATGGACATGGACACACTGCTGGATTTAACATGGAGACCCAGCAAGGACCTGCTGGACAGCACAGGGAAGTCTGCTCAATGTCACACGGCAGCCGGGATGGGAGGGGAGTTTGGGAGAGAATGGATACATGTACATGTGTGGCTGAGTGCCTCCACTGTCCACCTGAAACTAAGACAACATTGGTAATCAGCTACAATATAAAACAACACTTAAAAAAAATAATAAAGGCTTCTCTATCCAATTCCCTAATGAGAGATACTGTGGAGCAATTACATATTGATACCTGCAAATTTCAGTCCCTTTCTCCAGGTAACAGTAACTCAGAAAGTGATCGCACATATTTTGGTTTTTTACACTGAGACCGTGTGTGCCCTCCTCAGCTGCAAAAAAGGGTGGAATTCAGAATACACTCAAGCCCAAGCCCACATCAATTTTTCACTCACATCTCAGAGGGCTGGCTCAACCACCGCAAAGAGAAAACCACATCTTCCAACCACATGAGTGAAGACTTGAGATGCAGTCAAATGTATTTCAGAAATATACGATGCCTTGGAGTTCTAGAATTTTCCGAAATAAATTAAAACATGCGACGTGTCTCACATGCCACAGAGACCACACTATAACCTCTAAATAGATCCTACAATGGTCTGGGCAAGAGGCACTTATGAAATAATGAGCAGACTTTAGATCTGATGGCCCCATAAAAAAAATCAGAAATTGTAAAAACCTATAATAATAATTCTCTCTTTCGTGAGCCAAAAATCAGAGTGGAATCACTCCCCACCGCCGATAATTTGTAATAAGCACGTTGCAAACCGTCTCTTCTTACGTGAAATCTGTCATCATTTGGACTGAAATTTTTAATAATAGTCATTTTCCTATTATTCTGATTGAAGCGGGGTCCAATGCCTATTTTTAAGGATTGTAATTTATCTTTTTTTAAAAAAAAATTTCTCTGTGCATGCATGATTATAATGCCTAACACATGTGCATCTCTCAAACCTCCCCCCCCCCACCCGCCCCCAGAGAAGATGACAGGTCTGTAAAAACAAAGTAGGTATTCAGCTCAACTCTGCTAACACCGAACAAAAAACAAGTCATCAAATAAGGTCACAGGGTATTTTTAGAACGCACAAGGGGTTCACAGCACGAGGCAGGGGCCACACAGGAGGGAAGGGTGTGATATCTTCCAGGAAGAATCTTTCGATCTCAGACAAAGAGCCCTCAACCCAACTCTTGAGAGAGAGAGAGAGAGAGAGAGCCCATCAGGGTCGTGGGGAAGGAGCTGCTGAAGGCGAGGGGGGGATATTTCAACGCAAAGGGAGGCTTCACGGAAAAACGCGACCGAATTGGAAAGCAACTGGACTTCAAGAAAAGAATCTGGAAAGGTGGAAGGGATGAACCTACTTGTAGGGCCACCGGGGGAGATGCAGACATAGAGAACACACGTGTGAACCCTCTGTGGGAAGGAGAGGGTGGGATGGATCCAGACAGCAGCATGGGAAGGTATGCAGGACCGCGTGCAAGAGAGATAGCCAGTGGGCATTTGCTGCGAGACTCAAACCGGGGGCGCCCTGTGACCACCCAGAGGGGCGGGATGGGGTGGGAGGTGGGAGGGGGTCTCAAGAGGGCGGGTAGACCCGTGTCTACCTGTGGCTGATTCATGCTGGGGCGTGGCAGAAAGCGACACCATATTATAAAGCAAGCATCCTCCAATTAAAAACAAAGACACTCAAATTAAAAGGCAAGGAAAACGCTGTACCAAGAAAGGTTATCTACTCTTGGGAGATGATCAGGGACCAGCCGAGCTGCACGCTGGAATCCTACGTGCCAGGAGAAACGAATCCGCCAGAGAAAAACAAGGGACGTGAAAACAGGCCCTTCGAATGCTACGGCGGTGTAAATTCTGGTGGGCATATTTGAATGTGGGGTTTGGTTTCCAAACTGAAGCCACAGAGGCATAGACGGGAGTAAGCCGAAGTTTCTGTTTACGATCGACTTCAATTTTCCCCTAGCTCGAAGTGTATCTTCCTAGATCTTCCCTACCGATCTGGGTCTACAGACACATTTTGTTTGTTTAATTTTCAGTCGATAACTCATGGCTGACTCCCTTGCGACCCCATGCACGACGGTAGCCCGCCAGGCTCCTCTGTCCACGGGATGCTCCAGGCAAGAAGACTGGAGTGGGTTGCCAGGCCCTCCTCCAGGGGATCTTCCCCACCCAGGGGTGGAACCCACGTCTTCTCCACTGCTGGCAGATTTTCTACCGCTGGGCCACCAGCAAAGTAAAGTCCCGCCGTTGTGTCCGACTCTTTGTGACGACATTAACTGTAGTTCACGGGGTTCTCCAGGCAAGAATACCGGAGTGGGTAGCCTATCCCTTCAACCAGGGGATCTTCCTGACCCGGGGATTGAACCGGAGACTCCTGCATGGCAGGTGGATTCTTTACCAACAGAGGTATCAGGGAAACTCAAGCTACCAGGAAAACCCCCCTCCCCAATAAATGTATGAAGATGCTGAAAAATGTGTCGTTTCCCAAGACACATCACTGTCACTCCCACACAGCGTAGTCATTATTCTGCAAGTTGCTTTTCGACATACCAATATGTCTTAGAAATCTGCCCTCAAAATACAGGGCTTCCACCAATTTTTTTTTTTTTTTAAACTCTTGAAGTTTATTCTGTAGATTGGTTACACTCTGATTTATTTTCAAATCCCACCTGAATTGGGTGATTACTTCTCAGGCCACTTTTCTCCTGTTTTGCTTGCTAGTCTATTTCTCAGTACGCTTCATAGAAAAGAGTCACACAGCTCAAGCTCTATGGCAACCGCATCACAGAGAAATTTCTGCTGCCGTTGTTGAAAGTAAGTCATGCATGCCCCTGGCCAGAAAACTCCAACTGTATGGAATTCCTTCTTTATCATATGTTGCGCATACATCAATTATTAGGAAAAGATAATTAATGGAAAGAGCAGATGGCTTTCTACCCCTTTTAAAAGCCACATGAACAAAATAATACGTTACAGATGGGCAGTGCGGTTCATCTAAAAATGTACATTGCGGAGGAGGAAATGGCAACCCACTCCAGTATTCCTGCCTGGAGAATCCTACGGACAGAGGAGCCTGGCGGGCTATACAGTCCATGGGTTCAAAAAGAGTTAAGACCTAAGTCAGTACACACACACAACAGAAGACAGGATCACAGAACATATGGGACAGGACGTTAGAAGATATGGAAACTGAATAACAGATAAAATGGATAAATGGGAAAGACAATGCAAGAATGCACAGACAAATAAATCCCCCCCCCCAAAAAAAGGACATCAGTGACTTGGAGGACACTGTGCTGAATGAAATAAGTCGCAAACCAGAGTCCCTTGGCCAGCAAGGAGATCCAACCAGTCCATCCTAAAGGAAATCAGTCCTGAATATTCATTGGAAGGACTGATGCTGAAGCTGAAACTCCAATACTCTGGCCACCTGATGCAAAGAGCTGACTCATTGGAAAAGACCCCGATGCTGGGAAAGATTGAAGGTGGGAGGAGAAGGGGACGACAGAGGATGAGATGGTTGGATGGCATCAGCGACTCGATGGACATGAGTTTGGGTAAACTCCGGGAGTTGGTGATGGACAGGGAGGCCTGGCGTGCTGTGATTCACGGGGCTGCAAAGAGTTGGACACGACTGAGCGATTGAACTGACTGACCATGTATATGTGGAATCTAAGAAACACAAGGCACTCATGAACAGAACAGAAAAGAAGCAGTCTCAGAGATAGAGAGCAGAAACTAGCCGTGACCAGTGAGGAGAAGGAAGGGGCAGAAGCGACACGGCATGAAGGGACTCAGAGGCACAAGTTACCATGTGTAAACAAGGATATCCTATGTATATACAAGGATATACATTGTATATCACGGGAAATACAGGTGAGACACATGTGCATCCCAGGAAACGTAGCCAATACTCTGAAATAACTGTAAGTGGGGTATAACCTTTAAAAGTTGTATAAAATGTAAAAACTCACACAGAAAGCAGTTGAGAGAAAAATAAAAACTGCTTTAAATGCCCATCAAGGGAATTTCCTGGGAGTCCTGTGGTTAGGGGACTCTTGTGATTTTGCTGCCAAGGGCCGAGGTTCCATCTCTGGTTGGGGAACTTAGACCAGTCCTGGAACGGAAGATTGCTGTTCTTGTTCAATCCCTCAGCCGTGTCCGACTCTCTGCGACCCCACGGACCACAGCACGCCAGGCCTCCTCTGTCCATCACCATCTCCTGGAGCTTGCTCTAAGTCATGTCCATCGAGTCGGTGATGCCATCCAACCATCTCATCCTCTGTCGTCCCCTTCTCCTCCTGCCTTCAATCTTTCCCAGCATCGGGGTCTTTTCCAATGAGTCACTTCTTTGCATCAGGTGGCCAACGTATTAGAGCTTCAGCATCAGTCCTTGCAATAAATATTCAGGACTGACTTCCTTTAGGATGGACTGGTTGGATCTCCTTGCAGTCCAAGGGACTCAAGAGTCTTCCCCAACACCACAGTTCAAAGGCATCAACTCATGATTAACTGTACCTAAAACAATCAAGATGACATTGGTCCGACCGCCGATGACCGATTTCAAGATGCCTGTCGGAGCTGACCGTGTTGTTTCTGCAAGGAGCCCCCTACCTCCGCCCATGGCCCCCCTGAAACTCCCCCTCAAAAGTTCCTGTCCACTGCTGGGCAGAGGGGGAGATGGCTTTTGGACTTGAGTCTGTTTTCTCCCCCAGGTGGCCAGCATCCAAAATAAAGCAAACTTTCCTTCCAACCAACACGTACGTCTTGAGAACTGCATTTTGACCCGTGAGCCTGACTTCAGTAACACTGCTGCTGGGTTCTCAAGAGAACCCAGAATAGTTATTGGGGGGGAGGGTAGTATTTATGGCGTTCCTTATGCCTGGAAAGCCACTTAGATGGTTTTCTAAACGTGATCAGGATGCGGCTGATGGTGGGGACCGATGGAAAAAATAAACGAGGAACAGAACTCCGGAAGGCTTCCAGGAAACACTCTTGAGTTTGTTGAAATTCGGAAACCAAAGTAGAAGACCCAAGACCTTCCATGTAAATTCAGGAGGCAGCTGCCTCCCATGGGCAGCTTTCAGGTCAACGGGAAACAGAAGAGTCAACTCGAGAACAGGAATCGTCTCAATATGGAAAGAGGACACAGCGGAAACTCCATTGTTCAGAACAATCGGCAGGAACAACAACCACCCATCTGAAAACATCTGCCATATGACTTTCACATGTTATAGAAAGATCTTAGACCTACATCTGCTCCCGTGTATTCAAATGTTGCTCATGGACTGTAAGAAGCTTAAAGTGGGTGCTAATAATAAAAATACATAAATAAAATTAACACAAGTCTTATGCGGCACTAATAACCTAAAATAACAAGAAAGCTCCTTTCCATGGGATCATTTACCAAGTTCAGAAGTGGAAGAAAGAGTGAAGGGTGACTTTTAATGATTTCTTTAGAAGTTTTCGCTCCAGCGGAGAAGGGGATGGCAACCCACTCCAGTACTCTTGCCTGGAGAATTCCATGGACAGAGGAGCCTGGTGGGCTACAGTCCATGGGATCGCAGAGTTAGACACGACTGTTGCAACTTGCACTTTGATTAATTAAACTGATTTTTACTATACTTTCTTTTATGAATAACCGACTATCTCATGGTGTACCCTAAATTGGTAAATACATATTTTCTTTTCCCTTAAGGGAAAAAAAGTCATATACTTACATTCAACCATATGAAAATATGGTTTTGTGTGTGAAATGTTGGCTGTCTTTAAACTGGGCAAGCTATGTATCTTATGTTGAATAAACTTAAATGTAATTTCAAAAAAATAAAAAAATTTTGCTCCAAAACTGGACTCCATTTGAATGCAACTATTTCAAGGAAAGAGAAACAAACTCTCAGATTTGTTATAGGCACACACTACAGACAGACTCATGGAAGCAAATACAGAGACTTAAATACATCAAGAAGCTGGAATGTGGGAAAAGTTGGTTCCTTACTCGACAGAGAAAAGATGGGACTATTTAATAAATGGATTGGGAAAAGCCATCCATCAAAAAAAAAAAAAAAAAAATCCCTACCATACTTCACCGTATCAATAAATGACAAAGGCTTTAGCATTTTGATGTAAAAATAAATAAAACCAGAAAACATATTGCACAAAAAATAATCTGGATGAAACCCTAAGCAACACCCAAGTGTGAGAAAAGTTAAATTTGATGAAGTTACATTTTTTTAGAATTATATATATCTTGTTACACACATGCAGAGATACATAAAGATACATAAATATTTAGAGAAAAAATATGTATATATATATGCTGTTGTTTAGTCTCTCAGTTGTGTCTGACTCTTTGTGACCCCATGGACCATAGCCCGCCAGGTTCTTCTGTCCATGGGATTCTCCAGGCAAGAATACTGGAGTGGGTTGCCATGCCCTCCTCCAGGGGATCTTCCCAACCCAGGGATCGAACCCGTGGCCCATGCATTGGCAGGTAGATTCTTTACCACTTACTACCACCTGAAGAAGTGAAGTGAAAGTCATTCAGTCGTGTCCGACTCTTGGCAAGCCCATGGACTATATGGTCCATGGAATTCTCCAGGCCAGAAGACTGGAGTAGGTAGCCTTTCCCTTCTCCAGGGCATCTTCCCAACCCAGGAATCGAACCCACGTCTCCCGCATGGCAGGTGGATTCTTTACCAGCTGATCCACCAGGGAAGCCCAAGAATACTGGAGTGGGTAGCCTATCCCTTCTCCAGGGGATCTTCCCGACCCAGGAATCGAATCGGGGTCTCCTGCATTGCAGGCGGATTCTTTACCAACTGAGCTATGAGGGACGCCTAGTACCACCTACAATGTATAAAATAATGAATGAGAACCTACGTTTAGCACGGAGAACTCTAATCAATGCTCTGTGACCACCTAAACGGGAAGGGAATCCGAAAAAAAGAGGGAACATACGATTACACACAGCTGACTTGCTCTGCCATACAACAGACACTAACAGAGCGTCGTAACGCAACTACATACTCCAGTAAAAATTAATTTAAAAAAAGAAGAAATGAAAAGAGAGCCCTCCCAGGCACACAGTACTCCGAGGTCTGCACAGACCTTCAGTGAGAGCCGGAGACCTCTCGTGGAGGGGCTGGCTGCCTCGTCCCCGGCCGCCAAGAGCTGACAAAGACCTTCCACCATCGTAAGGAAGGCAAATCCGGCCAGCCAGGATCCCAGAGCGGGTCGTAAAAAATTAACGGCCGCAGGCGACGGCCCTGGCAATTTTGACCCAACAGTTATAAAAGAAGAAAAAGAAAAAGAACTAATCAAAAAAAAAAAAGAAGAAGAAAATCAACGCTGGACTAACTTTTGGTCAAAGTACAGATGTTGCGAGATTGTGAATATAGGCTGGAGAAAACCATGACTCCCCACAAAGACAGCGCGGTCATAAACGTGCTCCAAAACTCATAGATGACCGGTGCGTTGTCACGGTGAACAATGTGAATGAAGAGAAGAAAAGGATCACGTTTTTAATGCACAGATGTGCTGGGAAAAGAGATCCACGGCTGTCTTCCGCACGTGTGCTAGGCTGCCAGAGTCGTGTCTGACTCTGGACGGTAGCCCACCAGGCTCCTCCGTCCATGGGGTCTTCCAGGCGAGAAACACTGGAGTGGGTTGCCATGCCCTCCTCCGGGGGATGTTCCCGACCCAGGCATCAAACCCACGTCTCCTGCATTGGCAGGCGGGGTCTTAACCACGGAGCCACCCGGGGGAGCCCACAGCCTTCTTCAAGCCCCTGCCTAACACTCGGGCCCTGGTGAAATCGGAAACGCAGAGCTCGGAGTTTATGTGGAAAAAGAAATCGATTTGGAGCAGTCAGGTAGAGCGTTCGCACAAACACGAAGCTAGGTCCACGCCTGCGTCCGGAACGGTTCTGCCAAATATGCCAGCGCGGTCTCTCACCAGGACCACAGTCAGAGGTCTGGAAAGCACGAATTAAGGGGTCTCTGATAAAAGGGATGACAGAGGATGAGACGGTCAGATGGCATCACCGACTCAATGGACATGAGTCTGAGCAAGCTCCGGGAGTTGGTGACGGACAGGGAGGCCTGGCGTGCTGCAGTCCGTGGGGTCGCAGAGAGTCCGACACAACTGAGGGACTGAACTGAACTGATAAAGCCCTGATTCTGAGAAAACAGCATAAAATTCTCACTGTTAGGATACCAGAGGCCCCCTTCCTCAGGGGTAGCAGGAAAAGACATGAAATCCCAAGAAAAGAAAGCCAAGGACCTAAACATCTGGCTACCGGGAAAGGGAGAGTTCTCGGGTATCAGGATGTCCTCTGCACGAAGTGAATCCTACTTTCCTGCCTTTCAGGCATCTGGGCCGAGATTCTCTACGTGGACAATAAAAAAGGCACAGTGGCCAAGAACTGCCAGAATTCAGACCTCACTGGGCCAAATTAGTCTTTGTTCCTCCCTCACTTACTGGAATGACATCATTTAAAAAGCGCTGCCTTTTCTGGATTTCTTCCCCACCACCCCCCCACCTTCCTCCAAGACACTGCTGTTTAAACAGCGTGCACACACAGACTCTGATTCATGAGGAAGAAAGATTGTTCAGCCAGTGGCTTTCCAAGACACGGCCCACCCCCCTCCACCCAGGGGAACCGTAAACGCTAAATCTGCAGCCGGCTCCAAGCCAGACCTCTGTAACCCAGATACCAAAAGCTGGAGCCTATTCTCCGCGAAGTTCTTGAGAAGCGAAAAAAGGTTTCTGGGGAAATGAGAAACCCGGCCCCAGGGTCAGCGGGTAGAGGGGAATGGGGCGGGGAGGGAATGGGTCACTCACTGCTTGACGGGTATAAGGTTTCAGTTCTCTGAGTACAATGGATCCTCAAGAGATGCTGGCCAACACACAGTCTATGAAACCGGGAAGAGCAAATCGGATTCCATAATAAATCTGTTCTTTAACTTTTGTGTTTCCTCTGCTTACTCAGGCAGTCTCTGCACCTTCTGTGAAAGAATGCTGTCCCTAGCCTGATATATATACATTGTAGCGCATCCTCCTTTCAGAGTCTAACTGTTTTCCATTCCTCTAGAGATAAAACGTTGCAGAACAGACAGTAACATTTGTCCCTATTAGAGGTTTACAAGAACTTGGGGCCTGCTGTGGACAGCTCCGAGAACAAAGGATTCCAGCACCGACAATTTTGCAACAACTCAGCACACTTTCCCTCCTCCTGCTTTTAAAAGTGCTTTGCTGACACCATTCCCAGAGTTAGGGGGATTTTTTTGAGCACAAGCTACTGGTCTCCTTGCTTGGCCCTGCAATAAAATCCTTCTCAACTCCAAAGTCTGAATTATTTTTTTTTCCGTTTGTTTCGCCTCACTACGCCTCGGGCACATAAACTTGTGTTCAGTAACATCTATACCTAACAACAGTCAATCCCAAAGGAAATCCAACCCTGAATATCCACTGGAAGGACTGATGCTGAAGCTCCAATGCGTTGGCCACCTGATGTGAAGAGCTGACTCATTAGAAAAGACCGTGATTGATGTTGGGAACGATTGAGGGCAGGAGAAGAAGGGGGTAACAGAGGATGAGATGGTTGGATGGCATTACCAACTTGGTGGACAGGAGCTTGAGTAAGCGCCGGGAGATAGTGAAGGGCAGGGAAGGCTGGCGTGCTGCAGTCCATGGGGTCACAGAGACGGACACGACTTAACGGCTGAACAACAACAAAAGTTAACAAGACTGTACTTCTTGCACTTAACATTTTATTGAGGGTAGATCTCATGTGATGTGGTCCTTACCGATTCTTTCCTCAAACCGTAGGAACACTTCAGGTAATTTTAACTAGAAATAAGCAAAAACAAAAAAACTAGGACATATTCAGACAGAGAAAGAGAAATATTCTAAGAACTCCTTATATGTGGAATCTAAAAAGAAACGATACAAACGAACTTATTTACAAAACAGGAACAGACTCACAGACTTAGAGAAAGAACTTCTGGTTATGGGGAAGGATGGGGGAAGGGATAGTCAGGGAGTCTGGGATGGACATGGACACACGGCTGCATTTAACACGGAGAACCAGCAAGGACCCGCTGGACAGCTCAGGGAACTGTGCTTAATAGAAAATAAGAAGCCTAATTTCAAAAGTTTAATCATATACACATTACTAAACATAACACAGGCAATCAGGGGCCTACTGTATAGCCCAGGGAACTGTACTCAATACTCTGTAATGACCTCTATGGAAAAAGAACTTTAAGAAGAGTGGAGATATGCTGAACAAAATGTAAATACTAAAGTGTGGGCTGATGGAAAATCCGTGGGCCGAGCACAAAATAACTGTTTCTGTCCTTACCAGCCTCTCCTATTCTCACATCAAAAGCAGTTTCCATTAAAGCCTGAGGTGTTAGAGAAGGGTTAAAACCATCATTGAAAATGTAAAGGAACAGGGGCTATTAATTCCCTGCAAAAGTCCCTACAACACTCCTATTTTGGGGTGTAAAGAACTCAAATGATAAATGGAGAGTTGCTGAAGATACACGAATAAGTAGTGTCTAATCCTTATACTTTATTGTCTGAAATTCCTGGACGAGCCAAATATTTTTCAGCCGTTGATTTGAAGTTTGCTTTCCAGAGTTGAACCTATACTAAATCATCCTCTACCTAAGACTTTTAAGACAATTGAGAGGATTCTTGGCCATTATAGGCTATGGCCTCATTTGGATTCCGGGTTATGGGGAACTAGCCCGGCCTTTATGTAAACTTCTAATGGAGACTCAGCAGCTCCAAACGCAAACCGGTTTGGTCCCCAGAGAGACGCAAAAGGCTTTTAAGGATCTTCAAACCACTCTCTTGCAACATCCTGCTTTCAGCTGGCCCACAGGATCAGAGTTTAGTTTGTTATTGAAAAAAAAAAAAAAAAGGACTATGGCCACAGGGCTCAAGGGTAATTGCCGCTATTGTTTTGCTAATGACTAAAGCTCCTAAGTTTACCGTTGAGCAAAGTCTTACAGTACTGACTTCTCAGGATGAAAAGTGGGATCTTAAAACTCTAGCTCCACCTTTAAAGCTACTGTTAACTCAAGGGGTGTCAGAACTCAAGGGGTGTCAGAATAGAAAATCCCTTACACTGGTCCTAGAGACCCCAATCTTCAGGAAAAGCTAAAAAGGCCGATTACATTATTAAGAGGCATCTGTGTAAGCTAACTCAGGAAACGCAAGATAGTTTCAAGTTTTACCCGTAGTTTTAATGAGGGCTCAGATTGTCCCTAAGAAGGGGCTGTCTTTATGACAGAACGCTTTCGTGAGTAGTTACTGTCACAGATCCTGAAGCCTTAAAATTAACTATGTGACTCAGCTTGGAGCTTTTCAACCACCCCATCAATCGACGGCTTCCCGTGGTGGGTTTCTCTGCTTCAAGGAAAGGACTTTCCTCAACTCCGTGATGACATCTAGCAATCCTAGGATGGGACTGGTATAACATATTGTACCTTAACTATGGACATAATGTCACTTTTAATTCTGATTATGCTTTAACGTGGCTTAATGATTATTTTGCCTTACCTCTGTAACTATAACATGGTTTGTCTGTAACTGTTTGAAAGCTGTGAAGTCACAAATGGTCTGTCCAGGCTCCTTGGAGGACCGCAACCTCCTCCAAATTACCATCTTGGGGCCCCTGGATCAGAGACCCTCAGCGTGAGGGTGAGGAGAATTTGTTGCCTCAACGATTTAGGGACGACGCCCCTCAACAGCAGGAAGCAGTTACAGAAGGAAAATGACTCCCCTTTCCCTTGACAATATAATTCTCCTAAAGAGAAAAGGAGGGGTTGAGAGAGTCAATTCCTAGGCAGATTGATAAGTCTGGGGTCCCCAAGGAGGAGATGGGTTCTGGGGCTCTCGAAGAGGAGATAGGGGTCTGGAATTCTCAGCGGGGAGGAAAGGACAAACGCCTTTTTTATTTCTACATTCCTTAGCCTTAGTCACATAAAATGTGTTTTTTTTTTTTCTCTCTCTAAGCCCGGAACTGATGGTTTACACAACAAACAACTCAGTTTAATTCAGCAGTAAGGGATTATATAACCACCATGTATGTATCCTGCTTGAGGACAGTTTCTCCTTCCTGAAAACCTTCTGACAAACCCTGGTATCTCAGAATGTGTATAATGGGAGTGGGTCTGGTAAGATCTTTCAATTGCTAAGCTCTAATCCTCTCATCCTGAAATGTAAACTGTGGGAGTGGGTCTGGTAAAATTTTTTTACAACCTTGAGACATTCTTTTGATTTATTGTAATACCCTATTAAAAAAGTACATCACTCCCTTGCTAACACTAGCAAGGTGGGGCACTCTCCCTCCCCCTTGTAATTTCTACGTCAGAAGCTTTGTCAGTCACTTTTCATAGTTTAATAAAAACTCTGCTGCACACACACACACAAAGAGGGTGGATAAATGTATATATATAACTGATTCACTCTGCTATGCACCTGAAACTACTACAATATTGTAACTCAACTATACTCCGATTTTAAAAAAAAAATTGTTTTTAATGTTTATCCAAACTTGTAGCCTCACAAGTTTATAACACAGCCTCTGGTCTGTATTTTTGGAAGGTAATTTGCCGGTGATGAATCTGACTCTCAAAAGCATTGACGGACCCGGGTTCAAGTAGATCAGAGCTTTTTGCCTTCAGTTCAGTTCAGTTGCTCAGTCGTGTCTGACTCTTTGCGACCCCATGGACTGCAGCACGCCAGGCCTCCCTGTCCATCCGCAGCTCCCTAACCCTAACCCAAACCTACGTCCATTGGGTCGGTGATGCCATCCAACCATCTCATCTTAAGACACACCAAAGCATCCAATTGTCCGTACCAATACAGTGACTGGAGATCTTTAGCCTCCAATGCTTTCATCTGAATACAGAGAACTTAGCTCTTCACTTCTTCAACGACTGTCCTAACATTTTTATTATTGCGATGCGTGGTACAATGGAATGAGCAGGGATCAGAGAAGCGTTTGAATCTCAGCTCCACGATTTATTAACTGCGAGACGTTGCATGACTAACTTAGTCTTTCTCAGCCTCAATTTCTTTGAAGGAGACAGGGGGAGGAGAATATCCTATTTCTAAATGTTAAATCATAGCGTCCGCACAGGAGTGGAACTGCTGGATCTCATGGTCGTTCTTGATCGCCTGGAGAAGGGAACGGCAGCCCACTCCAGTGTTCTTGCCTGGAGAATCCCGTGGACAGAGGAGCCTGGCGGGCTGCAGTCCATGGGGTCACAGAGAGTGGGACACGAATCAGCACCACAGCAACGGCACTTCTACTTTTAATTTTTGAGGCGCCTCCACGCTGTTTCCCGCAGAGGTTGGACCAGTCTACATTCCCACCCGAGGCTCACGAGGGTTCCCTTTTCTCCACGTGGTCACCAACATTTGTCACTTCCCGTCTCGTCGAGAAAAGCCACTCTGACAGGTGTGAGTTAATATCTCACGGTGGGTTTGATTTCCATTTGGAAAAAGATACCTGGAGTCGCGTGCTCACTGCGGCATGATTCATAACAGCCAAGATATGGAAACACCCTCAGCGTCTGTACGTAGATGGATGGATAAAGAAGGTGCAGAAGATACATACCATGGAATATTACTCGGCCATAAAAAAGGAGATCCGGCCATTTTTCCACAATGGAAATGGACCTGGAGGGTATTAAGCTAAGGGAAATAAGTTAGACAGAGAGAGACAAATACAGTATGATCTCATTTATACGTGGAATCTAAAAAGGCTAATTAAAAAAAAAGAGTAAAATAGTGGTTATCAAGGGTTCTGTGTGTGCTGACTCAGTCGTGTCTGACTCTTTGCAATCCCATGGACTGTAGCCCGCCAGGCTCCTCTGTCCATGCGATTCTCCAGGCAAGAACACTGGAGTGGGATGCCATTCCCTTCTCCCGGGGATCTTACCAACAGCGAGACAAACGGACGATTCCTGCAATGCAGGCAGATTCTTTACCGTCTGAGCCATCAGGGAAGCCCTGTGATGTTTGACACTCAGCTGCGACAACGTGATTCAAGTATTAAAAAAAATCACACATGGGTGTGATTTACAGTGAGAAAGGCAACAATTTTTTTCTTTTTTTTAACCAAACTGCAAAGGTGACTTGGAAAGTCGGCTGTCAAGCCAAGCTATGTGAGCGAGTGAGGAGAATGAAATTTTAAAATATTTTTGTGATGACAATGACGAAGCCACACTTGGAACCAGCTCCAAAGGCGACTTGGTAAAGACACCACAGGGCCGCAGATGAGAGGCCGGCAAACCCGGCGGCCCCCCAGCCTGCGTGTATAAATAAAACTTTATTTCAACACAGCCACACCCCTTCGTTGTACACATTGCCTGAGGCTGGTTTTGCACACTACACAGGTAATGCCCAAAAATACTGGCCATCTGGCCCTCTGCGGGAGAAATTACAAGGCTGTATCATACACCTGCCACTTGTTTCAAAGGAGCAGAGTGTGCAAGTTCTCAGCACAAGAAAAACACTTTGTCACTATGTAAGGGGATGGATGTTACTGAGATGCACAGGAGGGTTTTTTCCTTTTGTTTGTTTTGCTTTATATACACATGTAAATCCGAAACGAAGATAATTTTGTGGTCACTTACATCTCAGCAAAACATAGAAATTTAAAAGGACTGCTGACACTCGGGGCTAGATGAAAGCAGAGAAGCCTATAGCTTTTCCCATGACCAAAGAATCAAACCGGAGTCAGACTTCTATCTTAAAAGATACAAAGTTTTATTAAAGGAACCTGGAATCAATGGTATCATTCCATAAATTAGACAGCAGTAAAATCTTCCCAGGGTGTATATATATATATATGTATATACAAATCACAGTGATTTTCATTGTGCAAGGAATGGAGAGGTGTAGAAACAGGGTTTTTTTTTTTTCTTTCTTTCTTTTTTAAACCACTTGAGAAGCTGAAACGATCAGGGTGGGGCTCCCCGTATGACTTGAGCAGGAAGGAGGAACACCAGCCCTGGATGCTTCATCCCTGGAGCAAAGAAGGAACCTCTGACCGCCCCGCAGAGCCAGAGAAAGCGTCTCGGGGAGCCAGGAAAGGCAGCCGGTGAGTGGAAACGGTTCTGATCCCAGTTGCAAAAAAAAAAAAAAAACAAACACACGTGCCATGAGTTTTATTTAAATAACACAGGAGTCCACCACGGAAGATCAAAGAGAGTGTCAACAGAAAACGAATGCAGACACAATAACTTAGAGGGAATGGTTCCAGAATATTTCCTTTCTGATTATCAAGGGTAGCGTGTGCTGGTGACCACACGGGGTCAGCAGGAACAAGCTTGGTATGAAAACGTGACGCTTGGTGGAAGCATCGCCCACCACTCAACCTCCACCAAGACACAGACGGACACACACACAGACTCAAATATATTATTTAAGACAATCGTACAATCGCTTTTTCTCTTTCGTTCTTGGTGAGTCAGCAACGCCCACTCAAGCTGAGCTGATTAGTCAGAATCTGATAAAGGAGTGTACAGTATACACGATGTTTCAGCAGGTACAGAATACGCGCCAGGCAGAGGGGCCACGGGAAGAAAAAAAAAAAGAACAAGACAGGCACCTCATTTTAATCTCAATCGGGAGCGACGGAGAGACTTACACGATGCAGTCAATTTTGTGATGCAAAATCAAAGGGCTAGGGACCAAAAAAAAAAAATACAATTCCAATCTTTCCTGCAGCTGAAGCTACACCAAAGATTCTGTTGTTACGATGAGGAGTAAATGCAGCCTTCAGGGCTCCCCCGGAGGGGGGTGCCTATCATATCACTCAACCGCCTGGTGCTTCTGCTGACTCGGACGGGTGGCAGGTTGGTCTTGATGTACAGGTGGAGAGAAGGAAAGAGACGGTGAAAAATAGGTGATGCCAAACCTGCTCCAGGAGCAAGACTGGGAGGAGTTTTAAAGCATCGTGATGGGGTGACGTGCACGCCGGTTATCTGTTACTGGTTTTTTTTGTTTTTTTTTTCCCTTTGCATATTTTGACAAATCGCCAGCAGAAATCATGGTTTTTGTGTTTTTTATTTGTTTTTCCACTGCTGGCCAATGATACATCACTGCTGAGTGGGATATCCCAACTGCCGGGACCACGGGTCATATGCCGTGACGACCGGCTAGCATTTTATCTCCTTCTGCATTTTCACAGATGGCTCTCCAAAGCAGGCTGGCTTTATTTTTTCCCTGAGGAAACCAAGACCCACCCCGATCCACCTCTTGAAATCAATGCATTTCCTAAAGACTTTATAAGAATTTTTTTTCGGGAGGGGGGGGACGATAAGGACCATTTTTAAAGTCTTAACTGAATTTGTGACATTGCTTCTGCTTTATATTTTTGGCTTTCTGACAGTAAGGCATGTGGCATCTCAGCTCCCCCGACCAGGGATTGAACTCACACCCCGCCCCCCTCAACATTGGAAGGTGAAGTCTTAACCACTTGTCCACCAGGGATGGGGTGGGGGGAGTCCCAAGACTTCTTATAGAGTATTGTCATTTAAGGAGATATTGCCAACTTGTCAAATGGCAGCAAACAAAAAACAGATCTCTCCTTTTCCGGTTCGGAATGTTGTCACGGTGGCCGTGAACTTTCTTCAAAACCTAGCACACCCTGATTACTTTTGATCCAAGACTCCAACATCACAGAATGCCTCCAGGGAGTGAACGATTTTCTGGTTGTATACGGCGAGCCGTCCATGTCTTTAAGACTCATTTTGATCACGCCCAGCATTGCATGATGTCAGACCATTTAATTTACGGCCCAGGCACCAGCACATGAAGCTCTCGACGACTAAATGGGCACCAGGGGTGTCAAAGGTGAGGTAAACCCCATCTGGCAGTGTTGGAATTCCTCTTCCTTTCCAATCTGCTTTGCATGGCTGATGGTCAACGACCATGGTTTTATAAAGCAGCGAGCCATCCATGGTATTTGAACCTTTGTTTGCCCTGCATAGTTCTTCAAAATTAAGGCAACGCATTTTCATGCGTTCTTGTGCTATTTTCATCTCATAAATTACAACCTGGACAGGAAGAAGCAAGCCAAAAAAATATGCATCGGGATCAATGTCTGTATTTACAACTTTTGTATTGTGTTCAAGAAAGGTGTTTCATTTATTTTGTATTTTCTTAAGCATAAGGCTCCAAATAACAGTCATTTATTTTTACAGTCAGAGGACACAAGACTTAATGCTTTTCCTCATGGGTCTCTATCTCTGTGCAGGTTCCCGCTGCTCATTTAACCTTCTAACATTCAACGACGTAATAGCTCAGAAATGGCATGATAAAATTTTAGTCCCAGCTGGCTCACCGTTTAATCCAAAGAGCGCGGTGATGGGCAAGCACAGACTCAAAATAACAGCTCTCCGGGAACATCTGTCCAAGTGCACCGTTTGAAAGTAAATTTTTAATGAGTTGCCCATTGTAAGGTTTATTTTACTTAAATCTTGGACTCACTCTTGCCTACGGAATGGACTGCTCTTTGAAGACGAGGTCATTTACGAGAAGGGGTGATTTAGCACCTTCGGCTCAAAGCTTTTATAGGTGTCATTTCCCTTCGTATCTCCTTCAAGCACACACACCCCTTGTCTTCCGATCCAGGAGTTGCTTCTTGCTGGTCAGTCGCTCAGTCGTGTCTGACTCTTTGCGACCCCGTGGACCGCGGCACGCCAGGCCTCCCTGTCCATCACCAATTCCTGGAGCTTACTCAGACTCATGTCCATTGAGTCGGTGATGCCATCCAACCATCTCATCCTCTGTCGTCCCCTTCTCCTCCTGCCTTCAATCTTTCCCAGCATCAAGGTCTCCAATGACTCAGCTCTGCGCCATCAGGTGGCCAAAGTATTGGAGCTTCAGCTTCAGCATCAGTCCTTCCAATGAATATTCAGGGTTGGATTCCTTTAGGATGGACTGGTTGGATCTCCTTGCAAGTCCAGGGGACTCTCAAGAGTCTTTTCCAACACCACAGTTCAAAAGCATCCATTCTTCAGGGTGCAACTGGTCAAATCTGACATACACGTGTATGTCCCCTGACATTTGTGCTACGTTAAAAAAAAACTGTTATGACTTTCCCAAACAGCAGCTCTCCACACCCCTAGGTGTGCCTGCAGAAGCGTGGGAAGGAAAAGCTGAGAAAGACACAGCGTTCCGGCCCCCAGCACAGGAAGAAACAGTGTCGACAGCAAAGAACTGACCAGGTCACCCAAGGATACCTGAGTTGCAGAGACCTGAGCAGCTGAGAGCTGAGGGCGCACCCAACGCTTTGCAGCAACACATCCCGAGGGCACACTCCGCCTGCAACCCTGTGGGCCGAGGAACGGAACCTCTCCCACGGGGAAAGCGAGGGTGCAGGGCCTCGGGAGACGGGGGGTCTCGGAGGTCCAGTGGGCGATCCCCCGCAGCCACTGAAGGCTCGAGAACCGACTGCTTAAACGCACAGACCTCCGCCGGGCAAGGGCCTGGCTGGACCCTACGACCGGATTTTACACAACGGGTCCGAGCCACGCTTGTCTTTCCAGCTGAGTCGACAGAAGAAGCACGGCCCACTTAGGTGTCTTTCACAGCAAAGCTCAGCATCAGAAAGCATAAGGAAAAGAGGAGGGTTAAGAAGGCATGGAGTGAGGCGCCTCTGACCAAGCCCTGCTCCTGGGGGGACGCAAACGTCAACAGCAACCCTCGCCCACAGCAACACGCTCAATACCTAGCGTTCGTGATCCACAGGGTCCACGGTCGCCACCCCCCCCCGGCCCCTTGGGTCCAAAGGGAAAAGGAAAGCTTCCCCCAGGCTTGTTCGGCACAGGCCCGGTGTATCTGTGAAACCAGAAACACAGCGAACGCTGAGGAGGAGAAGTGAAAGCAAGCAGAACTGAGGAAGGGTCAAACGGCTCCATCGTGTCCCTGCCGTTCCTTGCTTTTCCCAAAACCAAAGGGGAAAAGGAAAACATGTGCTTTAAGTTCCTCGAGCCAATGCTGAAAAGAGACTCTTCCATGTCAGGAGATGCACGTTTGGTCCAGGAATTGAACCTGGAATACGAACAGCTAGCCATCTCCCTACAGAGTCTGAAATTTTTTTTAACGCCACAGACAAAATTCCTCGAAAAGCATTTGCGGTCAGTGGCTTAGTCTTGCAGTAAAATTCAAACTCACATCTCCTTCCTTTGCATTCTGGTTTCAAGACCCCAGGCTGCCAAACATAAACCACTAAACATACTGGATACAGACCGTTACAGGATATAACCATAAAATGCATATAAGATGATACAAAATGCATATATCATAACTTTTAAAATTGTGTCCGGCAAGAGAACAGATTCATTAAAAAAAAAAGAAAGAAAAAATCTGAAACATAAATATTATCTCTGGAAAGTAGGAACATGTACATCACTACACAATTTCTGAGCTCCAAGCATACCGCCTTTTTTATACACAGACATGAGCAAACGCACACACACACACACACACACACAATTTGTGGTTAAATCTGAACAAGTTCAGCTCAAACATAAAAAGTCAAGTCTATGAGGGAAAAACAAAAAAAAAACGAAACCAAGATATTCCAGTAGGAACACACAGGGCTAAAAAGCAGAAAACCTACAACCAAATGAAATGTTCAAAGTGTCCTACTGTGCAGTCGATTTCCAGTAGATTAAATAATTCCAGGGCCACGAACGTCAACAGCTCTGCAATCTCTTTATACACATCCGGGCATATACAAAGGTGGAAATATCCTTCCTCCAAGAAGAAGATGCTTCCTCGGGCTGGCCATGGGGGCCGACCCTGACCCATGGCGGGGGCCACTGTGTGTCCCGGCAGGCTCAGATCACCCTGTGTCTGGCATGAAATAAAACAAAGGGCTTGGTTACTTTTATTCTAAATGTTTATTCTTTTTTATCTTCTGCTTACCCTGTGTAGCACAGGGGGTCTTCTTTCCCCAATCAAGGATCGAACGTGCATCACTGGAAGCAGGGAGTCTTAACCCACGGGACTGCCAGGGAAGTCTGGATTTTGTTAAGTTTCCAAAACACCCGGGGAACATCTGTCATCTCAACAGTAACAACAAACAACGGTAGTGCAAAAGCAGCCAAAGATGCGTTTCACGTTCTTACGGCAAAGACCCCCAAGCCTGAATTCTACGGAACGAGAACGCCGGATGAAGTAAAATTGAAAGGGTTTTATTAAAGGTGGGCTCTCGAGGTTCCATAGAACTAGCCCGAGTTCGTCCACAATTTGAAAAGAGATTCATGACAGAAACAAAAGTGGGTCCCAGTTTCCTGGTACCTTGCCATAGGACCTCACCATCAGACAAAACATTCTGTGATGAAGAAAATCTACAGGGGCCCAGACTCACAATCTAAGTGTGCTTCAACCCACCAAGACCCACTGTTCTAGCACAGGGAACTCTGGTCAGTACTTGCTAATAACCTATATGGGAAAGGAATTTGAGAAAGAAGAAATACATGTATATGTAAAAAAAAAAAAAAAAAACTATATAAGAAATTTAAAAATAAACAGAATTCAACTGATACAGGGCTTCCTGGGTGGCTCAGATGGTAAGGAATCCGCCTGCCAATGCAGGAGACGCAGGTTCGATCCCTGGGTTGGGAAGATTCCCCTGGAGGAGGAAATGACAACCCACCCCAGTATTCTTGCTGGAGAATCCCACGGATGGAGGAGCGTGGTGGGCTACGGTCCACGGGGCCACACAGAGTCAGACACAACTGATCGACTAACACTTTGACATACTTTCAAGTGATAGAATGAGTGAATGAAATAAAAGAGGCCTTGATATTGCAAAAATCAATACATAAAATACAGATCTACCTTCCAGGCGGGGGAGTCCCGAGCTCAGAAATTCTTGAAGACATCCAGCTCTTTCTGTGACACGGGCGGGGCAGAAGCCCAGTCGTTCTCGGGATACGCCTCGAAGTTGGAGGTATCGTCTTCACCGCACAGCTTGGGGACGATGGGGGGCTGAGGGACCAGCAAAGACACAGCGCCGTGGTCAGAGGGGAACTGTGCTCACCGGGTGATCTTACATTCAGCCACGCTTCAGTGTGACTGCACTTTGCAGATACTGTTTTTTTTTTTAAAACAAATCAAAGCTTTGCAGAAACATTGCCAGTCTGTACCAGGAAGTTGTTAACCTCCAGGCGAGCCCGACTTTTTTTATGGCACTTTTAACATACTATATTTGTTTTGTTTTGTTTTTAATCAAAGCTTTGCAGAAACCTTTGCATGGATCAAGCCTGCACCAGGAAGTTGTTACATTCAGGCACGCCTAGTTTTATTGCACTATACAGATACTATGTATGTTTGCTTTTTTTTTTGAATAAATCAAAGTTTTGCAGAAACCTTGCAAGGAGACAGCCTGCACCAGGAAGCTTGCTACGTTCAGGCACGCCTAGTTTTATTGCACTTTATAGCTCAGCTAGTAAAGAATCCGCCTGCAATGCAGGAGATGCTGGTTCGATTCCTGGGTCGGGAAGAACCCCAGGAGAAAGCATAGGCTACCCACTCCAGTGTTCTTGGGATTCCCAGTGGCTCACCCTGTAAAGAATCCACCTGCCATGCGGGAGACGTGGGTTCCATCCCTGGATCAGGAAGATCCCCCGGAGGAGGAAATGGCAACCCACTCCAGTATTCTCGCCTGGAGAATCCCCATGGACAGAGGAGCCTGGTGGGCTACAGTCCATGGGGTTGCAAAGAGTCGGACAGGACTCAGTGATTAAGCTTGCGCACACACACACGCCCACACACACACATACATACTCCCTTTTTTTTAAAAAAATGTAATCAAAGTTTTGCAGAAATCTAGCATGGGGCAAGTCTGCCCCAGGAAGTTGTTACATTTCGGCACGCCTCATTCCATTGCACTTTGCACATACTGCGTCTTTTGCAAGTTGAAGCTTTGCAGAAACTGAACATCGAGCAAGTCTATCTGCGTCCTGTCTCCAACAACACTGTCGCACTTCTTGCTCTGTTAATTCTGATAATTCTCACATTTAAAACTTTATGATTAGACTTGTTGGGTTGAACTGGGACCACTGATCTTTACTGTAACCACTGACCTTGGTATAGCTTTTGTTTTGTAATTTTTCAATTAAGGTAGAGATGGTTCTTTTAAGACTCTTCGCCACTCCATGGACTGCAGCCCGCCAGGCTCCTCTGTCCATGGGATTCTCCAGGCAAGAAGACTGGAGTGGTTTATCAGTCCCTTCTCCAGGGGAATCTTCCTGACCCAGGGATTGAACCCGGGACTTATGCATCACAGGAGGTCTCTTTACCAACTGAGCCTCCAGGGAAGCCCGCGACTCTTCAGCCAAGGTCTTCCCTCAACAGTGTGAACTTAGTAACGATTTGAATCACTCCATTAGGTATTCATCCCAAGGAATTGAGCCACAGACTCAGAGCCCGAGTTTGCACTCAGGAGAGCCTGAGGCCTCCCCGGGTACCAGCCGGCCGACTGACGTCTGGTCGTACCTTCAGCTTCCTTTCGGGGACCGCGCCCCAGTCCACGAGCCGGAACCACCGGTGCTGTTTGACGTCCTCGGCTCCGTTCTGCAAAAGGAACACCCGTCATCAGCGCAGAGAAGGCCGGCAGGACAGGAAAGCCCGTGTCACAGAGAGGCGCCGTACGATTCCACACAGAGGGAAACACGGGTTCGCTAGGGCTTGAGCCACTGTCCCCGGAGAAAACTGCCAGTGAAGGCATCTGAGCATCATGATATGCTTTTCTTCATTACAGACAGAAATTCAGTCATGGTGTTCAAGGCTTACCTGCTGGCTCAGTAAAAGAACCCGCCTGCCAATGCAGGACACGTGGGTTCCATCCCTGGGTCGGGAAGCTCCCCTGGAGAAGGAAATGGCAACCCACTCCAGTATTCCTGCCTGGAGAACCCCACGGACAGAGGAGCCTGGCGGGCCACAGTCCACGGGGTTGCAAAGAGTCGGACACGACTGAGCAATTAAACGACAACATGGTGTTCACGCGTATAGAGCTCTGGACCACAAAGACCAAAGCGTAACTATGGTCCAGGCCCTCCCAACGTGAAGTGGGATTTTCACCTTGACATTTCCTTCAGCTGAAGCTGTGGCTCATTATGTGTGTGTGTGTGTGTGTGTCAGGCCCTCAACCGTGTCTGACTCTTTGTGACCCCATGGACTGTAGCCCTGCCAGGCTCCTCTGTCCATAGGGATTGTGTAGGCAAGAACACTGGAGTGGGTTGCCATTTCCTCCTCCAGGGGATCCTCCCGACCCAGGGATCGAACCCGGGTCTCCTGCATTGGCAGGCAGAAGCTTCACCACCTGAGCTACTTTTCCAAACACATAAAATGAGGTTCATAAAGTGATGTCATCTGCTCACCACTGCCGAGAGATTAAGCCACGTGACTACGATGCAAACTGAGGATGTCTCACTTGAGAGATGGGTTTTTTTTTTTTCCTCAAGACCTTGCAGCGTGTGGGATTTTGATTCCCCAGCCGAGGGGTCGGAAGCGGGCTGCCTGCAGCAGAAGCCTGGAGTCTTAACCACCGGACCGTCAGGGAAGTCCGCAAACCTCAGAGAAGTGGCAGCTACAGGGTACTGGCTTCTTTTGGAAGGAACGAGCCTGTTCTTTAAAACGGTGGTGACAGGTGCACCATTTTGCAAACACAGCACAAAAGCCGTCCGACTTGTCGGATATAAAGGGGTAAACCATGTGCTATGTGAATCACAAGAGGGAGATTCAAGGGGGAGGGGACATAGGTATCCCTATGGCGGCCTCGGGCTGGTGTGTGGCAGAAAAACCAACATGATATCGTAAAGCAATTATCCATCACTGAAAATTAAAAAAGAAAAAATAAACATAAGTAAATAGAGAAAGCGATGATTAGTTAGCTTATAGATCACTGCTGAGCCACTGGCTTCTTTGGAGGGATGTGGAGACCTGATTCTG
This sequence comes from Cervus elaphus, assembly GCF_910594005.1. Taxonomy (NCBI): domain Eukaryota; kingdom Metazoa; phylum Chordata; class Mammalia; order Artiodactyla; family Cervidae; genus Cervus; species Cervus elaphus. Next base: position 178,150,544 of record NC_057848.1, on the reverse strand, counting down.
GGTGAATCAAATCTGAAATCTGGCCAAGGAATGGGCAAGACTGTTCTGCCGTTGCTGACCATGTCTGAAGTCAGATGAGAGGCATTTAAAGTGAGTACCACTTAATGCGTGCTGAGATGCTCAGCCATGTCCGACTCTTTGCAACCCCCGAGGACTGCAGCCCGCCAGGCTCCTGTGTCCGTGGGGAGTCTCCAGGCAAGAATACTGGAGTGAGTTGCCATTTCCTGCTCCAGCGGCTCTTCCCAACCCAGGGATGGAACCCACGTCTCTTACGTCTCCTGCAGTGGCAGGCAGACTTTTCACTACAAATATCGAGTAGGAAGCCCCTACCGTTCCACATATGCGGACGCAAATACTGACCTTCATGTTTCCCAGTCTTTTCGTCCTGTCGGTAACAAGCAGTTTCTTGATGAGGTCTCTGTTTCAGAGGGGAAGGAGACAGACACAGAGAAACATTGAAATGTGGGAACAGAGCAGGTCAATAGCAATAAAATCCAGTTTGGCAGGGACACCCGCCCAGCGGGTCGGTCTGCACGTTGGCTAAACATCTTCTGGCGCTCCTTTCTCACCACTCTTGACTGCTAAGTCGCTTCAGTCGTGTCTGACTCTCTGCGACCCCGTGGACTGCAGCCCGCCAGGCCCCTCCGTCCGTGGGAGTCTCCAGGCAAGAACACTGGAGTGGGTTGCCATTCCCTTCTCCAGGGGATCTTCCCCAACTCAGGGGTCGAACCCGCGTCTCTTGTGTCTCGTGAATGGGCAGGCGGGTTCTTTACCGCTAGCTCCACCTGCGAAGCCCCTTTCTCACCATTATCTGTTCCTAGACAACCTAAACAATTTATGCGATGCAGAGCTGCAACCCAGCTAAGGCACAGAGGTTGATCAAATCAACGTAGAGACAAACAGCCTTTGAACATGAGCAGGAGAAACTCTCTCTGCCCTGGGGATGTCTGACCTTCATTGCAAATATACCTGCCAGGCCAACCCCGGCCAACTACACAACATGTGATTTTACCATAATCAGTCATCACGCTTTGCCTGGTGGGTCTACTTATCTGTGGGATTCCTGTCTGGACGTCCTTGCCTTCCCAGAAGCAACGGAAGTATTTTTGTGTGTGCTGGGTCACAGAGATTTTCCTTCTAAATAGCCGATGATATCAGAATACTGACTCACTGGACATCAACCCTGAATATTCACCGGAAGGACTGATGCTGAAGCTGAATCGCCAATATTTTGACCACCTGATGCAAAGAGCTGACTCATTAGAAAAGACCCTGGTGCTGGGAAAGATTGAAGGCAGGAGGAGAAGGGGACGACAGAGGATGAGATGGTTGGATGGCATCACCGACTCGACGGACATGAGTTTGGGTGGACTCTGGGAGTTGGTGATGGACAGGGAGGCCTGGTGTGCTGCGGTTCATGGGGTCACAAAGAGTCGGACACGACGGAGCAAGTGAACAACAACAACAAAAAATCAGAACCCAGAAGGATAGAGAAGCCTGTATTCACACAGCAGACGAGGATTCAACACAGTTACGTCACAGCGTGTTTCAAGAAATCATTTCCTTCTATTTCCCCCTTAAAAATTCTATTTAAGTAACGTAATCACTCACAGTACTTACACATACAAGGGCTTCCCCGGCGGCTCAGCAGTATAAAATCTGCCCGCCAGTGCAGGAGATGCAGAGACCCGGGTTCGATCCCTGGATCGGGAAGACCCCCTGGAGGAAGGCATGAAAACCCACTCCAGTATTCTCGCCGGGAGAAAGAATCCCACGGACAGAGGAGCCTGGCGGGCTGCAGTCCATGGGGTCGCCAAGAGTCGGACGCGACTACAGCGACTTAGCAGGCAAAGTCGTGGACGCCTGCACCAGCCGCCAAGCTTGCTGGGAGGAACAAGGCCCTTCTTCTCGAATAACAGAACTGCTTCCTTATTCAATATGATGATGAACGACCTTTATTTGCTAATGATACACACACCCGTTATCTCAAAAGATGTAAAATACGGCTGCGACTCATGGAGAGGTGAGGTGTCATCCCTCCAAGGACGCCTCCACTGGGCCGTTTCTCAGGGGCTTTAGAAATAAACGCCCCCACTGACCGGAGAAGACGGCTGACTTACTTGACAGTGAACTCCAAATGTCTGGGGAAGTCTATCTTGCCAGCAAGAATCTTCTGATAAATGCCAAAGGCGTTGTCATCGAAAAACGGAGGAAACCTGTTAGAAACATAGAAACGGCTTATTTTTAGCGGCCAGTGGGGGGAACAGCCCCAGGCTTTATATGGATGGCTCCTTCCACCTGGCATGGGCAGAAGAGAATTCTATTTTTCCGTGTGCACTTTCCTCTCTCACCCGGGAGTCACGGATGACTCAGGGCCAGCTATGAAGGCATGGTTCCCAGGGGCCAAGCGCGGAGCACTCTGTCCCAACAGCAGAGGGCAGGCAAATGTAGAAAATGCAATGACCATGATGAGCCTTTGTGACCAGCTGTGTGGCCACTCGCTGACGGCTGCTTGGTCACTGAGGTGCGTCCGCCTCTCTGCAACCCCGTGGACTGTAGGCCCACCAGGCTCCTCTGTCCATGGGATGCTCCAGGCCAGAACACCAGAGTGGGCTGCCATTTCCTCCTCCAGGGGAATCTTCCCAAGCCCAGGGATCCAACCTGCGTCTCCTCTCTTGGCAGGCAAGGTCCTCACCCCTGAGCCCACCTGGGAAGCCCACGACGGTCTCTTAACTACAACTAGCCCGGCCAGCTGCACTTCTAGAGTAAGCAGCTTCCGTGGATCTCGAACCTACTCAGGCCCAGAGACATCCAGTCCTCGCCGAGTGTGAACGCCTTTGAGTGAACAAACCCCTGAGTCGGGCCTCCGCCCGTGAGCCAGAAGCCGGTTCCAACAGTGGCCGGGGGGGTTGGTGTTCCTGCCCTGAGTGGAGGCTCTGAATGAGCACACGCCGCGGGACGGTCTCCATGAAGAAGCGGGCCCGGGAGAAAACGCGTCATACATTCCTCCACGGGCTCCCGGAGAACGCGGCATACGGAGCTCCGAGGGAGCTGGCGTGACACGCCACCGTCATGGGAGAGGTATTCTAGCAGTAGCTTTAATGAGCGGAAAAAACTCATCACGAGGGAGCGCCCACAGATCCAGCCGGAGAGAAAAAGCAGAAGGAACGCATATCTGAGACGTCGGAGTGCAGAAAGCGGCCAAAGACGGTGCCCAGATCCAACGTGTGTGTTTATTCACTCGGTCGTGTCCAACTCTTTGTGACCCCAAGGACTACTACAGTCCATGGGATTCTCCAGGCCAGAATACTGGAGTGGGTATCCTTTCCCTTCTCCACGGGATCGTCCCGACCCAGGGATGGAACCCAGGTCTCCTGCATTGCAGGCGGATTCTTTACCAACTGAGCAATCAGGGACGCCCGCCCAGATTTGAAAGTATCTTCAAACGTCTATCTTTAACCCAACAGAAACCTTCCAATTTTTTTTCCCCAATTTTCTTTACTTACTGGCTGCACGACATGGGATACGGGGTAACACTTCCCTGACCGGGGATCAAACCCACGTATCTCACAGTGGAAGCTCGGCGTCTTAACCACTGGACTGCCAGGGAAGCCTCCTTCTAAGTATTTTTTTTTAATTGACTAATTTAACTGGAGGATAGTTACTTGACAACATGGCGAAGGTCTTAATAAAGCGGGCAGGGAGTCAGCCGTGGCGAGCTGTAGACAGAGGGACCGCCTGTACTGCCCCACGAAGGCAGGCTCCAGCAGTTCATCTTAGAAAAATGCACGGCCAGGAACTTTGCTGGCGGTCCAGTGGTTGAGAATCTGCCTCACGACACGGACGACGCCGGTTCCATCTCTGGTCGAGGATCTAAGACCATGATGAAGTGAGCCTGATGTGCTGGATCCACAGTGTCCAAGCAACACAACTTGAGGGTCTGCAGGCCACCATGAAAGAGCCGGCGGGCTGCAACTGACAGCTGACCCCCAATTCAGCCAAACAAACGTTCTTTTTAAAAAATGCACATCAGGGCCTCCCTGGTGGGTCAGCGGTAAACACTCTGCCTGCCAACTCAGGAGACACGGGTCCGAGCCCTGACCCGGGAACATCCCACATGCCTCAGAGTATCTAACCACCTCCCCCCGCCACACACAAAAAAATACATGCCAATTTTGCCATTTTCTTCCCCCCATCATCTATCCATGATCTTTTTTTTTATAGACATCTTTGACCTACCTCAACGTTCCTGGTGGCTACAGACCCCATGGACTGTAGCCCGCCAGGCTCCTATGTCCGTGGGATTCTCCGGGCAGGAATACTGGAGTGGGGTTGCCATTCCCTTCTCCAGGGGATCTTCCTGACCCAGGGATCGAACCCCGGTCTCCCACATGGCAGGCAGATTCTTTACCGTCTGAACCACCAGGGAAGCCCCATATGTTGTAATAATATGCCATTATCTTCCAACAACATACGTTCCAATCGTATACTATATTCCAACATGATCTTTGCTACGACGTTCCATATTATTATATTCCGTGAAACGACAGTATTTTTTTTCCCCCATAATAATAGAGACAAAAGAGAAGACACAGCAAGTCATTTCTAGTAAAAGTGCTCCGGCCGCTGGGATTCAACGGTTGGGCAACGCTACCCTCTGCTGGTCAGAAATAGTCAAGAAGGAACACACCCACCCGCTGCTGGGACACGGGTGGAACACCGATCACGCACAGGTGCAGAAAGATGTACCATTTTACATTTCTTTTTACATTTCACATTTCTTTAACATCTTGCATTTCTGATAGCGTAGGGAATGCCTTTCAGCCTTCTGTTTCTGACCGGGACTTCCTGGGCTGCGGTGCACGGAAGGGCTTTTTTTGGTCTATGTGATTGACTACAGAGGCGTCTGAGCAGAGAGAGAGAGAAAGAAGAACTGGGGAAGGGCAAGGGGATGGAGGAGGGGCAGGCGGGGAGGAGAGACCTGGGCGGGCCGCCCCACCTGCCCGCCAAGCACAGCGTCCAACAAAAGAGCCTGGTGAGCGCAGGATGCCAGGAAGCATCGGGTCCACGGACGTCTGCGGGGAAGATGCTTGTGCTGTCTGCCCTGTGGGGAAACGGTGTGCGTGCGGGCTCAGTCGTATCTGACTCTTTGTGACCCCATGGACTGTAGCCCCGCCAGGCTCCGCTGTCCATGGGATTCTCCAGGCCAGAATACTGGAGCAGGCTGCCATTCCCCTTCCCCACGGGGATCTTCCCGACCCAGGGATCGAACCCATCTCTTTCTTCTCCTGCCCTGGCAGGCAGATTCTTTACCGCCTCATGGAATTCCTAGCAACACCTCACAGCAATGCCAGACTTGAGTGGTTAATCATGCTGATATAGGGTGCCTCTCTCCGGAATCTGGACCGGGGAGGTCAATGGAATTCCAAACATCCCCCGAGGCACATTTGGGGTTTTCAGGAAAGAACACACTCTTTCCTTTCTGGAACACTGTTCCTTCCGAACGTCCTGAAGAGGATTTCTTTATCCACACGCCCGCTACCCAGCTCGGGGCTTCCCTGCTGGCTCAGATGGCAAAGAATCTGCGTGCAATGCAGGAGACTTGGGTTCCATCCCTGGGTCGGGAAGACCCCCTGGAGGAGGCACGGCAACCCACTCCAGTGTTCTTGCCTGGGGAATCCCAAGACAGAGGAGCCTGGCGGGCAGCAGTCCATGGGGTTTCCAAGAGTTGGACACGACTGAGCGGCTAACATCACACCCAGCTCTGGGGACCACTCCACACTGATGGGTGGGTAATGAATCACATGTTCACGGCAGACAGGGACACTTTGAGACAAAAGATCGCACCAGACGTGCCCTGCTGGTCCTCCCAGCTCCTGCTGTTTCCTCTTTTGAAAGCAAGCCGAATGGTCATTCATAGCATCATCACCCACAGTGGGAAACTGTCAGAAGACGCCACTCCAAGTATGTCCGTCCGCTGACCCCCTTGCATCAAATCCTGGGGGCTGAGCCCCCCCCAGAACAAGCGAACAGGGCAGGGAGCCGCAGGCATCTTCCCCACGCAAGCGGTACTCACCCTGACAGCATCTCGAATATCAGGATGCCGAGCGCCCACCAGTCCACCGCTCGGCCGTGGCCCTTGCTCTGAATGACCTCGGGGGCCAGGTACTCGGGGGTCCCGCAGAGGGTCCACGTCCTGTGGGAAGAGAAGAGGGAGGTGGGTGTCCACAGAACTCAGCTGTGATTGGCCGACGCGTGCATCTCAGGAGCGGGGAGGTTACGTCACTGAAGTAACCTACGCAGAGACCTAAGACCCCAGCCCCGGAGATAAACATGGCAACACTGTTCTCTGTGACTTCTTTCCTTTTATAAACACTTCTTTTCCAATTGAAGGTTTTTAACTTTCACTTTGTGTTGGCATATAGCCTATGAACAATGCTGTCTGTGATGGTTTCAGGTGGGCAGTGAATGGACTCGGCCACACATACACATACATGTATCCCCTCTCCCCCAAACTCCCCTTCCATCCCGGCTGCCACGTGACATTGAGCAGAGTTCCCTGTGCTGTCCAGCAGGTCCTTGTCTTTATCCTACCCCATACATAAAGACAGTAACCTTGTCTCCCCTGACTATCTCTTCCTTTTATGATCATGACGAAATGATGAATGTCACTCAGTCGCGTCCAACTCTTTGCGACCCTGTGGACTGCAGCCCACCAGGCGCCCCTGTCCCTGGAAATCTCCAGGTAGGAATACTGGAGTGGGTGGCTGTTCCCTTCCCCAGGGGATCTTCCTGACCCAGGGATCAAACCCAGGTCTCCTGCATTGGCAGGTATTCTTCACAGTCTGAGCCACCAGGAAAGCCCTGCTTCCTTTTATAAACACTCATTAAGCAAAACAGACTCGAAGTCACAGTCCTGTTATCACAGCCGTGTGTTGTTCTTGGTGATCCCCTTCACTGCTCAGAAGCAAAACCCTCACAGTCCTGATTCCCCATAAAACGATATGAAAAAAGATTCAAGCCACCGACTCATGAAGCCCGCTGTGCCTGGAAGTGACTGTCAGGAACCCGTATGTCTGCTTTATAAATAAACGAGCTGGCTCTCTTCTCCGAGAGGAAAAGCAAAACATCAGTGAAGTATCTTTTCTGCCCTCTCTGCAAAAGGTCTGAAGTGTGTGCTGACCTTTTGTGGGTTCACTGTCCCGCCAGTATCGGCAGCGGCTTTTAAAAATCCTCAGGTTAAGGGGCTCTGGGATGTTTGCGGTAGAAACGGGGCTGAGAACTTTAGAAAGGATTTTCTCCCCCAGATGAGCTGAGATCTGCAGAAAAGTTAGCTTTTGGCCCCACCTAGAGGACAGCAGGGAGAAGACCCTGATGCTGGGAAAGACTGAAGGCGGGAGGAGAAGGGGACAGCAGAGGATGAGATGGCTGGATGGCATCACCGACTCGATGGACATGAGTTTGAGTAAACTCTGGGAGTTGGTGATGGACAGGGAGGCCTGGCATGCTGCAGTCCGTGGGGTCACAAAGAGTCGGACAAGACTCAGCGGCTGAACAACAACACAGCACATTGGGCTGAAAGCTGGAGATCCAACCAGCAAAGACAGACCCAGCAGAGAAACGGTCTCCTAAAGTCTCCTGCACCAGCAAGCTTTTTTTTAAAAAGAAAAAAAACCCACTATCATCACCTTGTCGCTTTGGCTCACTGAATTCTTTAGTTCTGCTGTCCAATCCCATTTGTGCTCTATTTCCAGCCTGGGGGGCACATCCAAGGTTGCCTGAATACAGCTGCAAGCCCGGGGCTCAGCTGTGAGGTCCAGAGCAGCTGGAGGCGGTAGCAGGTAAGTATACCCGTGTCTCCGCTTACAGGCGGAAAGCTGAGTCTCTGTCTGGCGGCAACCTCAGGTGAGGGGCCCACACATCGAAGGCTGTATGACTTAGCAGTTTTCCAAGTAGACTCAGGTAGCCTGACACCTTTTTCCTTTTTTTAGTTCTAACAGTTTATTGCTACCAACCCATCTCCCTCCAACCTCAGGCACACATGCTCAGTCATGTAAGCCCACGAACTGCAGCCCGCCAGGCTTCCCCGTCCATGGACTTTTCCAGGCAAGAATACTGGAGTGGGTTACCATTTCCTTCTCCATATCTGTTTGAAGCAAAATCTTTTTCCAAAAAGGCTCCACGCTTCCTGGGAGCTAGAGAGGCATACATTTTCTTTAAAGAGCTCCAAAATGCAGCAAAATTTCTTAAAACTTTACATCTCGAAGCAGTATTGCAGTTCCGTGAAACGTTACAACAGAATTTCCAAAAGGCCCAGAAATGTCAGTCTTCAGTTAATATCCCTAAGGAAAACAGAAACCTGGGAGTTGAACAGACTTGCGTACACCCACGTTCGTAGCAGTTACTGAAAAGCAGGAAGATTTGTCTTCTTAAGAGAATTCTCTTTATACTTAAAAACTTTTCCCAATCCTCTTGGGCACAGACGCATACACCGATAGAAACAAGCTTCTGACTGCAGGAAATATGGAAAGCCAACGACAGAAACAGCTTTCGATGCTGGTGGAAAAGTGCTGGTCCAGGCTGTGAATTATCGATGCTCTGGTGTTCTCTTTTTCACTCACTCAGCTCGTGGAGAGAAGGCAAGGTGATACCCACCGGTGTTGCTTTTCTCTGTGTTAGCATTTCCACCACGACAGGGGGCTTCCTGGGCGGCTCAAACAGTAAAGAATCTGCCTGCAATGCAGGAGACCCGGGTTCGATCCCTGGGTGAGGAAGATGCCCTGGAGGAGGGCATGGCAACCCACTCCAGTATTCTTGCCTGGAGAATCCCATGGACAGAGGAGCCTGGCGGGCTGCAGTCCATGGGGAAGGAAATGACAACACACTCTAGTATTCTTGCCTGGAGAATCCCATGGACAGAGGAGCCTGGAGGGGCTACAGTCCGCGGGGTCGCAAAGAGTCGGACACAACTAAGCGACTAACACATTCACGGGGTAGGAGGCTGTTATCCAAGGAGAGAGACGTTGCCCTGGAAAACAGATGTCCAGCTGGTGCTACGTTCATATTCCCAAGTGCCCACCATGGCAGCCATACTGGGATGAGCTGTGTTCAACCACAAAGTCCTAACGAAAGCCTGGTACCCGTGAATGTGATCTTGCTTGGAACAGGGTCTTGCAAGATGTAATCAAGAGAAGACTGGGACTAAGCCCGTGACTCATGTCCCTGTTAGAAGAGGGAGGCGGACAGAGATTTCTCTTTACCACGGGAGGACACGGTGAGGATGAGCCGGAAAGAGACCAGCCTCAGGAACTCAGGTCAGCCAGCAGGCTGATCGTGGACTTCCAGAACTGGGGGTGGTAATAAACATCTCACAGGGTCACACGTCCTGTAGTTTTAAGACCGCACTGCCGTGACGTCATCTGACCTTAATTTCCCTGGCAACAAGACTATCTCCAAATAAAGCCACAATGGGGGTGGGGATAGAGCTTTAAGACAGGAATTCTGGAGGAACATAAATGCAGTCCACAGCAAAGGAGAGTGATCACGATGGTGGTCATGATGACGGGGGTGACGATATTGATGGTGGTGATGTTGATGGTGATGGTGGTGGTGACCTTGATGGTGATGATGGCGGTGATATTGATATGATGGTGGTGATGTTGATGGTGGTGATCCTGACATGATGGTGGTGGTGTTGATGCTGATCCTGACATGATGGTGGTGATGTTGATGCTGATACTGACATGATGGTGGTGATGTTGATGCTGATACTGACATGATGGTGATGATGTTGATGCTGATACTGACATGATGGTGGTGATGTTGATGCTGATACTGACATGATGGTGGTGATGTTGATGCTGATATTGACATGATGGTGGTGATGTAGACAGTGATGACGGTGGTGATATTGATGTGATGATGGTGGTGACGATGGTGGTGGTGGTGATGTTGATGGTGATATTAATGATGATGCTGCTAATATTGACATGATGGTGGTGATATTGACATGATGATGGTTATACTGATATAACCATGTTGGTGGTTGACATGATGGTGGTGATGTTGACGGTGACGACGGTGGTAATATTGATGCGATGGTGGTGACGACAATGATGGTGGTGATGTTGATGGTGATATTGATATGATGATGGTGATGATACTGACATGATGGTGGTGATGTTGACGGTGATGATGGTGGTGATATTGACATGATGGTGGTGATGTTGATGGTGATGATGGTGGTGATATTGATAATGGTACTGATGCTGATGATGCTGGGAACAGTGATGAAAGTGATGGTGACAATTATGGAGATGACGTTGGTGTCGTGAGGGTGGACGTGATAAACTCAGAAGCACTGGCTTTCTAGTTGATGTTCACTACCTGATTGGAACTGTTTTTAGGAAAGACTTTCCAATGAGCAGATCCATCCATCCTTACCTGTCACCCTACACAGTAGGAATAACTCTCATTTCACAAATGACATAAGCAACGCAAGGGAACACAGGGGTGACCACAACCTAACCTACAGCACACTCAATCCGATCTGCTAGAAATGGGCAAAAACACAAGTCCAAGGCATACGAGTGGTCCCCGTAGCAGCACTTCATGCCTCACTGCCCCTCTGAGGTGCTTCCATTAACAGAGGCTCTTGGTAAGGGAAATAAACTTAACCAGAAACTCATAAAGCACTCTCGCTTGGCAACTGTGGGGATGTGGGCAGACCGTCTCACCTCTCAGAACCACAGATTTCTCAGCTGGGAACCGGTGATGGTCGGGCAAAGTTATCACCCAGCACATCTGTGAAGCATTTTACTGACAGTTTGTTGGCATCAGGCGTCCAAACAAAATGACTTTGGAAAAAAAAAAAAAAAAAAAGGACATTCGTGTGGATGTTTGGTAGACACCAACACAAGACTATAGAGTATTATCCTTCAACTAAAAATACATAAATTTAGAAGAACGAAATTCTGTAAAGCAATTGTCCTTCAATTAAAAAATCAATTGTGGAGAAGGAAATGGGCTCCCGCTCCAGTAATCCTGCCTGGAAAAGTCCACGGACAAAGGAGCCTGGCGGGCTGCAGTCCATGGGGTTACCTGACTAAGCGTGCGTGCATGGCGATTCAGGGAGATGGGCTGGTATCAATAAACTGGTAGAAGCAAAAACAAATAAATTAATTAAAATTTTAAAGGTAAAATTAATTAATTGATTTTAAAAAAAAAAAACTGGCCTTCCCTGGAAGTTCAGAGATTGGGAATCCACCAGTGGGGGTGGTCACAGGTAATCATCACCCCTGATTCCTTGCTTTGTCCCCTGGGTCCCATCCCTGGTCCAGGAAGATCGCACATCACTCAGGGCAGTGAAAAGCCCGTGTGCCATCGTGAGCCAGCCCGCTCTAGAGCCCGCCCTCCACTACGGGAGAAGCCACTGCAGGAGAAGCCCACGGATCACAACCAGAGAGGGGCCCTGCTCGCCACTAGAGAAAGACCTGTGTAATCTGCTCAGTCGTGTCCGACTCTTTGCGACCCCATGGACTGCAGCCCGCCAGGCTCCTTCTGTCCATGGGATTCTGCAGGCAAGGACACTGGAGTGGGTTGCCATGCTCTCCTCCAGGAGATCTTCCTGATCCAGAGATGGAACCCAGTTCTCCCGCATGGCAGGTGGATTCTCTACCAGCTGAGCGACCAGGGAAGCCCAAGAATACTGGTGGGTAACCTATCCCTTCTCCAGCAGAAGTTCCCGACCCAGGAATTGAACCGGGGTCTCCTGCATTGCAGGCAGATTCTTTACCAGCTGAACCACCTAAGTACAGCAATGGAGGCCCAGTACAGCCAAAAAGAATAATTTTTTTTTTTAAAGGGTGGACTTTATACCCAACACTGCCAATAGGTGGCATCACCACTATCATAGAATAAAACCAGTGTTTAAAGCTACCTGCACGCTTCTACATAAACTGAAAGTGAAAATCACTCAGCTGTGTCCAACTTTGTGACCCCGTGGACTATACAGTCCATGGGATTCTCCAGGCCAGAATACTGGAGTGGGTAGCCTTTTCCTTCTCCAGGGGATCTTCCCAACCCAGGGATTGAACCCAGGTCTCCCGCACTGCAGGCGGATTCTTTCCCAGCTGAGACACAAACCACCCCATTTTATTCTTAGCCATGTTAGGTGATTAAATTCTATAGGGGAAGATGACATTGACTTTTAACTGCATCAGAAAAAGTAACCCCAGGATGGCCCCCGTCTAAAAGCCATCAGATGTGAGTTATTTAATGTAAATCAGCTCAGTTCAGTCGCTCAGTCGTGTCTGACTCTTTGTGATCCCATGGACTGCAGCACTCCAGGCTTCCCTGTCCCTCACCAACTCCTAAGCTTGCCCAAACTCATGTCATCGAGTCGGAGATGCCATCCGACCATCTCATCCTCTGTCGCCCCCTTCTCCTCCTGCCCTCAATCTTTCCCAGCATCAGCGTCTTCTCCAGTGAGTCAGTTCTTCACATCATGTGGCCAGAGCATTGGAGTTTCAGCTTCAGCATCAGTCCTTCCAATGAACATACAGGACTCATCTCCAATGACTATTCAGGATTAATTTCCTCTAGGACTGATTTCGTTTAATGTAAAACTGCTCCCCCAACTGTTTGCCATAAAACGTTTCTGCGACGTGAGGAACAGTTCTCACGTGAACCAACCCCAATTCGTCACAGGAATGGACACCATGGGTGTTTGTTCCAGATCTAGCTTCTGATACGGGAGTCACCAGCTGCACTTTCACCGTACAGAGTGAAATTCTAACCCAGTTTTAATTTGAATTTACATGTAACAACCCACACTCAATGCACCGACTGAAAAACGGACGTGAATCTGCTTTCTTTCCAACCGTTTCAAACGTCACGGGCAATAAACACACATCTAGAGTTTCTGATGGGAAATATCAGTGCCCTCCTTAAAGATACACCAAAGGAGAAAAAGTGTTTGGAACTTCAAAACCTGAGTACCAACGATTCATGGAGAACTTCCCTGGAGGTCGAGCGGTTCAGACCCCACGCTTCCAAAGCAGGGGGCACGCAGGTTCCATCCTTGATCGGAGAACTAAGATCGCACATGCCGTGTGGTGTGGACAAAAAATATTCACGGAGAGTCTCTCAACGCGGATATGGACAATATGCTGAAATGGTCCCATTTGGGACATCCTGAATTAAACCAGCTTGTGAATGAAATCATGTACACCTGGTTTGACTTTTTGAAACACAGCTCCTTAAAAATGTGGAATAATACAAGAGGTCTGTGTCAAACTTGTTTTGGACAGCAATGCTCTCGATAGCAACCTTAGGAATTTAAATTAGTAAGATCATGCAGAGGAAGGGAACACACATCTTTGTCCTCGGAAATACAGTACTGCATGCTCCTCTGCGTGCTAAGCTGTGTCCGACTCTGTGACCCCCAAGGACTGTCAGAAGGACTCGGTCCTGAGGCTCTCTGTAAGATTTGGGGACCCTCCAGACACTGGGGCTGTCTGTAAGATTGTCCTGGGCTTGTGGGGGCACACCTCTACCTCTTAAAACTTCATCATCCTTACTACAGACAACAGCCAAGGCGTGGAAACTTCCACATTGTCCATCAGTAGAGGAAAGAATAAAGGAGATGTGGTACATATGCGCGATGGAATATTACTCAGCCATGAAAGAGAAAGAAAGAATGCCATCTGCAGCTATATGGATGGGCGTACAGACAGAAGTCTGTCAGATAAAGACAAATACTATACGATAACATTTATAAGGGTGAGGGTTAGTTGCTCAGTCATGGCCAACTCTCTGCCATGAATTGTGGCCCGCCAGGCTCCTCTGTCCATGGGTTTCTCCAGGCAAGAATACTGGAGTGGGTAGCCATGCCCTCCTGCAGGGGATCTTCCCCACCCAGGGATCACACCCAGGTCTCCCGCATTGCAGGCGGATTCTTTACCAGCTGAACCACCAGGGAAGCCCAAGAATACTGGAGTGGATAGCCTTTCCCTTCTCCAGGGGGTCTTCCTGACCCAGGGATGGAACCCGGGTCTCCCACATTGCAGGTGGATTCTTTACTCTCTGAGCCACCAGAGAAGCCGCCCATCACTTCTGCCGAGATGCGGAATCTCATCAGAAAGGAGCTCCCCGCAGAGAGGACGCAGTGGAGGCTGCCCCAGGCAGAGGGCGGGGAGAGAGGGGGACACGGGGGAGAGCAGCGGTCACTCACTTGTCCACCAGCTTCTTGGCGAACCCAAAGTCGGTGAGCTTGACGTGGCCGTCCCTGTCTAGCAGGATGTTCTCCGGCTTCAGGTCCCTGTAGACGATGTCCCGGGAGTGCAGGTACTCGATGGCGCAGACAATCTCGGCCGCGTAGAACAGCCCGGTGTTGCTGGTGAAGCGGCCGCGGTTCCGCAGATAGCTGAAGAGCTCGCCGCCCGGCACGAACTCCATCAGCATGTAGAGGAAGCGGTCGTCATGGCCCGTCCAGAACCTGCACCGGGGGAGGCGCGGGGGGATCACAGTGAGACCAAGCGCAGCGCCTCGGCCGGCCGGCCGGACAGAGGCTGAGGTGGGGAGAGGACGGAGGTCTGCTGCGTGAACAGGTCACGTGAAGATACAGCCACAGGGGCTGTCCAGCTGTCCAGACCCAGACATTCAGGGTCTGAATGTGAGAGCTGGACCAGACAGAAGGCTGAGCATCTGAGAATGGATGCTCTCCAACTGTGGTGCTGGAGAAAACTCCTGAGAGTCCCTTGGACTGCAAGGAGACGCAACCAGTCCATCCTAAAGGAAATCGGTCCTGAATATTCATTGGAAGGACTGATGCTGAAGCTGAAGCATCAGCCAATACTTTGGCCACCTGATGCAAAGAGCTGACTCCTTGGAAAAGACCCTGATGCTGGGAAAGATTGAGGGCGGGAGGAGAAGGGGACCACAGAGGATAAGATGGTTGGATGGCATCACTGACTGGATGGACGAGTTTGAGCAAGCTCCGGGAGTTGGTGATGGAGAGGGAAACCTGGGGTGCTGCAGACCATGGGGTTGCAAAGACTCAGACACGGCTGAGCAACTGAACAACAACTTCCTTGGTTCTGCAAGTCCTGTTTTCATCACATAGGAGGGTGACGGACTCTAAGCAGAGGTGACAGAGGTGTTGGAGAAAGGGAGAGAAGAACAGAACAGCCTGGCAGATTCAGCAGCCGGCGCAAGGCCCTCAGTCATGGGAAAGTGGGTGCTGCAGTCCCTGGGTTCACAAAGCGCTGGACAACACACATAGTCACAGACATGTATTCGCGTCTGTGTATACACATCATGAAAAGTGAAGTCGCTCAGACGTGTCCGACTCTTTGCAACCCCATGGACTGTATGTAGCCTGCCAGGCTCCTCCGTCCATGGGGTTTTCCAGGCAAGAATACTGGAGTGGGCTGCCATTCCCTTCTCCATATACTGGAATAAATACAATTGTATAAGATACGGCCCTGGAAAAGGTACCCATAAGAAAGAGATGATCCTACTAAGTGAAGCCAGACAGAATCACAGAAATACTATATGATCTTATATGCGGAATCTAAAAAACAATGACAAAGCCCCCTAAACAAAACTTTTAGACACACTGGGAAACCTAAAACTTCTTGTGACTTGCTTTACCGCACTCATCTGCTTTACTGACGGGTTCTGCCACTAAACCCACTGTATCTCTGAGGTCTGCCTATAGTAAACAGTGATCAATATATAGACGAAGCACTGGAGATCGCTTGCAATGACCCAAAACATAACTGGAAGGAAAATCACAAGTAATCAAGTGCAGTGGTCAGGAAAGTATGTGTGCTAAGTCACTCAGTCATGTCTGACTCTTTGTGACCCCATGGACTGCAGCCCGCCAGGCTCCTCTGTCCATGGGATTCTCCAGGCAGGAATACTGGAGTGGGTTGCCATGCTCTCCTCCAGGGGATCTTCCCGACCCAGGGATCAAACCCAGGTCTCCTGCACTGCAAGCAGATTCTTTATCGTGTGAGCAACAGGGAAGTATAAGTTTAAGCAAAAAAAGATGAGGGAATTCACCAGCGGTCTAGCGGTTAGGACTCTGCTTTCACTGTTGAGGACGTGGGTTTAAAGCCTGGTGTGAGAACTAAGATCCCACAAGCTGCACAAGGTAGGCAAGTTAAAAAAGATGGGCTGCAGAGAGGAAAAACTTTTCTATGTCCAAGGAAAGCCTTTCAAAAAGGAAAAACAACATACTGTTCTGATGTTCAAATGAATGTCTATTTCGCTCATCACCATGGTTATCCGTTAGAGGAAAGTATGGGTCCTGCATACAAGAGGCTTTCCCTAAATGTGCATTTAAATGTGAAGACTCTGTGAGGCTAGGCTCAGATGCGTAGTCGCTCAGTCCTGTCTCACTCTTGGCAACCCTGTGGACTGTAGCCCTCTAGGCTCCTCTGTCCACGGGACTTCCCAGGCAAGGACACTGGAGTGGGTTGCCATTCCCTTCTGCAAGTGGATCTTCCAGACCCAGGGATTGAACCTGCGTCTCCTGCATCGGCAAGCGGCATTCTTTACCATCTGGGTCACTTAGGGAACCCGCTACGCTCAGATGGAGCTGCTGTTACCGTAAACGCAAGATAATTTGCCTGATACCCAGTGAGACCAAACAATACTAGAATACTGGAGTCCGGAACACAGAAAAGTTTGTTACAGGGCTGTGCAAGAAGGGTGCTTCATGCCTTAAGAAACCCAAAGTTACTGCAAGCTTTCAGCAAAGCCCTTTTGTATAGAAGGTGAAGAGTGGACGTGCTTAGCTCTTGCCAACTTCTTCATGTCAGAATCTTTACTCAGGCTTCCTAAGTGGCTCAGGGGTGAAGAATCTGCCTGCGATGCAGGAGACACAGATTGATCCCTGGGTCACGGGGTCAGGAAGATCCCTTGGAGGAGGGCGTGGCAACCCACTCCAGATTTTTGCCTGGAGAATCCCATGGACAGAGGAGCCTGGCAGGGTGACAGTCCACGGGGCCGCAAAGAGTCAGACATGACTGAGCACATTCACACGCACACACATCCTTCGCTCTTGAGGTCACGTCACGGTCAGTGGACAATGTTCCGCTAAATCTCTACCAGACACATTATATTCTCTGTTCTGAAAAGAAAGGGCCAGGTCCCCAGGCACAGGTTTCACCCTCCAGGGTCCCAGGCCTGGCTCAGAAGGGTCAGAACTCAGCGGGCAGCTCCCTGAGGGCCAGGTCCCCAGACCCTGCCCAGCTGTCATCACTGAACTGACCCTCGGACCTCTCAGGGAGCCCAGATGGGGGGAGACGAGGTCCCATGGGGGTCCCTGACTGCACGGTAGCCAGGACAGACGCCCGCTATAGTTAGATCATGGACGCAGGGATGGGCGGAGACCCCCAGGCTTCTCAGGCCCAGATGGGGGAGACGGGTCCCATGGGGGTCCCTGACTGCAGGGTAGCTAGGACAGACACCCGCTGTAGTTAGATCACGGACCAAGGATGGGCAGAGAACCCCAGGCTTCTCAGGGTGCCCAGATGGAGACGGGTCCCATGGCGGTCCCTGACTGCAGGGTAGCTAGGACAGACGGCCATTGTAGCTACATCACAGACCCAAGGATGGAGGAGAGGGTCACCGCGGCCTGAAGCCACGGGTCCAGCCAGTGGGTGGCCGTGGCAAGCACCCTGGAAAGCTCCCTCCTCCCAAGTCAAAACCCGCAGCCTGTTCTCTGGGTGCTCCGGGCTCTCCCGCTGGACCAAGGCTGGGTGAGCTGGAGGGCCCCCGGGGGAAGGCCAAGACCCGCGTCTGCGCTCTCTGTCCACCCGATGACCACCAGTCCACACACCTTTGGATGAAGGCCCTCACTAAAGGGCGATCATTGAATGACAGCTGCTAGCCTGTGGGCGGGGCCCGCTGCAGCACCGTCCAATGGCTGAGCGGCATCACTAAGCTGTTCTTTGATGCTTGCTTGCCAGTGGGTGGGGCCCAGTCGGTGCCGTCCAATGGCCGAGCAGAACCATTAACGGTCACTCATTGGCAGTTGGCTGCTTGTGGGCGGGCCCCACTGCAGTACCGTCCAATGACTAAGCAGCATAACTAGGGCTGTTTGTTGATGCTTGCTTCGCAGGCCACTGCTATGCCGACCAATGGCTGGCCAGGACCACTAAGGATTGCTCATTGGCAGCTGGCTGCTTCTGGGCGGGACCCGCTGCAGAGTCAACCAATGGCTGACTGGATCCATGAAGCGTTGCTCATTGCCAGAAGCTTGTGGGCGGGGCTCACTCAGGCGCTGTCCACTAGATGAGCAGGACCACTAAGGGTTGCTCATTGGCAGTTGGTTGCTTGTGGGTGGGGCCTTCTGTGGTGCCAACCAATGGCTGAGCAGGACCACTAAGGGTTACTCATTGGCAGTTGGTTGTCAGTGGGCGGAGCTCACCAAAGCATCAACCAATGGCTGGACAGGGCCACTAAGGGTCGCTTATTGACGATTGTTTCTGGGCGGGTCTTTCTGCAGCACCGACCAATGGCTGAGCGGGACCACTGATGGGCGCTCATTCATAGTTGGTCGCCAGTGGGCCAAGCCCCCTGAGGCCTCAACCCATGCCTGAGCAGGACCACTAAGGGTCGCTTATGGACAGTTGGTTGCTTGTAGGCGGGGCGCTGCAGAGCTGACCAACGGCTGAGCGGGACCTGTTGCCTAGTAACGGTGTAGAGTAGTGATACACATTGAGGGCTGCATGCTAAGTGATATACTAACGTCACTTTGTTGCACTCCTACAAATGCCTTTCTTTCTGCATTGCTAGATTTCTGCCTCTTGCGGCCAGAGCTACCCAGGGACCCGCGTCTTTAGGAAGCACAGTGGCAGCCACTTCCAGGGGTTTCTCTTTCCCCAGTTCCTGTGTATCTTTGTCCCGCTCCCACTATCAAGGCTTGAGATCTGCAGTGTTGAGATGTGACGGAAGGCAGGGGGCAGGAAGAGGGCTTGGGGTGGGGTGGGGGTGGTTTGTGGCTTTTGTTACTGGAAAAGGAACAAAACCTGCCCTCCCCCAGTATCTCTCTAGCATGCAGATTATCTCCAGCTGAAAACAATCAAGAGAAGGTCAAGCAGACTCCCCAGAAAACTTGGAGCTTCTCGCTGAACTGCCTAAAAGAACGTAGATAGAGGAGTTGGTCCTGGAATCTCTAGTTTCAGCAGAGATGTCTGCATAGAATACGGGCCCCACTGTGGTGGGGCGAACAGAGCCTGGAGGCCAGAGTTCACGCTAGGTCTCTACGTCTCTCCTGGCCCAGCAAACATTTATTTATAAAACTTTTGTTTTTTATCTGTTTCTATGTCAACTGCCCTTCCTCCTCTTTGATATCTCAAACCACTACCCCCAACATCCTCTTTTGTCTTCAGCTGAAGACGGTATTTAAGGGGAGGGTTAGGGCCATGTGGGGAGTCCCAGCTGGCTCAATAGTAAAGAGTCCGCCCACCGATGCAGGAGACGCATGAGATGCAGCTTTGATCCCTGGGTTGTGAAGATCCCCTGGAAGAGGAAATGACAACCCACTCCAGGATTCTTGCCTGGGAAATCCCATGGACAGAGGAGCCTGGCGAGGCTACAGTCCATGGGGGTCACGAAGAGTCGAGACACAACTGAACATGCAGGCTACACGTTGGGCCATTTTCATACCTCTCTCCCATGTATATGTGAGATTAAATTTTTGTGTGCTTGTTCTCCTGGTTCATCTGTCTCACGTCCATGTCATTCCTAGACCAGCCAGAAGAGCCTGGAAGGATCAGGAACATGTCTCCCTCCCTGGCATCACTGTCTAGAGAAACCAGGTGACCAGACGCCCGTCTTTTTTCCATCACTTATAATCGAGACAAGTCTTTTTCTCTGGGCTGCATGCACTCCTTCTCTGGGTCACATCATGACATGTCTCAGTCTAGCCAGCCTGTTCCTTGCCGTGAGGCTCAAACAGAAGCACACAGTATCCCAAAGGCATGACAGCCTCGCTGTTCTTTTATGGGAGAGCTTAGCACTCAGAGAGGGCTTTTCTGATGGGGTAATGTCTTCAAGGGTCCCAATGACACGTGACTGATGACCCTGCACAATGAACCTCTATGGAAACTCCTGAGAAATGAAATTATTTCCAGCCTTATCAGTAAATCAAGGATGTCACAGTCATGAGTGATAGTTCCTAAGGGAACTCAGGAAAGAGCACCTGCCTTCTAGCAGCCAGCAGACTACAGCCACTCCCCACGGGGAGCCCTGAGGAAACTCAGGAGGTGAACACACAGGACGCTGGCCCCAGGTAGCTGAGATGCAGAATAAAAGAATGTCTTCAGCAAGTCCAGATTCTTGGCATCTTCCTACACATCAGTTCAGTTCAGTTCAGTCGCTCAGTCGTGTCCGACTCTGCAACCCCATGGACTGCAGCATACCAGGCCTCCCTGTCCATCACCAACTCCCAGAGCTTGCTCAAACTCATGTCCATCGAGTCGGTGATGCCATCCAATCATCTCATCCTCTCTCATCCCTTTCTCCTCCCGCCTTCAATCTTTCCCAGCATCAGGGTCTTTTCCAATGAGTCAGCTCTTCTCATCAGGTGGCCAAAGGATTGGAGTTTCAGCTTCAGCATCAGTCCTTCCAATGAATATTGAGGATTGATTTCCTTTAGGATGGACTGATTGGATCTCCCTGCAGCCCAAGGGACTCTCAAGAGTCTTCTCTGACACCACAGCTCAAAAGCATCAACTCTTCAGCGCTCAGCTTTGTTTATCGTCCAACTCTCACATCCATACATAGAAAAGCACTAAATTCCTTAACTTCAGATATCTGATTTCTTTCATTAACAACCACCTTCTGATGTTGACACGACCTGCTCTCTGTTGCAAAACTTCTATATAACCTTGCTCCGTCCTGCTTCCTAAGAGCAATTCTCAGGATTAAGAGAGATGCTGCCTCCTGGGCTTAAGTCCTAAAAATGTCAGCAGTGCTGAGAACACCTGTCCTGGTGCCACTCTCGAAAGAACAGGGAAGTGTTTGTCACTCAGCCGTGTCTGACTCTTTGCGACCCCATGGACTGTAGCCCACCAGGCTGCTCTGACCATGGGATTCTCCAGGCAAGGATACTGGAGTGGGTTGCCATGCCCTTTTCCAGGTCCCACTCTTTGATGCCAGCAATGTCTATACGGCAGAAAGGACAAAGAGCAGACACAGGGTTGCGTTCTTCAGACAGGACCGAAGCCTTCCTCCCCTGGGAAATCTTGACAGCGTCACAATCCTTCTACACCCTGGACACTGAGTTACTCGGCTCTTCTAAAATTATCTCTCTGCAGGCGCACTGACCTTCGGAATGGCTTTATCCCAGAACAGAGAAGTGTTGTCTGACTATCTATGTAATGAACCTCCTGGCTGGTCTTCAGAAAAATGCAACCAGTAGCACTTCAAATCACAAACTTGCTGATAACACCCCGAGCAAATGTGCCAAACCACTCAAGAGAAAGTTCAAACTGGAGTCTTTCTTCAGCATGATCTTCCGTGCTCCACGCAGCTTCATGTAAATGCAAGGAAAACCCTACTAGGGGTTTCTGGACAGTGTTTGAAAAGGCAGACGTTGGGAGAAGTGACTCCTTCCAAGAGAAAACTGCGCATCTGGGAGGATTCAACACCTGCTGGCCTCCTGGTTTCTTCCCACTCAACTGGGTGCTCCACCCCGTGGCCCTGGGCATCCCCTGCCGTCTGTTCCCAGGGCTGGTCACACAGATCCCTCTCGCCGCAGCTCTGTATAGGGGTGCACCCAGAACCTGCTGGCCCTGGATCAATGCAATCACAGTTTTCAAATACAACCTGGTCTCTGAAGTGATAAGCCATGGAAAACATCCCAAGCCTCAAGGACCTTATGACAACACCCTCATGGGCCAAAAGACCTGCACTTAGCAAGTCAGTAAGCTGGTGTTCTGGGCTGGATGGTGAAAGTGTCAGTCGCTGGGTCATGTCCGACTCTTTGGGACCCCATGGACTGCAGCCCACCAGACTCCTCTGTCCATGGGACTCTCCAGGCAAGAATACTGGAGTGGGTTGCCATTTCCTCCTCCAGGGGATCTTCCCAAGCAAGGGATGGAACCTTGCATCTCCTGCCATCTCAGGTAGATTTTTTTTTTTTTTTTAACCGTCTGCATCATCCCAAATCTGTATGTTGAACTGCTAACCCCTCCAGGACCTGATGATATCGCTGTATTAGGAGATGGGTCTTCAAAGAGAGCATGAAGGCCGACTGAGGTCACTAGCGAGGGTCTCGATCGCATGGGACTGGGGTCCATACAGGAGGAGGAGGTCAGGACACAGACACACACTGAGGGACAGCTGTGTAGACTGAATCACAGGGAAAAGTTCCCACTGCCTTCTCCTGGGGATCTTCCCGAGCTAGGCCTCTTGGTATAAGGCCACCCATCAAATTGGATGAACAACACATTTCTACAGCACCTCAACAGTTTAATTCTTACCTGCAATGACCCAATTTCCAAACAAGGTCACTTTCACGGGGACTTACGGCATCTTTCTGGGCTTGGGTGCTACTTGACCAGTCATGTGTATCTCTTTGTGACCCCATGGACTGTTGCCCGCCAGGCTCCTCTGTCCATGGGGATTCTCCAGGCAAGAGTACTGGAGTGGGTTGACATTCCGTCCTCCTGGGATCATCCTGACCCAGAGATCAAACCCAGGTCCTCTGCATTACAGGCAGATTCTTTACCATCTGAGCCACCAGGGAAGATCCATCTTTGGGGGAGGCAGACACAATTAAACCCACAAAGAGGTGGAATATCCAGAGCCGGAATCCCCCCCACCCAAGATTCACAAGAGCATCACCCTAATGTTTCCTGAGCCCAGAACACACACAACGAGGTCAACTCAGCATCTGCACCCCGCCACCCCCAGCCCTGAAAAGAGCTTCTCCAGCCGGCTTCTTGCCTCTTTTGCAAACTCTTGTCTGCTCAACATCACCTCGGACTTTTCCTATTCACCATCAAGTCTATCTGCTTCTCTTCCGTGTAAGTGTTAAGTCACTCAGTCCTGTCCGACTCTCTGCAACCACATGGACCACAGCCCGCTGGGCTCCTCTGTCCATGGGATTCTCCAGGCAAGAACACTGGAGTGGGTTGCCTTTCCTTCTCTTGTTCCCGACCCAGGGATTGAACCCGAGTCTCCTGCATCGCAGGCAGATTCTCTAACCATCACATAAGCTACCACAGCAGCTCAACAGACCACTAGGTCTCCAGAACAAACAGGAATCCGGCCACCGGGAGGCCTGTCTTCCTGGGAAAACTGGGTCACAAAGCATCCTTAGGGACACACCCTGGGGTTCTGGTTTGAGGACTTCCTGTATTTGGTTAAAAAAAAAAAAAAAAAGGCTCAAGCCGGTTCTCCTAAATCATGTGAGAATGCCTTGGCCACAGACAGAACATGAGACTCCAGTGACCCGGCCACACGGACCCCAGACTGCCCTCTGGCTCCGTAAAAGGAAAGTCAGACACACTGAAAAAGCCAGTTGCTCCCTTCTGTCTCCCATCAAACATGCCCCGACTCGTCTCGAGACGCTGGTCCACTGGTTTTGACTTTATGGGTGTTTTCGTCCGTGCGTGGCGGCGGAGAGGGGGGGAGACACGCAAGATGCTCTGAGACCACAGTAAATAGTCCTATGTCTGCATGCCCGGGCGGTGGATCGTGGAAGAAAGGCAGGTGTGGGTGGCTGAGGCGGGAGGGGGTGAGGGGCAGGGCAGCGGAGGCAAGCACCGCAGCGGAGGGGTGATCCTGGGCTGACCACGTGGTTGGCACCCCATCTTCCACTGCGGGTCACTGTGCTGGGATGATGGAGGGAAGGGCATCTCAAAACAGTCACCGTGCCCGCGGGCTCAGTCGCTTCCGTCGTGTCCAACTCTCTGCAACCCCATGGACTGTAGCCCACCCCGCCAGGCTCCTCTGTCCATGTGGATGCTCCAGGCAAGAATACAGGAGTGGGTTGTCATGCCCTCCTCCAGGGGATCTTTGCAGAGCGGGGATCGAACCCACGTCTCCTGCATTGGCGGCTGGGTTCTTTACCCACTGAGCCACCTGGGAAGCCCGAAAAAAGAGTCAAAGCCAAGGTCAAAGCCACAGCCCGTGACCAGCGGTCTCGAGGACATGATTAAATAAAACCCCTGGGGTCATTCTCTACAGAACTGCAAGTAGAAACGCAGATGGCCTGCAGGGCACGTTGTGGGTGGGTGGACCCCGACGGCTGCAGGAAAGCGAAGGATGCCTTGAAAGCAGGCAAGTTGGGGAGGCCAGAACAGGTGTTTACTCGGAGTCTCAAGGAGGAGGCTGGGCTGGGGAAGAAGCCGGGTTGAGAGGAATACAGTGGAGGTAGGAGGTGGGAATCGGGAATGAAGCCCCTTCCGCCCCCCGCCCGGGAGGGGGACAGAAAGCCTCCCGTGGATGCCGACACCTCTGGGCCGTGGGCCAGGGGCGTACCTTTCAATAGCAAAGAGCGCGGGAGAGCCGCTTTCCTGCTGGCTCAGCGGTCAAGACTCCACCGGCCCGTGCAGGGGAGTGAGTGAGTGAGTCAAAGTCACTCCGTCGTGTCCGACTCTTTGCGACCCCGTGGACTGTAGCCCACCAGGCTCCTCTGTCCGTGGGGATCCTCCAGGCCAGAATACTGGAGTGGGTCACCATGCCCTTCTCCAGGGGACCTTCCCAACCCAGGGACTGAACCTGGGTCTCCCGCATTGCAGGCAGATTCTGCACCCTATAAGCTGCCAGAGAAGCCCAAGAATACTGGAGTGGGTTTCCATGCCCTCTCCAGGGGATCTTCCCAACCCAGTGATTGAACCTGTGTCTCTCGGCTCTCCTGCACTGGCAGGCGCGTTCTTCACCACTAGCAACACCTGGGAAGCCCAACAAAGACACACCAAATCATGAGTCAACTAATAAATCAAACTTTAAAGAGCCTGGGAGAGAGAGGAATGTATCCACTGCATGATGGGCACCATCAACTGGATGAGGCCAGGATCTATCCGAGGAGAGGACACTCGGAGAGTCCACGAGACACCCCAGAGAGGATGGGAGTGAGCAGATGTGAGCGGGTGACTGAGGTCCCAGGAAAACCCAGGAGATGAGCGCTCTGGCGATGGGAGGCGGGGAGCCCACGTGGATGTCTTGCTGGGGCCAGCCAGGCATCGCTTCTCCCCGCCGACCTTGGGCAGGCACTTGGTGGGAACAGCACCCTTCCTTGGGTAAGATGGGGAGCTTGAGGTGTGTCAGGGCCCGCCGGGAACACGCTCCATCCCCGGCACACACAGGAGAACCCCACGGTGCGGGCTCTGGGCGGGCGGGCGGGAGGGGGACCCGGAGCAAAGGACTCACAGTTTGACCAGGAACGGGTGGTTGACTTCCTTGAGCACCGACTTCTCATTGTGGACGTGCTGTTCCTGCTTCAGGCGGATGATGTCGGGGATGGTCATCACCTTCAGGGCGAAGAAATGCTTGCTCGTCTTCTCCTGGACTAGCTGCACGCGCCCGAACGTCCCTGTCCCTGCATGCGGACGGCAGAGAAGGGGGAGAGGCGTGCTCAGCGACCACGGATCCCCCGCACCGGGAACATCAGACAGCCCGGCAGGTTGGACGACTCGATACCCTACGAGACGCCAGGCAACAGACACTCCTCTGGAATGGTCAAGTTAAATTCGCGCGCACACACAGCATCACTTCACTCTACGACAAAGCTACATACAGTCACAGCTGTGGTTCTTCCAGGAGTGACGCACAGACCTGAAAACTGGACCATAAAGAAGGCTGAGCGCATCTAGGCATTGATGCTTTCAAACCGTGGGGCTGGAAAACACTCTTGAGAGTCCCTTGGACCCCAAGGAGATCCAACCAGTCCAGCCTAAAGGAAATCAGTCCTGAATTATTCATTGGAAGGACTGATGTTGAAGCTGGAACTCCAATCCTTTGGCCACCTGATGCGAAGAGCTGACTCATTGGAAAAGACCCTGATGCTGGGAAAGACTGAAGGCAGGAAGAGAAGGGGACGACAGAGGATGAGGTGGTTGGATGGCATCACCGACTCAATGGACATGAGTTTGAGCAAGCTCTGGGAGTTGGTGATGGACAGGGAGGCCTGGCGTGCTGCGGTCCATGGGGTCGCAAAGAGGCGGACACGACTCGGCAACTTAATGACAAGAAGCGTAACCTGCCCCTGAATTGTCCTTCGACGAGCATGACTGACCATCGTTCCTGGAAATGAGTCACCCCAGAGAAAACACACACACACACACACACACACACACACGCAGGTGAAGGCAGAATGGAAAAGCGTGCCAAAATACATTCCTTCGACGCGTCTTTTTCCTGACGCTTTTCCAAATCAGGATGAGGCACAGATAACAAACTTAGGGTGACCGAAGGGGAAAGGGTTGGGGGAGGGTTAAATGAGGAGTTTGGGATGAACAGATACACAGGACTAGATGGAAAACATTAGACAAACAAGGAGCTACTAGGGTACGGCCCAGGGAAATCGAGTCCACATCTTGTAACAAGCGTATATGGGGAAAGAATGTGAAAAAGAGCAGATACGTAACTGACTCACTCTGTCGTACACCTGAAACTAACGCCACGCTGCAATTAACGCCTGCTGCCGTAAACTCGCTCAGCAGTGACGGACTCTTTGTGACCCCACGGACTGCGGCCCGCCGGGCTCCTCTGCCCGTGGGGATTCTCCAGGCAAGAATACCGGGGTGGGTTGCCGTGACCTCCCTCCAGGGGATCTTCCTGATCCAGAGATCGAACCCCAGCCTCCTGCATTGCAGGCGGACTCTTTACTGAGTCACCGGCGGTGGCCCTAAACCCAGGGACAGAGTCCTTATAAGACACAGAGGAGAAGCCGCGTGGAGACGGAGGCAGAGACGGGAGGGAGGCGGCCACCAGCCCAGGGACGGACGCCTGGAGCCCCCAGAAGCTGGAAGAGGCGGGAAGGACCCTCCCCTGGAGCCTCTGCAGGGAACTCAGCCCGGGGACCCCTTGACCTCAGACGTCTGGTCCCCGGGATTCAGAGAAGATGAATGTCTATGGTTTCAAGCTTCCCAGTTTGGTGGAAATTTATTATGGCTGCACCAGGGGGTATGAATTCAACCCAACAGTGCTCAGGAATTCTCCGAGCATCCTTGTTGTTTAATCACTTAATACCACACATTCATGTTTTTGCATATATAACCTAACACAACTTTAATCTTCCTCTGGTTTGAGAACAGGTCTGGACATGGAAACATACATGTTTCAAGTGCCCCAGCAGATCTCCGCTCAGGTCTTCTGATAACGCTGGCATGGTCTGGGAAAATTAAAGGCCAACAGTGAGGACACCACGCTCAATTGTCTTTGTCCAGATTAATGCTGATGAGGACAAATTCAAAAGAAAGACAATCAGAAATCATTAAAAAGAGAAGCCAGCCTGTTCTGGAAAAGTGATGAACTTTCCAAAAGCTTATCAAAAGAAGCAGGCACAAGCAGTGTGTCTGCTTCTGGCTAATAATAGCAACATTTTCTTGGCAAAGGAAATGGTGCTGAGTTTCTGCTACCCGTGGGGTAAGCCCCTGGGCGGTCCTCACTGGGAACACGCGCTGGCTAGAAAGGGGAATTACTCTCAGACTTCCTAGAAGAGGAAGTTTCTCCAAAAAGGCTGCCACAGTCCACATTCCTTTTCACGAACTTCACTCGCCCTGTTCTTTTTAATTATTGGAAGGGAAAGGATTCCTCATCTTATTAAAAAATGTTTCTACACGTGTCTCTGCAGGGTGAATCATGCAGAAAATGGACACAGTAACACTTCTCTTAAGACATAAAGTCTTGCTTCCCCAAAACTGTATTTTTTATCCTTGAGACTGCAGGAATCAAATGTGTGATGACATTGTATCTTTTTTTTTTTTTGATACCTCTGACACAATTTGGAAGAAATCGCATTGGTTTTCATTGTTCCACATCATGGAGACGATCAGGGGCATTTTCTTACATGCTTACACCTTGTGTTACATTTTTTACCCTTGAGACTGCAGGAATCAAATAAAATATGCGATGCCTCTGTATCTTTATCCAGATACCTCTGGGACAATTTAACTTGGAAGAATCACAGAGCTTTTTTTTTTTTTTTTTAATACCTTTAACATCAAGGAGGCCAGTAGTAGCATTTTCTGACATATTTCTCTCTTTGTTTAAGAACGAAAAGACCCCGTGACGAAGGACATATTCACTCTTTCATGAAGAAAGGAAAATGAGAGTAATCAAAGAGTTATCCGATCAGTTGTGCCCAACTGTTTACCACCCCCGTGGACTGCAGCCCACCAGGCTCCTCTGTCCATGGAATTCTCCAGGCAAGCGTTCTGGAGCGGGTTCTGATGAGGAAAGGGGCAGAAACAAACCATCTGAAGACACGTTTAAAAAGAAACGTTATTTCACCAATAAAGGAAAAGACAACAGGAAACAACAGGATGAGGATAACAACTGGTGAATTTAGAATCGACAGAAACCCCATCAAGGCAGACATTTACCAAAGCCTGGTTAAACGTACAAGAAGACCCTACACACAGGAATTTCATCTCCAGTGATCTGCTGAAAAACAGGGAACTCAACTATTAGTTTCACCCGATGAGAAATCACCTTTTCTTCCTGTTTCAGAAATTCAGAAGCAGTGGGTGGGCCAAAAAGTTCATCCAGGTTTGAGTAAAACATTTTTCATTTTCACACCAAGAATTTTACAGAACAATGGAGTCGCTAGGCAAACGAACTTTTTTGGGCAAGCCAATAGCACTGGTTCCTTGAAGATGACCGAGATCATGCTTTAAAGGGGCTTCTCCGGTGGTTCAGACAGTCAAGAATCTGTCTTCAATGCTGGAGACCCAGGTTCGATCCCTGGGTTGGGAAGATCCCCTGGAGGAGGGCATGGGAACACACCGCAGTATTCTTGCCTGGACAATCCCATGGACAGAGGAGCCTGGCGGGCTACAGCGCAGGGGGCGGCAAAGAGTCAGACACGACTGAATGGCTGAATGCACACACACACACAAGATACAGAAGACAGATAATGAACAAGGACCTACTACATAGCACAGGGAACTCTCTTCAATACTCTCTAACGACCTATATGTGAAAGAATCTAAAACAAGGGGGAGAGATGTATGTATAACTGACTCACTTTGTTATATACCTGAAACTAATAATACAACATTGCATATCAACAATACAAAAATGAACTTACATACAAAACAGAGAGAGACTCACAAGACTTAGAAAACGAACTCATGACTGCCAGGGAGAAGAGATAGTCAGGGAGTCTGGGATGGACGTGGACACACTGCTGTCTTTACCATGGAGAACCAACAAGGACCTGTTGTCCAGCCCAGGGAACTCTGCTCAATACTCTGTAATAACCTGATGGTCACCAGGGGGAAGGACGGGGGAAGGGATAGTCAGGGAGTCTGGGATGGACATGGACACACTGCTGTATTTAACATGGAGAACCAGCAAGGACCTGCTGGCCAGCACAGGGAAGTCTGCTCAATGTCACGCGGCAGCCTGGATGGGAGAGGAGTCTGGGGGAGAATGGATGCGTGTACATGTATGGCTGAGGCCCTCTGCGTCCGCCTGAAGCCACCACAACATTGTTAAGTGGCTATACTCCAGCATAAAATAAAAAAGATTAACACAGAACAAAATTTGGCTTCTGGAAATTATGGCTACAAAGCAGTACAAAACTCCTGTTTCATTCGGGCCGGGGGGAACCTTCAAGTGTTCTGTAAAGAGGTTGCAAGATGGCGGTCTCCGTGTTCGCCGGTCCGGTGAGAGCAGGCTCCGGAATTTTACGGCCCCTGAACATTTTGGCATCTTCAGCCTATCGAAACTGCACCAAAAATGCCTGTCTTAATTCTGTACTGTCCTCCCGGCATTTCAGTCATATTCAGACACCAGTTGTGTCCTCTGCTCCCAGACTGATCACATCTGTCAGAAACCTGACATGTGGGCAGACTGCCACAGTCCTCAATAGAATGGCCCTCTTGCTCCCAAACGTCCTGAAGCCACCAGTCAGAACTGTAACATACTACAGTTCAAGAAAAGGCAAGAGGAAGACTGTGAAAGCTGTCATCTATAGGTTTCTTCGACTTCATAGTGGCCTGTGGCTAAGGAGGAAGGCTGGTTATAAGAAAAAATTATGGAAAAAGACGGTTGCAAGAAAAAGACGCTTGAGGGAATTTGTCTTCTGCAGTAAAACCCAGAGTAAGCTCTTAGATAAAATGACAACGTCTTTCTGGAAGAGGCGAAACTGGTATGCTGATGATCCTTATCAGATGTATCACGATCGAACAAACTTGAAAGTATAGATCAGAAGATCTATGATTTCTCAGTTGTTAACTGTGTATTTGTGTGTGTACGGTGTCTTTGCAAAGATGAAGTGGTATCAGACATGATGTAAATTGTACCAACTGATACTTGAAACATGGGGTACCAACATTAAACTTAACAATGTTTTAAAACTTAATGGATTAAACATTCCCAGATTTGTTTGCGGAAATATAAAAAAAAAAAAAAAAAGAATGTGCGCTAACTTTGATTAAATTTAAAATCACGGAACTGGACCCTTCCAACAGGTGAATTTTATTGATTTGGGAATTCTCTCTTAATAAGCAAAATCTACCCTCAAAAAAATGTGTGCTTTGGATAAAGTGATGAAGGTTTTTTTATTTTTTTAAGCTTGGAATCTTCAGCTTCAAAGATCAGCTGAATAAGCTGGACACAGTTCAGCTGGGCGCTGGGTGGGGCAGACCGCCCTTGTGAGTCCACTCGTCTAGACAGGCTTTCTAAAACAAAAACCAGTCATTCCCTCAAAATGCAGCAGAGTCAAGCCACATTCCAGTTGCACAGTGCCCTCCTTGCTTCTGTAAGATATTTACTTTTAAAGGATAAAAATAGAACAGATACTTCAGCGCCCACCCAATTCCTCTAGTTGCAGGCTATTTAAGTTATGCTGTCTCCTATCAAAGATACAAAGTATATAATCACAAAAGAAAACCAGGAACACAGGAAGTCAGCCAGGCTAACTCCCACTTGCTAACAAATGTTACACAAGGAGATGCCTGGAATTCCTGGTCTTGCACTGGGCTCCCTGCAAGGAGATATGAGGTGCTCTGAACCTCACCTGGTAACTCTTGACCCAGAAGCAAAGGTTGGTCTCTGTAATTTGATAACACGAGCTGGCCACTTTCAAACTCAAAGCAGTCAACTGCATCCAGGGTGGGAGGTGACGATGTCGTATGGTCCGTGCTTAGTCGTGTCCGACTCTTTACAACCCCAGGGATTGCAGCCCGCCAGGCTCCTCTGTCCATGGGATTGTCCAGGCAAGAAAACTGGAGTGGGTTGCCATTTCCCCCTCCAGGGGATCTTCCCGACGCAGGGATGGAACCCGAGTCTCCCGCACTGCAGGCAGATTCTTTACCGACTGGGTCAGCAGGGAAGCCCTCCCGGAGGCTAGACTGATATTTAGCTGTTCTGTATCACAGTTTCAGCACCGCAGTACGTTCAGTTGTGGCGCGCGGGATGTAGTTAGCTGACCAGGGCTGGAACCTGCGTCCCCCTTACACTGGGACCATGGAGTCTTTAACACTGAAGCACCAGGGAAGTCCCAAGACACTGTCTTTGGAGGAAGCCAGTCCTAAAGCAAATGAGTCCTGAATATTCACTGAAAGGACTGATGCTGAAACTCCAATCCTTTGGCCTCCTGATGCAAAGAACAAGACCCTGATGCTGGGAAAGATTGAAGGCGGGAGGGGAAGGGGACGACAGAGGATGAGATTTTTGCATGGCATCACCGACTCAATGGACATGGGTTTGGGTGGACTCCGGGAGCTGGTGATGGACAGGGAGGCCTGGCGTGCTGTGGTTCACGGGGACGCAGAGAGTCGGACACGTCTGAGCGACTCAAGTTTGCGGTACAAACCGGGGAGGAGGGAGAAGACTGGAGCTTGCAGTCTCCTTGAAATCAACGCGGGGTGCCGGCCACAGACAACAGCTGAGATTCAAGAGGGCGGTGGAAACGGGGCTGGAGAAGGGCCGGGCCTTCTGAAAGCCTTCCGTCGCATTCTGTGCAAGAGACGGGTTCCAGGAAGTCACGAGGCACAGAGGAGGGAAGTGGCCCGGCTGATCCGAGCTCTGGCGTGCTTTCCGTTTGTTTCAGAGATTTCCCTGTGGCCGCAGGGAAGAACCGAAAAAGAGGGCCTTGCAGACTCAAAGAGAAAATGCTGCTTTGGGGACGGGCGGGGATGGGGCTGGCAGAGGGAGGCAGGGCAAGGAGGACCACACGGTGTGGCTGAAGCATCTGAGAAGGTCCTGACGGTCCCCTCGCAGACAGAGGAACCCTGGCGGGTGTCCAGAGGGGTCTGCGGAGTTGCTTTGTTCTGGGGGAGAAATGGCGACAAGTTCCGTGCGGAGGCTTCGGACAAGCGGAGGATGTGGGATACAGTGGACGGAAGGATGTTCGTCCCCGAAACAAGATACACATCCGCCTGAAACCTTTTTTTTTTTTAATTTTTATTGAATTTGGTTCAGCTGGTAGAGAATCCACCTGCCATGCAGGAGACCCAGGTTCGATCCCTGGGTCAGGAAGAGTCCCCCGGAGAAGGGACATGGCTACCCACTCCAGTATTCTTGCCTGGAGAAGAGGGGCCTGGTGGGCTACAGTCCAGGGGGTCGCAGAGAGTTGGACGGGACTGAGCGACTGACACACACTATTTTCCCTTACCTGGCTGCAAATGGTCTTACTAGCTGCATGTGGCAACTACTTCCCGGACCATGGATCGAACCCAGGCCCCCTCTGCTGGGAGCGTCGGATCTTAACCACTGGACCACCTAGCAAGTGCCCACCCAGAACTTTAGAATGGGGAGTTACTTGGAAAGAAGGTGTTTGCAGACATTGTGAAGAGAAGGGTCTGAGATGAGGCCCTCCTGGATGGGGGTGGCCCTAAACCCAGGGACAGGGTCCTTATCAGACACAGAAGAGGAGAGACAGGGACACAGAGGAGAAGCCGCGTGGAGACGGAGGCGGAGACGGGAGGGAGGCGGCCACCAGCCCAGGGACGGATGCCTGTAGCCCCCAGAAGCTGGAAGAGGCAGGGAGGACCCTCCCCTGAAGAGGCTGCAGGGAGCCCAGCCCAGGGATGGACGCCTGGAGCCCCCAGAGGCTGGAAGAGGCGGGAAGGACCCTCCCCTGAAGACGCTGCAGGGAGCCCAGCCCTGGGACCCCTTGAACTCAGACGTCTGGTCTCCAGGGCTGGGGGAGGGGGGATGGGTGTGGTTTTAAGCCACCTGGTTAGTAATGGTTTGTAACAACAGCTCCAGGAAGCTAACACAAGGGGATCCCTGGATGTTCACAGACAGAGACGGACCCCCAACAAACACCGCCTTGGGGACAGCCCCTCAAGCCCACAAGAGAAAGCTGTGGATGCAAGTGGTGCCTTTGGGAGCCCCCAGCCCCAGAACGATAACAAAATTCACCAGGATGAATAAGCCCCTTCTCCTCTGTCATGTCCGTGCAGCCTGTCAAAAACTCTGTGACTTACTGCCACTTCCTACTTTTGTTCATGAACACAGCATCTTGTCAAACTGCTCTGAAAATATTAGTCAAAGTGAGACTTGTTAAAAAAAAAAAAAAAATTCCTCTCTGGTTCCCCTCTTGGTTCTTATCGTCTCTTAGGTTCCCTGAATTCTTTGTCTGTTCTGGGATCTCAAGCCTTCTGCTATCTCGAAGCCTTGGACAGTTGTCAACGTACCGGTCACAGTGAGGTTGCTGGCCTTTTCCTGTTAAGGAGGAGAGAAAAAGGACTTCCCTGGTGTTTCAGCGGGTGAGACGTCACCTTCTCACACGCAGTTTTGATTCCCGGTCAGGGAACTAAGAGTGAAAAAGCTGGCTTAAAACCCAACATTCAAAAAACTAAGATCACGGCATCTGGTCCCACCACTTCATGGCAAATAGATGGGGAAACAATGGAAATAGCGGCTGATTTTATTTTCTTGGGGCCTGAAACCACTGTGGACGCTGACTGCAGCCATGAAATTAAAAGATACTTGCTCCTTGGAAGGAAAGTTATGACCAACCTTGACAGCATATTAAAAAGCAGAGACATTCCTTTGCCAACAAAGGTCCGTCTAGTCAAGGTTATGGTTTTTCCAGTGGTCATGTATGGATGGGAGAGTTGGACTCTAAAGAAAGCTGAGCGCCGAAGAATGGATGCTTTTGAACTGTGGTGTTAGGGAAGACTCTTGAGAGTCCCTTGGACTGCAAGGAGATCCAACCAGTCCATCCTAAAGGAGATCAGTCCTGGGTGTTCATTGGAAGGACTGATGCTGAAGCTGAAACTCCAATCCTTTGGCCACCTGATGCAAAGACCTGACTCCTTGGAAAAGACCCTGATGCTGGGAAACATTGAAGGCAGGAGGAGAAGGGGAAGACAGAGGATGAGATGGTTGGATGGCATCACCGACTCAGTGGACATGAGTTTGAGCAAACTCCACGAGTTGGTGATGGACAGAAAGGCCTGGCGTGCTGCAGATCATGGGGTCGCAAAGTGTCAGATACTCATTAACAACTAAAGAGCAGGAACCAGATGCCATGTGACTAGGAGCTCGCATGCCAGAACCAAGACCTGGTGCAGTCAGATAAATATATAAATGAATAACTTTTTTTTTAAAAGATGCTGCAGCACATTGAACAAAAAAGCCCCCCTAGTCTGTGACCCCGGACTAGGGTAAGCACCCACCGTTCATATTTGCATGATGCACTCAAACCGTGTTCTGGGCAAGCCCACGGGATCCACACGTCTATGAGGAAAAACAAACAGCGGTATGTCTCCAAATGCCCCCGGCCTGAGACTGGCCCGGCAGGAGGCAGAGAGCACAGTCATCACCCAGGGCACACACCATTCTGCAAGCCCAGGCACGGCAGATCGGAGCAGAGTCTGGACACGCCAGGGATCTGTCTTCAAAGGGCGATGCCATGCCAAGCCACTTGGGAAAGTCAAGTTCAACACCGGCAACAAATAAAAAGCCACCGAAAGACCACGTCTCCGTTCCTCAAGTGGACCGAAAATACTCGCTCATCTGCTCAGTCGTGTCTGACTCTCTGTGACCCCCTGGACTGTAGCCCTCCAGGCTCCCCTGTCCGTGGGGATTCTCCAGGCAAGACACTGGAGTGGGTTGCCATTCCCTTCTCCAGGGGATCCTCCCGACCCAGGGATGGAACCCAGGTCTCCTGCGTGGCAGGCGGGTCTGTTACTCCTAGGACCACCCCAGCCGTTCCTCAAGAGCCCTAATAAAAGCTGGTCGCTCCGTCTCCACGGCCCGCCTGTCAATCTGCCTTCCTTCAAGAATCCACCTGCCCTCAGTGGTGCTGGGTAGCTCCCGGGCTGGGCTGACATCCTGATTTTACACGATGCCTTCCTTCAAGAATCCACCTGCCCTCAGTGGTGCTGGGTAGCTCCTGGGCTGGGCTGACATCCTGATTTTACATGAATGCAGTCTTCCGCTCTCCTATCCCTGTGAGATGTTGGTCACCATCCACTGTCGTCTTTTCTGGGCTGGGAACGCAGCCGCCTAGAGCCCCGACCGTCAGAGGTCACACTGCTTCCCACCTAAGACGTTCTAAGGGGACAAGCACAAACCACCTCCGGGGCAGGTTTGGGACTGTCTGCCTGGGAACTTCCGTGGGGGCTCAGCTGGTAAAGAATCCGCCTGCGATGTGGGAGACCTGGGTTCGATCCCTGGGTTGGGAAGGTCCCCCTGGAGGAGGGAAAGCCTACCCACTCCAGGATTCTGGCCTGAAGAATCCCATGGACTAAACAGTCTACGGGGTTGCAAAGAGTCGGACACGACCGGGCGACTTTCACACACACACACACACCTGGGAACTACCTGCCCAGGTAGGAATGACCTGCGTCCTGACTCAACAGGCAGGCCAGGCTCTGAGTCCCAGAGCAGAGGATGGCTTTTCCCGTCCCAAGAGGCAGCGGGTCTCAGGTTTCGTCCAGAGTTATTTGTCAACATGCAAAGAACCGGAGTGTTTTCAACAGCCAGAAGGGTTCTCCCCCGCCCCTTGGGCAGAAACCTTCCTACGTATACGGGTGTGTGCCCTGACTCGTGTGGGCAGAAAGAAAAGCACACGAAGTCGCTGGACAATTAAAAGAAGTTGGATTCCTCTTGTCCAAAGGCAGACCTTACCCAGGAGGTCGAGAGCCAGGTCCACCCAACCTCACACCCAACCGTGAGCAGCATCCCAGGTGCTAGATGGCGATCCTTAAGGTGATGTTGAAAGCTGTCAGCCCCTGCATTTTTACTTTTAAGGAAGCCAAACAACTGTCCCGAAATGGATACCTCTCAGAAACAGGCTTCTGGGAGAACACTATGGAGAGTCCTTAAAAAAAAAAACTAGGAATAAAATAGGAATAAAGCTACTGAGTCAACACAACAAATACCCCAGAATCTGTTACCAAAAAAAAAAAAAAAAGGCTAACTAATCTTTCTGAGGATCAACCAAATGAACATCTTCGTGAGTAAAATCACATCCCAACAGGAACTATCTCCATTCAAGGATCCACATAATCCTCTGATTCCTTGGTGGGTTTGTTTTTTTATAATGGGTAAATTTGCTTTTTTTTTTTTTTTATGAACGTGTTAAGGATAAGTGGAAACTATCACTCAAGCAAGCAGAATTTCCGAAAGATGAAATTTGAGATAGTGTCCCATTTTAAATACAGCAGTGTGTCCATGTCCATCCCAGACTCCCCAACTATCCCTTCCCCCATTCTTCCCCCTGGTGACCATAATGTTATTACAGAGTATTGAGCAGAGTTCCCTGTATTATACAATAGGCCCTGGTGGGAAGAGCTGACTCATTGGAAAAGACCCTGATGCCGGGAAAGATTGAAGGCGGGAGGAGAAGGGGACGACAGAGGATGAGATGGTTGGATGGCATCACCGACTCAATGGACGTGAGTTTCAGCAAGCTCCGGGAGCTGGTGATGGACAGGGAGGCCTGGCGTGCTGCAGTCCATGGGGTCGCAGAGAGTCGGACACGATTGAGTGAGTAACACTTGAGTTTACTTTAGACCCCAAGCTCCAGTTTTCAACCTGAACTAAATTTTTTTTTGAGGGGGGGAAGGAATTGCCCCCAAACATCAGCTGGTTCCCTGTCCACCTCTTCCCCGATTCCTGCAAGCCCCAGGGCTAAGCGTGCATGCACGGGCGCGCACACACGCAGAGACACACACCCAGGGTCACAGAGCCCTGCTTCCGTCTGTCCCTCCACACTCAGACTCCGGGCGCCCTCACCTCCAGACTCGGAGTCCGGGCGCCCTCACCACGACAAAGGGTGGCTTTCTATGCAGCCAGAGCCCCGCTGGCCACACTCAGCCTCAGATGCGCTGGCTCTTTCGTTCCGAGAAGAGGCTCCCCAGAGAAGGAGCCAGCAGGGGGAAGCCATCCGTTCAAGTCATCGTCCGCCTCGTCACAGGAACCCCAGGGAGGCTTCCCTCCAAACCCCGCCGCCTGCGACGAGCTGCCTCATCAAGCAAGTGTCCACACGAACCATCTGGAGAGAATTCAGAGACCAGCAGAAACCTAGCTACGTTCAGCAACACCATTTCTCACCAAAGCTAAAAACACTTTGTATTTCCTTCCTGACCACCTGCCCAGTCCCCATGTCTTGGGAACAGATACGCTTCAACTGAATTATTTCATCTGCTTGATGACTCGCAATCATGACTTTATTGCTACTTTTCTCTCAGGTCTTTCTTTGGAAAAGGGGTGTTGCACTCACGTATTCAAATGTACTGTTTACAGATTATAAGATAAAGTCAAGCATGTACCTGCTGATCCTTCCTCACCTCATACTTAGAAATGTCTCTTCAGTTCAGTTCAGTTGTATCCAACTCTTTGCGACCCCATGAACCGCAGCACGCCAGGCCTCCCTGTCCATCACCAATGCCCGGAGTTTACCCAAACCCACGTCCATGGAGTTGGTGATGCCATCCAACCATCTCATACTCGGTCATCCCCTTCTCCTCCTGCCTTCAATCTTTCCCAGCAACAGGGTCTTTTCCAATGAGTCAGTTCTTCACATCAGGTGGCTGAAGTATTGGAGCTTCAGCTTCAGTTTAGCAAAAGATGCAGCATCCCGTCTACCCAATCCACCACAGCATTGGCGATCCCAGCCATGAAAGGTGGGGAAGGCTATTTCTGCAATCAGGAGTAGCTTACAAGCATTCATTAATTTCCCTGGTGGCTCAAACCATAAAGAATCCGCCTGCAAAGGCCGGAGACTGGGGTTCGATCCCTGGGTAGGAAAGATCCCATAGGGAAGGGAATGCCTGGAGAATCCCATGGACAGAGGAGCCTGGTGGGCTACGGTCCATGAGGTCGCAAAGAGTGGGACACGACTGAGCAATTGACACAAAGGCAGAAGTATCTGTAGTGTTGGTCTTGTTATTCTTCAAAGGGTAACCTCAGAAAAAGTAAAACAGCCTGCCAAGTTTACCGATGGACATGAGTTTAAGTAAACTCGGGGAGACGGTGAAGCACCGGGAAGCCTGGCGTGCTGCAGTCCACGACGGGGTAACAAAGAGTCACAAAGACCCGACTGAACAAAGCTTACCAAAAAAAGGGAGGTAAATGGACTCGTGATGTCAAATCAGGCGACACTCTAAAGGCTCCTTGCAAACAAGCCTCCCCTCCATCACCCGCGTCTCCCTCGCCCGGGTGGATACGAGCTTGGTTTCCGGGATTCCACGCGGCTGCCCGCCCGACGTCTGTACTCCGAGACCCGTGG
Organism: Cervus elaphus; assembly: GCF_910594005.1. NCBI lineage: Eukaryota > Metazoa > Chordata > Mammalia > Artiodactyla > Cervidae > Cervus > Cervus elaphus. The sequence continues at coordinate 178,111,654 of NC_057848.1, read as the reverse complement.
CTCAGAGCTGCGTGTCTAAGGGTGCATGCCGGGGCCAGAAGCTCCTCCTCAGAAGGGAAGCTTTTGCAGCTTATCCAGGAGCAGCCCTGGGCCTGGGGCCATCCTGTAACACCCAGAACTGGTTCTGCCCGTCCGGCGTCAGGGAGGGGCAGGCCTGGTGGAGGTGGTGATTAGTGGTGGACACTCCTGAACCGCCTGACAGCCTCAAGTGGTCATGGATACCTTCCCCACTGCGCACACACGCCCACCTCCAGCCCCATCTGTTGCTCATCGTGTTTCCCATTTGTAGTAAGGAAGAACTTTTTTTTTTTTCCCAGTATTTATTTGGCTGCTACGGGTCTTAAATTGTCCCAAGGCATTCCCCGGTGGCTCAGATGGTAAAGAATCCACCTGCAATGCGGGAGACCCAGGTTTGATCCCGGGGTTGGGAAGATCCCCTGCAGAAGGGATAGGCTACCCACTCCAGTATTCTTGGGCTTCACTTCTGGCTCAGCTGGTAAAGAATCCGCCCGCAATGTGGGAGACCTGGGTTCCACCCCTGGGTCGGGAAGATCCCCTGGAGGAGGGCATGGCGACCCACTCCAGTATTCTTGCCTGGAGAATCCCACGGACAGAGGAGCCTGGTGGGCTACAGTCTATGAGGTCGAAAAAGAGTCTGACACGACCCAGCGTCCTGGTGGGACAGTAAGTGGAGATGAAACCTCTTAAGGAGTAAGGATGTCTTAAGGACCCTGATCCAAGAGGGCCCATCCACGTGTCCTCAGAAGAGGAAACCCCAGAGATGACACCTCCTTCTTCTCTCTCTCTCTCTCTCTCTGCGGACACGCAGCCAACAGAGGACCTGTGGACACAGCCGTCTGCCAAACCAGGAGCCACGTGCTGTCACCGCAAACCCCTATCAGCTCACATCCTGAGCGTCCGGGGAGGACACCCCAAAACGCCCCGGTCGGACCCCTTTCCTCCCAGAGACCTCCGTGAAAATCCAGGGAGATGCCCGTGGTCTTCCCCGGGACCGGAGCTCCCAGAACAGTGAACCTTGCTTTTTCCCGGTATTGCCTGATTCCTCCCGGCAAGAAAAAGTACTTGCAGTGTCAACAAAAAGAGGACAAAGGGAAACGTTTCCGAATGGTGTGAGGGTGGTGACATGTGGGTGTCTAAAAAAAGAAAACTTGGGGAAAATTCAGGAAAGACCCACAGAGTCGAGCCCAAAGCGAATGAGGAAGGTTTCTTGAGAGTGGTGAATGAGGCTTTTTTTTTTTCCCCTCCCCCCTACAGGAAAGACAAGGTGGTTACAAGGGTCAAGTGCGCCCAGGGAGGGGATGGTCACGTCTGTGCCACCTGCTGTTCTGGCCCTTTCCTTAGAGAAGGACGCGACCTCCTGGGTGGTACCCAGGCGAGAAGCAAGGCTGACTCCAGCATCACACGGCCGTGTCCTGGTCCACACGGATGACCCAGGAGGGGCTCCCAGCCCCAGGAGAGATGCTCTCCTGTGAGGATTCTAGGACGTGGCCAGGGGCTGGTGCTCCTGGAGACGGCCCCCTGTAGCCCCAAAGGCAGGTCAACCTTTGACCTCAAGAGGAGGTAGGTCAACACGTCAGGAGACGTCAACCCTGGTCTCATGGACTGAACGTGCGTGCCCCTTCAAAACGCTCAGGTGGAAGTCCAAACACCACACACACACACACACACACAACGAGATGGTGTCTGGAGGTGGCTCTCTGGGACGGGATGAGGCTGAGAATTCACGAGGATGGGATGAGCATCCTCAGGAGCATTTCCTACTATCCAGCACCCTTAAGGACACCGCTAGAAGCCCACCCAGGAAACCTCTCGGGGGACCAAAATCCAACCACCCTGACTTTGAACTTCCAGCCTCCAGAACCGTGTGAAGCTGGTCTGTGTTGCAGACAAGATACCCCATGGATGGTGGTCTTGGCGGGCCCACGCCCACCAAGACATCGAGGTTGGGATGGATTCAAGATGGTACCCGCTGGCCTAACCACACGGGAAGCTGGTGGAGACTCTGCCCCAAGGAGCTCTGCCAAGCAGTGAATGAGGGAACGCCTCATCCTCTGAAGGGGTTTCCCCAGGGGGCACTCGTGGTAAAGACTCCACCTGCCCACACGGGAGACGTCAGGGATGCGGGTTCGATCCCTGGGTCAGGAAGATCCCCCTGGAGAAGGAAATAGCAGCCCCCTCCAGTATTCTTGCCATGGACAGAGGTAGCCTGTTGGGCTACAGTCCATGGGCTGGTGGCCGCCTCCCTCCCGTCTCCGTCTCCACATGGCTTCTCCTCTGTGTCCATATTTCTCCTCTTCTGAGTCTTATAAGGACCCTGTCCCTGGGTTTAGGGCCACCCCCGTCCAGGAGGAACTCATCTCAGACCCTTCACTCCATCACGTCTGCAGAGAGCCTGTTTCAAAGTAAGGCTCCCCACTGTAAGCTTATGGGAGGACATGATTTTGTGTGTCCGTGGCCAGGGGTCTAGCCTACCAGGGTTTTGTGTGGACGTACCTGTGGCTTGTTCACGCATCCCGGTGTCCCTCTTTCCCCAAGGGAGAATGAGAATGCAATTGTTTTCCGATGCACATTTCTACTCCTGCATGGTCCTGCCCCTCCTGTAATTTTCCTTCCTCAGGTTAATTTTCCTCTCCTTTCTCCCGAGCAGGGAACTTCCACCTCTGCACCTCCCAAGCTTCTCTTGAAGCGAAGGGAAGCATCACTCGCTCAGTCATGTCCGACTCTTGGCAACCCCATGGACTGTAACCCACTGGGCTCCTCCATCCGTGGGATGCTCCAGGCAAGAATCCTGGAGTGGGTTGCCATGCCCTCCTCCAGGGGAATCTTCCCCACCCAGGGATCGAACCCGGGTCTCCTGCATTGCGGATTCTTTATCCGCTGAGCTCCGAGGGAAGCCCAACCCTTGGAGATGAAAGTTTACAAAGGCTCTAGCCCCCCAGAGATGGAACGTAAGGAAACAGAGGCTATATGAAGACGACGACACGGAACAGGCAAAACCAAGGAGACAGACAGCAGACAGGGGGTTCTTAGTGGCTGCAAGAGCAAGAAATGGCTGGGGTGGGGGGCGGGGATGACTGGGAGAGAGTCTCCTTTGCGGGGGACAAAAATGTTCTGCAACCTCACAGACGGGAGGGCCACGCAACTCTGTGAATATGCAAAAGGCCAGCAGACGGTTTCCTTGAAAACAGTTCCTTTTACGTTACATCAATGTCACTGCAATCTTTAAAAAACTGACAAGGGACAGGGATTTCTCTGGTGGTCCAGGGGTCAAGACTCCACACTTCCAACATAGGGAGTGCAGGTTCAACCCTGGCTCAAGGAACTAAGATCCCACAAGCCACACAGCATGGCCATAAAGTAAAAAATAAAGTTGTTGTTTTTTTTTTTAAATGAGGACAAACAGCCTGCAGAACTTGTGTAAGAAGCAATATTCTTTTCTGGTCTTTAACCCAACTTGCGAAGTTGCCGTGACGCTCTCAGGATGAAACTATCCTTCGCACCCACGCAAGGTGAGTAGGATTAAAAGGTGAACACAAACAGATTTTTCTGGGTATCCTTGCACAAGAAACCACATTCCCTGCTAATGGCGGCTCCTGTCAACACCGCCCGGACAAGGAGTCAATTCAGCAGCGTGGGAGATCTCGCCCGTCGGGATCCCGCCTGCCACGGAGGTTATGTCTGTGTTGTGGTTTGGGAGCAGAAGCTCGCCCATGTGGGAGCGAGCAAGATTAGGGTCGATTCTGGGGAACCAGGAGGCGGAGCAGCTGCGAGGAAAACAATCGTAAGAGAGAACAGTACGGGTTTAATTATTCACTACGGAAGGCCTCCCAGGCCGTGTAAGAACACACGGCTTTCTGACACCGTGACGCGACGCTAAAAAACAAAAAGTCAGACGTGAGCACATTTCCTGGTCAGGGAAGGAGTTTTGTGCCTTGATCTCGATCTCGGCCACGGAGGGGCTGGCCAGGCACACAGGATAAAACTGCACAGAATTATACACACACACACACACACACGCACACGCACACCCTTCTCACACACTCAAAAGAGCTTCCATGAAAAGTGGGCACAGTGATTGGGGCTATCCTCTCTTCACAGGATATGGAACCCATTCCAACATCCTGGTTCGTTTTCTAAAAAAAATAGAAGATAAAAAGCTTTTTATCTTATACTGGGGCATACCCAATTAACAATGTTGTGATGGTCCCAAGTGGACAGCAGGGGGACTCAGCCATAGCACACTCGCATCCCTTCTCCCCCAAACTCCCCTCCCATCCCGGCTGCCACGTGACATTGAGCAGAGTTCCCTGTGCTGCCCAGCAGGCCCTTGCTGGTTCTCCGTGTTAAACACAGCCATAGGTATAGCCGACCTCCTGGTTTGGATAGCGTGTGACAGCTAAAGAAGATGTCACAGGAAGGAAAGCTTTGTGATTGATACACGAGACTAGGTGAGGGTTTCGGAATCCCCTGCGCATCTACTGTAATTCCCAAACATTTCTTCTTAACAGGACCACTGTCTGTGCTCATGGCAAGAAATCCAGCGTGGCTGCCATCCATTCCTGCTGTAACTGAGCCTGAGTTTCCCAATCCAGGAAATCAGTTTAGCCAAGATGGTACCCCACCCCACCCCACCCCACCCCCGCCGCCTCACGCCCTTTGAAAAATGCCCTTCATGGACTTCCGTGGTGGTCCAGCGGATAAGACACCACACTCCCAATGCAGCGGTGTCCAGGTTCGCTCCCTGGTCGGGGGACCTGGTCCCACGTGCCACAGCTAAGACTTGGCGCTGCCCAATAAATACACATTTTAAAAATGAATAAAGAAAAATGCCCTTTCTGAGATTTTTCACCAACACAAGCAGAGCGTTCTTCCCAGCTGTTTGAATTCGTGGAGAACTAGTCAACAATTCCAGACAGTTTTCCCAGAGAGGGTTTATCCAGGAGCACAGGACAAGAGCATCTGATCACTTACTGCTCACTGACTTTCCTTAGTCTAGCCCTCCAAGGTGTCGTGGCCTCCCCACGAACTGGGCCGTCTGCTTCCAGCCGGCTTCTGAGGTCATGGTCCCTCCGCCCAACAGCGGGGAGGCTGGGGGGCGGAGGCGGGTGTCCCACCATCTGAGAAGCCCTGGCCCCTTTTTTTTTGCTAAATCAGGCAGAGGCACACCTGTGCCCACCTGCGCTAAGAGATCAAACGTCATCACAACCATCCCTGGAGGACGGTGAGTCAGCAAATGGATCCCACAGGTCACTCCCCCTGGGGCTCAACTCACAGGCAAAAGGAAATGATGAAAGAAAAAAAAAAATGTGTGTTGGTAAGAAAACAGAAGAGCTCACCCACCACAGTGGACGCGGGACCCGTAGGCCAGGGCTCTACGACAGCTTTCAGGGTGCTGGCTCCGTTGGTCAAGAATCCGCCTGCCAATGCAGGAGAGCCAGGTTCGATCCCTGGGTCGGGAAGATACCCCTGGAGAAGGGAGTGGCAACTCACTGCAGTATTCTGGCCTGGAGAATCCCCACGGACAGAGAGGCCTGGTGGGGCTACAGTCCATGGGGTTGCAGAGTCGGACACAACAGGGCGAGTGACACATTCAGGCTGGGGGACAGGTCCGGCCACCCTGACTCATTCTGGAAGTTTCCGAGGGGGTGGGGCCTGCAATAAGAAAGGCTGAGAGGCTTGCGGGAGCAGTTACTTTGCTTTGTGCTTTGCGTGTGGGTTCCTTTAACATCATGCAGAAAGGCCTTCCTCAGCTGGAAGAGTGCGTACAGACAGTTTACAGACACCGGGGGTGCCTGTCTGTGATGGGGGCTGGTGAGGCGCGGGTCCGTAAGCAGTGAAAAGGAAAACTGCAGTTTCCCCGAGTGGAACCTTAGGATGAAGAGACAGCAGGCTAGCCTGGACTGCATGCTAACAGCAGGCAGCCTCTCGCTCTTGCTCGGGACACCTTATGATATAAAGTTACTGGAAACTGTGACACCTCCGGAGGCTTTGGGACTTCTTCAAGCCTATTCTGAGTTTCTTAGCATCTCGGGCAGTGCAGTTTGCCTGATTTTAATGTTAAAAGATTCTCACACGAATCTTTTAACAGTAAAGAAAAAGGTCTTGGCAAAAGGTGATTTCAAAACAAATGTGATTTAAAAAGAAAAAGTCAGCTGTATACCAATGGCTGATTCATGTTGAGGTTTGACAGAAAAGAACGAAATTCTGTCAAGCAATTATCCTTCAATAAAAAAATAAATAAAAGTCAGCAAAGCTCCAAAGCCACACACACACACAGAGACATACATACATACACACACACACACACACACACACACACACACACACACCCCCGCCTTGGTCCCACCCCTGACCTAGTCCAACATCCTAAATATGGATGACCTGGCTCTCCCTTCATACCCTTGGAGCCCACAGGAAGTTATCCTTCAAGCGTAAGCATCTTCTTCATTAAAGAAAGGCAGAGAGCTCGTCTTACCCTACCTGGCCCCGCTCCGTCCCCAGAGGCAGTGAGGCTCTATTTTTAAGGACCAGATGACTCACCGGGGCTCCCCATGTCCACCAGGCAAGCACCCAGAGTGTCCCCAGGGTGCTGCAGACACCAGGTGACGTCACGCCCGCAACCCACCCTTCTGACCGCCCCCCCGGGGGGGGGGCCCCGCCCAACGCCCTGGCATCTTTCAGGAGAGACTGGCTTCAGTGCCCCCAAACAGATCCAATTGCCAGAGCTGTGTGCCAAGGGGCCGGCGGGGCCTCCACCAACTTTCCATTGCTGGCTGATGTGCGTTTTACAGCTGGGGGGGTGGGGAGGGGCGGTGGCTGCCCCGGGTCTGGGGTTTCTCACCTCCTCTGCTGCCCTACAAAACAAAACCAAAAAAAAACACACAAAAACCCGGGCAGCTTCTTAAATCAGCCCAGTGGAGTGCCGCAGAGGGACGAAGAGAGAGACAGAGAAGCTGAGAGACAGAGAGAGAGAGAAACGGGAGAGATGAAATTGAGAAGGAGGGACAGAAAGAGACAGGAAAGGGAAGAGACAGACAGAGACAGAGTGGATGGAAGGAGGAAGAGGAGAACTGGGCAGACAAGGAGAGGAGGTGAACGGCAGGACAGACGGAGGATGCCATCCATTCACTCTGTCCCAGATCAGGCTTCTTGGGGACCCTTCCCTCACTGCTGACTACACACGGCCAAGAGGTTACAGAAGAAAAGGGGAAGTTTCAAGGCCACCCTGGCTGTGCCCTTTGGTCTTATGATGCCTCAAGCATGATCCTGAACTCCATGCTTCCTCCCTTGAAAAAAGAGGGTAGTGATGGTAGTTGCTAAGTCATGTCTGACTCTTTGGGACCCCACGGACTGAAGCACACCCGGCTCCCCTGTTCTTCACTGGCCAACCACTCCGGTATTCTTGTCTCTCCACAACCCCACAATAGTATGAAAAAGGCAAAAGACGGACAGGCTGGCACAAGGCCCTCAGCAACAAAGAGTGGTCAAGAAGTCACAGGCTGGCTTGAGCCCCAGGGGCTGGATGAAGCGCCCTTGTGGGGTTGGGACATTCTAACCACTCGGGGGCGGACTCCAGAAACCAACCCAGGCGCCCAGGGACCGGGACACTTTACCTATTCAGTTGCGTAGGAGTGGTCAGGTACAAAGGTGGAGGTGGAAAGTTAGTGTTGCATTAAAAAAAAAAAAAGCCAAGTTTCAAATGCACACAGGAAAAGTATCGGGATGCAACGAAACGTGTAGTCTGCTGTCATCTACCTCCAATGCCGTCCACTGCCCCCCAAAACTCCATGGGCCACCCCAGATGTTCAAACGCACACAGGAAAAGAACTGCGATGTAAGGAACCTCCCCCCAGAACGCCACGGGACACCCCAGAATTCTAAAGTCCAAGCGGGAGCATCCTGCCCCTGGGCAGGGGAAGGGGAGACTGACCAAGGTGAAGTCGGCAGGTGTCTCCACGGAAGCTGCCTGTGCGCCCAAGAGTCCCGGCCCGGGTAGGGGGCGGGGGTGGGGAGGGCCCGCGCGAGCCCACCAGTGTGAAGTGATCCTCGGCAGGCTTTGTGACGTCGGGGTCGGGGGTGGGGGCGGCCAGACAAGGAGATGGTTGCTGGGGAAGACCGCGCGGTGCGGGGGGACTCAATAAAGAGACTTTGAAAGATCTAGAAAGAGTGCCCGCAGGTGGGGAGACGAGATCTCAGGGGCCGGGGTTGGAGGGGGGGGGGAAAGCCTTCCAAATCTAGGAGCGCTGGGGAGGGGTGGGGGGCGACAGTCCAGAGAAAGGGATGGTTGCTGGGGGGGGGGGGGGGGGGGGGCGGCGCGGGGTGTACCGGCCGGGAAATCGCAATAAAGAGACTTTGAAAGATCCGGAGAGGTTTTCAGGTGGGGTGGCTCTTAAGGACCGGGGCGGGGTGGGGGGAGAGAGGGGGAGGTCTTCTAAATCAAGGAGCGCTCGGGAAGTGGGGGGCAGTCCAGACAAGGGGAAGGTTGCTGGGGGACTCTGGGGGATGGGGAGAGATGTAAATAAAGAGAGTTTGGACGATCGGGAGAGAGGGAAGGCTCTCCAGGACCAGAGGAGTCGCGGGAGAAGCCCTCCAAGTGTAGGGGCGCTCGGGGACTCCCGCGTAGGCAGGCGGGGAGGGACCGCGCCAGCAGGGCGCGCCCCGGGAGCCGGCGCTGGGGAGGCGAGCGCACGCGACCCCTTTGTGTGCGGGCCCGAGTACCCTCCGGGGGCGGCGGCGGCGCACGGAACTCACCCACGGTGGCCCGCATGTGGAAATCTTCCGGCCGGTAGGTGAGCAGCTCGGGCTCGGGCGCGTCCGCGGTGGGCTCCGCGGGTCTTTCTCGGGGGCCGGCGGCGTCCGCCTCGGCCAGCGCGCGCGCCTCCATGTGGGGCGCGCAGAGGTCCCGGGGGGGCGCGGGGCGCGGGGAGGGGTCCGCGCGGGGCCGGGCTCCTGCGGACGCAGCCTCGGAGGGCGGCGCGGAGGCGGCGGCATCAGCCGGGCCCCGCCATGCGCATCCCGGGGGGCGGCCGAGCGCGCCGGGGACAAAGGCGCGGCGCGGCGCTCAGTGCAGGGACGGCTGGAGAGAGCAGCCCGCGGCCTGCGGAGGCGCGGCTCGGGTGCGCGGCGGCGGCGGCGAGGCGGGGTCCCGGAGGCCACGGGCGCCGGGCTGCGCGTGCATTCCTCGGGGCCCGCGTGCGCCGCCCCTAACGCCGACCGCTGCGAGCGCGCTGCTCCGAGGGAGGGAACAGCCGGCGGAAGCGGGCTGGGCGGGGCCGCGAGCGCGCTCCCTGCGCCAGCCCCGGGCGCCGGCCCCGACCCTGCGCGCGCGGCTCGGGCGTGGGCCCGCCTCCGCTGGCCGCTCCTCCGCTGGCCACGCCCCTTCCTACTCTAAGTTCGGCTACGCCCCGCCTCAGCTGGTACCGCTCCCGCTGGCCGCGCCTCCGCTGGCCACGCCCCTTCGTACGCTACGTTCGGCTACGCCCCGCCTCCGCGTGTGCCTCCTTCGCTGGCCACGCCCCCACTGGTCCCTCCTCCGCTGACAACGCCCTTCTAAGCCCCGCCCCCTGTGCGCTCGGTTACGGCCCGTCTCTGCTAGCCCCGTCTCCGACGGCCACGCCCCTGCTGGCAACGCCTCCTCTAAGCCCCGCCCCTCCTTACTGTACGCTCGGCTATGGCCCGCCTCCTCTAGCCCCGCCTCCCACACCTCCGCTAAGCCACGCCTCTGCTAAGCCACGACCCCTCTGCGTTCCGCTACCGACCTTCAGCGACCACCCTCCGCGTCGCCGTCCCTGTGCGCGCGGCTCGGGCGTGACCCCGCCTCCGCTAGCCACGCCCCTTCCTACCCTACATTCGGCTATGGCCCGCCTCCGCCCCGCCCCACCACCGCCGGCCACGCTTCTGCTAGCCCCGCCCGCTAAGCCCCGCCTCCCTCTGCGTTCCGTCTCGGCCCGTCTCTGCGAGCCACGCCTCCGTTAGCCACGCCCCTTCCTACTCTACGTTCGACTATGGCCCGCCGCCCCACCTCCTCTGGCCACGCCTCTGCTAGCCCCGCCCTCTAAGCCCCGCCTCCCTCTGCGTTCCGTCACGGCCCGTCTCTGCCAGCCACGCGTCCATTAGCCACGCCCCTTCCTACTCTACGTTCGGCTTTGGCCCGCCTCCGGGGCCCCGCCCCACCTCGGCTAGCCCCGCCTTCGCTAGCCCCTGTCCCTATGGCCCGTCTCCGCCACGCCTCCGCTAAGCCACGCCTCCGCCGAGCCCCGTACCCTGTCTGCGCTCCGCTATGCTCCGCCTCCGCCACGCCACGCCTCCGCTAGGCCGCCACTACTCCCCGCCTCCGGCGAGTCTCCGCTAAGCCCCGCCCACGCCACGCCCCTCTTCCTCCACGCCCCTTCCTCTGCGCTCTGCTAAGCCCCGCCTCCGCCGCTGCTCGCGTCCGCTGCGCCCCGCCTCCGCTACGCCCCGCCTCCGCCCCGCCCACAAGCTGGGGTGCCACGCCCTCATCCCCTACCCGCGCGAACCCTGGCCGCCAGGCCTCCCCGTCCATCACAAACTCCCGGAGTTTACTCAAACTCATGTCCATCGAGTCGGTGATGCCATCCGACCATCTCATCCTCTGTTGTCCCTTCTCCTCCCGCCTTCAATCTTTCCCAGCATCAGTCTCTTTTCAACTGAGTCAGCTCTTCGCATCAGGTGGCCAGAGGATTGGAGTTTCAGCCTCAGCATCAGTCCTTCCACTGAACACCCAGGACTGACCTCCTTTAGGATGGGCTGGTTGGATCTCCTTGCAGTCCAAGGGACTGTCGGGAGTCTTCTCCAGCACAACTCCAAAGCATCAATTGTTTGTTGCTCAGCCCTTTTTTATCGTCCAGCTCCCACATCTGTACATGACTACTGAAGACACCATAGCTTTGACTGTAACGTCTCTGCTTTTGGCTACATGTCTAGGTTTTGTCATTGCTTTTCTCCCAAGGAGCAAGTGAGAGCAAGTGCTCATAGGGGGAGGTGCGCACTCAGCCTCCACATCCCGGGGCACCCCAAGGGTGGAGTCCCTGCCAAGCTCCTCTGGGAGACTGGGCGTGAGAGGTGTCACCGACCCAGGAGCCCGAGGGCGTGGTTCACAGTTTAAAAAATAACTTTTTCTAAGAGCTTCCCTGGTTGGTCCCTTGGCATTTCCTTATAGCTCAGTTGGTAAAGAATCTGTCTGCATTGCAGGAGACATGGGTTTGATTCCTGCATGGAAACGATCCCCTGGAGAAGGGAATGGCAACCCACTCCAGTATTCTTGCCTGGAAAAGCCCACGGACAGAGGAGCCTGGCGGCAAAGAGTCCATGGGCTGGCAAAGAGTCGGCCACGACTGAATGACTGGTGGCTCAGATGGTAAAGAATCCACCTGCAAGCTGGGAAACTACGGTTCGATCCCTGGGTTGGGAAGATCCCCTGGAAAAGGGAATGACAGCCCACTCTGGTATTCTTGCCTGGAGAATTCAATGGACAGAGGGGCCTAGTGGGCTATATAGTCCATGGGCTCTCAAAGACTTGGACACGACTGAGCGACTATCACTTTACACTGAAAAATAAAACTGGAGTTGACCAGGTGCTCAGCTGACTGCACCATGCCCATTAATCCACAGCAGTAATCAGGCGATTACTGATTACTGATCTGGCGAGTAATCAGCGGGACCGGGTGACTTCCAGCCCAGCCTTGTTGGACAAAAGTGATGTTATAAAGATGTGCACAGTGCGGAAGGTGTGGACCTGCACGGGGACCTCCCTTGAGGGTGTCTTGGCAGCTTCAGATAAATGTCTTTTTTTTTTTTTTAATTTATTAGGCTGCTCCAGGTCCTAGTTGCAGCGTGTGGGATCTAGTTTCATGACCAGGGATCGAACCCTGGTCCCCTGCATTGGGAGCACAGAGTCTTGACCACAGGACCACCAGGGAAATCCCTGGTAAATCTTTAATTACTTCAAAAGAACTATTTTTAAAAATACTAAGAGGCAGATGATAGAACAAGCCAATGAAGTGCATGGGAGCTGATGGGCCGCTGGTTTAAACACACCAGGGAAGATTTGGGGAAAGAAACGCAAGATGATTCAGATACGTTCAAATTTCAGACACACAAGGATACTTTTTGTTTTCTTTTTCCCTAGTGGAAGTGTGTCTCAGGCCACCTATGATTATAGCTATGCCACTTATACCAGCCAGGCACTGCTTCTCAGGTTGTTGGTCAGTCGTCCAGTCGTGTCCGACTCTTTGCCACCCCATGGACTGCAGCACACCAGGCCTCCCTGTCCATCACCGACTCCCGGAGTTTACTCAAACTCATGTCCATTAAGTCGCTGATGCCATCCAACCGTCTCATCCCGTCGTTCCCTTCTCCTCACGCCTTTAATCTCTCCCAGCATCAGGGTCTTTTCAGATGAGTCAGCTCTTCGAGTCAGGTAGCCAAAGTACTGGAGTTTCAGCTTCAGCATCAGTCCTTCCAAGGAACATTCAGGACTGATTTCCTTTAGGATGGACTGGTTGGATCTCGTTGCAGTCCAGGGACTCTCAGGAGTCTTCTCCAGCTGCAGCTCGGCTGGCCCAACTAGAATCGCCTCTAATGAACTTTTCTGAGCCGTCCCCGCCCGCCCCCACCCCCACGACCCCGCAACCAGGCTCACCGGGCCACACAATCTGAGCCCACAATCTGAGCACCGTGCCAGCCAATAGTTTGGCGGATTTCCAGCCCTTCCGCCCTTGGAAGGGTGTGTCCGGCCCCTGCGTCCTGGGGGTCGGGGTGGGGACCGCCTACCGCAGCGGGAAGAACTTCAGAAAGGAGGCGTGGGCCCGCTGGGAGGGGGTGGCAGGAAATCGGAACCAACCCTGGGTGTGGCTTTGCAGCCAGCCTCACCCCAGCCCAGTCGAGGCCTTGTGGGTGGCTTTCAGCCCCGGGCGCGTGACGCCTGCTCTCGGCAGGTTGCCAGGCAGTGGGCTGGAATGCGAAGAATGCGCTCCGGGAGCGGGCGGGGGACGGGGGAGGTGGGGAGGGCCGCTCGCCCCAGCGGCTGGTTTAGACAAAGGCCAGTGCCCAGAGCTCGGGCCAGCCGCCAGGTTCTATCCCGCAGAGGGCTCGCCTGGGGGTCTGACGGGCTGATGAAGGTCGATGGTCAAGGCTGGGGTTTTACACCCAGGGAGAGGCACGCCTTCCCTTTCTGAGTCCAAGCTCTCTCTGTTTGCTGCTGCTGCTGCTGCGTCGCTTCAGTCGTGTCCGACTCTGTGCGACCCCATAGACGGCAGCCCGCCAGGCTCCTCTGTCCCTGGGATTCTCCAGGCAAGAACACTGGAGTGGGTTGCCATTTCCTTCTCCGGCTCAACGGCCGGACAGGCCAGTGAATCCGAGCGAGGAGGTGTTGAGGCAAGGAAGAGACTTTAAATCGGGGAGCTGGGACACTGAGAGGAGGGCAGGCTAGCGCCTCCAAATAAGCATCTTATTGGCATCTGGATGCTAGGTTCTTTTATAGATCCGAGAGAAATAAACAATCAGGACCTAAAGTCAAAATGAAGCCTAGAGAGGGAGAGGAACTGGGGAAGTAAACTGAAAGGGCCTTCAGTCTTGCAAAAACATCTCCAAGGGAGGGGTGTGTTAATCTCATCAATCGAGAGTCCCTTGGACTGCAAGGAGATCCAACCAGTCCATCCTAAAGAAATTAGCCCTGAATATTCACCGGAAGGACTGATGCTGAAGCTGAAACTCCAATACTTTGTCCACCTGATTCAAACAACTGACTCATTGGAAAAGACCCTGATGCTGGGAAAGATTGAGGGCAGGAGGAGAAAGGGGCCGACAGAGGATGAGATGGTTGGATGGCATCACTGACTCAATGGACATGAGTTTGAGCAAACTCCAGGAGTTGGTGATGGACAGGGAGGCCTGGCGTGCTGCAGTCCATGGGGTCGCAAAGAGTCGGACACGACTGAGCGACTGAACTGAACTGAACTGAATCTCATCTATTCACAGGTGGGCAGAGACAAACCAAGTCTCATTGAGCTGAACAAAGACACTTTAGTTTTCAGTCCAGCACAGGGGCAGGGTCCTCCAGGCAAGCCACTGAGTATGATTATAATAATTAAAGCAAGTCAGACAAACAAGTTTCCAACATGGAGTCAGAGTTGGCTTTCTCCCTGCAACAATGATATCCCAGGAGGAAAACTGTTAACAGAGACACTTTGAGACTTCAAGTCTGGGTTGCGGGGTGGATCTGACCCTTGCTGTCTAGTCCAGGGGAGTGATCTTGTACCTACCTGTTGCTATAAATATCCTGGGCAGGTCTCACCACACCTTGAAAACAAAGCAGCTTTCATCTGCAAGGTTCATAAAAAGTCTTCAGCAACCACAGCATATTTCTTGAAAGGCAAAAGAGAGGGGTGGGGGGGAAGCCTTTTAAGCAAGACATTATATAGTCATAACCGCCTTTGTGATAAGCTTGAGGTTGTGATGGGAGACAGAGAGTTCTGTAATCAAGAAGGAATGACAACCACCTCTACCAAAGATGAGGTGTCAATTCAACGCCATAACAGGTGTAGGCAGAGAGGAGAGAGGCAAAGGGTGGTCTGGGAGTGCAGCTGGACACTTCTTTTAGGATTGCCTGCGTGCTAAGTTGCTCAGTCTTGTCCGACACTTGGCAGCCCCATGAACTGCAGCCCTGAGACAGAGTGAGCTTCCCTGATGGCCCAGATGGTAAAGAATCTGCCTGCAGTGACCTGGGTTCCATCCCTGCCTTGGGAAGATCCCCTGGAGGAGGGAATGGCAACCCAGTCCAGTGTTCTTGCCTGGAGAATCCCCATGGACAGAGGAGCCTGGTGGGCTACAGTCCACTGGATTGAAAAGAGTTGGACGCGACTGAAGCAGATTGGCATGGACTGCAGCCCACCAGGCTCCTCTGTCCATGGGATTCTCCAGGCAAAAATGCTGGCGTGGGTTCCCATTGCCTTCCCCAGGAGATCTTCCCGACCCAGGGATCGAACCCAGGTCACCTGCATTGCAGGCAGATTCTTTACTGCCTGAGCCACCAGGGAAACCCATGAAGTATTATAGTCATCCACATTTTCTAACAGACTCTGATCTTCATTATGTAACGAGATGGCCCACCCACCCGAAAAGTAGGAAAATATCCAAAAAGTTTTATCTGGATTAGAAAATACCTTTACAGTAAATTTTCTATTGTGCAGATTTTCTGATCCTGAGAACACAGGTTTTGGAATACACAGGATTTCACAGGAGACACAGATGGAAAGGCTTGGAAACCTGCTTTTTTTATATTTTTAAATAGTGATGGATTAGATTAGAGTTATCTCGAGGTCTTGCTCAGAAGCTGTGGTTCTGTAGTTTATCTTAACTTCCAGGAGGGACAGCAAGAACGTTTAAAATCCTTATCTGAGAAAGATTGTTGTCATTGGTCATCAGTACTTATGGGTACAAAGAGGAAAGTTGAAAACTCCTGAAGGACATGAGGAAGATGTGACTGAGTAGAAACAGTCCCCCAGACCTTGGAGGAAGGCGTCTGTGGCTAGAATTCTCCCTTCATGTGTGATTCAGGCCAGCACCTCAGAGCACCACCATAACATTCCCTCAGAGGTTTGGAGGTTAAATGAAAATGAAGAGTCAGTTGCTCAGTCGTGTCCCACTCTTGCAGACCCCGTGGCCTGTAGCCCGCCAGGCTCCTCTGTCCATGGGATTCTCCAGGCAAGAAGGCTGGAGTGGGTTGCCATTCTCTCTTCTCCAGGGGATCTTCCTCACCAGGGATCAAACCCGGGTCTCCACATTGCAGGCAGATTCTTCACCAATTGAGTCACCGGGGAAGTCCATGAAATGAAACTATTTCCTGCTGTATCGGTGAGCAAGAAATGTCACAGCCATGAGCGATTCCTGGCCTCCAAATGTGAATGAGGGCTCCCCAAATGGGACACAATGCCTTCGACCAAACAAATGCTGTCCCCACCCCACCTCCGCCCGCCCCAAGGTGATTGCTCATGAGCTGGGGGAGGGTGGCATGCAAGAAGCAGTCATCTGCCATCACTGCCACTCCTTAAGGTGAACTAGGGGCTTCCCAGGTGGCGCTAGTGGTAAAGAACCTGCCTGCCAATGCAGGAGATGTCAGAGACTCCGGTTCCATCCCTGGGTTGGGAAGGTCCCCTGGAGCAGGAAATGGCAACTCACTCTCAGTGGGAATTTGCCGTGTCACACAGGTAGCTCAGCCCGGTGCTCTCTGACAGCCTAGAGGGGTCTGACTGAATGGCAGGTGGGAGGGAGGTTCAAGAGTGACTTAGCAAGGGGAACAAGGAACAGCATTTGGCCCCAGATAACCAGGGTGCTTTTGAACTGAGGTGTTGAAGAAGACTCTTGAGAGTCCCTTGGACTGCAAGGAGATCCAACCAGCCCATCCTAAAGGAAATCAGTCCTGAATTATTCATTGGAAGGACTGATGCTGAAGCTGAAACTCCAATCCTTTGGCCATCTGATACAAAGAGCTGACTCCTTGGAAAAGACCCTGATGCTGGGAAAGATTGGCGGTGGGATGAGATGGCTGGATGGCATCACCGACTCCATGGAGATGAGTCTGAGTAAACTTTGGGAGTTGGTGATAGACAGGGAGGCCTGGCGTGCTGTGGTCCATGGGGTCGCAAAGAGTCAGCCACGACTGAGTGACTGAACTGAACTGAGGTGCGTGTGAAAGGAATGAATTCAGTGAGCCCAGAAGCTTGCATCCTCCCGTTCATAGAATGCTAGATTCCTTAACCTGATACCTGATTTTCTATGTTGGGACTACCTGCTCTCTTTATAGCAAACGTGTATACAGTCTGACTTCCCTTCCCATGAGTCCCCTCTGGTGGCTAAGCCAGTCAAGAGTCTACCTGCGATGCAGGAGACCCGGGTTCAATCCCTGGGTTGGGAAGATCCCCTGGAAGAGGAAATGGCAACACACTCCAGTATTCTTGCCTGGAGGATCCCATGGACAGAGGAGCCTGGTGGGTTATAGTTCTTGGGGTCGCAAAGAGTCGGACACGACTGAGCTCTAACACTTTCCCTTCCCGCCTCCTTGGAGCAGTTTTCTCAGAGCTACTGAGATGCTGTCTCCCCGCCTCCAAGTCCTAAACATGCCCACCAAATAAAATAACTCTCTACTTTCAGGTTGTGACTAAGTTTTAGTCAACAGTTTGAACCAGAGAAAACAAAGTGACACTTATCTTGAAGGACACTTGCGAGAGATGACGCTCTACAATGCGGAAAATTAAGTTTGGTCGAGAGGTGGCAGCTAGCTTTGCTCATGATAAAGCCATGATTTTGAAAATCATCTTGGGATTAGAGAGGAAAGAAAATCTTGAGAACTGCACCTGACAAGACTCTGGAACGCAAATGCCATTTTCACAACGCAGAGAATGGGGGTCATGCAGGAAATCTTATTCAGAGAAAATGTCATACATTTACACATGTATGGGGAAATCTATGGGTGTTTCTGGTGTGTCAGATAGTTAAGAATCTGCCTGCAATGCGGGAGACCCTGGTTTGATCCCTGGGTCGGCAAGATCCCCTGGAGAAGGGAATGGCAACCCACTCCAGTATTCTTGCCTGGAGAATCCCCTGGACAGAGGAGCCTGGCGGGCTGCAGTCCATAGAGTCACAAAAAAAATGAAACATGACTGAAGTGACTGAGCACCCATGGCATTCACAATATATACAACTTATGTCTATATATATGATATATATACATTGTATATGTACAACTGAATCACAGGTGTCCAACAAAAATGCAACATTGTAAATCAAATATACTTCAGTTTAAAAAATAGAATATGAAGAATGTAAACTTTCAAATTGTGGTGTTGGAGAAGACTCTTAAGAGTCCCTTGGACTGCAAGGAGATCCAACCAGTCCATCCTAATGGAAATCAGTCCGGAATGTTCATTGGAAGGACTGAGGCTGAAGCTGAAACTCTACTTTGGCTACCTGATGCGAAGAACTGACTCCCTGGAAAAGACCCTGATGCTGGGAAAGATTGAGGGCAGGAGGAGAAGGGGACGACAGAGGATGAGATGGTTGGATGAGATCACTGACGCAATGGACGTGAGTTTGAGTAAACTCCGGGAGTTGGTGATGGACAGGGAGGCCTGGCGTGCGGCCGTCCATGGGGTCACAAACAGTCGGACATAACTTAGTGACTGAACAACAACAAGAAAACTACATCTAGATCCTTTTGTAGTTCATGAGCATGGTGATTGGGTGTTCACGCTGCTGCGTGATATGTGCCTCCCTCCAAAGCTTGTTACGACATTGGCACATTACCTGTCTGACGTGAAAAAAAAAAGAAAACTACATCTAGACCCATAATTAGGATGATTTGTGTTGTTCCTACGATTTGGTCTGTGTTTATAAAGTAGATGGAGGCAAAGACAAAAAACACCTAAAATAAAGACAGGGTAGAATACCATCTAGTCCATACTGGATTCGTTTAATGATCTCGTGGTCCTCATTTTTTATTTTTTATGGTTTACCCTGTATAATTAGACCAACCCACTTGAGGCCCAAAATGATGGACTATGAAAAATCACGCCACTAATGGCTGTTTATTTATTTTTTTAATTTATAAGCATCGTTCTCATCAAAAGATGCCTTGCGATGGAGGATAGAGAGCAGACACTCAGAGAAATAAATAAACTGGGCTCTTAACGTCTTTCTAAGGAAAATACACGGCTGGTTTTTAAGGTAATACCCAACTCTGCACTTGGGAAAGAGAGCCAAAGAGTTGAACCTTTTGCTTCTTCTCTGGGATTTGGACCTGAGCCGAGAAGATTCTGGGACACCTTTGAAGGCATCAAGTCTTTTGTTCGTTTAGAACGGGGCTTTGCTGGCTTCCCGGAAGCTGCCAGATAAGAAATGCGTTAGTCGCTCAGTTGTGTCTACCTCTTTGCAACCCCATGGACTGTAGCCCACCAGGCTCCTCCGTCCATGGGATTCTCCAGGCAAGAATATTGGAGTGGGTTGCCATGCCCTCCTCCAGGGGATCTTGCCGACCCAAGGATCGAACCCGTGTCTCTTGCATTTTGCAGGCAGGTTCTTCACCCACACGACTGAGCGACTGAACGTCAACTCTCAGTTGAACACAGAGATGAGGCAAGTGTGGCAGATAAGCCCGAGGGTAAATACAGAGAGAAAACGACCTTGGTGGGATAGGGACCTCGAGGGGTGTGGAAGCTTTGAGGGACACGGAACCGAAAACAACTTCCAAATGAATCTGATGTGCTGTGACCTCGGCTGACCTGGAGTTCACTGAATTTCAGAGTGCCTTAGCTTTTACATATACCTATACGAGTTTGTTATTTTTTTACTCGAAGGATAATCGCTTTATAATCGGTTATACATATATGTTATTTTTGAGATTGTTTTCCACTATAGATTATTATGGGCTTCCCTGGTGGCTCTGAGGGTAAAGAATCCACCTGTCAAAACAGGAGACGCAGGTTAGACCTCTAGGTCGGGAAGATCCCCTGGAGAAGGAAATGGCAACCCACTCCAGTATTCTTGCCTGGAGAATCCCATGGACAGAGGAGCCTGGCAGGGTACAGTCCCTGGGGTCTCAAAGACTTGGACACAACTCAGTGATGAAGGCTTTCACTTTCCCTTCAAGCAAACAGCTTAAAATGAGGTTGAAGCCAGGCGATCACGACTCTTAAAAAATACTCAGACACTGCTGCTGACTTTTGAGGCGTTTTAAAATGTTTCAAGGACTTCCCTGGAAGTTCAGTGGTCAGAACTTCACCTCCCAATGCAAGGGGTGTGGGGTGGATTCTAGGCCAAAACACAAAAGTGTGAAATTTTGGAGCCGACCACCCCTAAGGCATCTGTAGACACGCCCATATTCTTTTGGTGTTTGGTTTAAATGGAACCCTGGAGACTTAGAGGGGAAAGGGGTGATCTGTCTAAGGAATTCTAATCTTATCTGTCTGATGAGTCTCTGCCTTTCCTGGGGGTTGAGAGGGTTTATGTCAGGTGACCTTACTGTTCCTAACTTTAGGGCTTATCTCATAGTGACTCAGAAGAGAAAATCTAGGGTCAGGAGTCTGACTCATGGGTTGTTGATTGACCTGGAGATTCTTTTAACAATGGACAAAAAAAAAAAAAAATGGAGAAAGCCTAGTTGTATGAACAGAGAGATGTTGCTGAATTCATTTAAAATGAATGCCTTTAATCTTTTATTAAATGAATAATATTCATTTAATTTAATGTTTATTAAAGATCCATTGGAGAAGGGTTAGGCTCCCCACTCCAGTTTTCTTGGGCTTTCTTGGTGGCTCAGCTGGTAAAGAATCTGCCTGCAATGTGGGAGACCTGGATTTGATCCCTGGGTTGGGAAGATCCCCAGGAGAAGGGACAGGCTACCCATTCCACTTTTCTGGCCTGGAGAATTCCATGGACTGTATAGTCTTTCTGACTCTTTGGACTGTAGCCCGCCAGGATCCTCTGTCCTCCAGGCAAGAATACTGCAGTGGGTTGCCACGCCCTTCTCCAGGCGATTTTCCCAACCCAGGGAATGAACTGGGGTCTGCTGAATTACAGGCAGATTCTTTATCTGTCTGAGCCACCAGGAAGAATGCCACTAGTTATCTCTTTGATACATGGTAATGTATTTAGTTTTTAAAAGGAAGGAGAATCAGATATGTTACGTTGATTGTTTTAATAAAGGATTTTTAAAAATGTGAAACAATGTATCAGTACATCTGTGCTATTTAAGTGGAATTCTGTGAAGACACAGGTGAGCTGGATGTCTTCCTAAGCGTTGTTAACTGTCATTCAGTCAATAAGTCATGTCCAACTCTTTGCAACCCCATGGACCGCAGCACGCCCGGCTTCCCTGTCCATTACCAACTCCCCGAGCTTGCTCAAACTCATGTCCATCCAACCATCTCGTCGTCCCCTTCTCCTCCTGCCTTCCATCTTTCCCAGCATCAGGGTCTTTTCCAGTGAGTCAGTTCTTCACATCAGGTGGCCAAAGCAGAATTAGCAACTAAGATGAAACCTCCTTTATTGATTTAAGTTGGAATTGAGATACGCTGTCATTTCAATGCTGAGTTCAGCTTTCATCCTCTCAACTTTCCTGAGATACCTGAGACTGCTGTGTTTATTCCATCGCGTCAAAATAGCCTCTGATTCTCCTAAGAGGTCTGATCTTCTATTTTTACCTAGAGAAATACAGTCGTGAGCTCTACCCCTGAGGCATTTAACCTGTATTACAAAAACACACTGGCAAACCAAAATGCATTTCCTAAAATATAGTTTGGATATTGGAGTGGAATAAAATGCTTCAAACAAATGAAGCCAAAAAGAATTTTAAAAGGTCCAAAGTGTAAAGGACAGGGAAGCCTGCAGTCCATGGGGTCATAAAGACTCGGACACGACTGAGCGACTGAACTGAACTAAACTGGAAGGATGGATACACCCTTAAGAACTGAAATGTGAAGTCTGCTTGTATGGTCCGTTTGAAAGGTGTTTTAGGATTCTGTGTTTGCTCTCTGGCAAGCGATAGAGAAAATTTCGCAAATGTTTTATTTCTGGACAAGAAGATCTAAAACACAGCGCTTGCTTAAGAGATGAGACATGAGCACAGAGAAACTGCACATGGCTCATCCCCACCCCACCCCTGACCCCCAACTCAAATACATTGATATTTATCAATAACCTCAGATATGCAGATGACACCACCCTTATGGCAGAAAGTCTAGAGGAACTAAAAAGCCTCTTGATGAAAGTGGAGGAGAGTGAAAAAGTTGGCTTAAAGCTCAACATTCAGAAAACTAAGATCATGGCATCTGGTCCCATCACTTCATGGGAAATAGATGGGGAAACAGTGGAAACAGTGGATGACTTTATTTTTCTGGGCTCCAAAATCACTGCAGATGGTGATTGCAGCCATGAAATGAAAAGACGCTTACTCCTTGGAAGGAGAGTTATGACCAACCTAGACAGCATATTAAAAAGCAGAGACATTACTTTGCCAACAAAGGTCCGTCTAGTCCAGGCTGTGGTTTTTCCAGTGGTCATGTATGGATGTGAGAGTTGGACTATAAAGAAAGCTGAGTGCTGAAGAATTGATGCTTTTGAACTGTGGTGTTGGAGAAGACTCTTGAGAGTTTCTTGGACTGCAAGGAGATACAACCAGTCCATCCTAAAGGAAATCAGTCCTGAATATTCATTGGAAGGACTGATGCTGAAACTGAAACTCCAATCCTTTGGCCACCTGATGTGAAGAGCAGACTCATTGGAAAAGACTCTGATGCTGGGAGAGATTGGGGGCAGGATGAGAAGGGGACGCCAGAGGATGAGATGGCTGGGTGGCATCACTGACTCGATGGACATGGGTTTGGGTGGACTGTGGGAGTTGGTGATGGACAGGGAGGCCTGGCATGCTGCGATTCATGGGGTCGCAAAGAGTTGGACACGACTGAGCGACTGAACTGAACTGATCTACTGTGTGTGAAATCACTCTTTGCTAACCTCAGCATGTCTGACACCTGAGGCTGGACGAGTCTCTGATGTGGGTCGTCCTGGGCACTGTGTGGGGTGTTGAGGAGTGTCCCTGGTCTCCACTCACCAGGTGTCAGGAGCACCCCGTCCCCCAGTTTTGGCAGCTAAAAATGCCTCCAGATATTGTCATATGTTCCCTCAGGGCAAAGTTGTCCCTGGTTGAGAACCGCAACCATAGCAGATAAATGGATGGGTGGATGGATAGATACATAGATGGATGGATATATAGATAGATAGATAGATGGATAGATAGACTCAGTGGATAGATAATTTGACAGTCTCTTATGCTAGTTCAGGATTTTTCAGCCTCACTCTGATGGATGGATGGACAGATAGATGGATAGATAGATGGATGGCTAGATGTATATATATAGATAGCTGGATGGAAAGATAGACTCAATAGACAGATAATTAGACAATCTCTTGTGCTAGTTCGGGATTTCTCAGCCTCACTCTGATGGATGGAAAGATGTATAGATAGATGGATAGAATAAGTAGATAGATGAGACAGTCTCTTATGCTAACTCCAGATTTCTCAACCTCATTCTGATGGATGGATGGATAGATAGATGGATAGATGGATGAATGGGTGGATGGACAGATGGATAGATAGATAGATGGATAGATGGATGAATGGGTGGATGGATGGGTGGGTGGATGGGTGGGTGGATGGGTGGGTGGATGGATAGATATATGGATGGATGGATGCATGAATGGATGGATAGATAGATAAATGGTTAGATGGATGGATGGATAGAATAAATGCTTTGCTTAGTCGTTCAGTCATGTTTGATTCTTTGCAACCCCATGGACAGTAGCCTGCCAGGCTCCTCTGTCCATGGGGCCTCTCCAGACAAGAATACTGGAGTGGGTTGCCAGGCCCTCCTCCAGGGGATCTTCCCAACTCAGGGATCAAACCCAGGTCTCCCACATTGCAGGTGGATTCTTTACTGTCTGAGCCACCAGAATAACTAGATAGATAATTCGACAGTCTCTCATGCTGTGTCAGGGTTTTTCAGCCTCACTCTGAAGGATGGATGGATAAATGGATGGATGGATAGAGTTGGGCATGCGTTAGTGACAGAACAACAACATCTTTTACCAAGAAAGGCAACTCTGAGCTGCATTTCAATTCTTTTTAAATAGCTGGGTTTTGTTTTTTTTTTTTTTTTAAAGAAACAGCCATGCTTGAAAAGGACTTTTTAAGGACATGGGGGGAGAATTGATTTAACATCTATGTTTTTCAAGGAACATCGGCTCTGTGTTGTATCACCCAGCCCCACCAAGCAATTACATGGTTTTGATACAGACTGAACCGGTTGCTATAATTATGCTAACCATCTAATCCAATGCATAATAAAAGTGCCATTACAAGCCTAATTACTATACAGTTAAGTATAATCTGAAGTTTTCCAGCTAATGGGACCACATTCTTTGCAAGGACAGGAATGTGTGTGTGTCTGTGTGTGTGTGTTTGCATTAGTAATTATAGTGTTATTACAGTGGTTTGGAAAAAAAAGGTGGGTTTTGTTTTACTTTGCGTGCGTGCTAAGTTGCTTCAGCTGTGTCCAGCTCTTTGTGACCCCCATGGACTGTAGCCCGCCAGGCTCCTCTGTCCATGGGATTCTCCAGGCAAGAATCCTGGAGTGGGTTGCCATGCCCTCCTCCAGGGGATCTTCCCCACCCAGGGATCAAACTGTGTCTCTCATGTCTCTTGCATTGGCATGGGGGTTCTTTACCACTCCTGCCATCTGGAAAGCCCTTTATTTTACTTTAGGTACCTTTTATTAAAAGGTGTTAGCAGTAAACAAGTTGACTGCTAGTGCAGGAGACATAAGAGACGTGGGTTAGCTTCCTGGGTCGGGAAGATCCCCTGGAGGAGGGCATGGCAACCCACTCCAGTATTCTTGCCTGGAGAATCCCACAGACAGAGGAGCCTGGCAGGCTACAGTCCATGGGGTCACAAAAGACTTGGACACAACTTAGCGACTTTCACTTCACTTCACATTGTACACCTGACAGATTGTACATTAACTATTTTGTTGATGTTCAGCCACTCAGTCGTGTCTGATTCTTTGCAACCCCATGGACTGCAGCACGCCAGGCTTCCCTGTCCTTCACCATCTCCCTGAGTTTGCCCAAGTTCATGTCCATTGAATCCTCCATCCAACATTAACTATACCTCCATAATATATATATATATAAAAGACAAGATTCAAGGGGGCTTGGGTGGGGAGGAACAGCCTCTCCATCACCCTCCCTCTTCAAAATCAGCACAAACAAGCCACCATCTCTTGCACCCGGAAGATGTTCAGAAGCTTGTAGCATCTTTCATGAGTCATGCCATCTACGTGCAGAGACACAGGCGTGAAAGCGAATTCCCTTCCGTGCTTTCCCTCTGGGTCTTGTTTGTGCTATTTTGGGTCACCCAGTCACACGGTCACAGATGCTTTTAGCACGGGCAAAAGGAACGGACATCTGCCTGCCTGCTTCTTTTGTTCAAACGACACAAGTCTCCCCTAAGGGGCTCAAGGAATGTTGTCGCTTCAAAGTGTGGTGCTGGAGAAGACTCTTGCGAGTCCCTTGGACTGCAAGGAGATCAAGCCAGTCAATCCGAAAGGAAATCAGTCCTGAATGTTCATGGGAAGGACTGAGGCTGCAGCTGAAGCTCCAATCCTCTGACCACCTAGTTCAAACAGTCGATTCATTGGAAAAGACCGTGATGCTGGGGAGGATTGAAGGCAAGAGGAGAAGGGGACGGCAGAGGATGAGATGGTTGGATGGCATCAAAGACTCGATGGACAGGAGTTTGTGCAAACTCCGGGAGATGGTGAATGACCAGGAAGCCTGGCGTGCTGCAGTCCACGGGGTCGCAAAGAGTTGGGACACGATTGAGCAACTGAACAACCACACATCTCTTATAGTGATGCCTTTCTACTATAGAAACGAAAAAAAAGTATCTGTTCTTTCCAAACTCACTGCCGAGAAGAGAGAAGAGAGTGACCCTCACGAGGGGCAAATGTTTGTCTTTGAAACTCAACTGCGCCCATCTATGTACCAGGACAATCTCGTCTTCCTGAGAAAACGTTTGGGAGTTCCATTTTCGGCAGCTTGGTGCCCACGTGAGCAGTTTAGAAGCCGTGGAAGACGCACAGAGGTCCCGTGGAAAGGTCCAGAGTTTGTGCCAGGGAGGGAGAACTGGCATCAGAAAGAAAAAAAGAGAAGAGTCTGACCTGTGAGGTTTGCAAAGAGTACAACAGAACACACACCACGGGAGCAGAAAGGAAAGTAGACAGCAGTGTACATTACACTACGTGTGAAATAGGTAACTAACGGGAGTGTGCTGTTTGACAGAGGGACCTCAAACAGGAGCTCTGCGACCACCTCGAGGGCTGGGATGGGGTGGGAGGTGGGAGGGAGGCTCAAGACACAGAAGACACACATGTAGCTGTGGCTGACGCATCTGGTGTGTGTCAGAGGCCAGCAGAACACTGTGGAGCAATTATTCTTCAGTGATGAATAAGTAAATTTAAGCAATAACCAAACAAAAGATCCACGTGGTCCACATCAAAAGCGTTTAAAAATTTTTACTGAAATCCATTGAAAGTGAGCATCGAATTTTGCTAAAATTACTGTTATATAAAAATGCACTTGTAACACATTCGTTTCAAGTTTTATCTATATTTATATATTATTTTGCTGGCACCACACGACTTGCAGGATCTTAGTTCCCCAAGAAAGGATTGAGCCTGAGACCCCTGCATTGGAAGCACAGAGTCCTAACCACTGGGGCTACTAGAGAAGTCCCTTCAATAAAATTTAAAAAAAAAATAATAAGGGCAATCTCGGATAATGCAAATCAATAAATGAAACAGGCACATGTATTTTAAAGTCAGCATGATTTGTTAAATTCTGATTCCTTCCTTGTGAAAGACCGGGGTCTAGAGTAAGGATCACAAGAATAGCAAGTAGAATTCATTTCTACTGCACACCCCCCCCCCCTCCACCATTCAAGCTGGTAGTTCCCTTTTCTCAATATTAAAAATAAATAAACACACGTTTCCTTTCAATCATGCCGGGTCCTAAAGGGGACGTTATCTGAGCCTTTGTTCTCTTTTTTCTGAATGCGGGTCACAGCCACATCCTGTTGACTGTGGCCTTATCAGGTCCTTCAGATGGAAACCTTTCTCCCCTAATCTCGGCCATCAGCCTCCCATCCAGGGCCGTGAGGGGCCTGTACCTGTGTGCTGGCCACAGCCGTCCTCTGAGGCTCTGTTTGGACTATCACACGCCCTGATGAAGCAGACTGAATGATTTTTCTTAGATAGTACTATTCCATCCAGGGATGGATAAATGCTCGTCCATTCACCAACCCATGCATCCATCTCTCCAGCAACTCATCCATCCACCTATCCATCCATCCATCGATCCATCCATTGATCCATCCATCCATCCACCAACTCATCCATCCACCCATCCATTCATCACCTATCCATCCATCCATTCATCCATCCATCCACCTTTTCACCCAACCACCAACCCAGTCATCCATCCATTCATCCATCCATCCACTTATCCATCCAGCAACCCATCCATTGATCCATCCATCCACCAACCCATGCATCCATCTCTCCAGCAACTCATCCATCCACCTATCCATCCATCCATTCATCCATCCATCCACCTTTTCACCCAACCACCAACCCATTCATCCATCCATCCACCCACTTATCCATCTAGCAACCCATCCATTGATCCATCCATCCACCAACCCATCCATCCATCAACCTATCCACTCATCCACCCATCCATCCATCCGTCCACACATCCACCCATCCATCCATCCATCATCCACCCATCCACACATCCACCCATCCACCATCCATCCATCCATCCATCCATCCACCCATCCATCATCCACCCTTCCACCCATCCACCCATCCATCCATCCATCATCCATCCATCACCCACCCACCCATCCATCCATCCATCCGTCCACCCATTCATCCATCCATCTATCCACCCATCCATGCATCCATCTATCCATTCATCCACTCACCCATCCATCCATCCATCTATCCATCCATCCTTCATTCACCCAACCACCCACCCATCCACCCATCCATCTTTTATTCTCTGTTGTCTTTGTGTATCTTGAAGCCAAAATTGAATTTAATACTCCGTTTTTTCTACTGACCAGGGAAGGTGGAGATAGTTTATGATGGAGAAACGCAAACACTTTTTCACCCAGGTAAAGCTTCCTGTTTGTAAACATATCCTCTGGTTTCCTGAAAGTTCTTCTCCCTTCCCACTGATTCTGAAAATTTACCCTGCTCTCCCCAAGCCACATATTCAGTCCCTCATAAGACACAGAATAACATCAAGATTTCTGTTTAGGGAGATTCCCTCTTTGGCCACCTCATGGGAAGAGCTGACTCTCTGGAAAAGACCCTGATGCTGGAAAAGATTGAAGGCAGGAGGAGAAGGGGGCGACAGAGGATGAGATGGTTGGATGGCATCACTGACTCGATGGACATGAGTTTGAGTAAGCCCTGGGAGCTAGTGATGGACAGAGAAGTCTGGCGTGCTGCAGCCCATGGGGTCACAAAGAGTCAGACGTGACTGAGCGACTGAACAGCCTCTTAAAATAGCTGTAGTTATAAATGCATGTGTGTGTGTGTGTACTCAGTCATGTCCGACTCTTTGCGACCCCATGGACTGTAGCCCACCAGGCTCCTCTGTCCGTGGGATTCTCCAGGCAAGAATACTGGAGTGGGTTGCCGTTTCCTTCTCCAGCGGATCTTCTTGATGCAGGGATCAAACTCGGGATAAATAGCAGTGTTTTTTTCTATCTTTTTAAAATCTTTTGACATGCAGGATGTTAGTTTCCTGAGCAGGGATCGAACCCGTGGCCCCTGTATTGACAGCTCAGAGTCTAAACCACTGGACTGTCAGGGAAGTCCCACATAGCAGCATGTTTTGCATTGAGTGTTTATGTTCTTATCAGACTGTCAAGGTTAAGAAAACTGGCCTTCAAGTCCAACCACCCTGACGTTGCATCCTGGCTACGCCTATGTAACAAACCCATGTGATGAAAACAGCACAAGATATTTCCTGTAAGGAGCTTATGATAACGTCTGACGTCTGGTGAGTAACCAAAAATAAACACTGCTTAACAATAACAATAACAATCAGTTTTGTGGTGCTTTGCATACTGAATAATAATAATAATCCTTATAATAAATTTCATGTTTGGCACTCTGCTTGATGGGCTTTCCTGGTGGCTCAGTGGGAAAGAATCCACCTGCCAATGCAAGAGATGTGGGTTTGATCCCTGGGTTCGGGAAGATTCCCGTGGAGGAGGAAATGGCAATCCACTCCAGTATTCTCTCCTGGAGAATCCCACGGCCAGAGGAGCCTGGTGGGCTAGAGTCCATGGGGTCGCAAAGAGTCGGACACGACAGAGTGACTGAACGACAATATAGGGTGAAAGAAGCCTGGCAAAGAGACTTATCTGCTCGGGGTGATCATCATAGAGAGGGGACAGGGAGTGGCTCATTTGGTACCGCAGATCTTGATGGTTAAGGTCCAAGGTTCTGGAACGCAGAACAGCTATAAGAGCAGCCAAGAGCTGTTGAAGGGAAGAGTAACCTCCGTTTGCTGAGTGACGAAGTTCAAGGAGAGAGAGAGGGGGTTTAATCTGGAGGGTTCTGACCTGCTGGCAGAACCGGGAAGTGGGGGGGCGGTGGACGGGTTGGGCTGATAACTTGCTTTCAGCACAAGCCAGAAAGAAGGGCCTCATGGATGATTCCTTTAAGGGAGCTAAGATGAGTTGTCCATTTGTCCATTTGAAATTTTTCCTCTTACCCTGGCTTTATAGCTATGTCTTGGAATCCGAAACTAATTTTTCCCTTTTTTTTTTTTTTTTAAAAGGCATCATTCCATAGTGGCTTTGTGATAGAAAAAAAAAAAAAAGGGAGAGAGAGAGAGACTGAGGCAAATCAGACTGGAAGAATCAGACAGTTTTATCTGGGGATTTCCTAGAGGCTGGTTAGCTGAGACCTCTGCAGTTGGTTCCCCGGTGGCTCAGACGGTAAAACGTCTGCATACAATGAGGGAGACCCGGTTCGATCCCTGGGTCGGGAAGGTCCCCTGGAGGAGGAAACGGCAACCCACTCCAGTATTCTTGCCTGGAGAATCCCAGGGACGGAAGAGCCTGGCGGGCTACAGTCCACGGGGTCACAAGGTCTCAGATACGACCGAGCAGCTAAGCTCACATGCACACTGCCTTGGTTCAGACTGTGTATGTGTTTTTCTAGTTTAGTTTTTATTTCATATTGGAGCAGAGGTTGATGTACAATGTTTTGTCGGTTTCAGGTGTATGGCAAAGTGAATCAGTTATGCATCTACCTATATTCATTCTTTATGTATTTTAAGAAGCAGAGTCCAAAGGACTTCCCCGGCAGCCCAGTGGTTAAGACTGTGCTGTCCAAGGCAGGGGGTGAGGGTTCTATCCCCGGCCCGGGGAATAAGATCCCACAGGCATTGCAGTCAAAACACCAAAACGTGAAACAGAAGCATTATTGTAACAAATGCCATAAGTGGTGGTGGTTTAGTTGCTAAGTTCTGTCGGACTCTTGCAACTTAATGAACTGTAGCCTTCCAGGCTCCTCTGTCCATGGGATTTCCCAGGCAAGGATACTGGAGTGGGTTGCCATTCTCTTCTCCAGGGGATCTTCCCCACCCAGGGATTTAACCCAGATCTCTTGTATTGCAGGCAGATTCTTTACCATCTGAGCCACCTGGGAAGCCCCAACAAATTCAATATAGACTTAAAAAAAAAAAAAAAGTCCACATCTTAAAAATAATAATTGGAAGTAGACCTGAGCACAGGCAAGGTGCCCTTTGATGGGTTTTACTTTAATTGCTCAGTACGAAAAGCTTAGAGCTGGAAAGTTCAATTGCTGGTGATGATCAGGGCGTTGTCCTGGAAGACCTCTGTGGTCACTAATGCAGAAGGCAAAGAGAACAGCAAAGTGCTTCCCTGAGAGTCTCTAAAATTTTCCATATTAAGAATTTAAATGGATTTGCGATCAAGCTCTGGTGTGCAGGCAGAGATTCGTAGTTTGAAAATAAAATGGAAAAGGTAACTGAGTGTCTGGGAAACAGATGCTCTACATGAAGTTCACATATCAGCTGTGAGCTCTCAGCAAACTCTTAGAAGTGGTTTCATTGCTCTATGTCAAGCATCCGTAGGCGACGAACCCTGGGCCAAGTCCGGCCCTTGGTCTGCTTTTATAAATAAAGTTTTATTAGGACACGGCTGCATACATTCATTTGTATATGGGCATGCAATAACCTGTATGCAGGTCAGGAAGCAACAGTTAGAACTGGACGTGGAACAACAGACTGGTTCCAAATAGGAAAAGGAGTACGTCAAGGCTGTATATTGTCACCCTGCTTATTTAACTTATATGCAGAGTACATCATGAGAAACGCTGGGCTGGATGAAGCACAGGCTGGAATCAAGATTGCTGGGAGAAATATCAGTAACCTCAGATATACAGATGACACCACCCTTATGGCAGAAAGTGAAGAGGAACTCAAGAGCCTCTTGATGAAAGTGAAAGAGGAGAGTGAAAAAGTTGGCTTAAAGCTCAACATTCAGAAAACTAAGATCATGGCATTTGGCCCCATCACCTCATGGGAAATAGATGGGGAGACAGTGGAAATAGTGTCAGACCTTATTTTGGGGGGCTCCAAAATCACTGCAGATGGTGACTGCAGCCATGAAATTAAAAGACGCTTACTCCTTGGAAGGAAAGTTATGACCAACCTAGACAGCATATTAAAAAGCAGAGACGTTACTTTGTCAACAGAGGTCCATCTAGTCAAGGCTATGGTTTTTCCAGTGGTCATGTATGGATGTGAGAGTTGGACTCTAAAGAAAGCCGAGCGCCAAAGAATTGATGCTTTTGAACTGTGGTGTTGGAGAAGACTCTTGAGAGTCTCGTTTATTCTTTTTTTTTTGTCACTGTTTTGTTGTGGCTGTTTTTGCAGAAAACATCTGCTGGGACTTCCTTGGGGGTCGACTAGTTGAGGATTCACCCTCCAAAGCAGGGGGTATGGGTTTGATCCCTGGTCAGAGAGCTAAGATCTCACAGTCCTCACCACCCAGAAAACCAGAACATAAACAGAAGCAGTATTATAATAAGCTCAATAAAGACTTAAATAAAAAGAAAAAAGAAAGAAAGAAAACATTTGCCAACATTTCTCTATTTGATCTAATTTCACTGCCTTTCAGACAGAGCCCTCTGTGTCCACGGCTTTGGAGGTAAAAATGAGCAGTTGGGAAGTCTTCACTTTCTGTGTGTAAAGCTTGAACAGGTGTATTCACCTTCCCCACTCCACTCCCAATATTTCCCACGCCTATTTGACTGCAATGAGATGCTGTTATAACGCAGTGGTTAAATGCCAAGAAACAGGGAAAGCGCAACTGAAGGACTGAGTCGTTTTACTCATTCATTCCAGCCGGAAATACCTGAAATATCCATTAATTTTTGCACACATGCAAGGCTTCCTTTCCCAAATCAGCCTCTTTCAGTAGCAGCTTCGCTACAAAAGGATGTTAAGGAGTCAACATCCTTGGGATGCTTCAGTTTGCACGAATTTCTCCAGTCTGAAATATCTCATGATACAGTAAGAGTTCTCCTAGGTACCGTTGGCTGGGTTCCAAAGTTTCCAGTCCTGGGACTTCCCTGGTGGTCCCGTAGCTAAGACTTTGCTTTCCAATGCAGGGGGGTGTGGGTTTCATCCCTGGTCAGGGAACTAAGATCTGATATTCCTCGTTGCCAAAAAACCGAAACATACCCTTGAAGCAATGTGGTAACCAATTCAATAAAAACTTTAAAAATGATCCACTTAAAAAAAAAAAAGAGTTGCAGCTCCCTGCCCGTGACCCATTGGTCTTAAAAACCAAAGTACCTTACGAGAGCATGACTGTGGAAATTGTTCTTGATTTCCTGCAGTGAGCATTATACTATCAGTTCTATTCATAATTACAGGTTTCACACAGCATGTAAATAATGCACGGGGCTGTCCGCGTCCATCAGACCTTAAGTCCTTTTCTCTTCGAGAGTCTCCCGTGAGTCATTTGAAATCCGCTCTGCAAACACCATCTCAAATCACCTAACGGCGTTTCTGTGGTCGTTGAGATAAGCAGAAAGAAACCACGGTCAACAGGCCCACCCACAAACAGGGCAGAACATGAACATGTTGACAGCAGGTGGGTTTCATGTTACGGGGTTATGGTCACGTGAGGCACTCCACGTCTAAACACGGGAGCCAGCCAGCCAGCAAGTTTTCTTCCAAACGTGGGGGACACTTAAGCGGGTGGTCCCGGGTGGGGATACACGGGAGCCTTGAGTTTTGTGATGGGTGGTGAACAGGAAACTCATTTCAAAAGTCTGGGAAAGACACAGGCAAGAACGCAGGAGACTTCCCTGGTGGTCCGGAGGTTACTAATCTGCCTTGCAGCCCACGGGACGTGGGTTCAATCCCTGGTCGGAGAGCTAAGATCCCGCGGGCTCTGGAACAACGAAGTCGGTGGACCACAACTAGAGGACTACACACCACAAGCAAAGACCCCACCTGTGATGCCATGGAGACTCCACGAGGTGCAAATAAGACCCAGAAAGCCAAATAAATTAAAAACAACAACAACAATTCACAGTATAAGGAAGGAGTGGTGTAGATAATCCAACCTGAGTGTGCCTTTGAAATGAGTTATGAGACCTGTAAAAGAAAAAGGTAAATGTATATCAGGGAATAACCAACTATTTAAAAAAAAAAAAAAGAATGCCAAAGTCTGTGTCACAAAGGACTTTGTCTTCCTGGGAGGGAGAAGGGTTACCAGAACCTGGAGGCTTAGAGGGCTGTGTGGTCAGCCGCCCCCCGCCCCCACCCCCTGCAATCTGCCCTCACCTTCCTCTCTTCTGCTGGGAAACCCCTCCCTTCTGACTCACGGGAAACCAGAGGGCAGGAAATCTCTCCAAGCTATCCACCCAGGTCACTCTCAGTTGCTGCTCAGTCGCTCAGTCGTGTCTGACTCTTTGCGACCCCATGGACTGCAGCACGCCAGGCCTCCCTGTCCATCACCAACTCCCGGAGCTTGTTCAAACTCACGTCCATCGAGTCGGTGATGCCATCCAACCATCTCATCCTCTG
Source organism: Cervus elaphus (assembly GCF_910594005.1). Lineage (NCBI taxonomy): Eukaryota > Metazoa > Chordata > Mammalia > Artiodactyla > Cervidae > Cervus > Cervus elaphus. The sequence continues at coordinate 178,077,850 of NC_057848.1, read as the reverse complement.
TCGCCCCCTTCTCCTCCCGCCTTCAATCTTTCCCAGTATCGGGGTCTTCTCCAGTGAGTCAGCTCTTCGCATCAGGTGGCCAAAGGATTGGAGTTTCAGCTTCGGCATCAGTCCTTCCAATGAACACCCAGGACTGATCCCCTTTAGGATGGACTGGTTGGATCTCCTTGCAGTCCAAGGGACTCGCAAGAGTCTTCTCCAACACCACAGTTCAAAATCATCAGTTCTTTGGTGCTCAGCTTTCTTTATGGTCCAACTCTCACATCCATACATGACTACTGGAAAAACCATACCTTTGACTAGATGGACCTTTGTTGCAAAGTAATCTGTCTGCTTTTTAATACGCTGTCTAGGTTGGTCATGAGTTGACTCCATTTAGCATACTGTCCTCCAGGTTCATTCAAGTTGTTGGAAATGTCTGAACTTTTCTTCTTTTTTAAGACTGAATGATACTGCATTGGGCTTCCCTGGTGGCTCAGAGGTTAAAGCGTCTGCATGCGATGCAGGAGACCTGTGTTCGATCCCTGAGTCGGAAAGATCCCCCGGAGAAGGAAATGGCCACGCACTCCAGTATTCTTGCCTGGAGAATCCCACGGAGGGAGGAGCTTGGTAGGCTACAGTCCACGGGGTCGCAAAGAGTCAGACACGACTGAGCGACTTCACTCACTCACTAATACTGCATTGCATATATTTATATGTATATACATACACATACATACACCAAAATTTCTTTATTGATTCATCCAGCAGCAGACACTTAGATTGTTCCATGTGTTAATGACTTATGTTGATAATGCAATGGGGACTTCCCTGCTGGGACAGTGGATAAGAATTTGCCCGCCAGTGCAGGGGATCCCTGGTCTGGGAAGATTCCACCTGCCACGGAACAGCTAAGCCCGAGAGCCACAATGCATGTTCACAGATCTAGAGCCTGTGATCTGCAGCACGAGAAGCCACTTCAAGAAACAGCTAGAGAAACTAGAATACTAGAGAGAGCCCAAGGGCGGCAAGGAAGACCCAGGGCAGCCAAAAAATAAACCAAGAAATGATGCCGAAGCGGATATCAGAGGGCAGAAATCTCTTTGAGACACACGTTTCATTTTCCTTGGGGATGTGCGTGTGCGTGTTAGGCGCTCAGTCGTGTCCGACTCTCTGCGACCCCGTGGACTGTAGCCCCGCCAGGCTCCTCTGTCCTTGGAACTCTCCAGGCAAGAAGACTGGAGTGGGTTGCCATTTCCATCTCCAGGGAGTCTTCGTGACCCAGGGATGGAACCCAGGTCTCCCGTATGAGCAGGCAGATTCTTTACCGTCTGAGCCACCAGGGGGGCCCTTCCCTGGGGACGTATGGGCTTTTATTCATTTAAAATGAGGGACAGTCACCCACTGTCAAGTTAGAATAACCACACCAGGTGACGTATAAAGGAGGTCGTATCCGTGACCGTACCTGATAACCCTCCACCCTCCAAACCCCTCATAGGCAAGTTCAAGGCAAACATGTCATTTTCAAGATGATGCTCTGTACCGCAAAGGCAATTTCTCTTGTCCCAGGATTAGAGACAAGCTCGTCCATCTTTGCCTAAATGCCCTGTCTGGCAGGGCAGCCTGTGTTTTTTTTTTTTTTGTTGTTGTTGTTTTTTTCCCTCGTCTCATTAGACACACAGACGTCTGAGCCATTATCTCCAGAACGGCTTCTGCTCATTGTGGTTTTGGCTGTGTTGGGACAGTAATGTGATTCCGGAAACCAGACACCAAATATGATCTGAAACTACTTTACGAGAAAGGGACGCCAGACGCGGTGGGTCTTGAACGTCAGGGTGGTTCAGAAAGACGCAGGACTTAATTATTTGATTCTTGGCTGTGTACTGATTTATTTAGTTTTGGCTGCGCTATGCCTTGGTTGCTGGGTACAAGCTTTTCTCTAGTTGCAGTGAGCTGGGGATCATTGTTATGGGTTAATTGTTCATAGCTGTGGTTCCTCATTGCGGTGGCTTCTGTCACTGCAGACCACAGATTCAGTAGCTGTGACCCCCAGACTCTATAGGACAGGCTCAATAATCGTGGCATACGGGCTGAGTTACTCCAAGGCAAGTGGGATCTTTCCGGCCCAGGGATCGGACCTGTGTCTCCTGCTTGGCTACGCAGATTCTTTGCCACTGAGCCGCCAGGGAAACCCTGAAAACAGTTTTTATTTCAGTGGGTCTTGCAGGGTGGTTTGTATTTGGCTTGAGGACTTGCATTTGGATCAAGTTTCTAGGTTGCCTTGATGCTGCTGGGACAAGAACTGGCTTTGGAAACTGCTTAGAAGGGTTTCTGATTCTTTTTATTTTTTTTTTTAGTTCTACCAGTTTATTGCTACCAACCCATCTCCCTCCACCCTCATGCACACATGCTCAGTCATGTGACCCCATGGACTGCAGCACACCCGGCCTCCCTGTCCATCACCATCTCCTGGAGCCTGCTCAAACTCATGTCCATCAAGTTCGTGACGCCGTCCAGCCATCTCACCCTCTGTCGCCCCCTTCTCCTCCTGCCCTCAATCTTTCCCAGCATCAGGGTCTTTTCCAGTGAGTCAGCTCTTCACATCAGGTGGCCAACGTGTTGGAGCTTCAGCTTCAGCATCAGTCCTTCCAATGAATAGTCAGGGTTGATTTCCTTTAGGATGGACTGGGATGGGTTTTGGTTCTCACCAGTAATGAAAATACACCCATCTCTGACAGCAAAGTTTCCCAGACGACAGTGTTTGATGGTACTGACATTGTGTTTCCCTTCTGGTCTGTTGTCTATAGCGCTGGGTACAACAAACTCACATTTAGAACCTGAGCTTTGGTGGGAGGGGGGTTCAGTGTGGGGAACACATGTAAATCCATGGCTGATTTATGTCAATGTATGGCAAAAACCACTACAATATTGTCAAGTAATTAGCCTCCAACTAATAAAAAAAAAAAAATTTAAAAAAAGGAAAATAAAAAAGAACCTGAGCTTTAATTTCTTTAACTTTTTATTTTTTATTGGGGTATAGCTGATTAAAAATGTTGTGATAGTTTCAGGCAGACAGCCAAGGGACTCAGACATATGTGGACACGTATCCACTCTCCCCCGAACTCCCCTCCCATCCCGGCTGCCACATGACATTGAGCAGACTTCCCCGTGCTGTCCAGCAGGTCCTTGCTGGTTCTCCACATTAAATACAGCTGTGTGTCCATGTCCATCCCAAACTCCCTGACTGTCCCTTCCCGCATCCTTCCCCCGCTGGGAACCATAAGGTTGTTACAGAGTATTGAGCAGAGTTCCCTGGGCTGTCCAGCAGGTCCTTGCTGGTTCTCCATGGGAAATCCAGCAGTGTGTCCATGTCCATCCCAGACTCCCTGACTATCCCTTCCCCCATCCTTTCCCCTGGGAACCATAAGGTTATCACAGAGTATCGAGCAGAGTTCCCTGGGCTGTCCAGCAGGTCCTTGCTGCTTCTCCATGTTAAAAACAGCAGCGTGTCCATGTCCATCCCAGACTCCCTATCACTTCCATCATCCTTCCCCCTGGTGACCATAAGCTCCTTCTCTAAGTCTGCGAGTCTCTTTCTGCTTGTAAATCAGTTCATTTGTATCATGTTGGATGGAAGCTTCATCTTGTGACCGGCACAGCTGGGGGTATGTAAGACCCCAAACTGCGCAAGGGGAGTGGTCTGCAGGCGACAATGTAACTGCTTCCTGGGAGGGGTCCGTCGTGGAGCTCCCTCCGTGGTTATGTTTCACGGTGGAAGCAGGTTACGAGCTGATGCAGTGCGTTCAGACAACGTGGTTCGCCCGTGTCATCTATTTCCCGGAGGTCAGAAGAGGAGGAATGATGAACGGATGAGAGCAGGTGGAGGAAATACAGGAATCGGATCCTGCATATACCTGTCTTCTCATTTATCTTTACCAATAATATTTCATTTTTTTTTCACAGACATCTTATGTATCTGTTTGTAATTATTCCCATGAATGTAATTTTTTGGGGTGCTATTTTATTTTTTATTTATTTATTTTTATTTTAGATTTATTTGGCCGTGCTGCATAGCGTGTGGGATCTTAATTCCCTGACAAGGGATTGAACCCACTGCCCCCTGCATTGGAAGTACAAAGTTCTAACCACTGGATCACCCAGGAAGTTCCTTTGATGCTATTTTAAATTGCAATTTTTTTTTCTGTTTGTAATTATTATTTTTTTTGCTAAATAGATACCGGGTCATCTGTTGGCTTTATTCTGAGAGGCTCAGCCATGTCAACTATGGTGACGTTTAGAAAACGTTTCTCTTTTTATGCACTCTTTTTTCACTTTTAAGACTTGTTCTTTATGGGCGTGTATGTGATTCAGTGTTCCGCTGTGAACATTTGGGTGAAATAAAAAGATTTCTCAGGGATTTTCCTTGGTGGTCCAGTAAGGGTTAGACTCTGTGCTTCCAATGCAGGAGGTTGGGGGGGGTCCCATCCCTTGTCAGGGAGCTAAGATGGAGCTTGGCTTGCGGCTAAAAAGCCAAAATGTAAAAGAGAAGCAATATTGTAACAAATTCAGTAAAGACTTTGCAAATGGTCCACATCAAAAACAAGACCAAAAAAAAAGAAATCTTAAAAAAAAAAATAAAGGATTTCTCAACAACTGATACTGGTGTGTAGACATCAAGGAAGGTAGACTTCCAAATGTTTCCCTGTGAACTTGTGGGTGAATTAAAATGGTTTCTGAGGCACTTGCCTGGTGATTCAGTGGTTAAGACTTCAGCTTCCAATGCCAGGGGTATGGGTTTGATCCCTGGTCGGGGAACCTAAGATCCCACAGGCCTTGAGGACACAGAACCAAAAGGTAAAACAGAATCAATATTGTTACAAATTCAATAAAGACTTTAGAAATGGTCCACATTAAAAAAAAAAAAGATTTCTCAGCAACTCATACTGGTGTGTAGATATCAAAGAATGCAAAGCAGAGAATGTGCCCCGTGGACACATTTCATTCCGGAGCTGATGGCTGTTGGAGGAAGTTCTTGTCCTAAGCAAGCGAAAGCTTGCCTGAACTGAGAAATGACTTGCCTTGAAGAGATGGAAGAAGACAGAGGAGAGAACCTCCCTGGCTGTCCAGGGGTTAAGATTCCGGTTTCCACTGCACAAAGAGCGTGGGTTCCATCTTTGGTCTGGAAGGGAAGATACCAATGCCTCATGTCTTGGTATTTTTCAGTCCCTCAGTCATGTCGATCTCTTGATGACCCATGGAGTGCAGCACACCAAGCCTCCCTGTCCTTCACTATTTCCCAGAGCTGACTGAAACTCATCTCCATCGAGTCGGTGATGCCATCTAGCCATCTCACTGACCTCTGTGGTCCCCTTCTCCTCCTGCCCTCAATCTTTCCCAGCATCGGGGTCTTTTCCAATGAGTCGGCTCTTCCTAGCAGATGGCCAGAGTATTGGAGCTTCAGCTTCAGCATCAGTCCTTCCAATCAATATTCAGGACTGATTTCCTGTAGGTTGGACTGGTTGGATCTCCTTGCAGTCCAAGGGACTCTCAAGAGTCTCCAACACCACAGATCAAAAGCATCCACTCTTTGGCACTCAGCCTTCTTTATGGTCCAACTCTCCCATCCATACATGACTCCTGGAATAACCAAAGCTTTGACTAGACGGACCTTTGTTGGCAAGGTACTGTCTCTGCTTCTTAATACAGTCTAGGTTTGTCATGAAAAGAAAAAAATCTACTTATTAAAATAAGAAGAAATCACAACATCATGTACAGAAGACAGAAAGGGGTACTTTCATCTCTCACTCATGATTCTCCGAGGTTACAGTTCTTAGTAGGAAAAAGGCAGAACCACCCAGGGAGCATTTGTGAAACGATGTTTGCCACAAACCTCTTCCTCCTCCATTTGGTTCCGAGTATGCTCACCCACAGCACAATATGTACTAAAATCAATAAAGTGCTCCTGTGAAGGAAATCTTAGTTATCATCTGCTTCCCGTGGAGGACACTTCTTTGTCTCCACAATTCTCCCCTGGTGCCCAGGATGGCTGGACTCTACTAAACGGATGAAAAAGAATTTCTCTTGACGTGTGCTCTGAGAAACACAGGAGAAATTAAATTTCTCTCTAGAAGAAGCAGCGATAGATCAAACCGGTCTTCAACTCGATGCATCCCTGTAATTGCCAGGAAAGAGCTGTCTCTATGAAAGTGTATTATGAGTAAGTGATCATCTGGGTTTCTTCACTGTTCCAGTTATGAAGAGAGTGGCATTTGTACGAACCGGAAAGTATGCCATAGACGCAGGTTTTAAATGCAATTTTGAAAATGTGTGTTGTACTCATCTTGTATTTCTCACCAAAGTAATTGGTCCTGATTCTCTATGTCTTCTTTCCTTGACTATAAGACGTCAAGGCAAGGTTCCCAAGGACAGGGAGACCTTTATTTGGGGTTTGGGTTTCAGTGAAAACAAGAGGGAAACAATTAAACAGATACAAGTTATGCTTGAGGTTGGGCTTCCCAGTTAGTGGTAAAAGACTTGCCCGCCAATACAGGAGACATAAGAGATGTGGGTTCAACCCCTGGGTTGGGAAGATCCCTTGGAGGAGGACATGGCAACCTACTCCAGTACTTTTCACTTTCTTTTTCAAACTACTATATATATAGGATGGATAAACAACATTCTACTGTATTGTGTGAGGGCTTCCGTGGTGGATCAGTGTTCAAAAAGAATCCGCCTGCGATGCAAGAGTCGCAGGAAACACGGGGTTCGATTCCTGGGTCTGGAAGATCTTCTGGAGGAGGGCATGGCAATCCACTCCAGTGTTCTTGCCTGGAGAATCCCAAGGACAGAGGAGCCTGGAGGGCTGCAGTCCAAGGGGTCACAAAGAGCGAGGGAGGACATACACACCCGTGTAGCATGGGGCTCTATCTGATATCCTATAGTAAGCCATCACGGGAACACAAACTCTCCACTACGCTCCTCCAGCATGTCCTGGGTTAGGTCTTCCAGGGTCATGGAGTGAATTCAACTGTGTTCTTTCCCCAAAGAGACAAGATGCTCAATCCATGACCACTGTCATTCAACCACTGCTTCAAATGCCATTGTTTTGAGCCTTGCTCATTTTTTTTTTTTTTTTAAAGCTACCATTCAATCCACGTGATTGTATTTTGAATAAGGGAGGGAGTCAGGGTGCTTATCCATTTGGGGATCTTGTTTCCTGCTCCTGGGGGTGGGTGAGTGTTTCAGCTCTTAACAGTTTTCTGAGGTCTTTTTTTTTTTCTTTTTTCTTCAGTTCTTAGAAATGATCTGGGGCAGAGATATCAGGGCTTCTCTCTGGGCAAAGAATGACTTTGGGACTTGCATGGGTCTGCTTTTAACTTCTGGGCAAAATGACAGGGAAAAAAAGGCTGGTTTCTGTTGAATTGCACTTAGTTTAAGAGTTTGCATTTAACATAAACACATTCAGTCAGTTCAGTCGCTCAGTCGTGTCCGACTCTTTGCGACCCCATGGATGCAGCACGCCAGGCTTCCCTGTCCATCACCAGCTCCTGCAGCTTGCTCAAAGTCATGTCCATCGAGTCGGTGATGCCATCCAGCCATCTCATCCTCTGTCGGCCCCTTCTCCTCCTGCCTTCAATCTTTCCCAGCATCAGGGTCTTTTACAATGAGTCAGTTCTTCCCATCAGGTGGCCAGAGGATTGGAGTTTCACCTTCAGCATCAGTTCTTCCAGTGAATATTCAGGGTTGATTTCCTTTAGGATAGTCTGGTCTGATCTCCTCGCTAGTCCAAGGGAGTCTCAAGAGTCTTCTCCAACACCGCCGTTTGAAAGCATCAATTCTTTGGCGCTCAGCCTTCTTTATGGTCCAACTCTCACATCTATGCATGACTACTGAAAAAAAAAAACCTTGACTTTGTAAGGACCTTTGTTGGCAAAGTGATGTCTCTGCTTTTTTCACACGCTGTCTAGATACGGCAGGAAATGTTCCATTTCTCAAATCCCATTTCAAGCTTAACATGAAACAAAACCTTTTATGCAGGATTGATGTCCCCTGACAAAGCCAATTTTAAATATGGGAGCCATTTGAAAGACACTTTAGAACCGGCCAGGAAAGCACGTTCTGGTGTGTGCAATCGACGATGAGCTTGACTTTTTTTCCCCTTCTCGTCCCCTCTCGCCACGTCCATAAGTCCATTCTCTACATCTGTTTCTCCATTGCTGCCCTGTAAATAAATTCTTCAGTCCCATTATAAACGGAATCTAGAACAATGGTGCTGAACTTGACTTGGACGTTAGGAATAGGAAGGGTGAGTGAACAGAACAGGAGGCATCGGGGACCAGCGTAGCTTTGTCCGCTTCGACGTCTCCTCCTGCGCTGGAAAGCTGGCGTAATTTGCAAAGAGGGACGTGGGTGTGAGTCGCGCCTGGAATGACCCCTGGGCGAGCTGAGTGCCTCGCTGGAGGAATTTTCCACACGCGTTGGCCTGTTTCCCGTCGGAGGAGATAAACAGAAAGGAGAAAGGAACTCCAGGGTTAGCTCAGAGCTAAGGGCTCTGGAGTGAGCGGTCCCATTTGCCTGGAGTGAGCGGTCCCATTCGCCTGACTTTCGGGGGGTGGAGCGTGGCTGGTTTTGCCTTTCTTTTCCGCCCCATTTCACGAGATGAACCGGGAAGACACACCAGCCTGAGCTCCTGGTTTCCCCTAAGTGTTTTTTTTTTCACCTTCTCTTTCTCTCCAGCGCTCTGTAAATTGATTCCACGTTGGCGCCTCCCTTGGAGACCACTCCAAAGGCCTGGAAAATAAAAGAGACGGGAGGGGCTGTGGGAGAGAGACCTGCTTCCTCTGAGCCCCTTAGGAGTTCTCCCAACAAAGCTGGGGCGCCCTGGGTGCAACCCAACCCCACAGGGGTCCTGAGAAAGAGGGCCGGTGAGGCCCCCCCACCCCCACCCCCGCCGACCTTTCAGGCTGATCCTTTTGAAGCCTGACTCCAGTGCATCTGTCTGCTAAAGGCTCTGCCCCAGATGGACCCGCAGGAGGTTTTGCAGGCCGCCCCCAGCCCTGCCCCCCAGGGCTGTGAAGGGAACCCGGAGCCCCCTCTGGAAGGTGATGGGGCGGGGCCAGCTCCCCTACCCTACCCTCCGCCTCCCCACCCCACCCCCCCTGCAGCGCTTGTAAGGTGAGTTTTCTTTGGCTCCGAGCCACGGCTGTAAGTGGTTCTTTTTTTCAGGTGGATTTTTCTTGTAGTGGAGAAAACGGGCCGTTTGGGGGGCAATTTGGGCTTCCCTGGCGGCTCAGCGGTACAGAAGCTGCCTGCCGATGCAGGAGACACAGTGGATCCCTGGGTCGGGGAGATCCCCTGGAGGAGGAAGTGGCAACCCACTCCAGTATTCTTAGAATTCTGGGGAATTCTATGGACAGAGGAGCCTGGTGGGCTGCAGTCCATGGGGCTGCAAAGAGTCGGACGTGGCTGAGCCGCGGAGCTCGGGGTGGGGGAAAGCATAAGGCAGGAGGCTGTGGACTGAAAAAGTGTTCACGACCTAAAAGCTGAGAGTTATGCTCATATATAAATATATATAATTGAGGGATAGTTGACTCAGTGTTTCAGTTGCATAGCAAGGCGATTCAATTATACGTATGTTGGTGGTGTAGTCTCCAAGTCACGTCGGATTCTTGCAAGCCCATGGACTGTAGCCCCGCCAGGCTCCTCCGTCCGTGGGATTCTCCAGGCAAGAATACTGGAGTGGGCTGCCATTTCCTCCTCCAGGGAATCTTCCCGACCCAGAGATCAAACCCAGGTCTCGTGTATTGCAGGCAGATTGTTTACCTCTGAGTCTCCAGGGAAGTCCCAGTTATACATATACACAGATATTATTTTTCAGATTATTTTCCATCGCAGGCTATTACAAGATATTGACTATATAGTTCCCTGTGCTATACAATAAACCTTTGTTGCTTGTTGCACATTTATTTTTTTTAAAGTTAGATTTCTAGCATTCTATTCATACTAAGCCAAACAAGTGGAATCAAAGTGTCAAACATTTTTTAGCTAGGTAAAAATTCAAAAATTTTCAAAAATTTCAAGGATACATGTATCATACACACTGTTTGTATGGGCTTCCCAGCCAAAAAAATGTCTGTGGAACCTCCAAGTGTCCCCATGGGGGCAGAACCAGTCCTGGTTGAGGACAGGTGCTAGACCAGCTAGGATAGTTGGTCTAGACCCCGGAGTTTGAGCAGCTTAAGGAAATGCCCTCTAAGTTAAGTGTTTCACAATCATTAGCTTGCAAAGGGATCAGTTGCAGATTGTAATAAAGTGCACAGGCTGAGTTCAGAAGCCTGGGTGGGATGTTTCTTCTCCTAACCAGCCTGTGGGTGATGCTGGCAGCCTCAGAAGCTTGGACCACGGTCAGATTGGATGCCACGTGACTTGTAATAAAGAGAGGTAGGTTAGAGGCAGAACCGAGGTAGAATCATGGGCTGTTTCCTTTCCCCCTCCTTTAGGAAAAAGACAGCAAAGTGACTGCTGATTCCCAAATGTCGTTTTCTTTTGGGTTGGGGAAATTCCCCGGGTGCTCCTTCAATGTGAGTCCTTGGGTAACTACATATTTTCATCAGGACCTCCTCTCTCCAATATGGCACAGCCAAGCTCATGTTCTTCTCCAAAAGGCAGTTTTCTTGTTGAAAGAAAGGGTGAAGGGTGAAAGAGTTCGTCACTCAGTCATGTCCCGACTCTGCGACCCCAGGGACTGCAGCCCGCCACGCCTTGCCTGTCTCCAGGCAAGAACACCAGAGTGGGCTGCCGTTTCCTTCTCCAGGAGGGTCTTCCTCTTCCGGCCCAGGGATGGAACCCGAATCTCCTGTATTGCAGGCAGTTTCTTTTTACCGTTTGAGCCACCAAGAATGAAGAGGGGGCCCCAAGGGCTGAACCTGGATCAGCTCTTCTTAGCTTGCTTCCAGCATCATTCCGAATGCCTTTTTCTGCAGGAGGTAGAAGAGAGTGAAAATGTCCTTATGTCAAGTGGGTGCCTCCTTAAAATCTAATCATTTAACCCTTGAAGTGTTGGTTTGTGAAGTGGTTTCTGGTCACTTTTGAAAAGTACTGGGGTGCCATGTTTTCAGTCTCCCCACGTGGACCCGTGTCTCTGATCACCCTTGAAGTATTAGTTGCTGCTCCGTCGCTCATTTGGGTCCAACTCTTTGCGACCCCATGGACTGCAGCACGCCAGGCTTCTCTTCTTCATCATCTCCCGGAGCTTGTCCAAACTCATGTCCATTGAGTCAGTGATGCCATCCAGCCATCTCATCCGCTGTCGTCCCCTTCTCCTCCTGCCTTCAATCTTTCCCAGCATCAGGGTCTTTTCCAACGAGTCGGCTCTTCACCTGGAGGGCCATATTTTAAAGCTTTCCGCATAGAGGTTGGTTTCTGATCACCCTTGAGGTATTGGACTGACATATTTCAGATCTTCCCACGTGGTCACAGGTCTCTGATCACCCTTGAAGAATTGGGGTGCTGTGTTTTCAACCTCCCCTTATGGACACAGGTCTCTAATCACTTTTGATGTGTTAGGGTACCATCTTTTAAATCTTCCCACGTGGTCACAGGTCTCTGATCACCCTTGAAGTATTAGGGTGCCGTGTTTTTAAGCTCTCTGCATGGAGACAGGTTCTGATATGGGAACTGTGTTTATTTCACATGTAGAGTTGGACATGACTGAAGTGACTTAGCAGCAGCAGCAGTAGCAAGCCAACTGTGAGGTTTGCCTGGGAGCCCTGAGGGATTAAGAAGGAAAATCACACCCGTTTCATCGTCCTGGTGGGGAGAGAGCATCCCCGCTCCCAGGAGTGACCCTCTCCTTGGAGACTCAATTATCAGGCCGACCGATGTAGTATCAGCCGTCTGAGTCCTGGGGTTTTGCCAGTATTGGTGCTGCCAGATAGCAGCTCCTGTTAGCTCAAGAAGGCTTTGCATCCAGCTTCAGATAGAAGCAGTTCCTTCCAGTCTCCAAACAATCTGACTTGTATGGTCTTCCTCCAGAACACACTTTCCCGGTTAACAAGAAGGGATGGTTGAGGCCAAAAAATAATTATTTAAAGGGTTTGGGGGAAGAAGACAAATAACATGAAGAAAGCGTGTATCACGCAGCTTGTGATGGAATCGGGGCATTGTTGGGGGGAGGTGATAAGATAGAACAGTTTCCGAGGAATGCCTGAAATCAGAGGTCAAGGATAAATCCAACTCTGTGAGTATGTGTGTCTTAATTGAGTCAAGATGCACTTGACAAAAACTTCCACGTCAGCCCCTTTTGGGTGCACAGTTTGGAGGAGGCATTAAGCATATTTACATGGTGGTGCAACCATCACACCATCATCTCCAGAACTTTTTCGTCTTCACAACTAAAAGTCCATCTGCATGCCTATGTGCTCAGTCGCTCAGTTGTGTCCGACTCTTTGCGACCCTGTGGACGGTCGCCCGCCAGGCTCCTCTGTCCATGGGCTTCTCCAGGCAAGAACACTGGAGTGGATTGCCATTTCCTCCTCCATGGGCTCTTCTCGACCCAGGGATCCAACCCACATGTTCTGCACTGGCAGGCGGGTTCCTTACCACTGAGCCACCTGGGAAGCCAATTCTGTCCTTGTCCAATACCAACTCCCCATCCCCTCTTCCCCCACAGCTTCTGGGAACCAGAATTGTACTTTCTATGTGTATGAAGTTGCCTATCCCAGGCACCTCCTGAGTTGATTTACCTTAAACCTGTTATATGTGCATTTGCAAATACGATGCTGACATCTGCCGGGCATTTATCATGATGATGGTGATGATGATGGTGGTGATGAGTGGTTCTGGTAATGGTGATGGTGGTGATGATGATGGTGGTGATGAGTGGTTCTGGTGGTGGTGATGGTGGTGATGAGTGGTTCTGGTGGTGGTGATGGCGGTGATGATGGTGGTGGTGGTTGGTGATGATGATCACGATGACGATGGTGGTGGTGATGAGTGGTTCTGGTGATGGTGATGGTGGTGATGATGGTGGTGGTGATTGGTGATGATGATCACGATGACGATGGTGGTGGTGATGAGTGGTTCTGGTGATGGTGATGGTGGTGATGATGGTGGAGGTGATGAGTGGTTCTGGTGATGGTGATGGTGGTGATGATGATGGTGGTGATTGGTGATGATGATCACGATGACGATGGTGGAGGTGATGAGTGGTTCTGGTGATGGTGATGGTGATAGTGATGGTGGTGGTGATTGGCGATGATGATCACGATGACGATGGTGGTGGTGATGAGTGGTTCTGGTGATGGTGATGGTGGTGATGATGATGGTGGTGATTGGCGATGATGATCACGATGACGATGGTGGTGGTGATGAGTGGTTCTGGTGATGGTGATGGTGGTGATGGTGGTGGTGGTGATTGGTGATGATGATCACGATGACGATGGTGGAGGTGATGAGTGGTTCTGGTGATGGTGATGGTGATAGTGATGGTGGTGGTGATTGGCGATGATGATCACGATGACGATGGTGGTGGTGATGAGTGGTGATGGTGGTGGTGATTGGCGATGATCACGATGACGATGGTGGTGGTGATGAGTGGTTCTGGTGATGGTGGTGATGATGATGGTGGTGATTGGTGATGATCACGATGACGATGGTGGTGGTGATGAGTGGTTCTGGTGATGGTGATGGTGATGGTGGTGGTGATTGGCGATGATGATCACGATGACGATGGTGGTGGTGATGAGTGGTTCTGGTGATGGTGATGGTGGTGATGATGATGGTGGTGATTGGCGATGATGATCACGATGACAATAGTGGTGGTGATGAGTGGTTCTGGTGATGGTGCTGGTGGTGGTGATGGTGGTGGTGATTGGCGATGATCACGATGAGAATGGTGGTGGTGATGAGTGGTTCTGGTGATGGTGATGGTGGTGATGATGATGGTGGTGATGAGTGGTTCTGGTGATGGTGATGGTGGTGATGATGGTGGTGGTGATTGGCGATGATGATCACGATGACAATAGTGGTGGTGAGGAGTGGTTCTGGTGATGGTGATGGTGGTGGTGATGGTGGTGGTGATTGGCGATGATCACGATGACGATGGTGGTGGTGATGAGTGGTTCTGGTGATGGTGCTGGTGGTGATGATGATGGTGGTGATGAGTGGTTCTGGTGATGGTGATGGTGGTGATGATGGTGGTGGTGATTGGCGATGATGATCACGATGACAATAGTGGTGGTGATGAGTGGTTCTGGTGATGGTGATGGTGATGGTGATGGTGATGTGGTGATTGGCGATGATGATCACGATGACGATGGTGGTGGTGATGAGTGGTTCTGGTGATGGTGATGGTGGTGATGATGATGGTGGTGATGAGTGGTTCTGGTGATGGTGATGGTGGTGATGATGATGGTGGTGATTGGCGATGATGATCACGATGACAATAGTGGTGGTGATGAGTGGTTCTGGTGATGGTGATGGTGGTGGTGATGGTGGTGGTGATTGGCGATGATCACGATGACGATGGTGGTGGTGATGAGTGGTTTTGGTGATGGTGATGGTGATGGTGGTGGTGATTGGCGATGATCACGATGACGATGGTGGTGGTGATGAGTGGTTCTGGTGATGGTGATGGTGGTGATGATGATGGTGGTGATTGGCGATGATGATCACGATGACGATGGTGGTGGTGATGAGTGGTTCTGGTGATGGTGATGGTGGTGATGGTGGTGGTGGTGATTGGCGATGATGATCACGATGACGATGGTGGTGGTGAGGAGTGGTTCTGGTGATGGTGATGGTGGTGATGATGATGGTGGTGATTGGTGATGATGATCACGATGAGGATGGTGGTGGTGATGAGTGGTTCTGGTGATGGTGATGGTGGTGATGATGATGGTGGTGATTGGTGATGATGATCACGATGACGATGGTGGTGGTGAGGAGTGGTTCTGGTGATGGTGATGGTGGTGGTGATGGTGGTGGTGATTGGTGATGATGATCACGATGACGATGGTGGTGGTGATGAGTGGTTCTGGTGATGGTGATGGTGGTGGTGATTGGTGATGATGATCACGATGACGATGGTGGTGGTGATGAGTGGTTCTGGTAATGGTGATGGTGGTGATGATGATGGTGGTGATTGGTGATGATGATCACCATGATGATGGTGGTGGTGATGAGTGGTTCTGGTGATGGTGGTGATGACGGTGGTGGTGATTGGCGATGATGATCACGATGACGATGGTGGTGGTGATGAGTGGTTCTGGTGATGGTGATGGTGATGATGATGGTGGTGGTTGGCAATGATGATAACGATGACGATGGTGGTGGTGATGAGTGGTTCTGGTGATGGTGATGGGGATGGTGGTGGTGATTGGTGATGATCACGATGACGATGGTGCTGGTGATGAGTGGTTCTGGTGATGGTGATGGTGGTGATGATGATGGTGGTGATTGGCGATGATGATCACGATGACGATGGTGGTGGTGATGAGTGGTTCTGGTGATGGTGATGGTGGTGGTGATGATGGTGGTGATTGGCGATGATGTTCACGATGACGATGGTGGTGGTGATGAGTGGTTCTGGTGATGGTGGTGGTGATGATGGTGGTGGTGATTGGTGATGATGATCATGATGACGATGGTGGTGGTGATGAGTGGTTCTGGTGATGGTGATGGTGGTGATGATGATGGTGGTGATTGGCGATGATGATCACGATGACGATGGTGGTGGTGATGAGTGGTTCTGGTGATGGTGATGGTGGTGGTGATGATGGTGGTGATTGGTGATGATGATCACGATGACGATGGTGGTGGTGATGAGTGGTTCTGGTGATGATGATGGTGATGACGGTGGTGGTGATTGGCGATGATGATCACGATGACGATGGTGGTGGTGATGAGTGGTTCTGGTGATGGTGATGGTGGTGATGGTGGTGGTGATTGGCGATGATGATCACGATGACGATGGTGGTGGTGATGAGTGGTTCTGGTGATGGTGATGGTGGTGATGGTGCTGGTGATTGGCGATGATCACGATGACGATAGTGGTGGTGATGAGTGGTTCTGGTGATGGTGCTGGTGGTGGTGATGGTGCTGGTGATTGGCGATGATGATCACGATGACGATGGTGGTGGTGATGAGTGGTTCTGGTGATGGTGCTGGTGGTGATGATGGTGGTGGTGATTGGCGATGATGATCACGATGACGATGGTGGTGGTGATGAGTGATTCTGGTGATGGTGATGGTGGTGATGATGGTGGTGGTGATGAGTGGTTCTGGTGATGGTGGTGATGACGGTGGTGGTGATTGGCGATGATGATCACGATGACGATGGTGGTGGTGATGAGTGGTTCTGGTGATGGTGATGGTGATGGTGATGGTGATGTGGTGATTGGCGATGATGTTCACGATGACGATGGTGGTGGTGATGAGTGGTTCTGGTGATGGTGATGGTGGTGGTGATGATGGTGGTGATTGGTGATGATCACGATGACGATGGTGGAGGTGATGAGTGGTTCTGGTGATGATGATGGTGGTGGTGATGAGTGGTTCTGGTGATGGTGATGGTGGTGATGATGATGGTGGTGATTGGCGATGATCACGATGACGATGGTGGTGGTGATGAGTGGTTCTGGTGATGGTGATGGTGGTGATGGTGCTGGTGATTGGTGATGATGATCACGATGACGATGGTGGTGGTGATGAGTGGTTCTGGTGATGGTGATGGTGGTGATGGTGGTGGTGGTGATTGGCGATGATGATCACGATGACGATGGTGGTGGTGATGAGTGGTTCTGGTGATGGTGATGGTGGTGATGGTGCTGGTGATTGGTGATGATGATCACGATGACGATGGTGGTGGTGATGAGTGGTTCTGGTGATGGTGATGGTGATGACGGTGGTGGTGATTGGTGATGATCACGATGACGATGGTGGTGGTGATGAGTGGTTCTGGTGATGGTGATGGTGATGACGGTGGTGGTGATTGGTGATGATGATCACGCTGACGATGGTGGTGGTGATGATGATGGTGGTGATGAGTGGTTCTGGTGATGGTGATGGTGGTGGTGATGATGGTGGTGATTGGTGATGATCACGATGACAATGGTGGTGGTGATGAGTGGTTCTGGTGATGGTGATGGTGGTGGTGATGATGGTGGTGATTGGTGATGATGATCACGATGACGATGGTGGTGGTGATGAGTGGTTCTGGTGATGATGATGGTGATGACGGTGGTGGTGATTGGCGATGATGATCACGATGACGATGGTGGTGGTGATGAGTGGTTCTGGTGATGGTGATGGTGGTGATGGTGGTGGTGATTGGCGATGATGATCACGATGACGATGGTGGTGGTGATGAGTGGTTCTGGTGATGGTGCTGGTGGTGATGATGATGGTGGTGGTTGGTGATGATGATCACGATGACGATGGTGGTGGTGATGAGTGGTTCTGGTGATGGTGCTGGTGGTGGTGATGGTGGTGGTGATTGGCGATGATCACGATGAGAATGGTGGTGGTGATGAGTGGTTCTGGTGATGGTGATGGTGGTGATGATGATGGTGGTGATGAGTGGTTCTGGTGATGGTGATGGTGGTGATGATGGTGGTGGTGATTGGCGATGATGATCACGATGACAATAGTGGTGGTGAGGAGTGGTTCTGGTGATGGTGATGGTGGTGGTGATGGTGGTGGTGATTGGCGATGATCACGATGACGATGGTGGTGGTGATGAGTGGTTCTGGTGATGTTGCTGGTGGTGATGATGATGGTGGTGATGAGTGGTTCTGGTGATGGTGATGGTGGTGATGATGGTGGTGGTGATTGGCGATGATGATCACGATGACAATAGTGGTGGTGATGAGTGGTTCTGGTGATGGTGATGGTGGTGGTGATGGTGGTGGTG
Source organism: Cervus elaphus (assembly GCF_910594005.1). NCBI lineage: Eukaryota > Metazoa > Chordata > Mammalia > Artiodactyla > Cervidae > Cervus > Cervus elaphus. The sequence continues at coordinate 178,059,960 of NC_057848.1, read as the reverse complement.
ACTGGCGATGATCACGATGACGATGGTGGTGGTGATGAGTGGTTCTGGTGATGGTGATGGTGGTGATGATGATGGTGGTGATGAGTGGTTCTGGTGATGGTGAAGGTGGTGATGATGGTGGTGGTGATTGGCGATGATGATCACGATGACAATAGTGGTGGTGATGAGTGGTTCTGGTGATGGTGATGGTGGTGATGATGATGGTGGTGATGAGTGGTTCTGGTGATGGTGATGGTGGTGATGATGATGGTGGTGATTGGCGATGATGATCACGATGACAATAGTGGTGGTGATGAGTGGTTCTGGTGATGGTGATGGTGGTGGTGATGGTGGTGGTGATTGGCGATGATCACGATGACGATGGTGGTGGTGATGAGTGGTTTTGGTGATGGTGATGGTGATGGTGGTGGTGATTGGCGATGATCACGATGACGATGGTGGTGGTGATGAGTGGTTCTGGTGATGGTGATGGTGGTGATGATGATGGTGGTGATTGGCGATGATGATCACGATGACGATGGTGGTGGTGATGAGTGGTTCTGGTGATGGTGATGGTGGTGATGGTGGTGGTGGTGATTGGCGATGATGATCACGATGACGATGGTGGTGGTGAGGAGTGGTTCTGGTGATGGTGATGGTGGTGATGATGATGGTGGTGATTGGTGATGATGATCACGATGAGGATGGTGGTGGTGATGAGTGGTTCTGGTGATGGTGATGGTGGTGATGATGATGGTGGTGATTGGTGATGATGATCACGATGACGATGGTGGTGGTGAGGAGTGGTTCTGGTGATGGTGATGGTGGTGGTGATGGTGGTGGTGATTGGTGATGATGATCACGATGACGATGGTGGTGGTGATGAGTGGTTCTGGTGATGGTGATGGTGGTGGTGATTGGTGATGATGATCACGATGACGATGGTGGTGGTGATGAGTGGTTCTGGTAATGGTGATGGTGGTGATGATGATGGTGGTGATTGGTGATGATGATCACCATGATGATGGTGGTGGTGATGAGTGGTTCTGGTGATGGTGGTGATGACGGTGGTGGTGATTGGCGATGATGATCACGATGACGATGGTGGTGGTGATGAGTGGTTCTGGTGATGGTGATGGTGATGATGATGGTGGTGGTTGGCGATGATGATAACGATGACGATGGTGGTGGTGATGAGTGGTTCTGGTGATGGTGATGGGGATGGTGGTGGTGATTGGTGATGATCACGATGACGATGGTGCTGGTGATGAGTGGTTCTGGTGATGGTGATGGTGGTGATGATGATGGTGGTGATTGGCGATGATGATCACGATGACGATGGTGGTGGTGATGAGTGGTTCTGGTGATGGTGATGGTGGTGGTGATGATGGTGGTGATTGGCGATGATGATCACGATGACGATGGTGGTGGTGATGAGTGGTTCTGGTGATGGTGGTGGTGATGATGGTGGTGGTGATTGGTGATGATGATCATGATGACGATGGTGGTGGTGATGAGTGGTTCTGGTGATGGTGATGGTGGTGATGATGATGGTGGTGATTGGCGATGATGATCACGATGACGATGGTGGTGGTGATGAGTGGTTCTGGTGATGGTGATGGTGGTGGTGATGATGGTGGTGATTGGTGATGATGATCACGATGACGATGGTGGTGGTGATGAGTGGTTCTGGTGATGATGATGGTGATGACGGTGGTGGTGATTGGCGATGATGATCACGATGACGATGGTGGTGGTGATGAGTGGTTCTGGTGATGGTGATGGTGGTGATGGTGGTGGTGATTGGCGATGATGATCACGATGACGATGGTGGTGGTGATGAGTGGTTCTGGTGATGGTGATGGTGGTGATGGTGCTGGTGATTGGCGATGATCACGATGACGATGGTGGTGGTGATGAGTGGTTCTGGTGATGGTGCTGGTGGTGGTGATGGTGCTGGTGATTGGCGATGATGATCACGATGACGATGGTGGTGGTGATGAGTGGTTCTGGTGATGGTGCTGGTGGTGATGATGGTGGTGGTGATTAGCGATGATGATCACGATGACGATGGTGGTGGTGATGAGTGATTCTGGTGATGGTGATGGTGGTGATGATGGTGGTGGTGATGAGTGGTTCTGGTGATGGTGGTGATGACGGTGGTGGTGATTGGCGATGATGATCACGATGACGATGGTGGTGGTGATGAGTGGTTCTGGTGATGGTGATGGTGATGGTGATGGTGATGTGGTGATTGGCGATGATGTTCACGATGACGATGGTGGTGGTGATGAGTGGTTCTGGTGATGGTGATGGTGGTGGTGATGATGGTGGTGATTGGTGATGATCACGATGACGATGGTGGAGGTGATGAGTGGTTCTGGTGATGATGATGGTGGTGGTGATGAGTGGTTCTGGTGATGGTGATGGTGGTGATGATGATGGTGGTGATTGGCGATGATCACGATGACGATGGTGGTGGTGATGAGTGGTTCTGGTGATGGTGATGGTGGTGATGGTGCTGGTGATTGGTGATGATGATCACGATGACGATGGTGGTGGTGATGAGTGGTTCTGGTGATGGTGATGGTGGTGATGGTGGTGGTGGTGATTGGCGATGATGATCACGATGACGATGGTGGTGGTGATGAGTGGTTCTGGTGATGGTGATGGTGGTGATGGTGCTGGTGATTGGTGATGATGATCACGATGACGATGGTGGTGGTGATGAGTGGTTCTGGTGATGGTGATGGTGATGACGGTGGTGGTGATTGGTGATGATCACGATGACGATGGTGGTGGTGATGAGTGGTTCTGGTGATGGTGATGGTGATGACGGTGGTGGTGATTGGTGATGATGATCACGCTGACGATGGTGGTGGTGATGATGATGGTGGTGATGAGTGGTTCTGGTGATGGTGATGGTGGTGGTGATGATGGTGGTGATTGGTGATGATCACGATGACGATGGTGGTGGTGATGAGTGGTTCTGGTGATGGTGATGGTGGTGGTGATGATGGTGGTGATTGGTGATGATGATCACGATGACGATGGTGGTGGTGATGAGTGGTTCTGGTGATGATGATGGTGATGACGGTGGTGGTGATTGGCGATGATGATCACGATGACGATGGTGGTGGTGATGAGTGGTTCTGGTGATGGTGATGGTGGTGATGGTGGTGGTGATTGGCGATGATGATCACGATGACGATGGTGGTGGTGATGAGTGGTTCTGGTGATGGTGATGGTGGTGATGGTGCTGGTGATTGGCATTGATCACGATGACGATGGAGGTGGTGATGAGTGGTTCTGGTGATGGTGCTGGTGGTGGTGATGGTGCTGGTGATTGGCGATGATGATCACGAAGACGATGGTGGTGGTGATGAGTGGTTCTGGTGATGGTGCCGGTGGTGATGATGGTGGTGGTGATTGGCGATGATGATCACGATGACGATGGTGGTGGTGATGAGTGGTTCTGGTGATGGTGATGGTGGTGATGGTGGTGGTGGTGATGAGTGGTTCTGGTGATGGTGGTGATGACGGTGGTGGTGATTGGCGATGATGATCACGATGACGATGGTGGTGGTGATGAGTGGTTCTGGTGATGGTGATGGTGATGGTGATGGTGATGTGGTGATTGGCGATGATGTTCACGATGACGATGGTGGTGGTGATGAGTGGTTCTGGTGATGGTGATGGTGGTGGTGATGATGGTGGTGATTGGTGATGATCACGATGACGATGGTGGAGGTGATGAGTGGTTCTGGTGATGATGATGGTGGTGGTGATGAGTGGTTCTGGTGATGGTGATGGTGGTGATGATGATGGTGGTGATTGGCGATGATGATCACGATGACGATGGTGGTGGTGATGAGTGGTTCTGGTGATGGTGATGGTGGTGATGGTGGTGGTGGTGATTGGTGATGATGATCACGATGACGATGGTGGAGGCGATGAGAGGTTCTGGTGATGGTGATGGTGATAGTGATGGTGGTGGTGATTGGCGATGATGATCACGATGACGATGGTGGTGGTGATGAGTGGTGATGGTGGTGGTGATTGGCGATGATCACGATGACGATGGTGGTGGTGATGAGTGGTTCTGGTGATGGTGGTGATGATGATGGTGGTGATTGGTGATGCTCACGATGACGATGGTGGTGGTGATGAGTGGTTCTGGTGATGGTGATGGTGATGGTGGTGGTGATTGGCGATGATGATCACGATGACGATGGTGGTGGTGATGAGTGGTTCTGGTGATGGTGATGGTGGTGATGATGATGGTGGTGATTGGCGATGATGATCACGATGACAATAGTGGTGGTGATGAGTGGTTCTGGTGATGGTCTGGTGGTGGTGATGGTGGCGGTGATTGGCGATGATCACGATGAGAATGGTGGTGGTGATGAGTGGTTCTGGTGATGGTGATGGTGGTGATGATGATGGTGATGATGAGTGGTTCTGGTGATGGTGATGGTGGTGATGATGGTGGTGGTGATTGGCGATGATGATCACGATGAAAATAGTGGTGGTGATGAGTGGTTCTGGTGATGGTGATGGTGGTGGTGATGGTGGTGGTGATTGGCGATGATCACGATGACGATGGTGGTGGTGATGAGTGGTTCTGGTGATGGTGCTGGTGGTGATGATGATGGTGGTGATGAGTGGTTCTGGTGATGGTGATGGTGGTGATGATGGTGGTGGTGATTGGCGATGATGATCACGATGACAATAGTGGTGGTGATGAGTGGTTCTGGTGATGGTGATCGTGGTGGTGATGGTGGTGGTGACTGGCGATGATCACGATGACGATGGTGGTGGTGATGAGTGGTTCTGGTGATGGTGATGGTGGTGATGATGATGGTGGTGATGAGTGGTTCTGGTGATGGTGATGGTGGTGATGATGGTGGTGGTGATTGGCGATGATGATCACGATGACAATAGTGGTGGTGATGAGTGGTTCTGGTGATGGTGATGGTGATGGTGATGGTGATGTGGTGATTGGCGATGATGATCACGATGACGATGGTGGAGGTGATGAGTGGTTCTGGTGATGGTGATGGTGGTGATGATGATGGTGGTGATGAGTGGTTCTGGTGATGGTGATGGTGGTGATGATGATGGTGGTGATTGGCGATGATGATCACGATGACAATAGTGGTGGTGATGAGTGGTTCTGGTGATGGTGATGGTGGTGGTGATGGTGGTGGTGATTGGCGATGATCACGATGACGATGGTGGTGGTGATGAGTGGTTTTGGTGATGGTGATGGTGATGGTGGTGGTGATTGGCGATGATCACGATGACGATGGTGGTGGTGATGAGTGGTTCTGGTGATGGTGATGGTGGTGATGATGATGGTGGTGATTGGCGATGATGATCACGATGACGATGGTGGTGGTGATGAGTGGTTCTGGTGATGGTGATGGTGGTGATGGTGGTGGTGGTGATTGGCGATGATGATCACGATGACGATGGTGGTGGTGAGGAGTGGTTCTGGTGATGGTGATGGTGGTGATGATGATGGTGGTGATTGGTGATGATGATCACGATGACGATGGTGGTGGTGAGGAGTGGTTCTGGTGATGGTGATGGTGGTGGTGATGGTGGTGGTGATTGGTGATGATGATCACGATGACGATGGTGGAGGTGATGAGTGGTTCTGGTGATGGTGATGGTGGTGGTGATTGGTGATGATGATCACGATGACGATGGTGGTGGTGATGAGTGGTTCTGGTAATGGTGATGGTGGTGATGATGATGGTGGTGATTGGTGATGATGATCACCATGATGATGGTGGTGGTGATGAGTGGTTCTGGTGATGGTGGTGATGACGGTGGTGGTGATTGGCGATGATGATCACGATGACGATGGTGGTGGTGATGAGTGGTTCTGGTGATGGTGATGGTGATGATGATGGTGGTGGTTGGCGATGATGATAACGATGACGATGGTGGTGGTGATGAGTGGTTCTGGTGATGGTGATGGTGATGGTGGTGGTGATTGGTGATGATCACGATGACGATGGTGCTGGTGATGAGTGGTTCTGGTGATGGTGATGGTGGTGATGATGATGGTGGTGATTGGCGATGATGATCACGATGACGATGGTGGTGGTGATGAGTGGTTCTGGTGATGGTGATGGTGGTGGTGATGATGGTGGTGATTGGCGATGATGATCACGATGACGATGGTGGTGGTGATGAGTGGTTCTGGTGATGGTGGTGGTGATAATGGTGGTGGTGATTGGTGATGATGATCACGATGACGATGGTGGTGGTGATGAGTGGTTCTGGTGATGGTGATGGTGGTGATGATGATGGTGGTATTTGGCGATGATGATCACGATGACGATGGTGGTGGTGATGAGTGGTTCTGGTGATGGTGATGGTGGTGGTGATGATGGTGGTGATTGGTGATGATGATCACGATGACGATGGTGGTGGTGATGAGTGGTTCTGGTGATGATGATGGTGATGACGGTGGTGGTGATTGGCGATGATGATCACGATGACGATGGTGGTGGTGATGAGTGGTTCTGGTGATGGTGATGGTGGTGATGGTGGTGGTGATTGGCGATGATGATCACGATGACGATGGTGGTGGTGATGAGTGGTTCTGGTGATGGTGATGGTGGTGATGGTGCTGGTGATTGGCGATGATGATCACGATGACGATGGTGGTGGTGATGAGTGGTTCTGGTGATGGTGCTGGTGGTGATGATGGTGGTGGTGATTGGCGATGATGATCACGATGACGATGGTGGTGGTGATGAGTGGTTCTGGTGATGGTGATGGTGGTGATGATGGTGGTGGTGATGAGTGGTTCTGGTGATGGTGGTGATGACGGTGGTGGTGATTGGCGATGATGATCACGATGACGATGGTGGTGGTGATGAGTGGTTCTGGTGATGGTGATGGTGATGGCGATGGTGATGTGGTGATTGGCGATGATGTTCACGATGACGATGGAGGTGGTGATGAGTGGTTCTGGTGATGGTGGTGGTGGTGGTGATGATGGTGGTGATTGGTGATGATCACGATGACGATGGTGGAGGTGATGAGTGGTTCTGGTGATGATGATGGTGGTGGTGATGAGTGGTTCTGGTGATGGTGATGGTGGTGATGATGATGGTGGTGATTGGCGATGATCACGATGACGATGGTGGTGGTGATGAGTGGTTCTGGTGATGGTGATGGTGGTGATGGTGCTGGTGATTGGTGATGATGATCACGATGACGATGGTGGTGGTGATGAGTGGTTCTGGTGATGGTGATGGTGGTGATGGTGGTGGTGGTGATTGGCGATGATGATCACGATGACGATGGTGGTGGTGATGAGTGGTTCTGGTGATGGTGATGGTGGTGATGGTGCTGGTGATTGGTGATGATGATCACGATGACGATGGTGGTGGTGATGAGTGGTTCTGGTGATGGTGATGGTGATGACGGTGGTGGTGATTGGTGATGATGATCACGATGACGATGGTGGTGGTGATGATGATGGTGGTGATGAGTGGTTCTGGTGATGGTGATTGTGGTGGTGAGGATGGTGGTGATTGGTGATGATCACGATGACGATGGTGGTGGTGATGAGTGGTTCTGGTGATGGTGATGGTGGTGGTGATGATGGTGGTGATTGGTGATGATGATCACGATGACGATGGTGGTGGTGATGAGTGGTTCTGGTGATGATGATGGTGATGACGGTGGTGGTGATTGGCGATGATGATCACGATGACGATGGTGGTGGTGATGAGTGGTTCTGGTGATGGTGATGGTGGTGATGGTGGTGGTGATTGGCGATGATGATCACGATGACGATGGTGGTGGTAATGAGTGGTTCTGGTGATGGTGATGGTGGTGATGGTGCTGGTGATTGGCGATGATCACGATGACGATGGTGGTGGTGATGAGTGGTTCTGGTGATGGTGCTGGTGGTGGTGATGGTGCTGGTGATTGGCGATGATGATCACGATGACGATGGTGGTGGTGATGAGTGGTTCTGGTGATCGTGCCGGTGGTGATGATGGTGGTGGTGATTGGCGATGATGATCACGATGACGATGGTGGTGGTGATGAGTGGTTCTGGTGATGGTGATGGTGGTGATGGTGGTGGTGATTGGCGATGATGATCACGATGACGATGGTGGTGGTGATGAGTGGTTCTGGTGATGGTGATGGTGGTGATGGTGCTGGTGATTGGCGATGATGATCACGATGACGATGGTGGTGGTGATGAGTGGTTCTGGTGATGGTGTTGGTGGTGATGATGGTGGTGGTGATTGGCGATGATGATCACGATGACGATGGTGGTGGTGATGAGTGGTTCTGGTGATGGTGATGGTGGTGATGATGGTGGTGGTGATGAGTGGTTCTGGTGATGGTGGTGATGACGGTGGTGGTGATTGGCGATGATGATCACGATGACGATGGTGGTGGTGATGAGTGGTTCTGGTGATGGTGATGGTGATGGCGATGGTGATGTGGTGATTGGCGATGATGTTCACGATGACGATGGAGGTGGTGATGAGTGGTTCTGGTGATGGTGGTGGTGGTGGTGATGATGGTGGTGATTGGTGATGATCACGATGACGATGGTGGAGGTGATGAGTGGTTCTGGTGATGATGATGGTGGTGGTGATGAGTGGTTCTGGTGATGGTGATGGTGGTGATGATGATGGTGGTGATTGGCGATTATCACGATGACGATGGTGGTGGTGATGAGTGGTTCTGGTGATGGTGATGGTGGTGATGGTGCTGGTGATTGGTGATGATGATCACGATGACGATGGTGGTGGTGATGAGTGGTTCTGGTGATGGTGATGGTGGTGATGGTGGTGGTGGTGATTGGCGATGATGATCACGATGACGATGGTGGTGGTGATGAGTGGTTCTGGTGATGGTGATGGTGGTGATGGTGCTGGTGATTGGTGATGATGATCACGATGACGATGGTGGTGGTGATGAGTGGTTCTGGTGATGGTGATGGTGATGACGGTGGTGGTGATTGGTGATGATGATCACGATGACGATGGTGGTGGTGATGATGATGGTGGTGATGAGTGGTTCTGGTGATGGTGATTGTGGTGGTGAGGATGGTGGTGATTGGTGATGATCACGATGACGATGGTGGTGGTGATGAGTGGTTCTGGTGATGGTGATGGTGGTGGTGATGATGGTGGTGATTGGTGATGATGATCACGATGACGATGGTGGTGGTGATGAGTGGTTCTGGTGATGATGATGGTGATGACGGTGGTGGTGATTGGCGATGATGATCACGATGACGATGGTGGTGGTGATGAGTGGTTCTGGTGATGGTGATGGTGGTGATGGTGGTGGTGATTGGCGATGATGATCACGATGACGATGGTGGTGGTGATGAGTGGTTCTGGTGATGGTGATGGTGGTGATGGTGCTGGTGATTGGCGATGATCACGATGACGATGGTGGTGGTGATGAGTGGTTCTGGTGATGGTGCTGGTGGTGGTGATGGTGCTGGTGATTGGCGATGATGATCACGATGACGATGGTGGTGGTGATGAGTGGTTCTGGTGATGGTGCTGGTGGTGATGATGGTGGTGGTGATTGGCGATGATGATCACGATGACGATGGTGGTGGTGATGAGTGGTTCTGGTGATGGTGATGGTGGTGATGATGGTGGTGGTGATGAGTGGTTCTGGTGATGGTGGTGATGACGGTGGTGGTGATTGGCGATGATGATCACGATGACGATGGTGGTGGTGATGAGTGGTTCTGGTGATGGTGATCGTGATGGTGATGGTGATGTGGTGATTGGCGATGATGTTCACGATGACGATGGTGGTGGTGATGAGTGGTTCTGGTGATGGTGATGGTGATGATGATGATGGTGGTGATTGGCGATGATGATCACGATGACGATGGTGGTGGTGATGAGTGGTTCTGGTGATGGTGATGGTGGTGGTGATGATGGTGGTGATTGGCGATGATGATCACGATGACGATGGTGGTGGTGATGAGTGGTTCTGGTGATGGTGGTGGTGATGATGGTGGTGGTGATTGGTGATGATGATCACGATGACGATGGTGGTGGTGATGAGTGGTTCTGGTGATGGTGATGGTGGTGATGATGATGGTGGTGATTGGCGATGATGATCACGATGACGATGGTGGTGGTGATGAGTGGTTCTGGTGATGGTGATGGTGGTGGTGATGATGGTGGTGATTGGTGATGATGATCACGATGACGATGGTGGTGGTGATGAGTGGTTCTGGTGATGATGATGGTGATGACGGTGGTGGTGATTGGCGATGATGATCACGATGACGATGGTGGTGGTGATGAGTGGTTCTGGTGATGGTGATGGTGGTGATGGTGGTGGTGATTGGCGATGATGATCACGATGACGATGGTGGTGGTGATGAGTGGTTCTGGTGATGGTGATGGTGGTGATGGTGCTGGTGATTGGCGATGATGATCACGATGACGATGGTGGTGGTGATGAGTGGTTCTGGTGATGGTGCTGGTGGTGATGATGGTGGTGGTGATTGGCGATGATGATCACGATGACGATGGTGGTGGTGATGAGTGGTTCTGGTGATGGTGCTGGTGGTGATGATGGTGGTGGTGATGAGTGGTTCTGGTGATGGTGGTGATGACGGTGGTGGTGATTGGCGATGATGATCACGATGACGATGGTGGTGGTGATGAGTGGTTCTGGTGATGGTGATGGTGATGGTGATGTGGTGATTGGCGATGATGTTCACGATGACGATGGAGGTGGTGATGAGTGGTTCTGGTGATGGTGGTGGTGGTGGTGATGATGGTGGTGATTGGTGATGATCACGATGACGATGGTGGAGGTGATGAGTGGTTCTGGTGATGATGATGGTGGTGGTGATGAGTGGTTCTGGTGATGGTGATGGTGGTGATGATGATGGTGGTGATTGGCGATGATCACGATGACGATGGTGGTGGTGATGAGTGGTTCTGGTGATGGTGATGGTGATGATGGTGCTGGTGATTGGTGATGATGATCACGATGACGATGGTGGTGGTGATGAGTGGTTCTGGTGATGGTGATGGTGGTGATGGTGGTGGTGGTGATTGGCGATGATGATCACGATGACGATGGTGGTGGTGATGAGTGGTTCTGGTGATGGTGGTGATGGTGCTGGTGATTGGTGATGATGATCACGATGACGATGGTGGTGGTGATGAGTGGTTCTGGTGATGGTGATGGTGATGACGGTGGTGGTGATTGGTGATGATGATCACGATGACGATGTTGGTGGTGATGATGATGGTGGTGATGAGTGGTTCTGGTGATGGTGATTGTGGTGGTGAGGATGGTGGTGATTGGTGATGATCACGATGACGATGGTGGTGGTGATGAGTGGTTCTGGTGATGGTGATGGTGGTGGTGATGATGGTGGTGATTGGTGATGATGATCACGATGACGATGGTGGTGGTGATGAGTGGTTCTGGTGATGATGATGGTGATGACGGTGGTGGTGATTGGCGATGATGATCACGATGACGATGGTGGTGGTGATGAGTGGTTCTGGTGATGATGATGGTGGTGATGGTGGTGGTGATTGGCGATGATGATCACGATGACGATGGTGGTGGTGATGAGTGGTTCTGGTGATGGTGATGGTGGTGATGGTGCTGGTGATTGGCGATGATGATCACGATGACGATGGTGGTGGTGATGAGTGGTTCTGGTGATGGTGATGGTGGTGATGGTGCTGGTGATTGGCGATGATGATCACGATGATGATGGTGGTGGTGATGAGTGGTTCTGGTGATGGTGCTGGTGGTGATGATGGTGGTGGTGATTGGCGATGATGATCACGATGACGATGGTGGTGGTGATGAGTGGTTCTGGTGATGGTGATGGTGGTGATGATGGTGGTGGTGATGAGTGGTTCTGGTGATGTTGGTGATGACGGTGGTGGTGATTGGCGATGATGATCACGATGACGATGGTGGTGGTGATGAGTGGTTCTGGTGATGGTGATGGTGATGGTGATGTGGTGATTGGCGATGATGTTCACGATGACGATGGAGGTGGTGATGAGTGGTTCTGGTGATGGTGGTGGTGGTGGTGATGATGGTGGTGATTGGTGATGATCACGATGACGATGGTGGAGGTGATGAGTGGTTCTGGTGATGATGATGGTGGTGGTGATGAGTGGTTCTGGTGATGGTGATGGTGGTGATGATGATGGTGGTGATTGGCGATGATCACGATGACGATGGTGGTGGTGATGAGTGGTTCTGGTGATGGTGATGGTGGTGATGGTGCTGGTGATTGGTGATGATGATCACGATGACGATGGTGGTGGTGATGAGTGGTTCTGGTGATGGTGATGGTGGTGATGGTGGTGGTGGTGATTGGCGATGATGATCACGATGACGATGGTGGTGGTGATGAGTGGTTCTGGTGATGGTGATTGTGGTGATGGTGCTGGTGATTGGTGATGATGATCACGATGACGATGGTGGTGGTGATGAGTGGTTCTGGTGATGGTGATGGTGATGACGGTGGTGGTGATTGGTGATGATGATCACGATGACGATGGTGGTGGTGATGATGATGGTGGTGATGAGTGGTTCTGGTGATGGTGATTGTGGTGGTGAGGATGGTGGTGATTGGTGATGATCACGATGACGATGGTGGTGGTGATGAGTGGTTCTGGTGATGGTGATGGTGGTGGTGATGATGGTGGTGATTGGTGATGATGATCACGATGACGATGGTGGTGGTGATGAGTGGTTCTGGTGATGATGATGGTGATGACGGTGGTGGTGATTGGCGATGATGATCACGATGACGATGGTGGTGGTGATGAGTGGTTCTGGTGATGGTGATGGTGGTGATGGTGGTGGTGATTGGCGATGATGATCACGATGACGATGGTGGTGGTGATGAGTGGTTCTGGTGATGGTGATGGTGGTGATGGTGCTGGTGATTGGCGATGATCACGATGACGATGGTGGTGGTGATGAGTGGTTCTGGTGATGGTGCTGGTGGTGGTGATGGTGCTGGTGATTGGCGATGATGATCACGATGACGATGGTGGTGGTGATGAGTGGTTCTGGTGATGGTGCTGGTGGTGATGATGGTGGTGGTGATTGGCGATGATGATCACGATGACGATGGTGGTGGTGATGAGTGGTTCTGGTGATGGTGATGGTGGTGATGATGGTGGTGGTGATGAGTGGTTCTGGTGATGGTGGTGATGACGGTGGTGGTGATTGGCGATGATGATCACGATGACGATGGTGGTGGTGATGAGTGGTTCTGGTGATGGTGATCGTGATGGTGATGGTGATGTGGTGATTGGCGATGATGTTCACGATGACGATGGTGGTGGTGATGAGTGGTTCTGGTGATGGTGATGGTGGTGGTGATGATGGTGGTGATTGGTGATGATCACGATGACGATGGTGGAGGTGATGAGTGGTTCTGGTGATGGTGATGGTGGTGGTGATGGTGGTGGTGACTGGCGATGATCACGATGACGATGGTGGTGGTGATGAGTGGTTCTGGTGATGGTGATGGTGGTGATGATGATGGTGGTGATGAGTGGTTCTGGTGATGGTGATGGTGGTGATGATGGTGGTGGTGATTGGCGATGATGATCACGATGACAATAGTGGTGGTGATGAGTGGTTCTGGTGATGGTGATGGTGATGGTGATGGTGATGTGGTGATTGGCGATGATGATCACGATGACGATGGTGGAGGTGATGAGTGGTTCTGGTGATGGGGATGGTGGTGATGATGATGGTGGTGATGAGTGGTTCTGGTGATGGTGATGGTGGTGATGATGGTGGTGGTGATTGGCGATGATGATCACGATAACGATGGTGGTGGTGATGAGTGGTTCTGGTGATGGTGATGGTGATGGTGATGGTGATGTGGTGATTGGCGATGATGTTCACGATGACGATGGTGGTGGTGATGAGTGGTTCTGGTGATGGTGATGGTGGTGGTGATGATGGTGGTGATTGGTGATGATCACGATGACGATGGTGGAGGTGATGAGTGGTTCTGGTGATGATGATGGTGGTGGTGATGACTGGTTCTGGTGATGGTGATGGTGGTGATGATGATGGTGGTGATTGGCGATGATCACGATGACGATGGTGGTGGTGATGAGTGGTTCTGGTGATTGTGATGGTGGTGATGGTGCTGGTGATTGGTGATGATGATCACGATGACGATGGTGCTGGTGATGAGTGGTTCTGGTGATGGTGATGGTGGTGATGGTGGTGGTGGTGATTGGCGATGATGATCACGATGACGATGGTGGTGGTGATGAGTGGTTCTGGTGATGGTGATTGTGGTGATGGTGCTGGTGATTGGTGATGATGATCACGATGACGATGGTGGTGGTGATGAGTGGTTCTGGTGATGGTGATGGTGATGACGGTGGTGGTGATTGGTGATGATCACGATGACGATGGTGGTGGTGATGAGTGGTTCTGGTGATGGTGATGGTGATGACGGTGGTGGTGATTGGTGAAGATGACCACGATGACGATGGTGGTGGTGATGAGTGGTTCTGGTGATGGTGATGGTGGTGATGATGGTGGAGGTGATGAGTGGTTCTGGTGATGGTGATGGTGGTGATGATGATGGTGGTGATTGGTGATGATGATCACGATGACGATGGTGGAGGTGATGAGTGGTTCTGGTGATGGTGATGGTGATAGTGATGGTGGTGGTGATTGGCGATGATGATCACGATGACGATGGTGGTGGTGATGAGTGGTTCTGGTGATGGTGATGGTGGTGATGATGATGGTGGTGATTGGCGATGATGATCACGATGACGATGGTGGTGGTGAAGAGTGGTTCTGGTGATGGTGATGGTGGTGATGGTGGTGGTGGTGATTGGTGATGATGATCACGATGACGATGGTGAAGGCGATGAGTGGTTCTGGTGATGGTGATGGTGATAGTGATGGTGGTGGTGATTGGCGATGATGATCACGATGACGATGGTGGTGGTGATGAGTGGTGATGGTGGTGGTGATTGGCGATGATCACGATGACGATGGTGGTGGTGATGAGTGGTTCTGGTGATGGTGGTGATGATGATGGTGGTGATTGGTGATGCTCACGATGACAATGGTGGTGGTGATGAGTGGTTCTGGTGATGGTGATGGTGATGGTGGTGGTGATTGGCGATGATGATCACGATGACGATGGTGGTGGTGATGAGTGGTTCTGGTGATGGTGATGGTGGTGATGATGATGGTGGTGATTGGCGATGATGATCACGATGACAATAGTGGTGGTGATGAGTGGTTCTGGTGATGGTCTGGTGGTGGTGATGGTGGTGGTGATTGGCGATGATCACGATGAGAATGGTGGTGGTGATGAGTGGTTCTGGTGATGGTGATGGTGGTGATGATGATGGTGATGATGAGTGGTTCTGGTGATGGTGATGGTGGTGATGATGGTGGTGGTGATTGGCGATGATGATCACGATGACAATAGTGGTGGTGATGAGTGGTTCTGGTGATGGTGATCGTGGTGGTGATGGTGGTGGTGACTGGCGATGATCACGATGACGATGGTGGTGGTGATGAGTGGTTCTGGTGATGGTGATGGTGGTGATGATGATGGTGGTGATGAGTGGTTCTGGTGATGGTGATGGTGGTGATGATGGTGGTGGTGATTGGCGATGATGATCACGATGACAATAGTGGTGGTGATGAGTGGTTCTGGTGATGGTGATGGTGATGGTGATGGTGATGTGGTGATTGGCGATGATGATCACGATGACGATGGTGGAGGTGATGAGTGGTTCTGGTGATGGTGATGGTGGTGATGATGATGGTGATGATGAGTGGTTCTGGTGATGGTGATGGTGGTGATGATGATGGTGGTGATTGGCGATGATGATCACGATGACAATAGTGGTGGTGATGAGTGGTTCTGGTGATGGTGATGGTGGTGGTGATGGTGGTGGTGATTGGCGATGATCACGATGACGATGGTGGTGGTGATGAGTGGTTTTGGTGATGGTGATGGTGATGGTGGTGGTGATTGGCGATGATCACGATGACGATGGTGGTGGTGATGAGTGGTTCTGGTGATGGTGATGGTGGTGATGATGATGGTGGTGATTGGCGATGATGATCACGATGACGATGGTGGTGGTGATGAGTGGTTCTGGTGATGGTGATGGTGGTGATGGTGGTGGTGGTGATTGGCGATGATGATCACGATGACGATGGTGGTGGTGAGGAGTGGTTCTGGTGATGGTGATGGTGGTGATGATGATGGTGGTGATTGGTGATGATGATCACGATGACGATGGTGGTGGTGATGAGTGGTTCTGGTGATGGTGATGGTGGTGATGATGATGGTGGTGATTGGTGATGATGATCACGATGACGATGGTGGTGGTGAGGAGTGGTTCTGGTGATGGTGATGGTGGTGGTGATGGTGGTGGTGATTGGTGATGATGATCACGATGACGATGGTGGAGGTGATGAGTGGTTCTGGTGATGGTGATGGTGGTGGTGATTGGTGATGATGATCACGATGACGATGGTGGTGGTGATGAGTGGTTCTGGTAATGGTGATGGTGGTGATGATGATGGTGGTGATTGGTCATGATGATCACCATGATGATGGTGGTGGTGATGAGTGGTTCTGGTGATGGTGGTGATGACGGTGGTGGTGATTGGCGATGATGATCACGATGACGATGGTGGTGGTGATGAGTGGTTCTGGTGATGGTGGTGGTGGTGGTGATGATGGTGGTGATTGGTGATGATCACGATGACGATGGTGGAGGTGATGAGTGGTTCTGGTGATGACGATGGTGGTGGTGATGAGTGGTTCTGGTGATGGTGATGGTGGTGATGGTGCTGGTGATTGGTGATGATGATCACGATGACGATGGTGGTGGTGATGAGTGGTTCTGGTGATGGTGATGGTGGTGATGGTGCTGGTGATTGGTGATGATGATCACGATGACGATGGTGGTGGTGATGAGTGGTTCTGGTGATGGTGATGGTGGTGATGGTGCTGGTGATTGGTGATGATGATCACGATGACGATGGTGGTGGTGATGAGTGGTTCTGGTGATGGTGATGGTGATGACGGTGGTGGTGATTGGTGATGATCACGATGACGATGGTGGTGGTGATGAGTGGTTCTGGTGATGGTGATGGTGGTGGTGATTGGTGATGATGATCACGATGACGATGGTGGTGGTGATGAGTGGTTCTGGTAATGGTGATGGTGGTGATGATGATGGTGGTGATTGGTCATGATGATCACCATGATGATGGTGGTGGTGATGAGTGGTTCTGGTGATGGTGGTGATGACGGTGGTGGTGATTGGCGATGATGATCACGATGACGATGGTGGTGGTGATGAGTGGTTCTGGTGATGGTGATGGTGATGATGATGGTGGTGGTTGGCGATGATGATAACGATGACGATGGTGGTGGTGATGAGTGGTTCTGGTGATGGTGATGGTGGTGATGATGATGGTGGTGATTGGCGATGATGATCACGATGACGATGGTGGTGGTGATGAGTGGTTCTGGTGATGGTGATGGTGGTGGTGATGATGGTGGTGATTTGCGATGATGATCACGATGACGATGGTGGTGGTGATGAGTGGTTCTGGTGATGGTGGTGGTGATGATGGTGGTGGTGATTGGTGATGATGATCACGATGACGATGGTGGTGGTGATGAGTGGTTCTGGTGATGGTGATGGTGATGGTGATGGTGATGTGGTGATTGGCGATGATGTTCACGATGACGATGGAGGTGGTGATGAGTGGTTCTGGTGATGGTGGTGGTGGTGGTGATGATGGTGGTGATTGGTGATGATCACGATGACGATGGTGGAGGTGATGAGTGGTTCTGGTGATGACGATGGTGGTGGTGATGAGTGGTTCTGGTGATGGTGATGGTGGTGATGGTGCTGGTGATTGGTGATGATGATCACGATGACGATGGTGGTGGTGATGAGTGGTTCTGGTGATGGTGATGGTGGTGATGGTGCTGGTGATTGGTGATGATGATCACGATGACGATGGTGGTGGTGATGAGTGGTTCTGGTGATGGTGATGGTGATGACGGTGGTGGTGATTGGTGATGATCACGATGACGATGGTGGTGGTGATGAGTGGTTCTGGTGATGGTGATGGTGGTGGTGATTGGTGATGATGATCACGATGACGATGGTGGTGGTGATGAGTGGTTCTGGTAATGGTGATGGTGGTGATGATGATGGTGGTGATTGGTCATGATGATCACCATGATGATGGTGGTGGTGATGAGTGGTTCTGGTGATGGTGGTGATGACGGTGGTGGTGATTGGCGATGATGATCACGATGACGATGGTGGTGGTGATGAGTGGTTCTGGTGATGGTGATGGTGATGATGATGGTGGTGGTTGGCGATGATGATAACGATGACGATGGTGGTGGTGATGAGTGGTTCTGGTGATGGTGATGGTGGTGATGATGATGGTGGTGATTGGCGATGATGATCACGATGACGATGGTGGTGGTGATGAGTGGTTCTGGTGATGGTGATGGTGGTGGTGATGATGGTGGTGATTTGCGATGATGATCACGATGACGATGGTGGTGGTGATGAGTGGTTCTGGTGATGGTGGTGGTGATGATGGTGGTGGTGATTGGTGATGATGATCACGATGACGATGGTGGTGGTGATGAGTGGTTCTGGTGATGGTGATGGTGATGGTGATGGTGATGTGGTGATTGGCGATGATGTTCACGATGACGATGGAGGTGGTGATGAGTGGTTCTGGTGATGGTGGTGGTGGTGGTGATGATGGTGGTGATTGGTGATGATCACGATGACGATGGTGGAGGTGATGAGTGGTTCTGGTGATGACGATGGTGGTGGTGATGAGTGGTTCTGGTGATGGTGATGGTGGTGATGGTGCTGGTGATTGGTGATGATGATCACGATGACGATGGTGGTGGTGATGAGTGGTTCTGGTGATGGTGATGGTGGTGATGGTGCTGGTGATTGGTGATGATGATCACGATGACGATGGTGGTGGTGATGAGTGGTTCTGGTGATGGTGATGGTGATGACGGTGGTGGTGATTGGTGATGATCACGATGACGATGGTGGTGGTGATGAGTGGTTCTGGTGATGGTGATGGTGATGACGGTGGTGGTGATTGGTGATGATGATCACGATGACGATGGTGGTGGTGATGATGATGGTGGTGATGAGTGGTTCTGGTGATGGTGATTGTGGTGGTGAGGATGGTGGTGATTGGTGATGATCACGATGACGATGGTGGTGGTGATGAGTGGTTCTGGTGATGGTGATGGTGGTGGTGATGATGGTGGTGATTGGTGATGATGATCACGATGACGATGGTGGTGGTGATGAGTGGTTCTGGTGATGATGATGGTGATGACGGTGGTGGTGATTGGCGATGATGATCACGATGACGATGGTGGTGGTGATGAGTGGTTCTGGTGATGGTGATGGTGGTGATGGTGGTGGTGATTGGCGATGATGATCACGATGACGATGGTGGTGGTGATGAGTGGTTCTGGTGATGGTGATGGTGGTGATGGTGCTGGTGATTGGCGATGATCACGATGACGATGGTGGTGGTGATGAGTGGTTCTGGTGATGGTGCTGGTGGTGGTAATGGTGCTGGTGATTGGCGATGATGATCACGATGACGATGGTGGTGGTGATGAGTGGTTCTGGTGATGGTGCTGGTGGTGATGATGGTGGTGGTGATTGGCGATGATGATCACGATGACGATGGTGGTGGTGATGAGTGGTTCTGGTGATGGTGATGGTGGTGATGATGGTGGTGGTGATGAGTGGTTCTGGTGATGGTGGTGATGACGGTGGTGGTGATTGGCGATGATGATCACGATGACGATGGTGGTGGTGATGAGTGGTTCTGGTGATGGTGATGGTGATGGTGATGGTGATGTGGTGATTGGCGATGATGTTCACGATGACGATGGAGGTGGTGATGAGTGGTTCTGGTGATGGTGGTGGTGGTGGTGATGATGGTGGTGATTGGTGATGATCACGATGACGATGGTGGAGGTGATGAGTGGTTCTGGTGATGACGATGGTGGTGGTGATGAGTGGTTCTGGTGATGGTGATGGTGGTGATGGTGCTGGTGATTGGTGATGATGATCACGATGACGATGGTGGTGGTGATGAGTGGTTCTGGTGATGGTGATGGTGGTGATGGTGCTGGTGATTGGTGATGATGATCACGATGACGATGGTGGTGGTGATGAGTGGTTCTGGTGATGGTGATGGTGATGACGGTGGTGGTGATTGGTGATGATCACGATGACGATGGTGGTGGTGATGAGTGGTTCTGGTGATGGTGATGGTGATGACGGTGGTGGTGATTGGTGATGATGATCACGATGACGATGGTGGTGGTGATGATGATGGTGGTGATGAGTGGTTCTGGTGATGGTGATTGTGGTGGTGATGATGGTGGTGATTGGTGATGATCACGATGACGATGGTGGAGGTGATGAGTGGTTCTGGTGATGATGATGGTGGTGGTGATGAGTGGTTCTGGTGATGGTGATGGTGGTGATGATGATGGTGGTGATTGGCGATGATCACGATGACGATGGTTGTGGTGATGAGTGGTTCTGGTGATGGTGATGGTGGTGATGGTGCTGGTGATTGGTGATGATGATCACGATGACGATGGTGGTGGTGATGAGTGGTTCCGGTGATGGTGATGGTGGTGATGGTGGTGGTGGTGATTGGCGATGATGATCACGATGACGATGGTGGTGGTGATGAGTGGTTCTGGTGATGGTGATGGTGATGGTGATGGTGGTGGTGATGATGGTGGTGGTGATTGGTGATGATGATCACGATGACGATGGTGGTGGTGATGATGATGGTGGTGATGAGTGGTTCTGGTGATGGTGATGGTGATGACGGTGGTGGTGATTGGTGATGATGATCACGATGACGATGGTGGTGGTGATGATGATGGTGGTGATGAGTGGTTCTGGTGATGGTGATGGTGGTGGTGATGATGGTGGTGATTGGTGATGATCACGATGACGATGGTGGTGGTGTTGAGTGGTTCTGGTGATGGTGATGACGGTGGTGGTGATTGGTGATGATGATCACGATGACGATGGTGGTGGTGATGAGTGGTTCTGGTGATGGTGATGGTGATGACGGTGGTGGTGATTGGCGATGATGATCACGATGACGATGGTGGTGGTGATGTGGTTCTGGTGATGGTGATGGTGGTGATGGTGCTGGTGATTGGTGATGATGATCACGATGACGATGGTGGTGGTGATGAGTGGTTCTGGTGATGGTGATGGTGATGACGGTGGTGGTGATTGGTGATGATCACGATGACGATGGTGGTGGTGATGAGTGATTCTGGTGATGGTGATGGTGGTGATGGTGGTGGTGATTGGTGATGATGATCACGATGACGATGGTGGAGGCGATGAGTGGTTCTGGTGATGGTGATGTTGATAGTGATGGTGGTGGTGATTGGCGATGATGATCACGATGACGATGGTGGTGGTAATGAGTGGTGATGGTGGTGGTGATTGGCGATGATCACGATGACGATGGTGGTGGTGATGAGTGGTTCTGGTGATGGTGGTGATGATGATGGTGGTGATTGGTGATGATCACGATGAGAATGGTGGTGGTGATGAGTGGTTCTGGTGATGGTGATGGTGATGGTGGTGGTGATTGGCGGTGATGATCACGATGACGATGGTGGTGGTGATGAGTGGTTTTGGTGATGGTGATGGTGGTGATGATGATGGTGGTGATTGGCGATGATGATCACGATGACAATAGTGGTGGTGATGAGTGGTTCTGGTGATGGTGCTGGTGGTGGTGATGGTGGTGGTGATTGGCGATGATCACGATGACAATGGTGGTGGTGATGAGTGGTTCTGGTGATGGTGATGGTGGTGGTGATGGTGGTGGTGATTGGCGATGATCACGATGACGATGGTGGTGGTGATGAGTGGTTCTGGTGATGGTGCTGGTGGTGATGATGATGGTGGTGATGAGTGGTTCTGGTGATGGTGATGGTGGTGATGATGGTGGTGGTGATTGGCGATGATGATCACGATGACAATAGTGGTGGTGATGAGTGGTTCTGGTGATGGTGATGGTGGTGGTGATGGTGGTGGTGACTGGCGATGATCACGATGACGATGGTGGTGGTGATGAGTGGTTCTGGTGATGGTGATGATGGTGATGATGATGGTGGTGATGAGTGGTTCTGGTGATGGTGATGGTGGTGATGATGGTGGTGGTGATTGGCGATGATGATCACGATGACAATAGTGGTGGTGATGAGTGGTTCTGGTGATGGTGATGGTGATGGTGATGTGGTGATTGGCGATGATGATCACGATGACGATGGTGGAGGTGATGAGTGGTTCTGGTGATGGGGATGGTGGTGATGATGATGGTGGTGATGAGTGGTTCTGGTGATGGTGATGGTGGTGATGATGATGGTGGTGATTGGCGATGATGATCACGATGACAATAGTGGTGGTGATGAGTGGTTCTGGTGATGGTGATGGTGGTGGTGATGGTGGTGGTGATTGGCGATGATCACGATGACGATGGTGGTGGTGATGAGTGGTTTTGGTGATGGTGATGGTGATGGTGGTGGTGATTGGCGATGATCACGATGACGATGGTGGTGGTGATGAGTGGTTCTGGTGATGGTGATGGTGGTGATGATGATGGTGGTGATTGGCGATGATGATCACGATGACGATGGTGGTGGTGATGAGTGGTTCTGGTGATGGTGATGGTGGTGATGGTGGTGGTGGTGATTGGCGATGATGATCACGATGACGATGGTGGTGGTGAGGAGTGGTTCTGGTGATGGTGATGGTGGTGATGATGATGGTGGTGATTGGTGATGATGATCACGATGACGATGGTGGTGGTGATGAGTGGTTCTGGTGATGGTGATGGTGATGATGGTGGTGATTGGCGATGATGATCACGATGACGATGGTGGTGGTGATGAGTGGTGATGGTGGTGGTGATTGGCGATGATCACGATGACGATGGTGGTGGTGATGAGTGGTTCTGGTGATGGTGGTGATGATGATGGTGGTGATTGGTGATGATCACGATGACGATGGTGGTGGTGATGAGTGGTTCTGGTGATGGTGATGGTGATGGTGGTGGTGATTGGCGATGATGATCACGATGACGATGGTCGTGGTGATGAGTGGTTCTGGTGATGGTGGTGATGATGATGGTGGTGATTGGTGATGATGATCACGATGACAATAGTGGTGGTGATGAGTGGTCCTGGTGATGGTGCTGGTGGTGGTGATGGTGGTGGTGATTGGCGATGATCACGATGACAATGGTGGTGGTGATGAGTGGTTCTGGTGATGGTGATGGTGGTGGTGATGGTGGTGGTGATTGGCGATGATCACGATGACGATGGTGGTGGTGATGAGTGGTTCTGGTGATGGTGCTGGTGGTGATGATGATGGTGGTGATGAGTGGTTCTGGTGATGGTGATGGTGGTGATGATGGTGGTGGTGATTGGCGATGATGATCACGATGACAATAGTGGTGGTGATGAGTGGTTCTGGTGATGGTGATGGTGGTGGTGATGGTGGTGGTGACTGGCGATGATCACGATGACGATGGTGGTGGTGATGAGTGGTTCTGGTGATGGTGATGGTGGTGATGATGATGGTGGTGATTGGTGATGATGATCACGATGACGATGGTGGTGGTGATGAGTGGTTCTGGTGATGGTGATGGTGGTGATGATGATGGTGGTGATTGGTGATGATGATCACGATGACGATGGTGGTGGTGAGGAGTGGTTCTGGTGATGGTGATGGTGGTGGTGATGGTGGTGGTGATTGGTGATGATGATCACGATGACGATGGTGGTGGTGATGAGTGGTTCTGGTGATGGTGATTGTGGTGGTGATTGGTGATGATGATCACGATGACGATGGTGGTGGTGATGAGTGGTTCTGGTGATGGTGATGGTGATGATGATGGTGGTGGTTGGCGATGATGATCACGATGACGATGGTGGTGGTGATGAGTGGTTCTGGTGATGGTGATGGTGATGATGATGGTGGTGGTTGGCGATGATGATCACGATGACGATGGTGGTGGTGATGAGTGGTTCTGGTGATGGTGATGGTGGTGATGGTGCTGGTGATTGGCGATGATCACGATGACGATGGTGGTGGTGATGAGTGGTTCTGGTGATGGTGCTGGTGGTGGTGATGGTGCTGGTGATTGGCGATGATGATCACGATGACGATGGTGGTGGTGATGAGTGGTTCTGGTGATGGTGCTGGTGGTGATGATGGCGGTGGTGATTGGCGATGATGATCACGATGACGATGGTGGTGGTGATGAGTGGTTCTGGTGATGGTGATGGTGGTGATGATGGTGGTGGTGATGAGTGGTTCTGGTGATGGTGGTGATGACGGTGGTGGTGATTGGCGATGATGATCACGATGACGATGGTGGTGGTGATGAGTGGTTCTGGTGATGGTGATCGTGATCGTGATGGTGATGTGGTGATTGGTGATGATGTTCACGATGACGATGGTGGTGGTGATGAGTGGTTCTGGTGATGGTGATGGTGGTGGTGATGATGGTGGTGATTGGTGATGATCACGATGACGATGGTGGAGGTGATGAGTGGTTCTGGTGATGATGATGGTGGTGGTGATGAGTGGTTCTGGTGATGGTGATGGTGGTGATGATGATGGTGGTGATTGGCGATGATCACGATGACGATGGTGGTGGTGATGAGTGGTTCTGGTGATGGTGATGGTGGTGATGGTGCTGGTGATTGGTGATGATGATCACGATGACGATGGTGGTGGTGATGAGTGGTTCCGGTGATGGTGATGGTGGTGATGGTGGTGGTGGTGATTGGCGATGATGATCACGATGACGATGGTGGTGGTGATGAGTGGTTCTGGTGATGGTGATGGTGGTGATGGTGCTGGTGATTGGTGATGATGATCATGATGACGATGGTGGTGGTGATGAGTGGTTCTGGTGATGGTGATGGTGATGACGGTGGTGGTGATTGGTGATGATCACGATGACGATGGTGGTGGTGATGAGTGGTTCTGGTGATGGTGATGGTGATGACGGTGGTGGTGATTGGTGATGATGATCACGATGACGATGGTGGTGGTGATGATGATGGTGGTGATGAGTGGTTCTGGTGATGGTGATGGTGGTGGTGATGATGGTGGTGATTGGTGATGATCACGATGACGATGGTGGTGGTGATGAGTGGTTCTGGTGATGGTGATGACGGTGGTGGTGATTGGTGATGATGATCACGATGACGATGGTGGTGGTGATGAGTGGTTCTGGTGATGGTGATGGTGGTGGTGATTGGTGATGATGATCACGATGACGATGGTGGTGGTGATGAGTGGTTCTGGTAATGGTGATGGTGGTGATGATGATGGTGGTGATTGGTGATGATGATCACCATGATGATGGTGGTGGTGATGAGTGGTTCTGGTGATGGTGGTGATGACGGTGGTGGTGATTGGCGATGATGATCACGATGACGATGGTGGTGGTGATGAGTGGTTCTGGTGATGGTGATGGTGATGATGATGGTGGTGGTTGGTGATGATGATAACGATGACGATGGTGGTGGTGATGAGTGGTTCTGGTGATGGTGATGGTGATGGTGGTGGTGATTGGTGATGATCACGATGACGATGGTGCTGGTGATGAGTTGTTCTGGTGATGGTGATGGTGGTGATGATGATGGTGGTGATTGGCGATGATGATCACGATGACGATGGTGGTGGTGATGAGTGGTTCTGGTGATGGTGATGGTGGTGGTGATGATGGTGGTGATTGGCGATGATGATCACGATGACGATGGTGGTGGTGATGAGTGGTTCTGGTGATGGTGGTGGTGATGATGGTGGTGGTGATTGGTGATGATGATCATGATGACGATGGTGGTGGTGATGAGTGGTTCTGGTGATGGTGATGGTGGTGATGATGATGGTGGTGATTGGCGATGATGATCACGATGACGATGGTGGTGGTGAGGAGTGGTTCTGGTGATGGTGATGATGGTGGTGATGATGGTGGTGATTGGTGATGATGATCACGATGACGATGGTGGTGGTGATGAGTGGTTCTGGTGATGATGATGGTGATGATGGTGGTGGTGATTGGCGATGATCACGATGACGATAGTGGTGGTGATGAGTGGTTCTGGTGATGGTGATGGTGGTGATGATGATGGTGGTGATGAGTGGTTCTGGTGATGGTGATGGTGGTGATCATGGTGGTGGTGATTGGCGATGATGATCACGATGACAATAGTGGTGGTGATGAGTGGTTCTGGTGATGGTGATGGTGTTGTTGATGGTGATGTCGTGATTGGCGATGATGATCACGATGACGATGGTGGAGGTGATGAGTGGTTCTGGTGATGGTGATGGTGGTGATGATGATGGTGGTGATGAGTGGTTCTGTGATGGTGATGGTGGTGATGATGATGGTGGTGATTGGCGATGATGATCACGATGACAATAGTGGTGGTGATGAGTGGTTCTGGTGATGGTGATGGTGGTGGTGATGGTGGTGGTGATTGGCGATGATCACGATGATGATGGTGGTGGTGATGAGTGGTTTTGGTGATGGTGATGGTGATGGTGGTGGTGATTGGCGATGATCACGATGACGATGGTGGTGGTGATGATGATGGTGGTGATGAGTGGTTCTGGTGATGGTGATGGTGTTGATGATGATGGTGGTGATTGGCGATGATGATCACGATGACGATGGTGGTGGTGATGAGTGGTTCTGGTGAAGGTGATGGTGGTGATGGTGGTGGTGTGATTGGCGATGATGATCACGATGACGATGGTGGTGGTGAGGAGTGGTTCTGGTGATGGTGATGGTGGTGATGATGATGGTGGTGATTGGTGATGATGATCACGATGACGATGGTGGTGGTGATGAGTGGTTCTGGTGATGGTGATGGTGGTGATGATGATGGTGGTGATTGGTGATGATGATCACGATGACGATGGTGGTGGTGAGGAGTGGTTCTGGTGATGGTG
The DNA here is from genome assembly GCF_910594005.1 of Cervus elaphus. NCBI lineage: Eukaryota > Metazoa > Chordata > Mammalia > Artiodactyla > Cervidae > Cervus > Cervus elaphus. The sequence continues at coordinate 178,032,835 of NC_057848.1, read as the reverse complement.
ATGGTGGTGGTGATGGTGCTGGTGATTGGTGATGATGATCACGATGACGATGGTGGTGGTGATGAGTGGTTCTGGTGATGGTGAGGGTGGTGGTGATTGGTGATGATGATCACGATGACGATGGTGGTGGTGATGAGTGGTTCTGGTAATGGTGATGGTGGTGATGATGATGGTGGTGATTGGTGATGATGATCACCATGATGATGGTGGTGGTGATGAGTGGTTCTGGTGATGGTGGTGATGACGGTGGTGGTGATTGGCGATGATGATCACGATGACGATGGTGGTGGTGATGAGTGGTTCTGGTGATGGTGATGGTGATGATGATGGTGGTGGTTGGCGATGATGATAACGATGACGATGGTGGTGGTGATGAGTGGTTCTGGTGATGGTGATGGTGATGGTGGTGGTGATTGGTGATGATCACGATGACGATGGTGCTGGTGATGAGTGGTTCTGGTGATGGTGATGGTGGTGATGATGATGGTGGTGATTGGCGATGATGATCACGATGACGATGGTGGTGGTGATGAGTGGTTCTGGTGATGGTGATGGTGGTGGTGATGATGGTGGTGATTGGCGATGATGATCACGATGACGATGGTGGTGGTGATGAGTGGTTCTGGTGATGGTGGTGGTGATGATGGTGGTGGTGATTGGTGATGATGATCATGATGACGATGGTGGTGGTGATGAGTGGTTCTGGTGATGGTGATGGTGGTGATGATGATGGTGGTGATTGGCGATGATGATCACGATGATGATGGTGGTGGTGATGAGTGGTTCTGGTGATGGTGATGGTGGTGGTGATGATGGTGGTGATTGGTGATGATGATCACGATGACGATGGTGGTGGTGATGAGTGGTTCTGGTGATGATGATGGTGATGACGGTGGTGGTGATTGGCGATGATGATCACGATGACGATGGTGGTGGTGATGAGTGGTTCTGGTGATGGTGATGGTGGTGACGGTGGTGGTGATTGGCGATGATGATCACGATGACGATGGTGGTGGTGATGAGTGGTTCTGGTGATGGTGATGGTGGTGATGGTGCTGGTGATTGGCGATGATCACGATGACGATGGTGGTGGTGATGAGTGGTTCTGGTGATGGTGCTGGTGGTGGTGATGGTGCTGGTGATTGGCGATGATGATCACGATGACGATGGTGGTGGTGATGAGTGGTTCTGGTGATGGTGCTGGTGGTGATGATGGTGGTGGTGATTGGCGATGATGATCACGATGACGATGGTGGTGGTGATGAGTGGTTCTGGTGATGGTGATGGTGGTGATGATGGTGGTGGTGATGAGTGGTTCTGGTGATGGTGGTGATGACGGTGGTGGTGATTGGCGATGATGATCACGATGACGATGGTGGTGGTGATGAGTGGTTCTGGTGATGGTGATGGTGATGGTGATGGTGATGTGGTGATTGGCGATGATGATCACGATGACGATGGTGGTGGTGATGAGTGGTTCTGGTGATGATGATGGTGGTGGTGATGAGTGGTTCTGGTGATGGTGATGGTGGTGATGATGATGGTGGTGATTGGCGATGATCACGATGACGATTGGGGAGGTGATGAGTGGTTCTGGTGATGATGATGGTGGTGGTGATGATGGTGGTGATTGGTGATGATCACGATGACGATTGGGGAGGTGATGAGTGGTTCTGGTGATGATGATGGTGGTGGTGATGAGTGGTTCTGGTGATGGTGATGGTGGTGATGATGATGGTGGTGATTGGCGATGATCACGATGACGATGGTGGTGGTGATGAGTGGTTCTGGTGATGGTGATGGTGTGATGGTGCTGGTGATTGGTGATGATGATCACGATGACGATGGTGGTGGTGATGAGTGGTTTTGGTGATGGTGATGGTGGTGGTGATTGGCGATGATCACGATGACGATGGTGGTGGTGATGAGTGGTTCTGGTGATGGTGATGGTGGTGATGATGATGGTGGTGATTGGCGATGATGATCACGATGACGATGGTGGTGGTGATGAGTGGTTCTGGTGATGGTGATGGTGGTGATGGTGGTGGTGGTGATTGGCGATGATCACGATGACGATGGTGGTGGTGATGAGTGGTTCTGGTGATGGTGCTGGTGGTGGTGATGGTGCTGGTGATTGGTGATGATGATCACGATGACGATGGTGGTGGTGATGAGTGGTTCTGGTGATGGTGATGGTGGTGGTGATTGGTGATGATGATCACGATGACGATGGTGGTGGTGATGAGTGGTTCTGGTAATGGTGATGGTGGTCATGATGATGGTGGTGATTGGTGATGATGATCACCATGATGATGGTGGTGGTGATGAGTGGTTCTGGTGATGGTGGTGATGACGGTGGTGGTGATTGGCGATGATGATCACGATGACGATGGTGGTGGTGATGAGTGGTTCTGGTGATGGTGATGGTGATGATGATGGTGGTGGTTGGCGATGATGATCACGATGACGATGGTGGTGGTGATGAGTGGTTCTGGTGATGGTGATGGTGGTGGTGATTGGTGATGATCACGATGACGATGGTGCTGGTGATGAGTGGTTCTGGTGATGGTGATGGTGGTGATGATGATGGTGGTGATTGGCGATGATGATCACGATGACGATGGTGGTGGTGATGAGTGGTTCTGGTGATGGTGATGGTGGTGGTGATGATGGTGGTGATTGGCGATGATGATAACGATGACGATGGTGGTGGTGATGAGTGGTTCTGGTGATGGTGGTGGTGATGATGGTGGTGGTGATTGGTGATGATGATCACGATGACGATGGTGGTGGTGATGAGTGGTTCTGGTGATGGTGATGGTGGTGGTGATGATGGTGGTGATTGGTGATGATCACGATGACGATGGTGGTGGTGATGAGTGGTTCTGGTGATGGTGATGACGGTGGTGGTGATTGGTGATGATGATCACGATGACGATGGTGGTGGTGATGAGTGGTTCTGGTGATGGTGATGGTGATGACGGTGGTGGTGATTGGCGATGATGATCACGATGACGATGGTGGTGGTGATGAGTGGTTCTGGTGATGGTGATGGTGGTGATGGTGCTGGTGATTGGTGATGATGATCACGATGACGATGGTGGTGGTGATGAGTGGTTCTGGTGACGGTGATGGTGATGACGGTGGTGGTGATTGGTGATGATCACGATGACGATGGTGGTGGTGATGAGTGGTTCTGGTGATGGTGATGGTGGTGATGGTGGTGGTGGTGATTGGTGATGATGATCACGATGACGATGGTGGAGGCGATGAGTGGTTCTGGTGATGGTGGTGATGATGATGGTGGTGATTGGTGATGATCACGATGACGATGGTGGTGGTGATGAGTGGTTCTGGTGATGGTGATGGTGATGGTGATGGTGGTGGTGATTGGCGATGATGATCACGATGACGATGGTGGTGGTGATGAGTGGTTCTGGTAATGGTGATGGTGGTGATGATGATGGTGGTGATTGGTGATGATGATCACCATGATGATGGTGGTGGTGATGAGTGGTTCTGGTGATGGTGGTGATGACGGTGGTGGTGATTGGCGATGATGATCACGATGACGATGGTGGTGGTGATGAGTGGTTCTGGTGATGGTGATGGTGATGATGATGGTGGTGGTTGGCGATGATGATAACGATGACGATGGTGGTGGTGATGAGTGGTTCTGGTGATGGTGATGGTGATGGTGGTGGTGATTGGTGATGATCACGATGACGATGGTGCTGGTGATGAGTGGTTCTGGTGATGGTGATGGTGGTGATGATGATGGTGGTTATTGGTGATGATCACGATGACGATGGTGGTGGTGATGAGTGGTTCTGGTGATGGTGATGGTGGTGACGGTGGTGGTGATTGGTGATGATGATCACGATGACGATGGTGGTGGTGATGATGATGGTGGTGATGAGTGGTTCTGGTGATGGTGATGGTGGTGGTGATGATGGTGGTGATTGGTGATGATCACGATGACGATGGTGGTGGTGATGAGTGGTTCTGGTGATGGTGATGACGGTGGTGGTGATTGGTGATGATGATCACGATGACGATGGTGGTGGTGATGAGTGGTTCTGGTGATGGTGATGGTGATGACGGTGGTGGTGATTGGCGATGATGATCACGATGACGATGGTGGTGGTGATGAGTGGTTCTGGTGATGGTGATGGTGGTGATGGTGCTGGTGATTGGTGATGATGATCACGATGACGATGGTGGTGGTGATGAGTGGTTCTGGTGATGGTGATGGTGATGACGGTGGTGGTGATTGGTGATGATCACGATGACGATGGTGGTGGTGATGAGTGGTTCTGGTGATGGTGATGGTGGTGATGGTGGTGGTGGTGATTGGTGATGATGATCACGATGACGATGGTGGAGGCGATGAGTGGTTCTGGTGATGGTGGTGATGATGATGGTGGTGATTGGTGATGATCACGATGACGATGGTGGTGGTGATGAGTGGTTCTGGTGATGGTGATGGTGATGGTGGTGGTGATTGGCGATGATGATCACGATGACGATGGTGGTGGTGATGAGTGGTTCTGGTGATGGTGATGGTGGTGATGATGATGGTGGTGATTGGCGATGATGATCTCGATGACAATAGTGGTGGTGATGAGTGGTTCTGGTGATGGTGCTGGTGGTGGTGATGGTGGTGGTGATTGGCGATGATCACGATGACAATGGTGGTGGTGATGAGTGGTTCTGGTGATGGTGATGGTGGTGATGATGATGGTGGTGATGAGTGGTTCTGGTGATGGTGATGGTGGTGATGATGGTGGTGGTGATTGGCGATGATGATCACGATGACAATAGTGGTGGTGATGAGTGGTTCTGGTGATGGTGATGGTGGTGGTGATGGTGGTGGTGTTTGGCGATGATCACGATGACGATGGTGGTGGTGATGAGTGGTTCTGGTGATGGTGCTGGTGGTGATGATGATGGTGGTGATGAGTGGTTCTGGTGATGGTGATGGTGGTGATGATGGTGGTGGTGATTGGCGATGATGATCACGATGACAATAGTGGTGGTGATGAGTGGTTCTGGTGATGGTGATGGTGGTGGTGATGGTGGTGGTGACTGGCGATGATCACGATGACGATGGTGGTGGTGATGAGTGGTTCTGGTGATGGTGATGGTGGTGATGATGATGGTGGTGATGAGTGGTTCTGGTGATGGTGATGGTGGTGATGATGGTGGTGGTGATTGGCGATGATGATCACGATGACAATAGTGGTGGTGATGAGTGGTTCTGGTGATGGTGATGGTGATGGTGATGGTGATGTGGTGATTGGCGATGATGATCACGATGACGATGGTGGTGGTGATGAGTGGTTCTGGTGATGGTGATGGTGGTGATGATGATGGTGGTGATGAGTGGTTCTGGTGATGGTGATGGTGGTGATGATGATGGTGGTGATTGGCGATGATGATCACGATGACAATAGTGGTGGTGATGAGTGGTTCTGGTGATGGTGATGGTGGTGGTGATGGTGGTGGTGATTGGCGATGATCACGATGACGATGGTGGTGGTGATGAGTGGTTTTGGTGATGGTGATGGTGATGGTGGTGGTGATTGGCGATGATCACGATGACGATGGTGGTGGTGATGAGTGGTTCTGGTGATGGTGATGGTGGTGATGATGATGGTGGTGATTGGCGATGATGATCACGATGACGATGGTGGTGGTGATGAGTGGTTCTGGTGATGGTGGTGATGGTGGTGGTGGTGATTGGCGATGATGATCACGATGACGATGGTGGTGGTGAGGAGTGGTTCTGGTGATGGTGATGGTGGTGATGATGATGGTGGTGATTGGTGATGATGATCACGATGACGATGGTGGTGGTGATGAGTGGTTCTGGTGATGGTGATGGTGGTGATGATGATGGTGGTGATTGGTGATGATGATCACGATGACGATGGTGGTGGTGAGGAGTGGTTCTGGTGATGGTGATGGTGGTGGTGATGGTGGTGGTGATTGGTGATGATGATCACGATGACGATGGTGGTGGTGATGAGTGGTTCTGGTGATGGTGATGGTGGTGGTGATTGGTGATGATGATCACGATGACGATGGTGGTGGTGATGAGTGGTTCTGGTAATGGTGATGGTGGTGATGATGATGGTGGTGATTGGTGATGATGATCACCATGATGATGGTGGTGGTGATGAGTGGTTCTGGTGATGGTGGTGATGACGGTGGTGGTGATTGGCGATGATGATCACGATGACGATGGTGGTGGTGATGAGTGGTTCTGGTGATGGTGATGGTGATGATGATGGTGGTGGTTGGCGATGATGATAACGATGACGATGGTGGTGGTGATGAGTGGTTCTGGTGATGGTGATGGTGATGGTGGTGGTGATTGGTGATGATCACGATGACGATGGTGCTGGTGATGAGTGGTTCTGGTGATGGTGATGGTGGTGATGATGATGGTGGTGATTGGCGATAATGTCACGATGACGATGGTGGTGGTGATGAGTGGTTCTGGTGATGGTGGTGGTGATGATGGTGGTGATTGGTGATGATCACGATGACGATGGTGGAGGTGATGAGTTGTTCTGGTGATGATGATGGTGGTGGTGATGAGTGGTTCTGGTGATGGTGATGGTGGTGATGATGATGGTGGTGATTGGCGATGATCACGATGACGATGGTGGTGGTGATGAGTGGTTCTGGTGATGGTGATGGTGGTGATGGTGCTGGTGATTGGTGATGATGATCACGATGACGATGGTGGTGGTGATGAGTGGTTCTGGTGATGGTGATGGTGGTGATGGTGGTGGTGGTGATTGGCGATGATGATCACGATGACGATGGTGGTGGTGATGAGTGGTTCTGGTGATGGTGATGGTGGTGATGGTGCTGGTGATTGGTGATGATGATCACGATGACGATGGTGGTGGTGATGAGTGGTTCTGGTGATGGTGATGGTGATGACGGTGGTGGTGATTGGTGATGATCACGATGACGATGGTGGTGGTGATGAGTGGTTCTGGTGATGGTGATGGTGATGACGGTGGTGGTGATTGGTGATGATGATCACGATGACGATGGTGGTGGTGATGATGATGGTGGTGATGAGTGGTTCTGGTGATGGTGATGGTGGTGGTGATGATGGTGGTGATTGGTGATGATCACGATGACGATGGTGGTGGTGATGAGTGGTTCTGGTGATGGTGATGACGGTGGTGGTGATTGGTGATGATGATCACGATGACGATGGTGGTGGTGATGAGTGGTTCTGGTGATGGTGATGGTGATGACGGTGGTGGTGATTGGCGATGATGATCACGATGACGATGGTGGTGGTGATGAGTGGTTCTGGTGATGGTGATGGTGGTGATGGTGCTGGTGATTGGTGATGATGATCACGATGACGATGGTGGTGGTGATGAGTGGTTCTGGTGATGGTGATGGTGGTGATGGTGGTGGTGGTGATTGGCGATGATGATCACGATGACGATGGTGGTGGTGATGAGTGGTTCTGGTGATGGTGATGGTGGTGATGGTGCTGGTGATTGGTGATGATGATCACGATGACGATGGTGGTGGTGATGAGTGGTTCTGGTGATGGTGATGGTGATGACGGTGGTGGTGATTGGTGATGATCACGATGACGATGGTGGTGGTGATGAGTGGTTCTGGTGATGGTGATGGTGATGACGGTGGTGGTGATTGGTGATGATGATCACGATGACGATGGTGGTGGTGATGATGATGGTGGTGATGAGTGGTTCTGGTGATGGTGATGGTGGTGGTGATGATGGTGGTGATTGGTGATGATCACGATGACGATGGTGGTGGTGATGAGTGGTACTGGTGATGGTGATGGTGGTGGTGATGGTGGTGGTGATTGGCGATGATGATCACGATGACGATGGTGGTGGTGATGAGTGGTTCTGGTGATGGTGATGGTGGTGGTGATGATGGTGGGTATTGGCAATGATGATCACGATGACGATGGTGGAGGTGATGAGTGGTTCTGGTGATGGTGATGGTGGTGGTGATTGGCGATGATGATAACGATGACGATGGTGGTGGTGATGAGTGGTTCTGGTGATGGTGATGGTGGTGATGATGATGGTGGTGATTGGTGATGATGATCACGATGACGATGGTGGTGGTGATGAGTGGTTCTGGTGATGGTGATGGTGGTGATGGTGGTGGTGGTGATTGGCGATGATGATCACGATGACGATGGTGGTGGTGATGAGTGGTTCTGGTGATGGTGATGGTGGTGATGATGATGTTGGTGATTGGTGATGATGATCACGATGACGATGGTGGTGGTGATGAGTGGTTCTGGTGATGGTGGTGGTGGTGATGATGATGGTGGTGAAGATGATGGTGGTGAAGATGGCCATGATGAAGGTGGTGATGATGGCCATGATGATAATGGTAACAATAACGATGGCGATGATGATACTGATGATGGCGATGATGGTGGCGGTGAAGATGATGGTGATGACGATGGTGGTGATGACGGTATTGATGAGATGATTATGAGCGTGGTGATGGTGTTCATGACAGAAGCTGCTTCTCTGCTCTCTGCTCTGGGACCTGTGTGCGCGCACACGGCTGAGTTTGCATTTGCCTGAGGCACCACCTTGCTGTTGCATGGAGGGAAGAACACTGCCTGGCGTTCTGCTTTTCCTGCGTAGGATTCATCACGTTCTCCTGACATTCATAAAAATCCTTCAGTAATCTCATCTCAAACGCTGGCTTCATTCCCCTTTCTCTCTGAGAAAACAATATGGGCTTTGACTACCAGAGAAGTCCTAAGACTGCAAGAAAACAAAGTCTTTAATCAGCTGCTCTCTCCACAATCGAGGAGAAAGCAATACTGTGACAATACCTCTTGGATCCCCCACACAGGACCACTTCACTTGGTCATCATGTTTTAACTACAGAAACATAATTAACACAAAAGCAACAGATTCTCCCAAGGAGGGCTTCCTGGGTACTTCAGACAGTAAAGAATCGGCCTGCAAGGCAGGACACCGGGGTTCGATCCCTGGATCAGGATTACCCCCTGGAGAAGGGAAGGGTAACCTACCCCCGTATTCTTCCTTGGAGAATCCCCTGGACAGAGGAGCCTGGCGGGCTACAGTCCCTGGGGTCACAAAGAGTTGGACACGACTGAGTGACTAACCCTTTCACTTCCTTCTTTACACTTTCCCAAGGAGAAAGATCCAAATGTTTTGTCTGTATGCAAGAAAGGTTCTTGCATCCAACCTGTATGCAAGGACATCCGACCAGTCCATCCTAAAGGAAATCAGTCCTGAATATTCACTGGAAGGTGTGATGCTGAAGCTGAAACTCCAATCCTTTGGCCACCTGATGCAAAGAACTGACTCATCTGAAAAGACCCTGATGCTGGGAAACATTGAAGGTGGGAAGAGAAGGGGATGACAGAGGATGAGATGGTTGGATGGCATCACTGACTCGATGGACATGAGTTTGAGTAAACTCCGGGAGTTGGCGATGGACATGGAGGCCTGGCGTGCTGCGGTCCATGGGGTCACAAAGAGTCGGACACGACTGAGTGACTGAACTGAACTGAACTGACTAAAGAAAGGTCCATCCACTTGAGGACGTGGAAGGGAATGCAACTTGGCAGAATTAATTTGGCTCTGTGCTTAGTCATGTCAGCCTCTCTGCGACCCCATGGACTGTAGCCTGCCAGACTTCTCAGTCCATGAGATTCTCCAGGCAAGAATACTGGAGTGGGTTGCTGTGCCCTCCTCCAGGGGATCTTCCCAACCCAGGAATCGAGCCCGGGTCTTCTGCTTTGCAGGCAGATTCTTTGCTGACTGAGCTACAAGGGAAGCCCATATTGTCTCTAAATGCCCCCCTTCCCACAACTGCCCTCATGACGAAATTTCTAAGGAATTTCTAAGGTTTTGATGTTTACCCCTTGATTCTGAAGGCTCTGTCACTTTATAAATTTTTTTTTTCTTCTGTCCCTGATTTGGTATTCTCTATGCAGAGGCTGCTGATGACAAAGACTCTCCTGATACTCAGGAAGCTCAGGTTAGTCTCAGCAGGGGTGTTGCTGCCAATCAGAATTAAACGTTAGTTAATGGAAACACGGAGGGAAATGCTATCGACGCAATTGAATTTGTGAACCCCTCACAGCCTCCGGGGCTGTTTAGGAACAATGACATCACCAGCCCATGTAGCTGTCCATTAACTGAAGGGCCAGGGGAGAGGGCTCTATGACAAAGAGGATGGTCAGGGTCTGACACTTCTAATCAGGAAAGGACCGACTGAAGGGTGTCATATCCTTGTAAGCTGAGAAGGTGCTCACGGAGACCCGTGCTTATCTATAGGGCGTTCTCTCACCACCATCAACAGAAAGAGTCCATTGTTTTTATTCAGTCGTGTCTGACTCTTTGCGACCCCATGGACTGCAGCACGCCAGGCCTCCATCGCCAACTCCCGGAGTTTGCGCAAACTCATGTCCATTGAGTTGGTGATGCCACCCAACCATCTCATCCTTTGTCATCCCCTTCTCCTCCTGCCTTTAGTCTTCCTAAGCTTTGGGGCCTTCCCCAATGAGGCGGCTATTCACATCAGGCGGCCAAAGCATTGGAGCTTCAGTATTCGTCCTTCCAATGAATATTCAGGGTTGACTTTCTTTAGGATGGACTGGTTGGATCTCCTTGCAGTCCAAGGGACTCTCAAGATTCTTCTCCAACACCACAGCTCAAAAGCATCAATTCTTTTGGTGCTCAGCCTTCTTTATGGTCCAACTCTCACATCCATATGTGACTATTGGAGAAGACTAGGTGTGATTTCAGTTTAAAAAAAAGACCAATCTGAGTCGTTTTTCAGTCTGTAAGTCATTCATGTCTGACTCTTTGCAACCTCATGGACTGCAGCACACCAGGCTTCCCTAACTGTCCTTCACTGTCTCCTGGAGTTTGCTCAGATTCATGTCCGTCGAGTCGGTGATGCCATCCAAACATCTCATCCTGTGAATTCCTGAGTTCCTCAGTTTCAATTCTTTCCTGCGTGGACTATCATACCTGGAACATTGCTCTGCAGATTGATTATAGTTTCATGACCGTCACTGCCTGCCTTGTGGGCACTCTTGCCCTGGTTAGAGAAGTTTCATCCAGAATTGTTTTGGTCCATAGTCCCAGGATTCCTTTTGAAACTGTCTACGTCAGATTGGAATGAAATGAGAGAGTTAGCATCACCGACTCAATGGACATGAGTTTGAGAAAGCTCTGGGAGTCGGTGATGGACAGGGAGGCCTGGCGTGCTGCAGTCCATGGGGTCCCAAAGAGTCAGACACGACGGAGTGACTGAACGTACTGACCTCCGATGGGGACTTGAACCTACGTGGCTTGGGACTCAAACCCGGCCAAAACCCATGGTCTTCCAACTGAGATCACAGACGTTGGTTTCAGGACGTCATGAAGCTCAGGTTGGTGACGTCTCATCGTAGAAAGAATTTAGTGAGACCCAAAGTGATAGGTAAGAAGTGGATTTATTCAGAGAGAAACACAGTCCTCAGACAGGCTGGAGGCCATCGCCAAGGGCGCACTCAGCAGCTGCAAAACGTGGCGTGGGTAGTTTCCGTGGGCTGGGTAATTCCACAGGCTAACGAGTGGGAGGATTATTCCAACTATTCTGGGGAAGGGTGGAGATTTCCATGAAGTCGGCCACCTGCCCACTCTTTGGTCTTTTGACAGTGCCTTGGAAGTGCTTTTGAATCTGCCTGCAATACAGGAGACCCAGGTTCGATTCCTGGGTCGGGAAGATCTGCTGGAAAGGGAAATGGCTCCCCACTCCAGGATTCTTGGGTTTCCCTGTTGGCTCAGCTGGTAAAGAATCCGCCTGCAATGCGGGAGACCTGGGTTCCATCCCTGGGTTGGGAAGATCCCCCAGAGAAGGAAATGGCTAGCCACTCCAGTATTCTGGTCTGGAGAATCCCATGGACTATACGGTCCATGAGGTTGCAAAGTCGGCCACGACTGAGCGACTTTCACCTCACCTGGAAGTGTCGCGACGCCCCTGGACGTGTCATTGAGCTTGCAGACGGAGGGTCAAGGTCTAGTCACGTTGGCTTGGCTGCCATCCTGGATGCGTTAGACTCTAATCAGTTGAGGCTTTGTCCTCAGGCTGTCTCATTCTTTTCAAAGTCGTGCCCTGCCCTCTTCCTTCCTGTTTCACTTTGCATCATCTCAGGAGTCTGAGACAATGGTTTTGCATCACCCACCGGTTTCTAGGTCACGGGAAGCCCCGCCTTGCTTCTGCGGAGGGATGGCAGAGAGCAGAAAAGCAGCACGTTGGGGCTGTTGATAGTCAAAAAGCAAATCGTATCGCGGCCACCAGCATTCGGAAACGACCTTCACGTCTCAGTCAGGAGGTCCCTAGAGGCCACACCCAGACAACGAGCTTCGTCAGGCAGCCCGGCTGGGGGACATCCAAGAACACACGGACCCAGGAGATATAAAGCCCTTGAACTTCCTTTCTGTCCAAAGAGAACGGCTTACATTTTGTATCTATGCTTCTGAAGTCAGTACTATCCTGACTTGAAGATGTGTACTTGTGATAAAGATCAAAGTGTTAGTCCCCCCACTGTATTCGACTCTCTGCGACCCCACGGGCTGCAGCCCACCAGGCTCCTCCGTCCATGGGATTCTCCAGGCAAGAATCCTGGGGTGGGTTGCCACTTCCTTCTCCAGGGGATCTTCCCCACCCAGGGAGCGAAGCCAGGTCTCCTGCATTGGCGGGTAGATTCTTTACCATCTGAGGCAACAGGAATTGTGGCTATACATCAGATGGGTCTTCCCAGGTGGCGCTCGCGGTGAAGAACCTGCCCGCCAATGCAGGAGACCAGTATTCTTGCCTGGCGAATTCCGCGGACAGAGGAGCCTGGCGGGCTGCAGTCCACGGGGTCGCAGAGAGTCAGACACGACTAACCTGATGAAACTACCACCACCCGCCTACATTCTGCATTTGAAATTTGCAAAGATGGTAGATCTCAAGTGTTCTCACTACAGACGCAGAGAAAAGCGAACTATGTCATGGGTGTGTGAAGGAACTTGATTGGGGTTGATCCTAGCACGATCTATACATGTAGCAAAGGGTCACACTCTACACCCGAAATGTATACAATGTTACGTGTCCCCTGTACATCAGTAAAGCTGGAAGTTTTTCTTTTTTTTTAACCTCAATAAAATATATTTTTTTAATGATGGATCTTACAATTGATGTGATAGTAGATTTAATATAAAACATTATTAGTGTAATTATGCTATAGTCTTTTTATAGTAAATTATTTATTTTAATTGGAGGCTAATGACTTTACAATATTGTGGTGGTTTTTGCCATACATTGACATGAATCAGCCACGGGTGCATATGTGTTCCCCATCCTGATCCCCCCTCCCACCTCCCTCCCCATTCCATCCATCAGGGTCATCCCAGAGCACCAGCCCGGAGCACCCTGCCTCATGCACCCAACCTGGACTGGCGATCTGTTTCACATATGGTAATAGAAATGTTTCCATGCTGTTCTCTCAGATCATCCCACCCTCGCCTTCTCCCACAGAGTCCAACACTCTGTTCTTTACCTCTGTGTCCCTTTTGCTGTCTCGCATACAGGGTCATCGTTACCATCTTTCTAAATTCCATATACATCACGCTATAGTCTTTTAAACACCACTTCCACTCCAGTGTTCTTGCCTGCAGAATCCCGTGGACAGAGGAGCCTGGTGGGCTACAGTCCATGGGGTTGCAGAGAGTTAGACACGACTGAGCCACTTGTCACCCACAACACATCAGTATTAATACTCAATATTAACATTAATACTCAATATGAATATTAATACTCCCTCCTATGTGCCTTCCGGTGTGCATGTGTAAACATTACTCTAGAATAGATTTGTAGGAGTGGAATTTCTAGACTGAAAGGACCGCACATTTAAAATTCTAACTCAGAAAAAAAAAAATTAAATTAAATAAAATTCTAACTCAGGTACTGTTCTGCAAAAAGGTTATAGCAATATAAATGTGCATTAAGCATGTACTGAGATATCCATTTTCTTTCAATGGGTGATTTCTAATTAATAGATTTTTGCTCATCTGGTCCTGAAAAATGGTATCTGATTGTTTTTTTTTAAAAAAAATAGTATGGCGATTTTTGTTTTCTGTTTCACTCAGAAACTTTATTTTGGACACATCTCAGTTTCTTTCGTCTTGGTCCACGTCAGAAAAAAAAAAAACAAAACCTTAAAAAATTTTTTTCTTGCCTTCCTTCTGTTAATGGTCAAGAAATAGTTAACGGTCAAGAAATAGTTAAGTGGCGTCATACACTGCCGCTAGGTGGCGGCAAACACCAGCATTTTTTTTTTTTTTTTCTTTCCTGATTTCACTCAGAAACATTATTTTGGACACATCTTAAGAATTTTTAAAAGCTCGTTGGAGACAGCGGGTAGGTGGAACCGTGCACTGGTAATAATTTGGGACGGAAAGGCTCCACCTGGTTCACGGACCCCCACCTGCGGCATGTTAATCATCCCATTAGAGGTCCCCCCCGGTGGGCTTAGGATATGAGAATAGCTTTAATACCTCCGAGGGAGGTCAATCAAAGGGTGACTGAAGGCTTTTTTTAATCGCCTGTCGGGCAGGAAAGACAGGAGGAAGGAAGCTGGAAGGCACGGGTGCAATGGGTTTGCTTCCCAGGTAAAAGCTAGTGGTAGAGAACCCATCTGCCAATGCAGGAGACCTAAGGGGCCCGGGTTGGATCCCTGGGTGGACAAGATCCCCTGGAGAAGGGAACGGCAACGCGCTCCAGTATTCTTGCCCGGAGAGTCCCATGGACAGAGGAGCCTGACGGGCTACAGTCCTTGTGATCTCCGGGTCACACACAAGAATGGGTTCGCACACATGCACCGCTGTGAGCAGAATCTACACCTCTCTATGTGTTTGTGGGGGACTCCCATGGTGATCCAGCGGATAAGACTTCGCCTTCCAATTCAGGGGATGTGAGTTCAATCCCTGGTTGGGGAGCTAACATCTCAGGTGCCGTGCATTAAAAAAAACCAAAAAAAACCCAAACTTCAAACAGAATCAACATTGTCATCGACTCAGTAAAGACTTTAAAAAAGCCAACAAATAAATAAAAAACGTTTTTTTGTGTGTGTGTGTGACGCCTGTGCTGACCATAGTTTGTATAACCAATTTATCTGTTTGGGTATTTGCATGAAAGTGAAAGTCTTAGTTGCTCAGTCGTGTCCTGGCTCTTTGCGACCCCAGGGACTGTAGCCCACCAGGCTCCTCTGTCCATGGGATTCTCCAGGCAGGAACACTGGAGTCGGTTGCTACTCCCTTCCCCAGCGGGTCTTCCTGACCCAGGGCCTGAGCATGAAACTGCAATAACATTAGTACAGAAATCTTCTTTTTTTTTGGTACTAAAAAATTTCTTTTTTTCCCCCAGCCATTTTTTTTTCTTGGTTCCTTACTTAGGAGTAAAATTTCTGGTTCATATGCCAGACTGCTGTTTTTCATGAGTAGTATCATTTAATATCTCACTCCGGAAGGCATGAGAATTCCACCGGGTATATACATGCGTTGCTTGTTATTGTCAGGCTTTTAAATATTGTCTATTCTAGTGTTTGGGTGGTGGGATCTCACTGTCATTTTGTCTAATTTATTTTTTCTTTTAAACTGAAGTAATATTATGTACAGTATCACATAAGTTACCAGTGTATGATATACTGATTCACAATTCTTAAAGGTTATATTTCCTCTAAAGTTATTTGAAAATACTGGCTATTTCCCCTGTGCTGTAGAGTATATCCTTGTAGCTATTTTATTGGGCTTCCCAGGTGGGTTGGTGGTAAAGAATCCGCCTGCCAATGCCGTAGATACAAGAGACTCGGTTCCCATCCCTGGGTTGAGCGGATGCCTTAGAGGTGGAAATGAAACCCACTCCAGCATTCTTGCCTGGAGAATCCCATGGACAGAGGAGCCTGGTGGGCTACAGCCCGTGGGGTCGCAAAGAGTCAGACACGACTGATCGACTAACCACAAAGCACAGATATCTTATTCCTGATAATTGTATGTCTCACTTCCATTTTAATTTGCTTCGCTCCAATGACTGATGATGTTGAGAACCTTTGTATGTCTATTGGCCCCGTGTATACACGTAAGCTCCAATCCTTTGGCCACCTGATGAGAAGAGCCGACACATTGGAAAAGACCCTGATGCTGGGAAAGATTGAGGGCGGGAGGAGAAGGGGACAACAGAGGATGAGATGGTTGGATGGCATCACCGACTCGATGGACATGAGTTTGAGCAAGCTCTGGGAGTTGGTGATGGACAGGGAGGCCTTGCGTGCTGCAGTCCATGGGGTCACAAAGAGTCAGACACAAATGAAGCCACTTAGCCCGCACGCAGGAGCTCATCTCAAGAAGCGAATTAATTTGGAGCTCTGAGAGAACGCAAGGCGTTCAATGAACCCAGCCACATGTGAGCCCTTAAAGATCCCACGGCAGCAAAACAGAATTTTTTAAAAAAATGTTCAGCTCCCAGGCAATCATTGTGTGAACGTGTGACTAGATCTTGAGACTTAGCAAGATGCAAAGTAGGAAATGAGATGTTCTCGGAAAGGAATGCTTGTCACTGAGGGAGAAGCTTTCATGGAAAGGAATTTGGTTTGTGATGGAAGCCAGGTCAGTACTCAGAATAGATGTTCCGGGACCTTCTGCACTCACAGAAGGTGAGCTGAGACTCAAGATTAGGGCTCCCAACTATTCTTTTTCTCCCCCCTTGGGCTTTCTACACTGCATCTGTCTCCTTCCTTCCTCTCTCCCTGTTTCTCTCTCTCTCTTCCTCCATCCCTCTCTCTCTCTGTCTCCCCCTTTCTTCCTCCCTTCTTGTTTCCTTCTGACCCATTCCCCTCCCTCCCCATCCCACCCCACCCCATCACCTCTTTCTGGTAACCACCAATCTGCTTTCTGCATCTATGTATTGGGTGGTTGATTCTAGATTCCACATACAAGTGGTACCATATCAGTTCAGTTCAGTTCAGTTGCTCAGTCGTGTCCAACTCTTTGTGACCCCATGAATCGCAGCACGGCAGGCCTCCCTGTCCATCGCCAACTCCCAGAGTTTACCCAAACTCATGTCCATCGAGTCGGTGATGCCATCCAACCATCCCATCCTCTGTTGTCCCCTTCTCCTCCTGCCCTCAATCTTTCCCAGCATCAGGGTCTTTTCCAATGAGTCAATTCTTCGCATCAGGTGGCCAAAGGATTGAAGTTTCAGCCTCAGCATCAGTCCTTCCAATGAATATTCAGGACTGATTTCCTTTAGGATGGACTGGTTGGATCTCCTTACAGTCCAAGGGACTCTCAAGAATCTTCTCCAACGCCACAGTACAAAAGCATCCATTCCTCGGCGCTCAGCTTTCTTTATGGTCCAAGTCTCACATCTGTACACAACCACTGAAAAAACCATAGCTTTGTATTGGTCTTTCTCTGTCTGCCTCAGCGTTCTCAGCCTAAGCCCCTCGAGTCCACCGGTGTTGTTGCAAATGGCAGGATGTCCTTCTGTTTGTGGCTCAATGATATTCCATTACACACATTGTATGCACACACACACTCCTCTCAGGCAACGTCAGGACCCTCTTCATAAGAAGATTAGACAAGGCCCACCCCAGTTCATGTCTGCATTTCATTAGGTCCCAGTGACCAGATCAGGGACCTTAATTAAAAGTTTTA
Organism: Cervus elaphus; assembly: GCF_910594005.1. Classification (NCBI taxonomy): domain Eukaryota; kingdom Metazoa; phylum Chordata; class Mammalia; order Artiodactyla; family Cervidae; genus Cervus; species Cervus elaphus. Next base: position 178,015,073 of record NC_057848.1, on the reverse strand, counting down.
AGATTTCCTTTCCCCTTGGCGTATGCTGGCTAGGCATGCTCAGTCATGTCCGACTCTTTGCAACTCCATGGACTGCAGCCCGGCCAGCCTCCTCGGTCCGTGGGATTCTCCAGGCAAGAATGCTGGAGCGGGTTGCCATGCTCTCCTCCAGGGGAATCTTCCCGACCCAGGGATCAAACCCGAGTCTCCTGCATTACAGGTGGATTCTTTACCATCTGAGCCAGCAGGGAAGCCCCCCCCTCCCCTCCTACCCTGGCATATGCTGCTGCTGCTAAGTCACTTCAGTCGTGTCCAACTCTGTGCGACCCCATACACGGCAGCCCACCAGGCTCCCCCGTCCCTGGGATTCTCCAGGCAAGAACACTGGAGTGGGCTGCCATTTCCTTCTCCAATGCATGAAAGTGAAAGGTGAAAGTGAAGTCACTCAGTCGTGTCCGACTCTTAGCGACCCCATGGAGTGCAGCCCACCAGGCCCCTCCGTCCATGGGATTTTCCAGGCAAGATAATGTAACCCAATTAAGAGAGTGACTAGCTCATTATATATGCAAAAGGCATACATACGATACATCAAGAATTATAGAGATCATCTTAAAAAGCATGGGGCTTCTAGGGACTTCTCTAGTGGTCCCGTGGCTGAGGTGGTCCAGCTCCCACAGTGTAGGGGGCCTGGGTTCAATTCCTGATCGGGGAACATGACTCAGCCAAAGAGCCCGCGTACTGCAACGAAGACTGAAAATGCCGGATGCTGCAACTGAGACCCGTGCAGCCAAACAAGTAACTAACTAAATATTAAAGGGGCAATAAATAATAGAAAAAGTAACTATTTGAAAATAAACATTAGATAAATAAACATTAGGAAAAAAGGCTCTCAGGAGGCAGAATAAATAATAGCACAAGGAGAGTCACCTAAACCAAGTTCTCAAATAATTCAGAAATGATGAAGTTGTATCGTCTTAGGATATGATACCATTTTAATAGATGATAATAAAATTATAATACACCCAGCATATCAAGGACAAGGAAAGCTGCCATGTGAGACTGGATATTCTTGGAGCATCAGAAACTTCACGGCTGAGACAGTCTCCAGGTTGCCCATTGGTGAAGAATCCGCCTGCAATGCGGGAGACCCAGGTTCAATCCCTGGGTCAGGAAGATCCACTGGAGGAGGGCATGGTTACCCACTCCAGTGTTCTTGCCTGGAGAATCCCATGGACAGAGGAGCCTGGCGGGCTACAGTCCACGGGGCCGCAGAGAGTGTAACGCAACGGAGCAACCAGACAACAACGTAAGAAAATGCAGTTTCAGTATCTCTTGGGCTGGAGACATTAAAATCTTTGATACAGAGGAAAGTCCTACAGCGGGCGTGAGATCGAAACTCACCCACCCTCTCTGCAGCCTGGCCCATCTGATCGGACACGCTTGTGCCTTTTCAAGGTTCCAAGAAGCGAGCGAAGCTGCCCTTTGGACAGGCTGGTTACCGTTCCTTCCGTTTCGTTCACGCGGATAAACTTCGCAACAGTAGGGGGAGCTGTGTTTCCATGGAAAACCCACGGCCAATCCGAGGAGCTCCGGACACCTCTCCTTTCTCCCTCGAACAAAGAAATGCAAAGGAAAAAGCCAGCAGGACCTCACGCCAGGAAGAGCTCTGACAGTTCGCGGGGACGCGACGAGCAGGTTCCGCGATGCTGGCCGTGGGGAGGGTTCCGAGGCTCTCCCGCCCCGAAGGCACACCCCGCTGGTAAATGCCGAAGCCGGAAGCGCCCCCGGAGGGTCTCAGGAGGGCTTGCAGTGTGTGGCTTCCGGCTCCTCCATTAGCTGCCGCTGGAAATTCAGACTCGCTTCTCGCTAGGGCCACAACGTGCGCGGAGGGCCTTCCCTGGGAGGGTGGGTCTAGTAAAGAACCCGCCCGACGGTACTGGAGTTGCAGGTTCGCTCCCCGGTCCGGGAAGATCGCACACGTCTTGGAGCGACGCAGCTCGTCCGCCACAACGACTGAGTCTGTCTTCTCCAGCCTGCGGGCCGCGACGACTGAGCCCGTGGGCTGCATCTCCTGAAACCCCAGCACCCTAGAGAAAGTGCTCTGCAAGCAGAGAAGCCACCGCAATCAGAGGCCCGCGTACCACGCCTAGAGAGTAGCCCCCGATCGCTGCAACTAGAAAAAAAAAAAAAAAAATTGTGCGCAGCGGCGAAGACCCAGCGCAGATGTTAAGTAAATAGATCTTTAAGTAAGGGAGAAACAGCACCTCTTTGAAACAAATTAAAAAAAAAAAAAAAAACATGTGCAGAGAGAAGGAACAAGTGCATGGGTTACCTGTCTTGCTCAGACGCGTCTGACTCTTTGCAGCCCCATGAACCGAAGCCCGCCAGGCTCCTCTGTCCATGGGATGCTCCAGGCCAGAATACTGGAGTGGGTTGCCATGCTCCCCCGTCCAACGGAGCTGATAGAGAGGAAAAGTGCCCAGCGGACTCTTCTCATCAATGGCAAAAGTCACCCACAGAGCAGTCTTCCTAGCGACACCTTTGTCCATCCAAATATTGCCTGCTCTGTGCCGATACCTGGCCTGTAGCGTATATATCCCAGTGGGTGACAAAATGAGGCATCCATCGAGTCCCCACCCCACCCCCAGCCCCCTGACCTGGGGAAAGCATTTGTTTCAAGCCACTCGAAAGATGTGTTAAGACAGCTCTTCTTGCCCATCGCTCAAAGCTTCCTGCCTCTTCAGCTGCCGAGGCATGGGGCCCAGGTTCGATCCCTGGGCCGGGAAGATCCCACATGCCGTGGGGAGACTAGGTCGTCTGTGCAACCCAACTGTTGAGCCTGGGGTCTAGACCCCGTGTTGTGTGACAAGAGCAGCCACCGCAATGAGAAGCCCGTATGGCAAAGTTCGGGAGTACCCCCTGCTTGCTGCAGCCAGAGAAAGCTGGTACAGCCATGAAGACCCGGCAGAGCCAAAAATCAATTTAAAAAAAAATTTTTTTTTTTTTTTTTAAAACGTCCTGCCCAGCAACAGGGTCCCAGGCTAGCACCGGTAAGGATGTGCTGGTTTTGTTTAGCAGCTCAACAACAACAGAGCATCTAAGAGAGGTTTTTTTGTTTGTTTGTTTTTTTCTCTCCTTCACGGCTCCTTTGCTATTTCAGCTGCGTAGCTTCAGAACTCAAAAGACTTTTTGTTCCCCCACCACAAGGCATTTATCTTCCTTTTAAGACATTTCGCGACCTCGGATGGGGAGAGGGCTGTCGACGGCAAGGGTGGACGCTGTCGGTTTTCAAACAAAGTGGCTTTCGGTTTGGTGGAGACCTGGAGGCCAGCGTGGTGTTGACGTGTGTCCTTCGGCATCAAAGAAACCCAGGGTAACATTCAAAGTGCGATAGCAGGGCTCCTTTATCTACTGCAGAAAGCCAGACCCACGGCCTGAGCAAAGATGATTCAGGTGAAAAATAGGAATTTGAGGCACCCCAGGCAAACATAAAGTTGGGACCCGTCCGTGTCTTTTTTTCAACTAGTAAAAGGCCTTTATCCACTGAAGATATTGAATCTAATTTAAAATGTTAGCAAGGACACTTGGTTTTTTCTTGTTGCTGTTCAGTCATGAAGTGATGTTTCACTGTTTGCAACCCCATGGACTGCAGCCTGCCAGGCCTCCCTGTCCATCACCAACTCCCGGAGCTCACTCAAACCCATGTCCATGGAGTTGGTGATGCCATCCAACCATCTCATCCTCTGTCGTCCCCTTCTCCTCCCGCCTTCAATCTTTCCCGGCATCAGGGTCTTTTCCAGTGAGTCGGCTCTTCGCATCAGGTGGCCAAAGTATCGGAGCTTCAGTGCCAGTCCTTCCAATGAATACTCAAGACTGACATTTACCAGTGGTTTTTACAAAACCATTAGGAAGAAGAAATAACATCAATCTTACACACTTCTCCACAAAACAGAAAAAGAGAGGATGTTTTTCCAATTCATTATCTGAAGGCAGTGTACCTGTTTAATATAAGTCTGAGAAGGACCTTATAAGAATAAAATTACAGGCTAATTGTCATCATGAACATCAAAGCAAAATTCTAAAAGTTGCATTATCAGATTAAACTATGATGAGTTGGTTGTGGGAGAATGGATACATGTTTATGCATGGCTGAGTCCCTTTGATGTTTACCTGAAACTATGATGAGATTGTTCATTGGCTATACCCCACTACAAAACAAAAAGTTTAAAAAATTATGAGCTGGAGAAAAGGAAATTTTGTTCATAATTGACATGTTTGTATATACAGAAAATTTGAAATAATTTGTATACCCTTTAAATTTATAAGTGACTGTAGTGCAGTTACTGACTACAGGGCCTGGATAAAAATCTGTTCTTTTTAAAATTTTTACTTATCCATCTATCCTTTTTATTGAACTACAGTTAACATTATATTCATTTCAAGTGTGCATCCTCTGTGATTCAACATTTATATACATAAAAATCTTAATACAGATTTGCATATCAACAAATAGAACGTGCAATGAAAATGCCATTTACGGTAGCATCAACAAAGCTGGCTTAGAATTTTAGCAAAAATTGCAAAAGGGTTCTACACTGGAGACTATAAAACGCTAAGAAAAACAAAGGATGGCTTCAATAAATAGAGGAGTATAACATGTTCGGAATTGAAAGTTTCATATTTTAAAGATGCCATTTTTGCTTAAGTTGGTCTTTAACTGATAGTTGTCTGGTTCTATTCATAGTCATAAAAGAAAAAGAAACAGTAAGTGCAGATCTATTATATGAATCCAAGCAAGATCAGGTGTAGCACATTTCCATAAGAAACATCCCGTCCGTTCTTTCTGACACAAAGTGGTTCCTTACGTACAAGAGACCGTGAAAAGTGAAACAGTCGTGAAACAGTGAAAACAGTCGTGTCTGACTCTTTGCGACCCCATGGATTGTAGCCCCGCCCGGCTCCTCCATCCATGGGATTCTCCAGGCAAGAATACTGGAGTGGGTTGCCATGCCCTCCTCCAGGGGATCTTCCCAACCCAGGGATCGAAGCCAGGTCTCCTGCATTGGAAACAAATTCTATACCATCTGACCCACCAGGGAAGCCCCTCTTCCCTCTTTATGGGTTGAAGAATTGTCAGCGTAGACACTTACCACTTAACCGAAAAGGTCTGGCAGAGTGTTTAGCAAATTTTCATTACCTGGGCAGCACCTTGGTGAGACTAAATAGACCTCATTTCTTCTTGTGGACATCCTTTCTTCGTCCTTGTTTGGAACCGTGATAGAAAATCTCGTCCAGGCAGTGACAAGGTAGAATGTCTCTGCCGGAGAAGGGTCTTCAGGCTGTGTGTTTGAGTCCCAGGCAGGGCAGGGTATCTGTCTTAGAATTCTGATTGCGGAGTTCAGGAAGCATTTTAATCTGCACGGAGCTTCTCATGTACACGACGAGGGGCTTAAAAAAGATGTTATCAGAGAGAGTGCTTCCAAAGCTTTGCCTTGTGGTATTTCATGTAGCTCACCTGGTAAAGAATCTGCCTGCAATGCAGGAGACCCTGGTTCGATTCCTGGGTTTGGGACGATCCCCTGGAGAAGGGATAGGCTACCCACTCCAGTATTCTTGGGCTTCAATTCCTGGGTTGGGAAAATCCCCTGGAGAAGGGATAGGCTACCCACTCCAGTATTCTTGGGCTTCCCTTGTGGCTCAGCTGGTAAAGAATCCACCTGCAATGGGGGAGACCTGGGTTCCGTCCCTGGGTTGGGAAGATTCCCCTGGAGAAGGGAAAGGCTACCCACTCCAGTGTTCTGGCCTGGAGAATTCCATGGGGTGGAAAAGAGTTGGACACAACTGAGCGACTTTCACTTTTCATCAAAGCATGGTCCTCAGAACTTCCTTAGGGCTACGATGAATAGCCCCCTTTCAAGTTGGGGAATATTCTGGACTGCTTCCCAGCCTGGTCTGTGTGAGGGGCTTGGGGCTGCCAGCACCTGCTGTCAGGGTGATTGGCTGGAAGATGATTCCCCCTGCTTTGTTCTTGGCCTCATCAGTGTCTGAGGAGGGGTAGGCGTCTCTTCCCCAAGGTGTCAAAAAGGACAGATGTTCAGGACTTTCTGCTGTCTTTAATCAGCCGCATCTGACGCCCCTCTAATCAAAGGCGTGATCTCAAGCATATTTTTGTCGGCTTGGTACTCCCGACACAGGTGGACTCACACAGCCCAAAATAAAGTGATTAACGTTTCTTGCTGAACACGTTCAAACTCACTGTTCCACACAGGCATGCAAATCAGATACAGCGTCTGCTTTCTGCTCTCGGCCCACCAGGCTCCTCTGTCCATGGGCTGCTCCAGGCAAGAGTCCTGGGGAGGGTTGTCATGCCCTCCTCATGTAGATCATATTTGTATTTTATTATATATATTTATACAAGTAAAATGTTTACTATCGCTATATTTATATATTAATAGAAATACAGTCCTTTAGTACTATAGAGTGCATTTTATTATATCTATATTATATGCATGTATTATTACAGGTAGACTACTACACGTAAAGATATTGCATCGTATGTATACATCACATGTATAATTACACGTTACACACAGTATAATACAATTAAAATTATATTCACATCAATTTTTGCATTTATATTAATATAGTCATGTTACATGGTGCTTTAGAGTGCATATGTTATTATATGTATATTATATGCATATGTTATTACACATAGAGTGCTACATGGAAAGATACTGTATCATATGTCCATATCACATGTATAATTACACATTACACACGATATAACCCAATTTAAATTATATTTGTATCAATTTTGTATGTATATCAGTATAGTTTTGTATAGACAAATACAGAGTGCTATAGAGTGCATATATTATTATATGTATATTATATGCATATTATTACATGTATAATAATGTACACGTAAAAGATATATGTAAAGATATTGTATCATATGCTTATATCACATGTATAATTATACATGATATATTATACACAATATATTACATCACACAAAATATAATACAATATAAGTTATAGTTGTATCAGTTTTTGTATTTACATTAATAAAGTTTTTTTTTTATTAATAAAGTTTTGAATAGACGAATATCGCATTGTATCACATACGTGGAAACTAAAAATATGATACACATGAACTTATCCATAAAACAGAAACAGATTCATAGACATAGAAAGCAAACTTACGGTTACTAAAGAGGCGAGGTGAGGTGGTATGCATTAAGAGTTTGGGATTAGCATACAGACACAACTCTGTATAAAATAGATTTAAAAAAAAAAAAGGTCCTACTCTATAGCCGAGGGAACCATATTCAGCATCTTGCAATATGTACAATGGGAAAGGATATGAAAGATGGGTGGAGCTAGAGACTGTCATACTGAGTGACGTTAAGTCAGACACAGAAACGCAGATATCATACAATGTCCCTTACCCCTGAAATCTCAAAAGTGATACAGGTGGACTTATCCACAAAGGAGAAACAGGCTCACAGATGCAGAACAGATTTGTGGGTGCCAAGGGGAGGCAGTGTGGGGAGGGAAGGTGCGGGAGTTTGGAGTGAGAATATGTGAACTGTAACATATAGGACGGATAAACATCAAGATGGTACTGCGCAGTATAGGAAGCTATAGTCAATATCCTGTGATAAACCATCAGGGAAAGGCATAGGAAAAGGAATTATATATATATATAAAACTGAGACACTTTGACGTACAGCAGAGATGAACTTGACATTGTAAATCAACTACACTTCAGCAAAAAAAAAAAAAAAGATCACATCATACTTAAGCAGGGAAATCTGGTCTCAAGTACTTTTGAGGACACGCTAGTTACTTTTGTCTGAAGGATTTCAATAGCGGATGTTATTATTATTTTTTTTTGAAGATTTTCAAATACAGATGTTGAAGCGACTGAAAGTAACTCAATAAGCCTCAAATGCTTCAGGACATGTGACATTGAAAGGGGTTCACGATAGGCAACAGGTTTTCTGTTTCAATGAGATTGTAAAGAAATGCAAGAATGAGTCCTCAGTGATGCATTTGTTAAACAAAATGCCTTAAAGAGGCTCCAATTTTTTTTTTAAGGATAGTTCCCTGAATTAACCCTTCATCCTTCTGTAGGTGAGATTTGACTCCATGGACAGTATTTAATGAATCACAATGGGACAAGACAGTGGAACAAATTGATTCCATAACAATCCCGTGTTACCTGGTGGTAAAGATCTTACAGAAACAAAGGAAAACAATCACAAACGCAGGACTATAACTCTGAAAACAGTCTTCCTGAATGATGTTTATAACTTGGCTTGCTCCTATACAAACTCATTCATTTGAGCGATACTCACACACAAGGACAGTGTTGATTTTTATAAATGAAATTGAAAATGTTAGTCGCTCAGTCTTGTCTGACTCTGCAACCCCATGGACTCTATAGTCAGCCAGGCTTCTCTGTCTGTGGGATTTTCCAGTCAAGAATACTGGAGTGGGTTGCCATTGCCTTCTCCAGGGAAGCGTCCCAACCCAGGGATGGAACCTGGATCTCCTGCATTGCAGGCAGATTCTTTACCATCTCAGCCACCAGAGGAGCCCAAAGCAATCAAACACAGTCATGCTAGGACTTCCCTGATGGTCCAGTGACTAAGACTCCTTGCTCCCAGTATGGGGGACCCAGGTTCGATCCCTGGTCGAGGGGCCAGACCCCATATGCCAAAACTTAAGTGTTTACATGCCTCGCCTGAGACCCAATACAGCCCAATAAACACATAAATATTTAAACACATACATGCACAATAACTCCTGTTGTAAATACAGAAAAACAACTCCTAGGTTCCTCCTCCTGAAAGACCTCGCTGTCCAGGGTCCTGATCTTCTTTCCGGAGGCAGTCCGTGTCCAATGATGGGATCTAGGCTCTAAAGGATTGGCCGCTATGGCTCCGCTCAGATGAGGGGAGCTGGCTGCAGAAACCAGTGTTACCCTGGCAAAGCTAGATTGGACCTGCTCTGTTGTTCTTGAGCTCACAAACACCTTGCTCCACCCCCACTCCCCCAAAGATCCATCTCCGTGTCCAGTTGTGCAGAGGTCCAGCTGGAAAAATTTGTACCTGGGGAGGTCTGAGAGAAGATGCTCTTAGGAAGCTAGTGTTTAGGGAGGGAGGTTCAAGACGGAAGAGGCATACATATACCTATGGCTGACTCACGTTGATGGATGGCAGAAACCAACACCATATCGGAAAGCAACTATTCTCTAATTAAAAATAAACACACTTAAGTTAAAAGATAAATATATACATAGCTTAACTAACGAATTAGACCTCAGTAGAGCTGGGGAAAAAAAAAATGTTGAGGATCCCAAAGAACTTTTGTCTGTTTGAATTGTGTCTATTGATGTTGACCATGGAGGAAATGGAAGCAGATATTTTTTTCAGTATTGACAAGCTGCGTGAATGATAATTTGCTGCAGTCGTGACCGACTCTTTGAGACCCTATGGACCATAGTCCAATGGGTTCCTGTCTCCATGGAATTCTCCAGGAAAGAAGACTGGAGTGGGGTGCCGTGCCCTTTTCCAGGGGATCTTCCCCACCCAGGGGCTGAACTCACATCTCTTACATCTCCTGCATTGGCAGCTGGATTCTTGACCACAGAGCCAGCGGGGAAGTGCATTTATGTGTTAATTCATCTTAAAATAACAAGAAAATCACTACATGTTAATACAGATAATGCTATGTTATAGTATCGTCTGTCTATAAATAGATAATTTTATGGAAAACAACTCTATTTCCCAAACTAAAAGAATTCATGAGAAGGGAAAAAAAAAAAAAAAAGAAGATACTGTTTAGAAACCTGTGAGCGTGGTGGGTGGCCATGTCCTTCTCAGACACCAGGAAAAAGACTCAGGTGAAATCTGAGTCAATAATAGATATTTCTTCCAGGATGGATTTACATATTGCTGTATATGGCGTACATGGCTGAAGGGAGGGGTAAAAAAATTTTGTTCATCCAGTAGGAGTTTTTTTTGTAATTGATAAAAAGTGCCACTCTTTTAAAATATATATATTTTTGCTATTTATTCACTTATTTGGCTGTGCCAGATTTTAATTGCAGCAAGCCAAATCTTCAGTCTTCCTCGGAGCATGCAAACTCTTAACTGTGGCGTGTGGGATATGGTGCAGTAACCAGGGATGGAACCCAGACCCCCCTGCCTTGGAGCTCGGAGCCTTAGCCACTAGACCACTAGGGAAATCTGTCGTCTGGTAGCCCTTTTGGCACTGCATGAATTCTGTGCGTTGCGTAGATACAAGGGCTTGCCACGTGGGGCTCGTGGTAAACAACCCTCCCGCCAGTGCAGGAGACACAAGAGACGTGGGTTCGATCCCTGGGTCGGGAAGATCCCCTGGGGGAAGGCATGGCGGCCCACTCCAGTATTCTGGCCTGGAGAATCCCATGCACAGAGGAGCCTGGCGGGCTGCCATCCGTACGGTTGCAAAGACTCCAACACGGCTGGAATGACTTAGCCCACACAACCCAGTGTAGATACAGGATCCTGTTTTTCCTTCTCGACGGCAATGGAGAGGCACGTTTGCGTCATCCGACACTTTTCCTGTTCTCTCTTCTGTCCTTCCAGGGCAGGAATTTGTCTTCAACTTTCATTCCGCATTATCTACACCGTTCAGCCTTTTTTATTGATGACCGCTGAGACCATTAGGCTCCAGTGACATCTATCGGGGGCTGTCATGACCGTCTGCCGCCTTTTCTGCCTCACTTATTCTCCGAGGCGCTTCTCAGCAGATTAATGGATCCGAACCCTCGTTTCAATTATTTTTATTATGCCCGGCTACTGCTCGCTCCTATTAAAAAAAATGAGAGTGTACAGTTCATTTAAGGATTCAATATTCCTGTGAAGCGGTAACTCAATGTCGGTCTCTCCATTACCCCGCCACCAACTCGGGGGACCTGATTTATACAAGTGGCCCCCCTGTTGGAAGAACCTCGACTCCGTCCACTGAACACGGTTCGTATCACGGGAAGTTTACCTCGAAAGGCTTAATAATTACTAATGAAGTTCTCTGCAAGTTTGTTCAGCTGCATCCACCGTGATGATCAGAGCGAACTCAAGGCAAAACTATAAAGCTTTCTGCGTTTCTAGGAGATGGGGTGATTTTGTGCTGAAAACAAATGCAGGGTAACCAAAGGTTGGGAGGGATCAGTTAGGAATTTGGGATTCATGGGTGCACAGTACTAGATATAAAACGTGGTGGCTCAGTGCGAAAGAATCTATTCGCCAAGGCAGGAGAGGCAGGTTCGACCCCTGGGTCTGGAAGATCCCCTAGAGGAGGGCATGGCAACCCACTCCAGTATTCTTGCCTGGAGAATTTCACGGACAGAGGAGCCTGGTGGGCTACAGTCCGTGGGGTCGCACAGAGTCGGACATGAGTGGGCGGTTGAGCATGCACCCATATATAAAATAGATAACCAACAAGGACCTACTGTATAGCACAAGGAAATACATTCAATATCTTGTAATAACCTATATGGAAAAAAATCTGAAAAAGAATACATATTTACATATAGGTGTGTGCTCGGTCGCTTTAGTCTTTGAGACCCCACGGACTGTAGCCCACCAGGCTACTCTGTCCATGGGATTCTCCAGGCAAGAAAACTGCAGTGGGTTGCCATTTCCTCCTCCAGGGGATCTTCCCACAACCCAGGGGTCAAACCTGCATCTCCTGCATTGGCAGGTGGCTTTTTTTCCCCACTGAGCCACCTGGGAAGCCCCATAGTTACATATATATATATAGTTATATGTGTAATTAAATAGCTTTGTTGTACACCTGAAACTAACTCAGCATTGTAAATCAGATATATTCCAATAAAAAAGATAATGTAGATTTGGTTTTGTGTGGTTTTTTTTTTTTTTTTTTGGTTGTTGTTTCTTTTACGAACAAACCACTTGCAATGAAAATATTTGCAAGGCATCAGTTAATATGCAGAGGGCATTGTAATTAATAATCCATTAGCATGAAATTGTGTGGCACAGTTGGAGGTCTGGAGCAGGGACCCGAGCAGCTATTTATTTTGAATTAACATTTTGATGGCGTCTCCCTGTTTCTTTGTAAATTATGCGCCAAACAGGGTTGCAAATATTCTGCTACTGAGGAAGTACTGTAGAAAAACATAAATTTCCAGGAGGCTTTGCTAATGTTATTTTTGCCTCTTGAATTTTTTTTTTTTTTTTTTGCCAGATTGAATAATGGGGGCTATCATATCTCACCACTGTGTTCCACTAGAGTTAGGACTTTGGTGAGCTATAAAAATAGAGGAAATTATTATTACATCATGCAGATATTGTCCTTAAGGCATTCAGCCATCTATCAGTAAAATGTTCTTGAGTTGTAAAGGTAAAGCTTATCACTATCAGTGACAGGAATTAAAGGGAAGTCTGTGAAAAATTCGCTAATAGCAACCCTGAGATAAGATCTCCTTTGTATTCTGCCCTTTCCTGAATTTTTCCCTCCTTCCTTCCACCCATCCATCCTTCCTCCCTGCCTCCTTCTCCCCTTCCTTCATTTCGTGTTTCCAACACTCACTGTGTGATGACCTCGGCTTGACACCAAGGATGAAGCAAGATGAATAAAAAACGGTTCCTAGCTTTAAGGAAGAGACAGAAATGTACTCTGAGAATGCAAAGTAGAGACAGAAGCTTTGTTAGCCTGACTGCAATATTATTATACATAAAGCTAATACTTTATTAGTATAAATAAAGCTTATATTTTATTAGTATAAATAAAGCTGAGCGCTGAAGAATTGATGCTTTTGAACTGTGGTGTTGGAGAAGACTCTTGAGAGTCCCTCAGACTGCAAGGAGATCCAACCAGTCCATCCTATATTCAGGAAATATTCAGGAAATCAGTCCTGAATACTCATTGGAATGACTGATGCTGAAGCTGAAACTCCAATCCTTTGGCCATCTGATGCGAAGAACTGACTCATTGGAAAAGACCCTGATGATGGGAAGGATTGAGGGCAGGAGGAGAAGGGGCCGACAGAGGATGAGATGGCTGGATGGCATCACCGACTCGATGGGTATGAGTTTGAGCAAGCTCCGGGAGATGGTGATGGACAGGGAGGCCTGGCGTGCTGCAGTCCATGGGGTCGCAAAGAGGTGGACATGACTGAGCGACTGGACTGAACTAAACTAAAATGTACAGAATCTTAGGTGTCAGTTATCTCTCCATAAAAGCCAGAAAAATGATGGCTGATCTCATCAAACTTTCATGTTTTTTTTGAACAGGGGTCCCCAGCCTCCAGGATCTAATGGCTGATTTGAGCTGGAGCTGGTGTAATTATAATGGAGACGCAGTGCACCTTCTTGCCTGGCGACTCAGTGGGAAAGAACCCGCCTGGCAATGCAGGAGACGCAGGAGACGTGGGTTCGATCCCTGGGTCGGGAAGATCCCCTGGAGGATGAAATGGCAATCCACTCCAGTATTCTTGCCTGGAGCATCCCACGGACAGAGGAGCCTGGCGGGCTTCCATCCATGGGGTTGCAGAGAGTCGGCCATGACTGAGGGCCTGAGGAGGCAAGCAGGCAGTGAACAACCATTCCAAAAACCATCCCCCCAACCCCTGCCCTAGATCCATGCAAGAACTATCTTCCAAGACACCGGTTTCTGGTGCCGAAAAGCTTGGGGACTGCTGCTGGTTGGACATTCAGGTGAGGGGGTGTGTTTTATAGGGTGGGCAATCTAGTTGAATCGAATCGCCTCTATCATTCTGCAAGTTATAGAAGAGTATTCAAATACTGGAGGGGGCATGTTCTAATGTTGATGGTTTCCGATACAGACCAGGGGTCCAGATGAACACGGCGCTCAGAAGGATGAATTCCTGCCGGCCAAGCTATTTCTTCTCTCAGGAGCATGAGCTTCTGCCTTCTCTGGGTTTAAATAAATATGGTCCGCGGGCGACCCCTCCACTATTTCATTTCATCTCTGAGCTACTTGAGCAGTATTCTGAGAGGTGAAGAATAAAGGGACGACCGGGTCTTCGAGATGACAACTCCAAGAAAGGTCAGAGCAAAAACAACTCTGTGTGAAAAACAATTTGCATAGCAAATGATGCATTAAATGATGATTCCACTTCGCCGTGATTGTAATTACGATGCTAACAGGGACACTCTCCACAAGGGTGATTGCTGGGAGCGTGGAGATAGCACACTCATAGCTCAAGACCTCACGCACAAGACTACACACAATTCTTGTGGGAATCATCCCTTTAGATTCATTTAGAGGTCTATTTTGGGGCTTTTCCTGGGGGCTCAGATGCTCAAGAATCTGCCTGCAATGCAGGAGACCTCTGGGTGGGGAAGATCCCCTGGAGGAGGGCACGGCAACCCACTCCAGTATTCTTGCCTGGAGAATCCCACGGACAGAGGAGCCTGGCGGGCTGCAGTCCACGGGGTCACAAAATAATTGACGGAGCAACTAAACCACATTCTCTCGTGTGGAAGGGCATTTATCCATTTTATTCAGTGAGGGACACTTGAATTGCTTTTGTCTTTCAGTAAGACTCTGCTGTGAACATGGGTATACAAATATTACAGTCCCTGCTGTCAATTCTTTGGGGGTATTAACCAAGGACTGACATTTCTGGGACTGGTGATAACTCTGTTTCACTTTTTAGGGGACTGCAATACTGATTGAAATTTAAGGTCTTTTTTTTTTTTCTTTTTAAACTTTCTATTTTGCATGGTGGTATATATATATGTATGTATGTGGGTTTCCCTGGTAGCTCAGTTGGTGAAGAATCCATCTGTAATGCAGGAGACCTGGGTTCGATCCCTGGGTGGGAAAGATCCCCTGGAGGAGGGCACGGCAACCCACTCCAGTGTTCTTGCCTGGAGAATCCCATGGAGAGAGGAGCCTGGCAGGCTACAGTCCATGGGGTCGCAAAGAGTCGGACATAAGTGAAGAACTAAATGCAGCATATATATGCGTATATTTAAAATAGACTATAAATGTGTATATATAGAAGAGATATGTATGCATATCTATTTTATAGATATATTTTATATAATATGTATATTGCATTTTTATATTCTCTTCCATTAGAGGTTATTACAAGATATTGAGTAGAGTTCCCCGTGCCGAACAGTAGGTTTGCGTTGTTGTATTCTTACACGCTCAGTCGTGTCTGACTCTCTGTGACCCCGTGGACTGCAGCCCGCCAGGCTCCTCTGTCCATGGGATTCTCCAGGCAAGAATACTGGAGTGGGTTGCCATCTCCTTCTCCAGGGGATCTTCCCTACCCAGGGACTGAACCCAGGTCTCCCGCATTGGCAGGTGGATTCCCGACTATCTGAGCCGCCAGGGCAGTTAATATTGGTTATATATTTAATAGAGAGTAGTTTGCGTCTTCTAATCCCAGCTTCATAATTTATCCCTGGCTCTCTTCTCCTCTGGTAACCGTAAGTCTCTTTTCTATGTCTGTGAGTCTATTTCTGTCCCGTCAGTGAAGTCCCTCATCCTCCGAGATTCCATATATAAGTGACATCGTCTGGTATTTGTCTTTCTGTGTCTGACCTACTCCACTTAGTGTGACAATCTCTAGGACCATCTATGTTGCTGCAAATGGTAATATTTCATTCATTCTTTTTTTATGGCTGAGTAATTGGAAAAGACTCTGATGCTGGGAAAGATTGAGGGCAGGAGGAGAAGGGGATGACAGAGGATGAGATGGTTGGATGGCATCACCGACTCAATGGACATGGGTTTGGGTAAACTCCGGGAGTTGGTGATGGACAGGGAGGCCTCGCGTGCTGCGGTCCATGGGGTCGCAAAGAGTCAGACACGAGTGAGATTGAACTGAAGCTTTAATAATCGTGGAAAGAGAATGAACATATGTATAACTGAGTTACCTTGCTACACACTTGAAACTAACAAAACATTGTAAATCAACTCTACTCCAATATAAAATAATAAAACTAACAAAACATTGTAAATCAACTCTACTCCAATATAAAATAATAAAACTAACAAAACATTGTAAATCAACTCTACTCCAATATAAAATAAAAACTAAATTTTTTTATTATTTTTTTTAAAACTAAATTTTTTAAAAAAAGAAAAATAAAGCAGAACTCATTATGAACAAGCTTCCTAAAATGAAGATGCCTACCAATGTTTCCTGTATCTAGGGAACGCCCCCCTGCTGCTCCAGTGGTCCAGTGGTTAAGACTTCCACTGCAGGGGATGAAGGTTTGATCCCTGGTCAGGGAACTAAGATCCTACATGTTATGTTGTGTGGCAGAAAAATAAGAAACAAAGAAAGTGCAATACATTTCCTATTGTCTAGAGCCACCCACCATTCCGTTGGTTATGCTATATGAGGCCACTGTTTAGCATCTGTTATGGTTATTGTTATTTTTCAGTCACCTTAGTGACTCTAAGTGACTCATGTCCGACTCTCTGCAACCCCATGGACTGTAGCACGCCAGGCCTCCCTGTCCATCACCAACTCCCAGAGCTCGCTCAAACTCATGTCCATTGAGTCGGTGATGCCATCCAACCATCTCATGCCCTGTCGTCTCCTTCTCCTCCCACCTTCAATCCTTCCCAGCATCAGGGTCTTTTCCAATGAGTCAGTTCTTTGCATTAGGTGGCCAATGCATTGAAGTTTCAGCTTCAGCATCAGTCCTTTCAATGAATATTCAGGACTGATTTCCTTTAGGAGTGACTGGTTTGATCTCCTTGCAGTCCAAGGGACTCTCAAGAGTCTTCGCCAGCACCACAGTTCGAATGCATCAATTCTTCAGCACCCAGCCTTCTTTCGCGTCTGTCTGAGCATTAAAAACCCGGATTAACTCAACCGGCTTTGTTCTCAGGCTCAAGACTGCGTCTGTTAACAAAGATCGGCCTTTCCCACTGAGAGCCTTGCCTGAAAAAATAATCTATCCAATGGAGACTTCACGAAGCCGGGCCTGAAACAATACCCTCACTCTATTTGCTGACATCTCAAGCATTAAATTAATGTTCTCGGGGCCGATTCATCAGCCTCCTAACCAGTCATTGGGATTCAATGCACGCTGATGGTTAGAGCTCAGAGCAGCCGGTCCGTGGAAAAAGGCGACTTTTCATTTTGCATCCAATCACGGAAACAAACAGCATCACCCTGAGGCTGGTGGGGGCTGAGAGTCTAATGATGGAAGCGGGGAGAAGCAGAATTTTGCAACAAACACAGAAGAAGCCTTTGTAACCTGTGAACAGGCTTCATACCTCATTTTTTCAAATTTATGTTGTTTTTTTTTTTACCATCCCTAATTTTTATAGACCACACATAGACCCCTCAAGTTTATCTTTAATCTTTTAACCATCTTTAATGTTTATCACACGGGCTTCCCTGGGGAAGGTAGCTCAGTCGTGTCTGACTTTTCGACCCCATGGACTGTAGCCCACCAGGCTCCTCTGTCCATGGGATTCTCCAGGCAAGAATACGGGAGTGGGTTGCCATCTCCTCCTCCCTCAGGAGATCTTCCTGACCCAGGGGTTAAACCCAGGTCTCCTGCATTGCAGGAAAAATTCTTAACCATCTGAGCCACCAGGGAAGTCCAAGAATACTGGAGTTGACTGCCATTCCCTTCTCCAGGGGATCTTCCTGACCCAGGGATCGAACCCACGTCTCCTGCATTGCACGCGGATTCTTTCCCATCTGAGCTAGCAAGGAGGCAACCTAAATGTTTATTATATGGGCTTCCCTGGTGACTTAGCGGTAAGGAATCCGCCTGCAATGCAGGAGACGCAGGTTCGATCCCTGGGTGGGGAAGGTCCCCTGGAGAAGGGAATGGCAACCCACCCCAGGATTCTTGCCTGGAGAATCCCATGGACAGAGGAGGCTGGTGGGCTACAGTCCGTGGGGTTGCAAAAGAGTCGGAGACAACTCAGCAACTAAAGAACAATCCAGGCAAAGCGATGGAAAGTAGGCAGTCTTTGTTTCCAGCCTGGCTGCGTGCAGAAAATGACAGCCAGCCTGTTGCAGAGTTGCCACTGCAGATAACAGAAAGGCTAAAGGCTTGTTACAATATGTGAGGTCGCTGACGCCTCTGTTCAGGTGTATCAGCAAATTCATGCTTAAGAAAGTCTATAGTTGGAGAGACTTCCTTGAGGTCATCATGTAAGACAAAGCTGCAAAACGAGGTCCTTCGAGAGGAAGGCAAAATTTACTCCAGAAAGCGTGATAGAGCTTTATGAAAATCACAGACGATGGGCTAGTCCAGAGTGTTAAGACAGTCCAACTATTCTTTCCCACTGGCTGATTTGTGTGTGTGTGTGTGTGTGTGTGTGAGTTGTCCAAAATCACAGAGCTTCGTTAATGGGCTCTTTTTTGTTTTTTTTGACTGCTGGGTGCAGAATCTTACCTCCCCAACCAGGGTTTGAACCCTTGCCCCCTCTGTTGGACTCTTAACCACTGGACCATCAGGGACGCCCTTGGCTTCAATTTTTTTTTTAAACATTGAAGTATAGTTGATTTAGCTCAGATGGTAAAGCGTCTGCCTACAATGTGGGAGACCTGGGTTTGATCCCTGGGTCGGGAAGACCCTCTGGAGAAGGAAATGGCAACCCACTCCAGTACTCTTGCCTAGAAAACCCCATGGACGGAGGAGCCTGGTAGGCTATACTGTTCATGGGGTTGCAAAGAGTCGAACACGACTGAGCGACTTGAGTTCACTTCACTATGGTTGATTTACAATATCATGATAGTTTAGGGTGTGCAGCAAAGTTATAACTTCAGCAAAGTTATTCATCTGCAAGCCTGGCGTGCTGCAGTCCATGTGGTCACAAAGAGTCGGACACAGCTGAGCAACTGAACTGATATATACATACATGTATATATACACACAGACATATATAGAGGGGCTTCCCTGGTAGCTCAGCTGGTAAAGAATCTGCCTGCAATGCAGGAGACCCGGGTTCCATCCCTGGGTCGGGAAGACCCCCTGGGGGAGGGAATGGCTACCCTCTCCAGTATTCTTGCCTGGAGACTCCGAGGGACAGAGGAATACAGCCCATGGTGGGCTACAGTCCATGGGGTCGTGAGGAGTTGGACACGGTTGAGCAACTAACTATAAGAATAGCATGCACACACATTCGTTTTGCCATTCTTTTCCTGGATATTATTACAAAATGTTGAGTAGAGTTTCCTGGGCTATATAGTCAAGTCCTCATTTATTTTGACTATAATAGTGTCTATGCGTACATACAAACCTCCTATTTATCCCTGTGTGTGTGAGTATTCAATGTTGTTCAGTGGCTCAGTCCTGTGCGGGTGTTTATGATCCCATGGACCGTAGCCCGCCAGGCTCCTCTGTCCGTGGGGTTCTCCAGGCAAGAATGCTGGAGCGGGTTGCCATTCCCTCCTCCAGGGGATCTTCCCGGCCCCGGGATCGAACTCACGTCTCCTGCGTTGCAGGCGGATTCTTTACCACTGTGCCGCCATCCATCCCTAAATCCCTGCTCCCGCTAACATCCTTCTCAACAGCGAAAAGCTAGAAGCATTTCCTCTACGATCAAGAAGCAAGACAGGGATGCCCACTCTCGCCGTTTCTCCTCAGCATAGCTTTGGAAACCCTCACTAGAGCAACCAGAGAAGGAGAAAAAAAAAAGGGTGTGCTGTTTAAGACGTTCTTTGTCGGATCAAATTAAAGCAAGCTGGCTAAACGGTTCTAATGGTTCTTAGAGAAGAATCCAGTCGCCGTGGATGGTTTTCCTGCTGGAAATATTTGTCCAGGGATTTCAGAGCAGCCGGAACTGTGGCGGAATAAATCCATTCTAAAACAAAGCCTCAGTCCATTGCCTGTAATCCGTGCTAATGCCTTTCCCGGGTATTTGCGGCTTTGCTGGAGAGAGACACATAGGAGCCCGTGATATGTGGCTGCAGGCCAGGGTCTTAATTTATAAATGTCCGGCGTGGGCTTTAGAAAGCAAGGCAGGCAAGGATACCCTGAAGCTTGCAAGGCTGGAAGCTGATACATGGTCTGGTATCCTCCTGTGTTTGAATTCCTAATAGTCACCCAGGATTCCCTGGGAGCTCAGCGGTTAAAAAAAAATCGCCTGCCAATGCAGGAGATTCGGGTTCAATGCCTGGTTCAGGAAGATCCCCTGGAGAAGGGAATGGCAACCCACCGCAGTATTCTTGCCTGGAGAATCCCACGGACAGAGGAGCCGGGGCTACAGCCTGTGGGGTTGCAAAGACTTGCATGATTCTGAGCCACTAAACAACAACAAATAGTCACACGTCTCTGCTTGGGAGCCTCTGCCTCCTTTACAAAGAGAGTTTTCAAATCCTCTAGCCTCTCGAGTTGTTCAAATAACTTAAGCGCACAGACATTTGTACTCAGAACTCAGAGGATCGACACTTTAATATTTCTGAGAGCGAGTGAGGGCCAGAGGTTACACAAACAGCGTGCTTTGCAGGAGGAGAGCAAAAAGGTTTGCGGCTTGGTTTTCCTCTGAATAAATAACACGGTCAGGGAGGCTTATGAATTAAAAAAAAAAAGAAAATAAATGAAACTTTAAAGTCACTGAGAAAGCGGAGAGGCCGGTGAAACAGATTCATGATTTAAGAAGCTTGGAGCATCAAAGAAAAAGACAGTTGATGTTTTATTCGTACAATTGTGGAGGGAGGTGGCAGACAGATGTCTGAAGTGACAGAAGGGAATACACGTCAGTGGATCTGAGACATTTATTTTCATAAATATCGAAAACGTAGAGCGCTTCTTCCTTATCGCTTCTAAGTACCTTCCCATTTCCTGGCATTAAAATAAAGTTGCATGCGGATAGGAAATTTCTACCAAAGCAGTTGGCTGAGAGGTGCATTTCTGGGAAAGACAAAAAAAAAAAAAAAAAGCTTCAGCATTTAGCGAGGGTAAAAACTCTGCACATTCACATTTAAAAGCAAGCCCCAGGGTTGTTGCAGGAAAAAAACCCAGGAAACTCCCCAAGCACAGCCTTTAAAAATAACGAGATAACTTTGTGTTGACTTTTGGGCTTATGGGTCATCTCCAAGAAGTTTAGGGGTTGACAAGTCACACACAGCATTAGCCTTGTATCAGGTAAGTCATGAAACAGTAAAGGATCCAGCTGCCAATGCAGGAGACGTGGGTTCGATCCCTAGGGCGGGAAGATGCCCTGGAGGAGGGCACGGCAACCCTCTCCAGTATGCTTGCCTGGAGAATCCCATGGACAGAAGCGATCCCAGTCCACGGGGCTCGCCAAGAGTCAGACTGAGCGACCAAGCGCAACACACGGTGTGTTTTAGATCCCAAGAGGGAAGAGACGATAAACTTAGGACCAGGACCAGACAAGACACCTCGAAACGCCAGCTACACTGTCCGCCAACCCCTCAGGACCCCACCTACTCGACCTGGGTGTTTGAAATCCTCCCGCCAACCCGCTCTGGTTTAAAGCTCCAGGATTGCAACTGACACAGACCTTGATGCTTCTGAGTTTAAATGGAAAACTCGCCTGACGCATGGAAAAAAGCTCCTGGCCCAAATCTCTTGTAAAATGGCTTGGAAAGGGCTTTATACATGCTGTCTCAAACCCTCTGTGAGCTTGGGCCTGGAAATCCCTAAAGCTCCTTTGGACTAGGACCCAGGAGGTTAGACTGACTCTGATTCCAAAGGAGCTGAGCTAAGGATGTTCACAGCGGTCCTGGCAAGGTGTCGCGTACTATCATCTTTGTCTCTTTCATAGCAGATGGCACGAGTCTCCAGATGAAAAAGGGGGTGACGTCTGGCACTGAGCCTCCAGTTCCACGGGGACTGACATTCTGAACCAGCTCCTACCGCCTCACTCTGGGTAATTCTCATTAGTCCTCCAAGAACATGAAAAGGAATTTTAATTCGGATTTTGCAAATAGGGAGAAGGCAGAGATTCTATGAATATATATTTCATACCGTTGGATACTAATACCTCCGAGGGACCTTCAGTTTCCATTTTGCAAAAAAAAAAAGGCAGAGAACTCGAGAAAATAAGAGTACCCCCATGGATGCTTCACGGTAACAACCCATGCCTCTACTTGGCTTCCGGGGCTGAAGGGGACCAACCACTGAGACACTGTCCCCCAGAGAATCTGACGCTAACTTCTGCACCCGTTCCACTGCTCTGGGTATGGAATTGGCACCTTTCCTTTCCTCCATTCAAACTGCTTAAATAGGGGCTTGCCTGGTGGTCTAGTGGCTGGGACTTAACACTTTGACTCTACGGATTTTGGGTTTGATCAACGGTTTGGTAACTAGAATCCCACACACAGTGTGACCAAAAAAAAAATAATGCCAATACCATCATAATAAATATTTTAAGAAGCAGAAACGTCAATACTTTGGCCACCTGATGCCAAGAACTGATTCATTGGCAAAGACCCTGAAGCTGGGAAAGATTTGAGGGCAGGAGGATAAGGGGATGACAGAGGATGAGATGATCGGATGGCATCTCTGACGCGATGGACATGAATCTGAGCAAACTCCCCTGGAGATGGTGAAGGACAGGGCCGCCTGGAATACTGCAGTCCACGGGGTCACAAAGAGTCGGCCACGACTGAGCGAATGAAAAAAAAAAACCCACAAACTTTACGTATGGGGGCTCCTCGAGATTCTTCGCCAAGAGCGGGGAGAATTAAAAGCAGGAAAAACGGAAACCTGAGTCCAGATGTCGGCCTTAGGGACATTCTGTCTCTTTGTGCCAGAAATTGAGAAAGAAAAGGTTATGGAGATTTTCCGTCTCATAAGGAGCTTGTGTCTGCTTATTAACATTATGCCTGAGTCCGCCCCATTATTCCAGGACCTAGGGCCAGACTCCAAACTCTGATGGATATTGTATCAATGACAGCTTGGACAGATATATTGAGAAATGACCAGAAAGGCTAATTTCTAAAAGTTTTATAGGTGAGAAAGAGCATAAGATCTGACTTTTTCCGGAGGCTGAAGCCCTGTACAAAATCATGGTCTCTAAATAGCAAAAAAAAGTTGGCAATCTGTATTGCCTTTACTGGAATTTAGACACTTAAATATCAGAAGTGTTTCCTTTTTTTTTTTTTCCAAAGGCAACCTGGACACTATGGAAAATAAGACAGCATGATTTGACGTCTTTAAAATGCCTAGTGTTTTCTGAAGGTAGGAACTGGTTTTGGAATTATAATTTTTAACGCCCTAAAGTGCTCTTTGAGGCTTTCCCTGCAAATTCTAAAAGCATTTCCTTGCAAATATATATATTTTTAAATTATCTCCATTTGGAAAAAAGGGAATTGGCCATGCAGCATATTATTTGGTGTATATTAAAAACCAAATCATGTACGGATGTGAGAGTTGGGCCATAAAGAAGGCTGAGCACCAGAAAGAATTGACGCTTTTGAACTGTGGTGTTGGAGAAGACTCTTGAGAGTCCTTTGGACTGCAAGGAGATCAAACTAGTCCATCCTAAAGGGAATCAACGCTGAATATTCTTTGGAAAGACTGATGTTGAAGCTGAAACTCCAATACTTTGGCCACCTGATGGGAAGACTCATTGGAAAAGACCCTGATGCTGGGAAAGATTGAGGGCAGGAGGAGAAGGGGACGACAGAGTATGAGATGGTTGGATGGCCTCACTGACTCAATGGGCGTGAGTTTGAGTAAACTCTGGGAGTTGGTGATGGACAGGGGGCCAGGGGTCCAGAGTCATGACTTAGCAAATGAAAGACCAAAACCAGATTGGGTTCCCAGGTGGCGCTAGTGGTAAAGTGCCCGCCTACCGTTGCAGGAGACATCAAAGACGTGTTTGATCCCTGGGTTGGGAAGATCCCCTGGAGAAGGGAGTGGCAACCCACTCTAGTATTCTTGCCTGGAGAATCCCATGGACAGAGGAGCATCCATGGGGTCCCGAAAGAGTCAGACAAGACTGAAACGACTTAGCAAGCTTATACTAAAACTAA
This sequence comes from Cervus elaphus, assembly GCF_910594005.1. Taxonomy (NCBI): domain Eukaryota; kingdom Metazoa; phylum Chordata; class Mammalia; order Artiodactyla; family Cervidae; genus Cervus; species Cervus elaphus. The sequence continues at coordinate 177,991,114 of NC_057848.1, read as the reverse complement.
AAGCTTACCATGCAGGCCTTGTAACTTTATCTGGATTAAAAAGCTTGCTTCTACTCACAGAATTGAAAGAAGGGGGGATAAAAAAGAAGATGAGAAAGCTATTTCACGTGGGGACAAAAAAAAATTAGAAAACGGAATCTTGGGGAAATTAGAAAGGTCTATGTAAAATGATTTCTGTTTAAACGGTGGTGATGAAAGCATAATGAAACTTCTCTCCTTAGGAGAACAATGTTTATTATTAATGGCCATTTTAATAGAGCTCTGTTCATAGTCCTGTCTTCTTTTTTTAAATACTGAATTACCCAGGTGCATATGGCCAATTTCAAGAGCCAGAGTCTGTGTTCACATAGCCTGATATTCTTGAGCGCTAAATCTCTGTGCTTCTTCAAAAATTCTTCCTTAACGTTGAAACTGACTCATTGGAAAAGACCCTCATGCTGGGAAAGATCGAAAGTGGGCGGAGAAGGGGGCGACAGAGGATGAGATGGTTGGATGGCATCACCGACTCGATGGACATGGGTTTGAGCAAGCTCCGGGAGTTGATGATGGACAGGGAAGCCTGGCGTGCTGCAGTCCATGGGGTCGCAGAGAGTCAGACACGACTGAGCGACTGAACTGTGAAACAGAAAGACACCATGAGGGGCAAATTTTAAAGCACTGGTTGGCTTGTTGGGGGAAAGATGCTCAGAGAATTCTCAATCCTTGGCGTATGCAAAGTTCTTAGATGTCAAGGCATCCCGCCAACAGTGGGCATTCCCCGTCAGTAAGATGTCCTGAAGCTTAGATAAGGTGGACGTCTCTGAGTTCTTCCACTGAGGTTGCCACACTTTATCTGCACATAAATTTAAAGTTACGACAAGAACTGCAAGAACGGAAGACGGGAGTCCTATGTGTTTCTATGGATATTTAGCGATTACCTGCATTTGTCCTGATTTGGTTTTCGTTGCTTCTCGGGCTATTGTCTGGTTGTGATGAGGTGGGGAGCTATTCTCTACCTGTTGTGCCCAGCTTTTTTGTTCCCCTGGCTTCTCTTGTTGCAGAACACAGACTCTAGGCAACACCAATGGGTTTAGTGGCTCTGTGGCATGTGGAATCTTCCCGGACCGGGGATTGAACCTGTGTCTCAAGCATTGCTAGGCGGATTCTTTACCACCGGGCCACAAGGGAAGCACATGGCAGATGCTGTTATATTTTGATAACAATTTTTATTCATCTCCTTTCATTCTATCTGTCTGATCCAGCTTGTATTTCACCCCCCCCCCCCACCCCTTTGTTTTACATGATAATCCTGGAACAATTATCCAGCCAAACATCTTTGTCCTGATTCCTGAATATTTAGTCTAATGAAGACTTCCACCCCCCGTGGCTGAGATTATCAAGTACCCTTTCAGGCACTCAGAGTAATTAAAAAAAAAACTAAAAAAATCTGTCTCACCCATTTGGAGAATTCTACAAATGTTGAGTGAATAAGATATCTGTTTGAATACTATTTCTTTGAGGGTGAATCTCCTTAAATGTTTTGAGATGTTTTGGAGTTCGCTGGTGGCTCAGATGGTTAAGAATCTGCTTGCAAAGGAGGAGACCCCGGAGACCCGGGTTCAATCTCTGGGTCGGGAAGATCCCCTGGGGGAGGCAACGGCAACCCACTTCAGCATTCCTGCGTGGAGAATCCCCTGGACAGAGAATCTGGTGGGCTACAGTCCGTGGGGTCGCCAGAGTCAGACACAACTTCGTTACTAAGCCAACACCACAATTACCGCTTTCTCAGTTAAAAAAAAAAATGTGTGATGAGGGATGTAAGATTTTTGAAAAGAGGAATTTCCCTGGTGGTCCAGTGGTCAAGACTTAACTGTCTCACACAGGGGGTGTGGGTTTGATCCCTGATCGGTAAGCTAAGGTCCCATGTTCCCTGTAGCCAAAAAGCCAAAACATAATACAGAAGCGATATCGTAACAAATTTTAAAAGACTTTAAAAAATCATCTAAAAAAAGAATTTTGAAAACATAATTTATCGCAGAAGAAATGGAGATGATGATTAACGGAAGAAGGAAGTAGACCCTTTTGTGATTGTAAGGAATAGTTTGTTTATGCAAACACGCAGAAGTTTGATTATAGACATTTAGCAGCATGAAAAATGTAACTATAGATTTTCCCAAGTCTGAAATTTCATAATGAATGGGCTGAGTTAATTTCCCATGGGAATGTTTGCGACCGACTCACAAAGCATGCATGAAACAGGTTGACAGAGGGCTAGACTTTAAATATTGGGATAATCTGCTATTTTCATGATTATTTTTCAGACCTCATTGCCGCTGGGTTGGAATTCCAAGCTCTGGAGTGAGTTTTGCCACAGCCTCATTAATCATTGATGGAATAAGATTTTGGTTCTTTGTTTCAAAAAGTGTAGAGGATACAAATAAGATTAACTTACGTTACTGAACAACTTGACATCTATTTGTGTCCCAATTGAATGATGCAGTGAAGAGAAAGTGAAAGTGTGGGTCGCTCAGTCCTGTCTGACTCTTTGCGACCCCAGGGACTGTAGCCCGCCAGGCTCCTCTGTCCATGGAATTCTCCAGGCAAGAAATACCAGAGTGGGTTGCCATTTCCTCCTCCAGGGGATCTTCACGACCCAGGGATGGAACCTGAGTCCCCAGCATCTCCTGCATTGGTAGGCTGATTCTTCACCACTATGTCACCTGGGAAGCCCACGTATGTGTGTATGTGTGACTTCTCCACCATATATGTATATGTATGACTTCCCCAGTGGTTTAAGCAGTAAACAGTCTGCTTGCAATGCTGGAGACTCAGAGCTGCAAATTCGATCCGTGGGTCTTGAAGATCCCCTGGGGGAGCAAATAGCAACCCACTCCATCATTCTTGCCTGGAGCGTCCCCATGGACAGAGGAGCCTGGCAGGTCCCATACTATGAGAACATTATTTATGATAGCAAGTGTGTACAATACTAAGGATATTTAATAATAAGGTTTATGCATATGGGATATATTGATTGAAAAAGTCTGCTGTAGGACATTATTTATAACAGTAAAGATACATATGCAAAGATATAATAGTAAGACTTTATAGTAATAACGTTTGTTAATTGATAATAATAATGTTTGTTGCTTTATCATAGTAACAGTTATAATAATAACGTTTGTAAGACGCAGAAGAGGAGAGAGAGAGACACAGAGGAGCAGCCACGTGACTTGGCCACGGACTCCCTGCCCCATACTCTCCCAGACGCCCGAGCCGGTTTGCCCTGAGCCGGCTAACCTGGGTCTCTGGTGTCTGGACACGCTCTCTGCCCTGAGAAGAAGGAGCTCAGCTCCTGCTACCAAAGGGCATCCTTTCTCTTGCCTTCCTCCCAGACCCAGCCAGGAAACTGCCACGCTATTTTCTGTAAACTGCTTCCAGCCACGATCCTGGAGACAGATGTCGCCCTCCCGGCGGAATAAACCCCCTCCTTCTCCAGGCTCGGAGAGATGCATTTCTTATTTATCCTTTGGGCACCGGGCTCCAGGTGCGGAAACGTGACCCCCCTGCTCACCCGGAGGGGAGGGGAGACTTGTCTTTGGAGCAGATAAACCTGTCCTGGGCTGTCCTCAGCCTTCATTACGCGTTCTTCAAAAGGTTTTTTATTTTTTCTTTTGGAGTCTGGTTTCAAAAGAATGCAGATTAGCATGGTGTCTTTGATCTCCCGGTCCCTGGGAGTCTCAGGTAAATTCCACTTTTGTATTTGCTTAATTGTTCCTGTCAGCTCCAGACTGTCTGGTGTCAGGTTTCCTAAACTGTTATTTTTATGAGCAGGCGCTGGGCATTCTGGCTCATTTGAGCCGTTCGTCTGTACTGTTTAGCTTCTTTCGCAGTGTGGAAATTCTATCCTGTGTTTCAGCCGGCTGTTGCTGTTATTTATTCGCTCAGTCATGTCCGATTCTTTGTGACCCCATGGACTGCCGCACGCCAGGCCTCCCTGTCCATCACCAACTCCCGGAGCTTGCTCAAACTCGTGTCCATCGAGTTGGCGATGCCATCCAACCATCTCATCCTCTGTCGTCCCCTTCTCCTCCCGCCTTCAATCTTTCCCAGCGTCAGGGTCTTTTCCAATGAGTCAGCTCTTTGCATCACGTGGCCAGAGTATTGGAGTTTCAGCTTCAGCATCACACCTTCCAGTGACTATTCAGGACTGATTTCCTTTAGGATGGACTGGTTGGATCTCCTTGCAGTCCAAGGGACTCGCAAGAGTCTTCTCCAACACCACAGTTCACAAGCATCAATTCTTCGGCACTCAGCTTTGTTTATAGTCCAACTCTCACATCCGTACGTGACTACTGGAAAAAACACAGCTTTGAATGTACGGACCTATGTTGGCAAAGTAATGTCTCTGCTTTTTAATATGCTGTTTAGGTGCGTCATAGCTTTCCTTCCAAGGAGCAAGCGTCTTTTAATTTCATGGCCGTGATCAACAGACTGAGGTTGCCCTAAAATATAATGAGAGTTGCACAAACACCCTCTAAGACACTGTGTTATTTCCTCAGCTGTGTCCCACTCTTTCGCTACCCAGGGACCGTAGCCCTAACTGACTCTTTGTGACCCCACAGACTGTAGCCCGCCCGGCTCCTCTATCCATGGGATTCTCCAGGCCAGAATACTGGAGTGGGTTGCCATTTCCTCCTCCAGAGGATCTTCCCCACCCAGGGATCAGACCGAGGTCTCCTGCATTGCAAGCAGATGCCTTATCGGCTGAGCCACAAGGGAAGGCCTATCTAAGACAGGGTGGTGATATATACTTCATACTCCTATTTGTGCTATGACAAGTTCCAACATTATTTCTATCTGGTAAGAAAACCGAGTCATCAAGAGATGAAAAAAAAAAAAATCTCCCCAGAGCCTACATCTAGTCAGAGACTGAAGCAGAATCCGGTGCAATTAGGCTTCCAGTTTTGATGAGTTTGCAAAGCTGCCGTTCAACTTTGTATCCATTGATAGAGAGATGGGAGCAGTGTTTGTGTTCCAGGAATGAGCGTGGCTGTCCAGGTGACGGAGGGTGTATTATTTTTCTCGTGGTGGTTTTATTGTGTTTTGCTTGGTTTGCTCACAAGCTGCAGGCTCCCGCGGATCACCTTGCTGGTTGGAGTCTGAACCATTTTTCTTTCCTCAAAAGCACAGATCAAGACCTCATCAAGGTAGCTTTCCTCTTGCCCAGGGAGGTAACTAGCGTCATCTTGCATGCCTGGCCAGTCGAGTCTGACTCTTTGCGAACCAACGGACTGTGGCCCGCCAAGTTCCTCTGTCCGTGGGATTCTCTAGGCGAGAATACCGGAGTGGGTTGCCGTTTCCTCTCCCAGGGGATCATCCCCATTCAGGGATCGAAATCCCGTTTCCTTGTGTCTCCTGCCTTGCAGGCGGGGATTCTTTACCATTGAGTCACCTGGGAAGGTCTACCATTTGTAATATTCTTTTTTTTTTTTTCATTCATTCATTCATTTATTATTGGCTGTGCTGGATCTTCATTGCTATATGGGCTTTTTCTCTAGTTGCGGAGAGCGGGGACGTCTCCAACTGGGGTCTTGGTGCTTCTCTTGTTGCAGGGCAAGAACTCTAGGGAACATGAGCTTTAGTTGTTGCGGCGAGAACGGGCTTTGTTGTTCCACGCCACGTGGGATCTTCCCAGTTCAGGGATTGAACCCGCATCCCCTGCATCGGCAGGTGGATTCTTTCCCACTAGACCACCGGGGGAGGCCCCTGTCATATACGTTTCAACTCTGGCTTGATAGACTGCTGACCACGTGAAAAATCAAGGAAGCCAGGCGTGGGGATGCTCAGTTGAAAGGTCAGGAAGGGTCCGAGATGATGAAGGCGCTCAAGAGGGTTGTCCATGTGGACGCAGAACGACTCAGGTATTTACTGGGAAGAATGTGTTAACGATTGTCACAAGCTGCAGTTGGCATGCACTAGAGATGGGGCTTTTACGCGTGTGTTGGAAAATTACTGTCGAGCTTCACCGTTTCAAGTGTTTCAGAACATCGCTAATGTTTCGGCTCCAATTTCCTGCAGGAATAATTACACGGTTGCTAGGGAGGGTGATTAAAGCTGCGGGTACAACCGTCGCACTTTAGGTGAAGCCCTTTCTATGATCCTTGGATGCCTTCTGTACTAAGTGGTCTTGATTCTTTGTATTTTGTCTCTGTGTGTGTGTGTGTGTGAATTTTTATTAAACTGATACTCTTCTCATGTAAGAAAAGAGACATTTCTCAGAAATGTAGTGTATAAACCAATGCCCCCTGCATTGGAAGGGCAGAGGCTGAATGTTGTGGAGATTCCTGAAAAAGCCTGGAATAAAACTACCATGCGTGTGTACATGCGTGCTAAGTCACTTCAGTCATGTCTGACTCTGTGTGACCCCGTGGACTGTAGCCCACCAGGCTCCTCTGTCCACAGGATTCTCCAGGCAAGAATACTGGAGTGGGCTGCCATGCCCTCCTCCAGGGGATCTCCCCGACCCAGGGATCAAACCTGAGTCTCATACGTCTCCTGCGATGGCAGGTGGGTTCTTTACCCCCTGGCACCACCTGGGAAGCCCTAAAACTACCATATGACCCAGGAATCCCACTCCTGGGCCTATACCCTGAGAAAATCAAAATTCAAAAAGATACACGCACCCCCCAATGTTCATTGCAGCACTATTCACAAGAGCCAAGACACGGAAGCTACCACGGGGCATATTAATTCCAACACGTGAAGTCACAGAATTTCCAATAAAACTTACTGAAGCCTAGGATCTAACTAGATTTCATTTTTCCAAAATCCTACTCTTGAATTTCCTCTAATCCGCAGAGACTGTTTACTCCCCAGTTCATGGCACATGACACGGACAGAGCTTTTCGCCTAATTTTGTCTTTCGAATGATTAGCAGAAAAGTTCCCTATTAAGGAAAAGAAATCTCATACCCGTCTTGGAAAGTTACTGGACACGGTGAGTAATTAAGAAAGACAAACAGACATTGGCTTTCTCAGTCTGATGTATTGTGTGGCAAGAACCATAAATTGGACACAACAGATTGTTAATAGGAACTGTGCTAAGAAAAAAAAAAAAGGGACAGAGTCTTTGAACAGATGGTTTGGGACCCAACGGTCGGACGAAGTTGCCTGACCGCAGTGAGTTCCTTGCTGGCTGTCTCAAAAATGCTCCTCCTTCAAAATGCCTGACGAGTGAGACTATGTCAGAAATCCTCAAGGAGAGGAACTGGTGTGAACAGATTTCGAGCTAAATTGAAGAAATGGAGTGTTTGATGAGGGGGGAAGCGGGCAGCTATCATGTTCTGACGAACACCGTCTTGGAAATGACATCCTGATGAGTTGATGTGATTTATCGACCCGAATATGAGGACCACACAGCCAAATTCATGTACAGAAATGCTCGTAGAAGTGATCTTCACAACAGAGAGAAAGGGGGGGAAAGGGATAAATTAGGACATCGGAATTCACATTCTCACACTAATATACATAAAGTAGATTACGCGTAAGGACCTACTGTATAAGGCAAGGAGTTAGCGCTCTGTAATGATCTAAGAGGGAAGAAAATGTAAAAAATAGTGGGTGTATGTGTATGTATAACTGAGTCACTTTGCTACACAGCTGAAGCTAACACAATATTGTAAATCAACTATACTCCAATAAAATTTCTTTTAAAGAGACATATTCCAGGAAGAATTAAAAAAGAAAGGAAAAAATGGTGGCAACATCGCAGGTGTTCGCCAGTGGAATAATGGATAAATAAATTCTGTTCTATTCATACAATGGAATATTGTTATTCAGTCGCTCAGTCGTGTCCGACTCTCTGTGACCTCATGGGCGGCAGCACCCCAGGCCTCCCTGTCCTCCACCAACTCCCGGAGTTGACTCAAACTCATGTCCATCGAGTCGGTGATGCCATCCAGCCATCTCATCCTCTGTCGTCCCCTCTGCTCCCGCCTTCAATCTTTCCCAGCATCAGGGTGTTTTGTAGTGAGTCTGCTCTTCGACTATTGCAGCTGCAGCATCAGTCCTTCCATTGAATATTCACGGTTAATTTCCTTTAGGATGGACTGGTTGGATCTCCTTGCAGTCCAAGGGACTCTCAAGAGTCTTCTCCAACACCACAGTTCAAAAAGCATCAGTTCTTCAGTGCTCAGCCTTCCTTATGATCCAACTCTCACTTCAGTACATGACTACTGGAAAAACCATAACGTTGGCTATATGGACTTTAGTCAGCAGAGTGATGTCTCTGGTTTTTAATAAACTGTCTAGGTTTGTCATAGTTTTCCTTTCAAGGAGCAAACGTCTTTTAATTTCATGGCTGCAGTCACCATCCACAATGATTTTGGAGCCCAAGTTTATAAACGTCCATATTGGGCTTCCTTGGTGGTTCAGACGGTAAAGAATCCACCTGCAATGCAGGAGACCTGGGTTTGATCTCTGGATCGGGAAGATCCCCTGGAGGAGGAAATGGCAACCCCCTCCAATACTCTTGCCGGGAGAATCCCGTGGACAGAGGAGCCTGGAGGGCTACAGTCCACGGGGTCACAAAGAGTCGGACACGGCTGAACGGCTAACACTAACTATTGCTGCTGGATTGTTCCGTTTTGGGGGGGAATAGTAATAGCAATTATTTATTGAGTACTTACGGAGAAGGCAATGGCACCCCACTCCAGTGCTCTTGCCTGGAAAATCCCATGGATGGAGGAGCCTGGTAGGTTGCAGTCCATGATGTCGCTAAGAGTCGGACAAGACTGAGCGACTTCCCTTTCACTTTTCACTTTCATGCATTGGAGAAGGAAATGGCAACCCACTCCAGTGTTCTTGCCTGGAGAATCCCAGGGACGGGGGAGCCTGGTGGGCTGCCATCTATGGGGTCGCACAGAGTCAGACACAACTGAGGTGACTTAGCATTGAGTACTTATGCAACAGGCAATATAGTACTTTAGGTTGTTGCCGATAGCTCTTTGGCTTTTTAACTTAAGAAAAGAACCAAATTGATGAATAGTTGGTGGGAACAAGTCACCACGTGGTTACGCCGGAAGAGGTCAAACTGAGGGATTGTATCACACTGAAATCAGGAGGCCGAGACCGAAATCGCAGAAAGAGAAGGATGCAAGTCACGTGTTCAGAGTCAGCTGGAGGGGAGAAAACTGTGTACCTCTCCCCAGAGAAGCAGGGGGAGGCAGAGCAGAGATCACTGGAGGTCAAAGCAAGGAGAACTTGGGACGCTGAGTCTGTGATATGTTGGGTCAGCCTCAGACAACATCAACCGTTGATGAACGTGATTATCGGATGAGAGACACTTACTTTAAAAGGTCTTGGCAATTAGTGATGGCCATTAACATGCAATTTCTGGCCTCTCCCTTCCTTACCCAGTTAAATCTATTCCCGGCAGGACCGGCGCACCTTATGTTCTGCCCTGTGAAACGGACAGGTGCGTCTTCATAAAACTGCATCCTGGCTGCTTCTGGAGCTGCAGATTGTTCAATTATTTAGTTTTTATAGGACCTGCAGGCTCTTGTCAGCTTAATTAAAGCCCTGATTTCCTCTGGGAGATGGAGATGAACTTGTTAGGCAAGGACTAAAAAATCTCCAGCGGACGAGTTGGGAAAAAGTAAATAAATGAAAAGGAGAGACAAGAGACTCTTTGCGGAGTTATGGGAATCCGAGTTGAAGAGAAATGCACGCTTGAGGAGGGCGATGGCAACCCACCCCAGTATCCTTGCCTGGAAAGGTCCATGGACAGAGGAGCCTGGCAGGCTGCAATCCATGGGGTTACAAGACGGAGCCCGCGTGCGTGAGGGTGGAGGGAGATGGGTTGGTAGCAATAAACTGGTAGAACTAAATAAAAAAAAAAGACATGTACGCAATAAAAGGAGAAAAAGAATATGTCTTTCTACAAAATTCGGAGAGACTTTAAATTCCACTTTTACTGGTTCTATGAGCTCAATGTGGTACCTGTTCTTCTGCCATCGTAATATCCATTTAATTCCATGTCTTCTTCTCTGTCCTGTTATTTGGGCTCCTACTCTTCCTCTCTGTCTCTCTCTTTTTTAAATTGTTTATTTACGGCTGTGTTGGGTCTTCCCTGCTGTGTGCGGGCTTTCTCTATAGTTATGGTGAGCAGGAGCTGTTCCCTAGTTGCGGTGAGCGGGCTTCTCCTTACGATGGATGGCTTCTCTGGCTGTGGAGCACCATTTCTGGAGCACGTGGGCTCAGTACTCAGAACTGCAGGGGCTTAGTGATTCTGTGGCACGTGGGGTCTTCCCGGGCCAGGGATCGAACCCATGTCCGCTGCATTGCAAGGCAGATTCCTCAGCCCTGGACCACCAGGGACATCCCCTCCTTTCTCTCTCTCTCCTTTTTTTTTTTTTTCCTGGCCATGGGAGAAGAATTAATCATGACAATATGGGTAAAGAGATGCAAATCCTAACAAAATTTCCAGGACATTTTCAGGAGGATGGCCAATGGAGACCCACAAATGGAAGTGACGTCCTTTTCCTTAAACCAGAACAGACGGCCCAGCAGAAAGCAAACAAATACACAGACACAGTAAAAATGTATCGAGTGTGGTCTCCAAAGTCTACCAAATGCACATGAGCTTGGTAATTGACTGGACAAATAATACATAACATTATTGTTATGTATCCAAATAAAGATACAAGAACAGCTTTCTTGTTGTTGAGTTGCTAAGTCATGTCCAACTCTTTGCGACTCTTTGCAACTCTTTGCGAACCCATGGCAGCATGCTAGGCTTGCCTGTCCATCACCAACTCCCGAAGCTTGCACAAACTCATGTCCATTGAGTCAGTGATGCCATCCAACCATCTCATCCTCTGTGGTCCCCTTCTCCTCCTGCCCTCAGTCTTTCTCAGCATCAGGGTCTTTTTCCAATGAGTCGGCTGTTTGCATCAGGGGGCCAAAGTATTGGAGCAGCTAAGACTTATTAAAGTCAATGTAAGAAGAAGCGAGGAGGGAAAGAGCTACATTGATAAAGACTACGGAGGTCCAGTGAAGACTTTTCTTGTCTTTGCTCTCTGATGATAACGGACATGTGTTTTATGTTTACCGCTGTCCGCAAACTTCAGGGTCATATTCAAGCAGTCCCTGCTAAGCAAAGGTCCCTTGAACTTTGGAGTCCAGCGTTCTTAAAAGGAGCTGGTCACACAGACACATATGTACCCCGTGATCATCCGCCATTCTCCTCCAGGAATGGAAGCCCACAGTATGAATTTTCACAGTTGGTTTTAGAATGTTGATAGCTTGGTTTATCTTATCCCTTGCCTCACCCACAGAGAATCGCATCTTCCTTACTAACTGTCGACTGAAAAAAAAAAAGCACAACTTAAGACTTGCATGAGTGTGTGCTCAGTCGTGTCCGACTCTCTGCGACCCCATGGACTGTAGCCCTCCAGGCTCCTCTGTCCATGGGGATTCTCCAGGCAAGAAGACTGGAGTGGGTTGCCATTTCCTCCTTCAGGGGATCTTCCCGGCCCAGAGATTGAAATCAAGTCTCTTGCTTCTCCTACATTGGCAGGCAGATTTTTTTTTTTTTTTTTAACTGCTGAGCCACCTGCAAGTCAAGATTTATTTAGGGTGAAATGGGGACTTCAGCCTGGGAGACAGCACCTTGGATAGTTCTGAGAAATTGCTCCAAAGAGGCAGGGAGAAAGTCAGTATATATGTGCTTTTGGTGAAGGGGCAGTTCGTGAAATCAAACACGTTTTTTTTTTTTGGCAGGATTCTGCTAGTCACGAGAAACAGACATCACCGTGAAGGTTTTTAGGGCTTTCCTTGATAGGAGGAGATTCCAGATTTTGGCTCCGAAAATCAGGTCCTGAAGATATCTGACCATCTGAAGACCTGTCCTGCCGGTCTCTCCCAGAGCAGAGAGGTCTCCTGTCTGCTGTCCACCCCCAGTTCCTTCCAGGGGGTGTTGAAGGTTAGCAGCGTCCATGGCAAGTGCCAATGTGTAGCTGACATAACCGGATGACTTTAGTTTGCAGAGGTCGACCAAGAGTCATCAACCCTGACTAACAGCAAGGCGGGAACACTGATTTTCTGTAAGCATCCGCGGAGGAGAAAAAAAGCACCATGATCGCATGGTTCCAAGAGGCTTCACTTTTTCAAGGAAATTATATATGCCTCACGGGAAGATATTCAGGGAAAAACATAGGGGGGAGAAAAGTGAAACAGTTTTGCTGAGTGTAGCAAATTGCCCCAAATGTAAAAACTAGATGTTCAGATAATTATCTGAAAACAGCATTTCTGTCAGTGAGTTAAGGAACCCAGAAGAAAAAAAAAAAAAAACCCAAACAACCTAAGGCAAAATGTTAGTTTTCTATCCTGTGAAGACTATAATTCAAATAAACTCTTACCATCTTTTTTTCTTCCCCCATGTATTTTGTGTCTAGACAGGTGTCTTGACAAAACGTAGTGAAATCAGACAGACCAGAGTAATCAGGGCTTTCTGCAAACCATTTTCAAGTTGAGGATGAAAAAAAAAATCGAAAATTAAGAAAAAAAAAAAAGAAAGAAAAATTCACATCTCCTCTACCTTTCACTGGGAGCTCTGATGATAAAGAATCTGTCTGTAATTTGGGAGACTCGGGTTCTAGCCTTGGGTTGGAAAGATCCCCTGGAGGAGGAAATGAGAAGCCAACTCCAGTGTTCCTGCCTGGAGAGTCCCATGGGCAGAGGAGACTGGCAGGCTATAGTCCATGGGGTTGCAAAGAGTCAAACACAGCTGAAGGGGCTGGGCATGCATGCATGGTATAGGAGGTCATCTTTAGAAAAAAAGTTATTTTTTACTGAAGCATGGTTGGGCTTCCCTGATGGCTGAGCTGGTAAAAGAATCGGCCTGCAATGCAGGAGACCTGGGTTCAATCCATGGGTTGGGAAGATCCCCTGGAGAGGGGACAGGCTACCCGCTCCAGTGTTCTGGCCTGGAGAATTCAATGAACTGTATAGTCCATAGGGTCAGAAAGAGCCGGACACAACTGAGCGACTTTCACTTTCACTTTTCATAGTTAATTTATAATGATGTGCTGGTTTTTGCTGTGGAGCAAAGTGATTACGTTGTATACATATATATTCTTTTTTTTCTTATCCAACTCTTTGAGACCCCATGGACTGTTACATGGCTTGCCAGGCTCCTCAGTCCGTGCAATTCTCCAGGCCAGAATACTGGAGTGGGCAGCCTTTACCTTCTCCAGGGAATCTTCCTGACCCAGGGATCGAACCCAGGTGTCCCACATTGCACTGGATTCTTTACCAGCTGAGGCACCAGGGAAGCCCAAGAATGCTGGGGTGGGTAGCCTATCCCTTCTCCAGCAGATCTTCCTGACCCAGGAATTGAACGGGGGTCTCCTGCCTTGCAGGCGGATTCTTAACCAACTGAGCTACCAGGGAAGCTCACATAGACATAGACATAGACAGACCTAGACATAGACATAGACATAGACATAGACATAGACAGACATAGACATAGACAGACATAGACATAGACAGACATAGACATCGACATAGACAGACATAGACAGACATAGACAGACATAGACATAGACATAGACATAGACATAGACAGACATAGACATAGACCTAGACCTAGACCTAGACATAGACATAGACATAGACATAGACAGACATAGACATAGACCTAGACCTAGACATAGACATAGACAGACATAGACATAGACAGACATAGACATAGACGTAGATGTAGACATAGACATAGACATAGACAGACAGACATAGACATAGACATAGACAGATATTTGAGAAGGGAATGGCAACCCACTCCAGTATTCTTGCCTGGAGAATCCCATGGTCAGAGGAGCCTGGTAGGCTACAGTCCATGGGGTCGCAGAGAGTCAGACACGCCTGAACGACTAAACCACCACCACCACTGTCTACCTATATGTAGATAGATGACTATAGATAGATTCTTCTTCATATTCTTTTCTGTGATGGTTTATCACAGGATATTGAATATGGTGTCTTGTGCTGGACAGTGGGACCCTATTGTTTATCCATCCTATATGGAAGAGCTTTCATTTGCTCACCCCAAACTCCCAAGCCATCCCTCCCTCCCCCAGCTCCCCTTTGGGAACCCCAAGTCTGTCCCCTACATCTGTGAGTCTGTTTTGTAGGTATGTTCCTTTGTGCCCCACTTTAGATTCCACATACAAGCGAAATCTCACTGTATTTGTCTTTCTCTGGCTTCATCACCTCTGGGTCCATTCACGTTGCTGCAGAACTCATTCTTTGTTCATGGCCACGTAGTATTCCATCGTGTGTGTGTGTGTGTGTGTGTGTGTGTGTGTGCCCCGCAGGTTTTTCCCATGTCTTGGCTATTGTAAATAGTGTTGCAGTGAAATCTGGGGCACTCGAATCATTTCAAATTAGAGTTTTCTCCTGCTATATGCCCAGGAGTGGGATTGCTGGCTTATAATATGGTTATTCTGTTTTATTTTTGTTTGTTTTTTAAGGGCCCTCTGTAACGTTCTCCAAAGCTACACGAGTTTACATACCCACTCACAGTGCAGGAGGGCTCCCGATAGAAACAGGTCCCGAGCGCAAGAATTACAGATCGTGCAAGATAGTTTCTCGAGGGTTTTTGGTGTCTCCCTACATGTGACACAGTCTGCCAGCCACAGCCCGACTGTCACGGCGTACGGGCCCCACGACTTCCTGAAACGGAGGAAGCCCCCCAGCGTTCTCAGGAGCTGCAGGAATATTCTGTAAAGTGTTTGAGATAAAAAGACTTTTGTTTCTGGCTTCACAGCAACCAGGAAAATCCTGCGGAGGGTGAATGGGTCTTTGTGTTACAAATCGGCTGTTGGGGACCGTTAAACAGTTCATCTAAAGCGAGTGAAGTGAAAAGATGAAAAAATAAAAAGAGCCGTAAACGGTGAGTTGTATCAGTGACTTTAATGAAAACATTTGTCATGTTTGAGACTAATTAGCAAATACATGAGACGTTTATGATGTCATGCCAAGGAAATGCTACTTTTGAATTTCAATGCAAACTTGAGCCTCGAGTAAATAAGTCAGAATTAATGACTTCATAAATTATGTAGCCACAGGATTACTTTAATGAACTTATGTTCGTTAATAAACATGTCAAGGTCTTCTTTCCTCCAAGTGTTAAAAATGAATACGGGTTCATAGCTAATTGAATGCAAGCGTACGACACGCAATGCGTTTGGGTGGGTGAAATGTGTTATGTTTAAGGACACTGGGTTATTTAAAAGCTGTATGATTTTTTTAATTGGGGTAGAGTTGCGTTGCAATGTTATGTTTGCTTCTGGGGTACCACAAGGGGACTCAGTTATCAGTTCAGTTCAGTCGATCAGTCGCGTCCGACGCTTTGCGACCCCATGGACGGCAGCACGCCAGGCCTCCCTGTCCATCACCAACTCCCGGAGCTGGCTCAAACTTGTGTCCATCAAGTCGGTGATGACGTCTCATAGCATGTACACGTCAGCTATGTGTATACACATATCCCGTCTCTCTTGTACTTCCCTCCCAGCCCTCTGTCCCACCCGTTTAGGTTGTGAAAGCTAAGTCCAAAAATTAAAATAAACAGAGCATTCTGTATGCTTAAATTAGAAGAGGAGACTGTAACATCCTTTGGAATCTCCGCATACATGACAATATGTGGATATTCTGACATTGCAGATATAAGGGCTGCCCAGGTGACGCTAGCGGTAAAGAACCCGCCTGCCAATGCAGGAGGCGTGAGAGATGTGGGTTTGATCCCTGGATTGGGAAGATTCCTTACAGGAGGGCATGGCAACGCAGTCCAGTATTCTTGTCTGGAAAATTCCACGGACAGAGGAGCCCGGCGGGCTGCAGTCCATGGGGTCGCAGAGTCGGAAATTACTGAAGAGATTTAGCACACGCAAGGTGAGTTTGGGGTGCCAGCCCCCAGCTGAACATATGAACCAAGCGGGTGTCCATCTGAGCCTTTTCCTCCTACATCTAGGACTTTCCAATGGATCGCCCGCTTTACAGACAGGCTTCTCTCTCAACCCTTCCTTTCTCTCATTTTTGAACCCTGTCCCCAGAAGCTGGAAAAGCCGGGAAGGACCCTCTCCTGGAGACTCTGCAAGGACCTCAGCCCTGGGACCCCTTGACCTCAGACATCTGGTTCATAGCATTCAGACAGGAGGCTTGTCAAGAGTCTCTCTCTGTGGTGTATTTCTTGTTTGTTTCTTTATAACATCGCTGCCCCCCTCCCTCATAATACACACTCAGACACTGGCCTTCACTGTAGAAAACTAAATTCCGTGAAACCACGAACTTGGTTCATTCCAGTTTTATTCCCCAAAGAGGGCTTGGCACAGAGGCCGAAGTGAATCATCACTAGTATCTATTTCAACCCACGAGTGGGTATGCTTATTCTTTGTTGAGATTTTTAACCCTTTCTTTCCCACCCCCCAGACTCAAAATACCCGTTATCTCCAATGTCTTTTTCTGGAAAGGCAAGCATAAATTATTCCCAATTAGTGGTCTTTTTGGATAGTAGACGCGGCATGGAATCTGTCATTTTCTGTAGTTTTTCTCTGAGCCATCACCGTAATTCAGGACGAGATAGTATCATTTGTGCTCAGATTTTTTTTTTTTGCAATTGGCAATAAACAAGGAACTAAGACCCTGATGCTGAGAAAGATGGAGGGAAAGAGGAAAACGGGGCAATAGAGGAGGATGAGATGGTTGGATGGCATCACCGACTCGATGGACATGAGTTTGAGCAAACTCTGGGGAGTTGGTGATGGACAGGGAGGCCTGGCGTCCTGCAGTCCACGGGGTCGCAAAGAGTCAGACACGGCTAAGCAAATGAACAACATGTTTTTTGTTCCCTTTCCCTGAGAGTACACATTAAAACGTGTAGCTTAAAAAAATAAATAAATAAAAAAATAAAACGTGTAGCTTGAAATTAAGAAAGGAGTTTGGAAATTAACCATGCCTATGGCTCCTGTTTTTATTTTTCCTTTCTGAATCTGAAGACTTTTTCACAGTTTCAACAAATTTCTCCTAACTTACCGTCATCTTCTGGCAATGAAGGAAAGGCATTGTAACTATGGGTCTGAGTGGATTTGATTAGGAGTCTGAGCATTTGTTCTGGCTGAGGCATTATTGATGTGTCTGAGAGCGTATTGCAAAACACATTAAAGCAATTAAATGGAAGCAAAAAAAAAAAATCCATCGGGTGGCAAAAACAAAATTATTAAATGACTAGACAGTCATCGAGTGGAGAATCTTAATTAAATAAAGTGGAAAGTGTTGCTTTTTTTTTTTTTTTTAGGAGGTCTTGACTTGAGGGAAGGGAGTATTTTAAAAAAAATTAATCTATTTACTTGGCTGTGTTCTGTCTTAGTTGCAGCATGTGGGATCTACTTCCTTGACCAGGGGATCAAACCCAGGCCCGCTGCACTGGGAACTCAGAACAATGTTGTGGTAATTTCAGTGGGACAGCAAAGGGGACTCAGCCATCCATGTACATGTATCCATTCTCCCCCAAACCCCCCTCCCACCCAGGCTGCCACGTGACATTGAGCAGAGTTCCCTGGGCTGTCCAGCAGGTCCTTGCTGGTTCTCCATGTTAAAAACAGCCGTGTGTCCACGTCCATCCCAGACTCCCTGACTATCCCTTCCCCCATCCTTCCCCCTGGTGACCATAAGGTTATTACAGAGTATTGAGCAGAGTTCCCTGTGCTGTCCAGCAGGTCCTTGCTGGTTCTCCATGTTAAAAACAGCCGTGTGTCCACGTCCATCCCAGACTCCCTGACTATCCCTTCCCCCATCCTTCCCCCTGGTGACCATAAGGTTATTACAGAGTATTGAGCAGAGTTCCCTGTGCTGTCCAGCAGGTCCTTGCTGGTTCTCCGTGTTAAATACAGCAGTGTGTCCATGTCCATCCCAGACTCTCTAATTAACCCTTCCCCCATCCTTCCCCCCCTGGGAACCATAAGTTTCTTCTCCAAGTCTGTGAGTCTGTTTCCATTTTGTATATAAGTTCACGTGCATCATTTCTTTTGAGATTCCACTTATCACTGACATCATGCAATGTTTCTGCTTCTCTGTCTGACTTAATTCACTCAGCAGGACACTCTCTGGGCCCAACCATGGTGCTGCAAATGGCATTATTTCATTCTTTTTTGATGGCTGAGTAATATTCCATTGTGTCAGAATTCTTCTACTCTCAGATTAGATGATGTAAAGATCCTAGCTCCGACTGTGCTATATAGTTAGCATCTAATCAATAGCAAATGCAACTCTGATGAGTGTCGTTTGGGTCCACGCTATGGGATTCAGAAGAACGACCTTCCAAAGATATCCACACCCTCATCCCCAGGTGTGAACATATTACCATAGATGAGAAAGGGAACTTTGCAGGTGTCATTTGGTTAAAGACCTTGAGCTGGGAAGCTGATTGTGGGTTGTCTAGGTGATCCCCATTGTAACATATTTATAAAAGCAATGCTGTACTTAGTCACTCAGTTGGGTCCGACTCTTTGCAAACCCCAAAGAACTGTAGCCCGCCAGGATCCTCTGTCCACGGGATTCTCCAGGCAAGAGTACTGGAGTGGGTTGCCATGCCCTCCTTCAGGGGATCTTCCCGACCCAGGGATTGAACCCCGGTCTCCTGCATTGCAGGCAGATTCTTTACCATCTGAGCCACCGGGGAACCCTAAGAATACAGGAGTGGGTAGCCTGTTCCTTCTCCAGGGGATCTTCCCGATCCAGGAATTGAAACCGTGTCTCCTGCATTGCAGGCGGATTCTTTACCGTCTGAGCCAGCAGGGAAGCCCCCACAGAAATGACCAGGGTCCTTGAGAAGAAAACACACGCTCCTCTAGAGTGTGCAGAAGGAAAAGACCCTGCTGAAGCCTTAAAATGCAGCCCAGTAAAATCCATCTGAGACTTCAGACCCCCCAGAACTGTGACATGATAAATGTGTGTTCTTTTAAGCCACCAACTGTGCGGTAATTTGGGCTTCCCAGGTGGCTCAGTCGTAAAGAATCCGCCTTACAATCCAGGAGACACAGGAGACGTGGGTTCGATCCCCAGGTTGGGAAGATTCCCCCAGAGGAGGAAATGACAACTCACTCCAGTCTTCTTGCCTGGAGAATCCCATGGACAAGGAGCCTGATGGGCTACAGTCTATGGGGTAGCAAAGAGTCGGACACAGTTGAGCGACTAGACAAGAAAAACGGGACCCCAGAATGGGAAGTCGATAAATCCTTGGGGAGGGAGATATTACGCATGCAGGGAGCCAACTATAAGTTACAATCTTTGCTGTTAAATGTCAACTTGAACCACACCATCCCTTTGGCTTTTACAAGACAATGGCCCAGTCAATGCTTATCAAGTGTTTCTGTTGCACCCACATTGCCTCGGGCATTGCAGAGGCAGCGGTTGTTGATTCCCCAGAGAAGCTTCTCCATCAGTGACATTATCATTATTCAGGCGTGCTGCAGTCCGGGGGGTCACAAAGAGTCGGACACGGCTGAGTGACTCAACAGCAAAGTTCTCTGACTGTGTGGAGAGTCTCAGTTGTGGCATGATGGCTGTTCATTGTGTCTTGTGGGATCCTTCCTTGCAGTGCAAGGGTTTCGCTGCTCTGTGGCGTGTGGGAGTCTTATTTCCCTGAGTTAGAACTCAACCGGCTTCAGCAGCAATCCCCGGAGCACCAGGGAAGTCCCTCAGGGACATGACTATCCCATTCTACAGATTGGGAAAAAACAAGATGTGGGGAGGTTAAACCACGAGGCAACGCAGACAGTAACTGGCAGAGACAGAATGGAACCCCACGAGGCTTCATCCCAGGATTGGATGGTTAACCGCCTCAGGACACCCACCTGCTCTCAAAAACCTGAAGGTGACCTGGGATTATGAGACAGATGGTGATCACGGCTGTCATGATCTCCGTTGAATTTCTTTATAATCATGTGGCTCGTGTATCTTCCAAGGTGGCCCTAGTGGTTCAGAATCTGCCTGCCAATGCAGGAAATGCAAGAGATGCGGGTTCGATTCCTGGGTCGGGAAGATCCCCTGGAGGAGGAAATGGCAACCCACTCCAGTATTTCTTGCCTGGAGAATCCCATGGACAGAGGAGCCTGGTGGGCTACAGTCCAGGGGATCGCAAAGAGTCTGACATGGATGAGCGGCTAAACAATGTATACGTGCGTGTGGACATTTTAGTATCAGCAAGCTCATTGTGTTAATCGGTTTATATATATATATGTCTATATATTAAACTTATATATAATTATCTATGTTTTTCATCGAGTTCTCAGCTGAGGATTGCATTTTTTTTCCCACTTTACTGATGAGAAAACTAAACTTCAGAAAACAGAATGACGAGCAGGACATCCCACAACTATTAAATACCCCAGCAGGAACATAAGCTCAAAAATCATATAATTCCCCACTCCGTTTACTGAAGTCTCATGCCCTAAAAAACGTCAGGATTGCCAGATTCTATTTTCTATCAAAAGTTAGCATGCAGAGTTCCTAGCACTAAAAAAAAAAAAAAAAAAAACACGTTATTGAAAAATCTTGACTGTCGAAGAACACGTGGATAATAACTCCCGATATAATAAGTTTCTTAAACATAATATGCCGTGTACCATTTTTGCTTTTATTTGCTACGTCTGTGGTGTGTACTGCATTTTTCTGGCTATGTTGATGTATGATGGAATTAAGAGAAAGAACGAACTGAACGTTGGCTGACCAACACTGTTCTTTATGAAAAATTTTCTTGGGAGGGAGGTGGGAGGGGGATTCAGGATGGGGAACACATGTACACCCGTGGCTGATTCATGTCAATGTATGGCAAAAACCACTACCATATTGTAAAGTAATTGGACTCCAATTAAAATAAATAAATTAATTAAAAAATTAAAAAAATTCTTATTCATTTATTTGGACGTGCTGGGTCTTAGTTGTGGCATGTGGGATCTAGTCCCGAACCGGGGATTGAATCCGGGTCCCCTGAATTGGGAGCACAGAGTCTGTGACCCCATGGACTGCAGCACGCCAGGCCTCCCTGTCCATCACCAACTCCCAGAGTTTACTCAAACCCATGTCCATGGAGTCGGTGATGCCATCCAACCATCTCATCCTCTGTCGTCCCCTTCTCCTCCTGCCCTCAATCTTTCCCAGCATCAGGGTCTTTTCCAATGAGTCAGCTCTTCACATCAGGTGGCCAAAGTATTGGAGTTTCAGCTTCAACATCGGTCCTTCCAGTGAATTTTCAGGACTGATGTCCTTTAGGATGGACTGGTTGGATCTCCTTGCAGTCCAAGGGACTCTCAAGGGCCTCCTGCAACACCACAGTTCAAAAGCATCAATTCTTTTTTTCATTTCCACAGGGTAAAATTCTCAGTGGCAAAATCTCAGGCCCTTTAAATAAAATTGCTGTTTTTTTTTCTTTTTTCTGTTTTACCTCCACTGTGCAGTTTTCTCACGTCATCCATGGGCAACGAACAATACTCATGACCACAGGGCAAGGATTCAGGGTGTAAATTCATCTCATATGAATCCCATCCCTATTTTAAGTGCATGCCATAGTGTTTTCTTGCAGTGCTTTTTTTTTTTCCTTTATTTTTATTAGTTGGAGGCTAATTACTTCACAACATTTCAGTGGGTTTTGTCATACATTGACATGAATCAGCCATGGAGTTACATGTATTCCCCATCCCGATCCCTCCTCCCACCTCCCTCCCCACCCGATTCCTCTGGGTCTTCCCAGTGCTCCAGCCCCGAGCACTTGTCTCATGCATCCAGCCTGGGCTGGTGATCTGTTTCACCCTAGATAATATACATGTTTCGATGCTGTTCTCTCGAAACATCCCACCCTCGCCTTCTCCCACAGAGTCCAAAAGTCTGTTCTGTACATCTGTGTCTCTTTTTCTGTTTTCTTGCAGTGGTTTTGAGACAATTACCTTAATGGGTTTTCATGCATAGAATACGTTATTCTACAGAACCTGATCTAATTAATTATCTCGGTTTCTTTAAGAAAAAAAAAAAATCCACTCCGTATTCATCAGGTCTCTTTCTGTCGAAAGTGACAGAAACCAGAGTGAAACCAGCTTAAGAAAAAAAAAAAAAACTGGGAAGGAAATTTCCCTCTGCTGACCTAGGCTTTGTTCAGGCACGTCTGGATGGAGTATCTCAAACAGTATATATATTTTTCTTTTTGATCGCTTCTTTTTATGTTAATCCGCAAGATAAACCCAGCAATGAGCTCCATCTCTGCAGAAAATTTTTGTTTCTATTGTGTTTTATTGGAATGTAACTGACTCCTTGGAAAAGACCCTGATGCTGGGAAAGATTGAGGGCGGGAGGAGAAGGGGACGACAGAGGATGAGTTGGTTGGATGGCATCAGCGACTCCATGGACACGGGTTTGGGTAAACCCTGGGAGTTGGTGATGGACAGGGAGGCCTGGCGAGCTGCAGGTCATGGGGTCGCAAAGAGTCGGACACGACTGAGCGACTGAACTGAACTGAATTGCTTTGCGATGCTGTGTTAGTTTCTGCCGTCCGTCAGTGTGAATCAGTCCTACGTATCCATAGGTCCCCTCCCGGTGAACCTCCCTCTCTGCCTCCCCATCCCACCCCTCTCACTTCAGCCACAAGGGAAGCCATAAGTTTCATATTGTTATAGGAAAAAAGAAAAAAAAAAGATAGAAAAAATTTTCAAGCATTAGAAAGAGTATCAATTGAAGCACTGTAAATCTATTTTGGCTCCTTAATCTCTGACCTGTGGCTTCTTTGGTAGCTCAGCTGGTAAAGAATCTGCCTGCAATGCAGGAGACCCTGGTTCGACTCCTGGGTGGGGAAGATCCCCTGGAGAAGGGACAGGCTACCCACTCCAGGCTGCAGAACTCCAAGGACTATACAGTCCATGGGGTCACAGAGTCAGACACGACTGAGCGACTAATATAAAGCTTTATATTATAATTATAATAAGCATGGAGATTGCCCAAGAGATTCTGTATATGAATCTATTTATTACTCATATGAGATTATAAGGGTCCAGTAATGCTGAGCAATTTACTCAGAAGCATATTATCTCTCACTGTCAAGATAATTTCTCTGATGTACTTCTTTTTTTTTTTTTTTTTTAACAAAAGCCGAAAATACTCTATCATACTCAGGAGGACAGCTGAAAAAAAAATTCAAAATCAGAAAGTGAGATAAGCTGTGTAATCATTGCAATTGAAGTGCAAAGTGGTTCTTGTTCCTTTTTTTAGACCAAATCGTGACTGCAATAGGCTTGGTAATACATACCAGCTAAAGGGAATTTCACCTCTGTGGCACGGCTGGGAACATTTTAGACTTTGGCCCCTTGCATTCTGCATTTTTGTCGTTGCTCTTTACTCTTTCTTTAATAAATTCTGAACAAATCAAAAGAAAAAAACTATTAAATTCAAATTTGTCAGTGTGTGTGCACGCTCTGTTGTGTCCGAGTCTTTGAGACCCCCTTGGGCTGTATGCAGCCCCGCCAGGCCCCCTGTTCATGGGATTCTCCAGGCAAGAACACTGCAGTGGGTTGTCATTTCCTTCTCGTCAGTATAGCAGGCATAAAGAAATATATATATGTGTGTGTAGACACACACATATACAGATACGTGTGAAGCATCTTGATGTCAGGAATAAATATGGGAAATTTGTGAACCTTTAATAAATTATTGCTAGTATTCCAGCATCTGTCTTAGAAACCTTTTCAAATGGGAAGCAACAGTGATTTGGATGTCTTGTTCATTTAAAGACATCTCAGAAATGAATTTGAATGGTTTTCTTTCTGAGAACATTACACTTGAAGATTTTGATTTTTTTTTCCCCCTATGACTTTAAATACTGTTTTTTTTTTTTTTTTAACCCCAGACACAGTATTCTTTTATGTAAATTATGCCTCCCTTTTCCTTTTAGCGTTGGGCTTTAGTTTTAAATTACAAAATGTGTTGCACTGCAGCTGAAATGATAAAGGTCTTCACATGGTGGTCTAATGCTGACTTGCAGAATGAAAGGAAAATGGTGTTGCTTAACGAGCTTCAGACCTAACGGTCACTTAAAAATATTGTTCCATCTCCCCTAAAGGGATCTTTCAGGTTGGCTTGTGGCTCACCGATGCCAGAATAAAATTCTGATTCAGTTCGTATCAGTTCAGTCATTCAGATCATTCATTCAGTTCAGTCATTCAGCTCAGTTCATTCAGTCCAGCTCAGCTGTGTCCGACTCTTCTTTCACTAGTTTGTATTCTGATGTCTTGTTCCTTTAAACGTATTTGAGCATTTGTCTACTCGTTCACTAATTTCTGTACGTAAAGTTTTAAATTGCACTAAAAAAAAAACTTATTGTAGGCCCCATATATATATACAGTTTGGGAGATAGATCTGTCTATGGTGTATTCAATTCATCTATATATCTATTGTCTATCTATCTATTACCTATCCATCCATCTGTCTATTACCTATCAGTATTATCTATCATAGATCTCATCTGTTATCTATGTCTATCTTTCAGTCATCTGTCAATCATGTATCTTTCAGATCTAGGCAGTACAATTGGATTGTATTATGAGAGAAACACCCCAAACTTGAATGGCAGTTATAAGTACATAAAATCTGTAACTTTAAAAAAAAAGCATCAGGTCTTCTCTGGGCTAACATTCTTTTTTAAAAAAAAATCAGGTTCTTATGTTCATAGGGTTTTTTGGGTAAGAATACTGGAGTGGGTTGCCATCTCTTTCTCCAGGAGATCTTCCTGACCCCTCTTTTCATATGTATAAATTGCTTCATTTTGAGGTCATATGTTGAGCAGAAGTGGATGACTGATTTTCTTTGCACACCACAAATGAAGTATTGTTGCAGAGTTTACTTTTCCAGACATACATTTTTAATCTGCTTTTGAAAAGATATTCTTTGGCCGGTGTCTCGCTGAATTGCGCTGGGATCAAACAGGGAATCGGCAGGCTGTTGATTCTGTGAAATGCATGGACATGTCTCTTATATTTTGGTATATAGTTGAAGTTTGTATTCAAAGAAATTGTTTGGCCTGTTTGGATGCCCAGATAATCTGTTTCCGTTCTGTCTTGCTTTGTTAGACATTCTTAAATGACATACAGCAAACTAGTGAATATAAAAAACAAAAGATAAGCAGATTCACAAATACGGAGAGTGAGCGAGCGGTGACCAGCTGGGAGAAGGGAGAGAGGGGGAAGGTGGGGTAGGCATGAAGAGGTAGAAGCCACTACGTATGCAATAAATAAGCTGCAAGGATGTGTTGGCATTCCTGGTGGCTCAGTGGTAAGGAATCTGCCTGCCAATGCAGGAGACACAGGTTCGATCCCTGGGTCGGGAAGATCCCCCGGAGACGGAAATGACAACCCGCTCCAGTATTCTTGCCTGGAGAATCCCACGGACAGAGGAGCCTGGCGGGCTGCAGTCCGTGGGGTCACTAGAGAGTCGGACACGACTTTGTGACTGGACAACAAGGATATACTATATAGCACAAGCACTAAAGCCAGTGTTTTATAATTACTGGAAATGGACTATAACCTCTAAACATTGTGAATCATTATATTATACTCCTGTAACTTATGTTGGACATCAGTTACCCTCCCATAAACATGGATAAATAAAATGTCGGAAAGTAAAAACTTTTTGACAATGTATTTTATTTAACCCCCAGCATAACCAAAATAGTATCATTTCAACATGTAGCTAACATTAAAAAAATGTAAAATGAATCACAACTTTGAAAAATAGAGAGGACAGTATTTCAAAATACATGGAAGTAAGCACCGTATTTTTTTTTGCACTCTCTTTTACGTAACCCAAGGGACATCCCTCAGATGATGAAGAATTTACTTGCAATGCAGGAGACCTGGGTTTGAGTCCTAGGTCAGAAAGATCCCCTGGAGGAGGGCATGGAAACCCACTCCAGTATTCTTGCCTGGGAAACCCCATGGACAGAGGAGCCTGGTGGGCTACAGTCCGCGTGTTTGCAAAGAGTTGGATGAGACTGAAAAAGTTACACTTTCACTTTTGACCCCCAGATAGTACCGTTTCAACATGCAACCCATATTTGGTGGCCTGGGATGACCCAGAGGGATGGGATGGGGAGGGAGGTGGGAGGGGGGATCGGGATGGGGAACACAGGTCAATCCATGGCTGATTCATGTCAATGTATGGCAAAAACCACTACAATATTGCAAAGTAATTAGTCTCCAACTAGTAAAAATACATGAAAAATAAATAAATAAAAAAGATAAAAATATGTAAAATAAAGAACAACTTTGCAGAACACAGAGCACAATATTTCAAAATACATGTGAGCAAACACCGGATGTCTTTTCTTTTTCTTAAATTTTCATGAGACCTTGATTCATTCACCTTCTGTCTTCCTAGAAGGCAAGACTAGAGTCAGGCCATTGTACTGAATTTTGCACTTTTTAATTGTGCCATGTAGAGTGGGGTTCCGCTTCCTTTTTCAATGTTTATTATAGTTGCCTTGCCATGGCTTTATAGGAATGGAATCCTTCTCTGTGGTTCTTTCGGAAAAAAAGTTTTTATTGACGTATACTTGGTTTACAATTCTGTTATTTTCAGGTGGGCAGCAAAGTGATTGGGTGATAACGTATATATTGTGTTTGTTACACATATGTGTGTGTGAGACGTATAACTATGATGTTGGAGAAGACTCCTGAGAGTCCCTTGGACAGCAAGGAGATCCAACCGGTCCATCCCAAAGAAAATCAATTGTGAATATTCATGGGAAGGACTGATGCTGAAGCTGAAAGTTTGGCCACCCGACGCGAAGAACTGACTCATTGGAAAAGACCCTGATGCTGGGAAAGATTGAAGGTGGGAGGAGAAGCGGACAGCAGAGGGTGAGATGGTTGGATGGCCTCACCGACTCAACGGACATGAGTTTGAGTAAGTTCTGGGAGTTGGTGATGGACAGGGAGGCCTGGCGTGCTGCAGTCCGTGGGGTCGCAGAGTCGGACACAACCGAGCAACTGAGCTGATATATATGTGTGTGTGTATAGATGTTTTTTTTTTCTGAGTCTTTTCCATTGTAGGTTATTACAAGATACTCTATGGGTCTTATACAATTGACCTTTGGATTATATTTGGATTCTATTTCCAAGGATGGAGCCATTCTGCCACGCAACAGGAAATCCCTGACATGTAATCCTTTCCAACACAGATTATACAATGTCTATACAGTGTCTTCATCCATCCTCACATCTCTGGACACTTGGGTTGTTACTATTATTTTGCTATTAACCTTTGCGGAAAAAAAATCTCAAGCAGGTCTCCCAAAGCATTCAGAATGGCTGGAATGTGGATGCCTCTTCAAACCCGTGGCTTAGACAGTAAAGAATCTGCCTGCAATGCAGGAGATGTGGGTTCGATCCTTGGGTTGGGAAGACCCCCCGGAGAAGGGCATGGCAACCCACTCCAGTGTTCTCGCCTGGAGAATCCCATGGACAGAGGAGCCTGGTGGGCTACAGTCCATGGAGTGGCAGAGAGTCAGACACGACTGAGCAGCTAACACTTTAAAACTTCGTAGATGATGGCAAGTTGATTTCCTAAACGGGTGACCCCGTTTTGGTCCGAGCACCAGGGCCTCCTTTTTTGGATTGCTCTGCTTCTCAGCACCTTGGACAGTGAAAGACATTTTCATTTCTTGTTCATAGAGTTGTGTAAGAAATCGTATCTAGCCTTGGTCTCTTGATAGATGTTTCCAAGACATGTAACAGGCGGTTTTTGTTTTTTGTTTTTTTTGCAATTTCTGGTAATTCATAACAATATTTCCTAAGCATTCTCTTATTCTTAAATGTTAAAGATGTGAATAAGTCCTTTTTTGGGGGGGTGGTCTTCCCTTTAGGCCTGATGCTGTGAAATGTAAACATTAATTGCTTTCATTCTCAAGCGAATATTAAGGAACATTTTTCAGGATGCGGCAGGAAAACAAACAAGAGATTAAATTAGTTCATTATTGGAGGAGCCCTGTCAGACTAAACTCAGATTGATCCCTCACTCTGAAATAAAAAGAGTGTGGTGAAGGATCTTAAGAAAAGGTGCAGATGAATTAACAGAGGATAAGAAAAGCCTTACTCTGGATGGAAGAATATAATCTGTTTATTTGTCCATCTCCCTGAAAGTGAATCTTTCTCTCAGGAGATGGCTTATCATGTCCATGCGGTGAAGGAGATATGCATTCACAATGAAGGATTTTGGATTTTCTTACACTTTATTTTCACTCTGGTTGGATTTACGTTAGCCGTGATGACACTTTCTTTCTTTAAATGGTGGCAGATGTCTTCAAAAAGAGCCTGTTGACATTTCCAAAAATGATAAGACTGTGAACGATAGAAGAAGGTATCGAGGGAACTGAATTAGAAGACGAAATAATTACGGAATGATGAATAAACTCCAGGGGTGAGCAGATTTCTTTCGGGTCCTTAGAAGAGCTTGTCGACCAAAACTACATTTCGACTGGGACTTGTGACATTTTAACCCACGCGCTATCGTCTGGTTTGAGGTTTAGCTGCTCAGTCGTGTCTGACTCTCTGCGACCCCATGGACTGCAGCACGCCAGGCCTCCCTGTCCATCACCAACTCCCGGAGTTTACTCAAACTCACGTCCATTGAGTCGGTGATGCCATCCAGCCATCTCATCCTCTGTCGTCCCCTTCTCCTCCTGCCCTCAGTCTTTCCCAGCATCCGTGTTTCCCGAGTCCCCTATAATTAAGAAGTCAGCCAAGCACAGGAATTGTCACTTCACACGGGACAGGAGCTGTTAATTCAGAGAACAGTGCAACCCTCAAGATGCCGAGGGGCTGGTCCTCAATGCTGCAAAGTCGGGTGGGCTTTTCAAGGATGTCAACCCCTCTCTGTCTGAGAAACCTTCCTCCAGAGCTTGTTCAAAGGTGGTCTGCGTTTCTAAGCTTCTCCCAGGGGACCAGCATCAGCTGTTGGTCCCAGAATTCACTTTGGGCGGCAAAATTTTCCCCATAGCATCTCCCGGGGAGTCTGACTTTTGTTACTCCCTTGTGGGACAATTTTCAGCTTATTACTTCTCTTCTGGTCTTCTTGGAGGTTGAAGACGAAAGTGAGTTTAAATAACTTGGCTGAGGTCACAGTATAACTGCACACCACCATGGACATTTGTAGCTGAAAGAGATTTTTAGCAATTCAGGCCAGAAGTTTCAAAAAATATATATATATATTTTTAAGCAGAATGAAGTCTTTTCTTATGATTTATTTTTTGCTTTTGAGGAAGCTGGGCTTCCTTGGTGGCTCAGATGGGAAAGAATCTGCCTGCCAATGTGGGAGACCCAGGTTCTATCCCTGAGTCTGGAAGATCCTCTGGAGAAGGAAATGGCAACCCTCTGCAGTATTCTTGCCTGGAGAATCCCATAGACTGAAGAGCCTGGTGGGCTACAGTCCGTGGGGTCCCAAAGAGTCAGACATGACTGAGCAACTTTCACTTCACTTCACTGAGGAGGTTAGACAGCATATTAAAATGCAGAGACACCACTTTGCCGACATAGGTCCATCTAGTCAAAGCTATGTTTTTTCCAGGAGTCATGTACAGATGTGAGAGTTGGATCATAAAGAGGGCTGGGCACCAAAGAATTGATGCTTTCAAACTGCGGTGTTGGAGAAGACTCTTGAGAATCATTTGGACTGCAACGAGATCAAACCAATCCATCCTGAAGGAAATCAGTCCTGAATGTTCATTGGAAGGACTGATGCTAAAGCTGAAACTCCAGTCCTTTGACCACCTGATGCAAAGAGCTGACTCACAGGAAAAGACCCTGATGCTGGGAGGGATTGAGGGCAGGAGGAGAAGGGGACGACAGAGGATGAGATGGTTGGATGGCATCACCGACTCGATGGACATGAGTTTGGGTAAGCTCCAGGAGTTGGTGATGGACAGGGAGGTCTGGCGTGCTGCAGTCCATGGGGTCACAAAGAGTTAGACACGACTTAGCGATTAAACAAAAACAATAACAGAAGCAGCAAAGAAAGAAAAATAATGTGCTAAATTCTCAAAAACAGGTCTAGTATGGAGTCAAAATTAACCCTTCCCAGTTATACAATCAACAAGCTTTGCGCTTAGGGGAGAGTTTAGAAGGCTTTTCCTATTTTTGTTCCTTACTTAATGTATTTTTATATAAAAGGCTCTGGGATCCCCAGAATTAGGTAGACCTGAGGAAGTCAGGCCTTTTCTGCCTAACTGCCCCCAAATAATTGCTGGACAGATACCTCAGTGTACATTTTTTTAGTCCCTTAAATACATAACATAAAACTGGGGTAAGTAGACCTGTTTGACTTTTAATGTTGGGGGTCAGTAGGGAGTTGCTCTTGGCTCATTACTTTAGGTGGTGTAATGATGTCAAATCTTATTTCAAGTACATAATATCTGATCTATTTATCCCATTCCAAATAGCCACCCAAAGATTTTTGTTAAATTTCTTTGAAGCAAATCCTTTTTTTTTTTTTTTTTTAAATTTAGCCCGTTGAAATAATCGCTAGATTTCCCTTCCAAATGTTTTCCAGTTGACGTTCTTACTTGTTCTTAACAGTACCTGTAAGAGATCTTGAGGGGAAGATTACAAAGATGCTTACGAAGCTAGTTTTCCTGGTTCTCAGGTTAATTTGACTTTTGTTTGCTGTGCAGAGTTCTGTCTGACTCTCTGCGACCCCATGGACTGCAGCCCTCCAGGCTCCTCTGTCCTTGGGATTCTCCAGGCAAGGATACGGGAGTGGGTTGCCATTTCCATCCTCCGGGGGATCTTCCCAACCCAGGGATCTAATTCTCCTCTCCTGCATTGCACATGGATTCTTTACTACTGAGTCACCAGGGAGGCCCTTCGTTTTATAGGTTCCGATAAAGCCGTTGTTTACAATGAGAACACGCTGTATTTAATAATTTGTTAAAGCTTCTCTAATTTTAAAAGGATCCATCATTTGGCCACTAGCACAACAAATTATAGAAAAAGACCTCCAACAGGAGTAAACAAACCCACAGTAGAACAGTCTAGGAAGACCAGATGGGACATTTACAGCTCAGAGACGCAGTCCCTGGTGGCGTCCCACTTGTTTGAGACCCCACGGGCTGCAGCACACCAGGCTTCCCTGTCCTTCCCTGTCCAAGATTCCCCCAAGGACGTGTTTGATTAAAGTCACCCAGCCAGTTTCTCTCTCCTTTTTTTTTTTTCCACCTGAATTAATTACTTATGCAGTTAAAAAAGAGCTCCCTCAAGAAAATATTTGTGTGTGCGTGTGCATGATCAACCCTTTAACTTCCAATCAGGTACATACTTGGCATAGCTAGAGGTCAACCAGTCACCCAGGACTGTCCCTAAGGGGGCTCTGAGGTGCAACCAGAGAGGAAGCTGCTTTCTATTCTAGCTTGAGCGGTTAGGGTCACAAGTCTGGGTGCAGAAACAAAGGTAAAGAAAGCCAATCACGCTGGCGGGAAGTTACCAAAAACATATCAAACGGCAGGGGATTGCGCCAAACACCAAAGGGCAAAAGTGCCCCAGAAGTGACGTCCGAGCCTCACCAAGCCTGTGTCACGGATCCAAAGCGGTGCCTTGCAAACGGAGCCTCCTCTTCCGTAGGGAGAATCCCCCAAACCGCTTCAGCGGCCAGCAGCACAGGTCTATGCTGCTGTTCCAAAAAAAAAAAAAAAAAATGACCACAGGGCTGCAGCATTTCTTCATCCCCTCCCCACCCCCCACCCCACTCTCACTGATTTTTCATTTGTACTTTCATTTTTGGAGTGGGAGAGGACTCTTGGAGAGTCCCTTGGACTGCAAAGAGATCCAACCAGTCCCTCCTGAAGGAAATCAGTCCTGAGTATTCATTGGAAGGACTGATGCTGAGGCTGAAACGCCAATCCTTTGGCCACCTCATGCAAAGAGCTGACTCATTGGAAAAGACCCTGATGCTGGGAAAGATTGAAGGCAGGAGGAGAAGGGGATAACAGAGGATGAGATGGTTGGATGGCATCACCGACTCGATGGACATGAGTTTGAGCAAGCTCCAGGGGTTGGTGATGGACAGGGAGGCCTGGCGCGCTGCGGTCCGTGGGGTCGCAAAGAGTCGGACACGACTGAGCGACTGAACTTTCATTTTCGTTTTCGGAGATGACCGAGAGGCTGAACAACGGTGAGTTTCTATTGGAGTGGAGTTGATTTCCGATGTTGTGTCTGTTGCAAGTGTTTTGGGAACTGGATTCAGTTATAAGTAGGCATTTAGCTCTTCTTTTTTGGGTTGGGAAGATCCCCTGGAGAAGGGAAAGGCTAGCCGCTCCAGTATTCTGGCCTGGAGAATCCCATGAGCTGTATGGTCAGTGGGGGTCTCAAAGAGTCAGACACAACAGAGCAACTTTCACTTTTCCTTGGCATACATTAATGTGTACAAGTTCATTCAGATCTCTTAATTTCTATTTCCCGCCTAACACTTTGTAGATCTTATTGATGATGGCCGTTCTGACCCTTATCGGACTGTTGATTTGCCTCTTACTAATTAGTGATACTGAACATCTTTTTATGTACCTAATGGCAGTCTGTCCGCCTTCTTGTAAGAAACATCTATATCGATCTTTGAGCCACTTTTTCCCCTG
Organism: Cervus elaphus; assembly: GCF_910594005.1. Taxonomy (NCBI): domain Eukaryota; kingdom Metazoa; phylum Chordata; class Mammalia; order Artiodactyla; family Cervidae; genus Cervus; species Cervus elaphus. The sequence goes on along the minus strand of NC_057848.1, from coordinate 177,958,426 downwards.
AGGTTATTTGTCTTTTTTTGACGTTGAGATGCACGAACTGTTTGTTTTGGAGATGAGCTCCTTGTGGGGACCATCATTTGCAAGCATTTTTTTCTCATGGTGAGGGGTGTGTTTTCCCCCATTTAGGGTTTCCTTGGCTGTTGGAAGTGCTTTGAAGGTTAATTAGGTTCTGTTTCCTTCTCTTGGGCTTCTTTTTCATGCTTCTACATGACGGATCCCAAACAACTCGCTGTGACTGGTATCAAACCAAGTCCTGCCTTTATTTTCCCCAAGAACTTCACAATGTTATACCTTGCTTGGCCAGGACCCCTCCACAGTTTGAAGATTCCTCCCCCATCTTGTCCATGGCGTCGCAAGCCTTGTACTCACAACAGGCCGTGTCCAGGCAGCTTAGAAGCAAGGTCAGAGGCCCGCTCTGCGTTGCCTCTGAAGCCCCAACGAGACTATTTCTTCGATTTCCCTAACAGCTGCACAAGCTCTCTGCGTGTTCTGGAGATGAATTCCTTGTGATTTCCTGCTTTGCAGATATTTGTTTTGCATTCTGAGGGCGGGTCTCTTTCGTTCATCGAGGGGTCCCCTGGCCGTGCAAATGCTTTTAAGCTTCGTGAGGTCCTGTCCTCTGACTTTCGGTTTCTTTGTAACGATTCTCCGCCTTGAATCCCCAAGGAACTTGCTGCGGATTTTCGCCCATCCATGTCCTGCCCGTATTTTTTTTTCTTGGGAATTTCGTAGTGTGTAGTCCGAACCTTTAGATCTTGATACTACTGGGAGTCTGTCTTGGGGTGTGGTGTTCAGCGGCATTCTAAATTCGCTCTCGTATTCTCTGTTTAAGGCAGGTCCACACTGTCCTCCATCGTTCCCTGTGACCCACTGACACTCCCAGGGTCGGAGGAGGAGGCTTTTCTCTCATCCACAGCCTCTCCAGCATTTAATGTTCGTAGCGCTCTGAGCGCGGCCATTCTGACGGGTGGGAGGTGATGATAATTGGTGCAGTTTTGATTTGCATTTCCCTAATATCTAGCCATGTTGATACTTTTCATGTGATTTTTTTTAAAAATTAAAGGATCTGAGTTGAAGGTCCCTTTTGAAACGGGCTCCTTGAAAGCCTGCCCAGTTTTGAATAACTTTGCACTGACCGCACTAGGAGACTTCTTGAAGGCGGTTGCTATTTACTTCCAGTCCCAATGGCCCCTTGTGGGTATTAAGTGGCCATCAGCGCGGCCTTTAAATTGTTGTTGTTACGAAAAATGGCCACAAGGCGGCAGCGTTTCTCCATGCCCCACTTGGTTTTTTCCCCTTTTTTCTACTTGCACCTTTGGAAGAGAAGCTATGACCAACCTAGACAGCATATTAAAAAGCAGAGACATGACTTTGCCGACAAAGGTCCGTCTAGTCAAAGCTGTGGTTTTTCCAGCGGTCATGTATGGATGTGAGCGTTGGACTATAAAGAAAGCTAAGTGCCAAAGAATTGATGCTTCTGAACTGTGGTGTTGGAGAAGGCTCTTGAGAGGCCCTTGGACTGCAAGGAGATCCAACCAGTCCATCCTAAAGGAAATCAGTCCCAAATGTTCATTGGAAGGATGGATGCTGAAGCTGAAACTCCAATACTCTGTCCACCTGATGGGAAGTAGTGACTCATTGGAAAAGACCCTGATGCTGGGAGGGATTGGGGGCAGGAGGAGAAGGGGACGACAGAGGATGAGATGGTTGGATGGCATCACCGACTCAATGGACATGAGTTTGAGTAAGCTCCGGGAGATGGTGATGGACAGGGAGGCCTGGCGTGCTGCAGTCCATGGGGTCGCAGAGAGTGACTGAACTGAACTGACTGAATGTGTGTATGTTAAATGCCAACTCTTAGTTCATCCCTCCACTTCCAACATTTGTGTTCATCATCGTAGCTTGGTTTTCTAGGTTTGTGAGACTGTTTGTGTTACTGAGTTCATTTGCATGCATTTGTAGATTGCACCTTTCAGGGACATCTTCTTGTATTTGGATTCCCGTCACGGACTTCCCTCACTGGGGAGTATGAAAATCACTAGGTCAGCTCTGCTGCTGTTCATGGCATTAATCTGTTCTGTTTCGTAGCTGATGCATCTTCCTGTCTAGAAGAGCACCCCCTCACCTTCATTATTCTGTCAATGGACACTTTGTTTGATTCTATCTTGGCTATCGGAAATCGGGCTGCCCAGAAAACTGGGGGTGCATGTATCCTTATGAAATACATTTTTTTCTGGATCTGAGCCCAGAAGTGGGATTCCCGGCTCACATGGCTTCTGGATGTTTAATTTTGTAAAAGGAATGTGAATGCTGTTTCCCATGGTTCGTGCAAGAGTGTAGGAGGTTTCCCATATCCTCCCAACTTTGTATCACTTTGATTTTGTAGATCTTATTGATGATGGCCATGCTGACCGTTGTGAGGTGATACCTCATTGCACTTTGATTTGAGTCTCTCCAGTAATTAGCGGTGCTGAGCATCTTTTTATGGGCCCAGTGGCAAGCTGTATGCCTTCTTGGAGGAAATATCCTTTGCCCCATTTTTTTTTTCCTTGGGTGGTATGTGTGTTTTATATTTGGATGCACCAGCTGTTTGCATGTCTTGGAATTGAATACCTGATGATTTCTTGGTTTGGAGATTTTCTTTTTCATTCGGAGGGCTGTCTTTTTCTTTCATGGAGGGGTTCCCTTGCTCTGCAAATGCTTTTAAGGTTAACGGGGTCCCATTTTCTTACGTTTGGTTTACTTTTCCTTCTTCTAAGTGCCGAACCCCGATAGAACTTGGTGTGATTGACGTCAAACCATGTTCTGCATGTATATTTTCCTCAGGAACGTCCTAGTACCATCCTTACCCTTAGATGTTTATACTCTTTGGGAGTTTATCTGGGGGTCTGGTGTTAAGCAGTATTCTAATTTCAGCCTTGTTTTCATGGTCTAAGGATCCTCCAGGCTGCCCTCCATAGTGGTAATCAGCATTTATATTTCCAGCATCAGAGGAGGAGGCTTCCCTTGTCTCCACCGCCTCTGAAGCATTTGTGTTTGTTGAGTTTTTGACCACGGCCCTTCTGATGGGTGGGAGATAACACTTCCTTGCAGTTTTTTTTTTTTTTTTAAATTATGTGTTTATTTGGCCGTGCCGGGTCTTATTTGCAGTCTGCAGTAGGTGTTCGTTGCAGCTTGTGGGAACTAGTTCCCTGACCAGGAATCAAACCCGGGACTTCTGGCTTGAGAGCACCGCGTCTTAGCCACTGGACCGCCAGGGAGGTCCCTTGTAGTTTTGATGTGCATTTCCCTGCTTCCTAGCCATCTTGACATTTTTCATGTGACTTTTTTTTTGGGAAGAGTCTGAGTTAAACGTGCCTCTGGAAATCAGCTCCTTGAAGGTCTGCCTAATTTTGAATTTCTTTTTGTTTTTCGGTCGCCAGCGCTAGGAGACGTCTGGAGGGCATTTTTTTTTTTTTTTTTAACTTACCTCCCAAGGGACCTTGTGAATATGACGTGCCAATCAACACCGGTTTTAAGCTGTTGTTACAAAAACCGGCCACAGGCGGCAGCATCTCTTCATGCCCCGCCTGGTTTTTCTCCCCGCTCCCCACCCCCCTTTTTTTTTCTTTTGCTTTTATTTTTGCAATCAAGTTGACTTCTGATGCTGAGTTTGCTTGTTCAAGTGTGGGGCGACTTTATTTAGTTACGCATACAGTTTTATCTCTTTTCAGGTTCTTTTTCCCCACAGAGGTGATTACAATGTGTTCCGTCAACTTGCCTGCGTTCAGTAGAGCCTTTTTGAACATCTCATTGATACATATTGACGTGTATATGTTAACTGAAAAACTCTTTAATTTATCCCTCGCCCCTAAGATTTTCTTTTCCGTGGTTTGCTGATCATAGCTTGCTTTTCTAAGTGTGCGGGACTGTTCCCGTGTGAATTAGTTCATTTGCATGGATTTATAGAGTGCAGCCGTCAGCGACATCGCAGGAGACATCCTTTCTGTCTGACATCCTTCGCTTGGCGTGATCATCCCTGGGTACCGTGCCTGTTGTCAGAGGCGTGACTGTGGTCTGCTGTCTTGCTGGGTGGTGTTCCGGTGTAGAGAGGCGTGCCACTCTGCTTTCCTTGTTCTTGGAGGGACATTTTGGGTGATTCAGTGTCTTGGATATTGTAAATCTTGCTGCCCCCTAAAACAGGGGTGCGTGAGTCATTTCGAAATATATTTTCTTTATTTTTTTCGGGATCTACGCCTGGAAGTGGGCTTACCGTAACCGTGTGGTTTCCGGATGTTTGGTTCTTGAAGGATCCTGCGTGTTATTTCCCATCATTCTTGCAACGACTTACATCCCCACCACGGGTGTAAAGGGGTCCCCCTTCCTCTGCTCTTGGTAGCCCTGATTCCTGCAGGTCTTCTTGATGACGGCCGTTCTGAGCAGAATGAGGGGAGCCTTCATTTAGACCGTCTATTTCCCTCTCTCTGATAATTGGTGATGTTGAGCATCTTTCCACCTGCCCAATGGCAGCCTGGCTGCCTTTTCGGAAGAAATATCCATGTCAATCTTTGCCCCAGTTTTTTTTCCTCCCTTGGGTTGTATGTGTTTTTGATATTCAGATGCACCAGCTGTTTGCAAGTTTTGGAGATGAATAAGCTTGTGATTTCTTGGTTTGCAGATTTTTTTTTTTTTCATTCTGAGGGCTGTCTTTTTCTTTCATTGAGAGGTTCCCTTGCTGTGCAGATGCTTTTAAGGTTAATGAGGTCCTGTTTTCTTTCTTTCTTTTTTTTTCCTGCTTTCTTATCTTTATTTTTCATTCATCTGACTGTCGAGATGAACCTGGCGTGATTGGTGTCAAAGCACATCATGCTTGTATTTTTCCACAGGAATTTCAAGCTATCATCCTTACATTTACATCTGCATGCTATTGGGAGTTTATTTGGGGGTCTGGTGTTAAGCAGTATTCTAATTTCAGCCTTGTTTTCATGGTCTAAGGATCCTCCACGCTGCCCTCCATAGTGGCGGTCAGGATTTATATTTCCAGCATCAGAGGAGGAGGCTTCCCTTGTCTCCACCACCTCTGCAGCATTTGTGTTTGCAGAGTTTTTGACCAGGGCCCTTCTGATGGGTGGAAGAGAGTATTTCCTTGTAGTCTTTTAAAAAAAATATGCAATTATATATTTATTTGGCTGAGGGTCTGTGTCTTAATTGCCGCACGCCAGAGGTGTTGTTGCAGCCTGTGGGATCTAGCTTCCTGACCAGGGATCAAATTGGGGCCCCATGCATTGAAAGCACCGCGTCTCAGCCACTGGACGGCCAGGGAGGCCCCTTCCGTGTAGTTTGGATTTGCATTTCGCGAGTTTCTAGCAATGTTGACGTTTTTCGTGTGACTAATTTTTTTTGGAAGGATGTGAGTTAAAGGTACCTCTGGAAATCGGCTCCATGAAGGTCTGCCTAATTTAGATTTTTCTTTTCCCCAGTCACTAGCAGCAGGAGACTTTTGGAGGGCAGTTAATTTTTTTTAAACTTAACCTCCCAAGGGACCTTGTGAATCTGAAGTGCCCATCCACACAGGTTTTAAGTTGTTGTTGCGAAAAACGGCCACAAGGCGGCAGCATCTCTTCATGTTCGGTTCGTTTTGTTTTTATTTTTTTTATTTTTTCCTCTTTCTCTAGTTTCGCTTTTATTTTCTATGGCACTCTGGTGGATTTCCGATGTTGAGTTTGCTTCAAGGGTTCGACAGCTTTATTTAGCGATGCACAGAGTTGCGTCTACTCTTTTTCAGGATCTTTCTTCCATGAAGGGGGTTTCACTGTCTTGGGCCGTTCAGTAGGGCCTTTTTGATGATCTGATTGATGTATGTTGATGTGCATATGTTAATTTTATAAAGTCTTCATGGACCCCTCTTGCCTAAGTTTTGCTGCTGTTGTTGATAACTGCGGCTTGGTTTTCTATGTTTGTGAGCCTTTTTTTGGGGTGTGTAAATTGGTTCATTTGCAGGAGCTGATGGATTGCACCTGTCAGTGACATTTTATTATTTTTTCCTTCCTCTCTCTGCCTTCCTTCACTTATCATGATAATCACGCCGTCCGTCCATGCGTCTGTCAGGGGCGTTATTCCCTTCTGTTGTATGACCGAGTATTGTCCCAGCGCAGAGGTGGACCATTTTTTCCTTTTTCTTTTTTTCATTATTCTGTGCATGGACGTTTTGGCTGATTCAGTGTCCTGGATATTGTGAATCAATCGTGTGGCCCTGAAAACAGATGTGTATATGTCATCATGAAAGAAGATTTTTTTTTCTGGATCTAAGCCCAGAAGTGGGATTACTGGATCATACGGTTTTGGGGGGCTTCCTTGGCGGCTCAGATGGTAAAGAATCCATCTCGTCTGTGGGAGACGCAGGTTCAATCCTTGGGTGGGGAAGGTCCCCTGGAGGAGGAAATCACAACCCACTCCACTATTCTTGCCTGGAGAATCCCATGGACAGAGGAGCCTGGCGGGCTGCAGTCCATGCGGTCGCAGACAGTCGGACACGACAGAGCGACTTTCGTTTTCACTCTGCTTTTTAATGGGTTTAGTTTTTTAAAGAACCTCCATGCTGTTTTCCACAACTCTATTTTCTATTCTAATTATGATTTAATATTAATTAACATTCCAATAATATAATTACTCTAATTATGTTATCCATAAATCTGCATCTATTTACAGCCCCACCCAGAGTGTAGGAAGATTCCCTTTCTTCCCCCCACCCCTGCTTACAGCACTTATTATTTGTAGATCTTATTGACAATGGCCATTATGACTGGTGTGAGTTATTACCTCATTAGGCTTTTGATTTGCACGTCTTGATTGTTTAGCGATGTTGACTTTTTTTTGGTGTGATGTTTCTTTAAGGGTCTGAGTTAAAGGCACCACTTGAAATCGGCTTCGGGAACCTCTGCCCAATTCTGAATATTTTTTTTCAGCCACCATGCGTGGGAGACTTCTTGAGGGCAGTTGTTTTTTTTTTAAACCTGCTGCCCCAGGTACTTTAGAAAAGACCCTGATGCTGGGAAAGATTAAAGGCGGGAGGAGAAGGGGACGACAGCGGATGAGATGGTTGGATGGCATCACCGACTGGATGGACATGGGTCTGAGCAAGCTCCGGGAGTTGGTGATGGACAGGGAGACCTGGTGTGCTGCGTTCATGGGGTCGCAAAGAGTCGGACACGTCTGAGCGACTGGACCACAACCCAGCTTGTGAGTTGTTACCAAAGGCAGCCGCAAGGCAGCATCATTTCTTCCTGCCCCACTGGCTCCTCAGGCAATGAGTGTTTTGGACATTTCAGTCCTTGCATTGTCAACTGTGGTGGAACATGCCAGAAGGGACCCCCAAGGCTTGAGTCTCAATTGTCCCTCCCCCTTACCCAGAGTCCCCAGGACACATCGCAGTTTTCTGGAACACCACTCTGCAGAGGGTGCCGTCACGCATGGCGGGGCGAGGTGACCCTCAGGACGGAGGCTGGAGGTGGGAACCCCAGCCTAGGGGTCACACGGTGCCCACGGGGAGTTTGCAAAGCTTTTCCAGCCCAGCGGCTCCACTGATTTTTTGGGTGACATAGGCTTGCTTCCTCTGCAGGAGGACCGCCTGGATCTGGGGGTTAGGGGCTCAGGCAGATGGCAAGAGGCACCCCTGGTATCGTGGGGGCACATTTCCTGCTTCAATGAGTCAGCTCAGTCGCTCAGTCATGTCTGACTCTTTGCACACCAGGCCTCCCTGTCCATCACCAAGTCCCGGAGCTTGCTCAAACTCATGTCCATCAAGTCGGTGATGTCATCCAACCATCTCACCCTCTGTCGCCCCCTTCTCCTCCTGCCCTTAATCTTTCCCAGCATCAGGGTCTTTTCCAAGAAGTCGGATCTTTGTGTCAGGTGGCCAAAGTATTGGAGCTTCAACATCAGTCCTTCCAATGAACATTCAGGACTGATTTCCTTTAGGATGGACTGGTTTTCATTTATTTACTTGCCTATGTTTCATTGAAGGGTATTTGCTTTGCAATGCCGTGTTGCTTTCTCCCATACCTCCGCATGAATCAGCCATTGGTACACACGTGCCCCTTCCCTCTTCAGCCTTCCTCACCCCTCACACCCCTTCCTTCCCTTCTAGATTCTTACCGAGAACCAGGTTGAGTTCCCTGAGGCTCAAGTGGTTTCCCGTCCTGGCGGTCCAAGGGACTCTCAAGAGTCTTTTCGGATTCACTTACACATGCATGTATATATGTTCTTTTCCAGATTCGTTAAGAGATTCTTGCAGGATGTTAATATAATTCCCCATACCGTTCAGTAAGTCCTTTTTTTTTTTTTAAATCAATAAGTGCTTTTTAAAACTCTGATTTATATGTAGCCGTGTGTATCTGTTAATCCCAAACTGCTGATTGATCCCTCCTGTGTTCCCCTTCGATAAATGTGAGTTTGTTTTCTGTGCCTCTGGGTGTGTTTCTATTTTGTGTATATGATGCCAGGCTCCTTTTTCCTGTTTCCTGATGGATCCTAGGGTGTTTTTCAGACAGGGAGAGGTTTTTTTTCTTTTTTTGAAAGCTCTCGGCAAGACAGCCTTTGTGTTAGCCCTGGTATCAGAGGCTGCCGCTCACAATCCCATCAGATGCAGGTAAAAGTCAGCTCGCCGAGGAGGCTCCGCGGCGGATAAAGGCTGCCGACTGTTCTTTTCGGTCTCAGCTTTGAGGATTCTCCGCAGAAGACTGGAGGCTGAAAGGATGATCTCGGGGGCGGTGTTCGATTACAGACGCGTCCTCAGCCAGCAGCGGCCTCGTGGCTCCCTGCGGGGCCGACTGACATTTGAACGGCCAGGCTTCTGGCGTCACACAAAAGAGGCGGCTGCAAATAGGGCAGAGAACGGGGTTGAGAAGAGGTGATGGCTTCTCTGCTGTGTCTTGGTGGGAGAGACCCAGGGCGGGGCGGGGCGCCCTTCTGGGCTTCTCTGGGACGCAGTCTTACCGGGGGACCTATTGATTTATGCCTCCCGTGACCCACGTTATACCCAGGGGACCTGTGGATGGAAACGTTTTCGCGTCAGATGGGGGGGCTGGGTGTGCAGGCCTGGGAGTGAACACGCTTTAAAATGATTCCTTTCTCCATGTCGTGAAATGCACCATAAATAAGACAGGGTGATGGAGCTATCTTTTTTCTTTTTTTTTTTTAGAAAATTGAAAGAAATTTTAAAACAGAATGTGATTATTTTTGAATTGCTTTGTGATGTCGTGTTGGTTTCTGTCTCCCATGCGTGCGTCGTAAGTTGCTTCAGCCGTGTCCGAATCTTTGCGACCTTATGGACTGTAGCCCCCCGGGCTCCTCCATCCCTGGGGATTCTCCAGGCAAGAAGACTGGGGTGGTTGGCATGCCCTCCTTCAGGGGATCTTCCTGACCCAGGGATTGAATCAAAACAGTCATAACTATATCTATATCTATCCCTGCCCTCTTGAACCCCCTTCCCAGCCCCGTCCACCCCTCTGGGTCATCACAGAGCCCCGAGCTGAGCTCCCTAGGTAGGCAGCAGCTTCCCACTAGCTGTCTGATTTACCCATGGTCATGTGTATGTATCACTGCTACTGTCTTAGTCCGTCCCAACCTCTCCTTCCCCATTGGGTCCACCGTCCCTTCTCTACATCTGCGTCTCTATTCCTGACCTGCAAATAGGTTCCTCAGTACCGTTTTTCTAGACCCCAGATATACATGTCTTAATATATGACATTTGTTAATCTCTTTTGGAGTTGCTTCACCCTGTATAACGGGCTCTAGGTTCTTCCACCTCCTATCAACTGATTCACATTGGTTCCTTTTCATGGACAAGTAATATCCTACTGTGTATACATGCACCCCACATTTGTCCGTTTTCATGGCCGAGTAATATTCCATTGCGCCTATCTGTAATTCACATTTGTTCCTTTTCATGGTCGAGTAATATTCCATTGTTATATATGCACTCCACGGTTGTTCTTTTTCATGGTCGAGTAATATTCCTTTCTGTATATACGTAATTAACACTTGTTACTTTTCATGGCTGAGTAATTTTCCATTGTGTATATAGGCACCTCACATTTGTTCCTTTTCATGGCCAAGTAATCTTCCATTGTATATATAATTTACATTTGTTCCTTTTCATGGCTGAGTAATATTCCATTGTGTATATATAGGCACTTCACATTTGTTCCTTTTCATGGCCAAGTAATCTTCCATTGTATATATAATTTACATTTGTTCCTTTTCATGGCCAAGTAATCTTCCATTGTATATATAATTTGCATTTGTCCGTTTTCATGGCCGAGTAATATTCCGTTGTGTATATGTACTTCACATTCGTTCCTTTTCATGGCTGAGTAATCTTCCGTAGTGGGTACATGTACTTCACATTTGTTCCTTTTCATGGCCAAGTAGTATTCCATCGTGTATATATGTGATTTGCATCTGTTCTTTTTCATAGTTGAGTAATATTCCATTGTGTATACACATTTCGCCCTTGTTCCTTTTCCTGGCTGAGTAATATTCCCCTGTGTGTATATGTACCACATCTCTTTATCCTTTCCTCTCTTGATGGCCATCTAGGCTGCATCCATGGAATGACATTCTCTGAAGGAGTAAACTTGACTCTTTGGAAAGAAATAGCCTCGAGAAGAACCATGATTAAGTACAACTGTGGAATCTAAAAAAAACCACAGGCCCCCGCCCCCCTAGTGAATATAACAGAAAAGAAGCCAACTCACAGCTCCAGAGAACATGGAGGGACTGTTCCAATGTTGTTGGAGGGCGTTGTTACCAATAGAGAGAGGGAAGGGGAGGGCAATGTGGGGAGAGAAGTCTAAGAGGTACAAACTACTATTTGTAAAATAAAATAATCAGTAGGATGTAGCATATAGCACAGGGCCTCCCCACGTGCCTCAGTGGTAAAGACTCTGCCTGCCAGGGCGGGAGATGCAAGACATGCCGTTTTGATGCCTCCAGGGTTGGGAAGATCCCCTGGAGGCGGGCATGGCAACCCACTCGTGTTCTGGCCTGGAGAATCCCATGGACGGAGGGGCCCGGTGGGCTGCAGTCCACGGGGTCACAAAGAGTCGGACACGACTGACCGACTGACACTTTAATACGTCATTGGACGGACAGCCCTGTGCCTCAGACAACCTGAGTTACTGTTCCTGGACTTCTAATGGCTGGAACGGTGCTCAGAGGTTTCCCAGATGCTCTTCCTGGGTTATCATCCTCAGCTTGGCTCAGATCGAATTTTCCATCTCTTTCTTACATTGAATGACTAACGTTTTGCCTCCTGTTGCAAGTTAGGTGTGGCTAGTTTTATAAAGTTGACGGGGGGAAATGAGAGAGAAATCAGATAGCGTGCGTGGCTTATCCCATGCTGGGGCGAGTGTGGAAATCCTACGACGGTAAGATTCCTACGGTAAATCCTGTGAAGGTAGGATTCCAACAGCGGAACTGCCTCTGAGCTTGTCTGCTCATCCACTGAGCTTTTTTATATAAAGATGACACCTGCCTCATTGATCACAAATCTTCACATGCTCTGTAACTTTCGAGGGATGTTCATGATGAAGTCTGGACTCTTTAATGAGACACTCAAGGGCCTTCAAGCCCTGGTCCAAACTTTGTCCCTTCCTTATTTCTGCTTGCTGTCCAGTCGTTCAGCCGTGTCTGACTCTTTGCGACCCCACGAACCGCAATGTGCCAGGCCTCCCTGTCCATCACCAGCTCCGGGAGTTCACCCAAACCCATGTCCGTCGAGTCGGTGATGCCATCCAACCATCTCATCCTCTGTCGTCCCCTTCTCCTCCTGCCCTCAATCTTTCCCAGCATCAGGGTCTTCTCCGATGGGTCAGTTCTTCTGGTACTGTTCCCCTACTCACCGCCCTCTTGGGAATAACCTGCCGTAGCCATGGTTAACTATTTATTTCCTCGAATCTTTCCGGTCCTTTGGACCTCCAGGATTTGATTATGGTCCAGCACGCCATACGTGAACAACGACTTTTAAAAACATCTTTTAATCCAGGCTCCAGTTTTCAGTTTTTAGTTGAAGGATAGCAAGTGAAAGAATTCATTTCTAAGTCATGTCTGATTCTTTGCAACCCCAGGGACTATAGCCCACCAGGCTCCTCTGTCCATGGGATTCTCCAGGGAAGAATACTGGAATGGGTTGCCATTCCCTTCTCCAGCGGATCTTCCCAACCCACGGATCATACCCAGGGAAGGACAGATGATTTATTCAATATAATGTTTTGTTTGTTTCAGATGTGTAGCCAAATGATTCAGTTATATATATGTGTGTGTGTGTGTGTGTGTGTGTGTACCTATGTTCATTCATTTATATATATGTGTGTGTGTATATATATATATTTATATATACATCTATCTACACACTTATTTGTTAAGAAGTCATTATTTTTTCATGCACTAAGACTTTTTATATATTGCATGAATCAATTTGTTTATATTTTGTTGAGGATTTCTTGTCTATGTTCATGACAAATATTGATCCATACTTTCATTTTCTTGTACTTTGCTTAGTTTTGACATAAAAGTTAGCTTTGTAAGGTGAAAAAAGTCATTTTTTACAGATTTTTTTTTTCATTTATTTTTATTAGTTGGAGGCTAATTACTTTACAATATTGTAGTGGGTTTTGTCATACATTGACATGAATCAGCCATGGATTTACATGTATTCCCCATCCCGATCCCCCCTCCCACCTCCCTTTCTACCCAATCCCTCTGAGTCTTCCCAGCAGATTGATTTTTTACTGACGTATAGTTGATTTAGTGTTGTGTTAATTTCTGTTGTACAACAAAGTGATTTTGTTATGCATATATAAATACATTCTTGTTCATATTCTTTGTTATCACTGTTTATCACAGGATATTGGATATAGTTCCCTGTTACATTGACAGAAAGTCATGGCTGATGGAAAGGTAGGTATGTATATATTCTTTCTCAGATGCTTTTCCATCAACAATGACTTCTTAACAAGCGAGTGTGTGTGAATAGGTGGATTCATGAATGAATGATGCCTTTGAAATTCTCATGAAAGGTAAAGACCTTGCATGCAAAAAGCAGTTAGACACACGTCACAAAACTTCCCAGATTATGCCCAAGAACCCCCGAGTCTCCTGAAGTCCAAGTATTGTTGTTTCAGGAGAACCCGTGGGTCCTGGAATGGGAGCAGAGAACTTTGACACAAGGCCGTGTCTTTTATCTCCTTCTTTTTCAAACATTAAAACCTTTAACCAGGCAGTGCCATGCTTTAAGTGGCTGCTCTAGAAATAACTCAAAGTGAATTTCATTTCACGCTGACCCAGTCAAAATATTGATTAGAAGCAAGAGAAGGAGGCTTGGGTGAGTTAATGAAGCCGTGGGGAAAACGGATTGTGTTTAGAAAGAAAAATGTGATGGGCATTCAGCCCAATGGCAGAGTTAAGTTTGCTTCTTTTTATTCCGTTTCTTGCAGTGGAAGGATATTCTGGAAACTGGAGTGAAGGTATAGGCAAAAAAAAAAAAAAAAATATGGGGCAGTATATTTCGATGAGAAAGACTGTATTTCCCCCAAATTGCATGATTAGTGTGTGATGTCAGGCTGTTTTCTCTGCATCTCCTTCTCCCTTCTACAAGGGAGCTGTTCACACACCTCCATCATCTCCTGGGATGCTCAGCTATGAGTGAAGAAAGTGGAAGCAACATAGAAGCCCCAAAATGCGGTCCACAGGGAAATGATTGCTGCTATGAACATTATTATACAATACCTAACAATCCTTTGGCCACCTGATGCGAAGAGCTGACTCACTGGAAAAGCCCCTGATGCTGGGAAAGATTGAAGGCGGGAGGAGAAGGGGACGACAGAGGATGAGATTGTTGGATGGCATCACCAACTCAATGGACATGAGCTTGAGCAAGCTCCAGGAGTTGGTGATGGACGGGGAGGCCTGGCGTGCTGCGGCCCATGGGGTCGCAAAGAGTTGGACTTGACTGAGCATGCGTGCACACACACACACACACACACACACACACACACACACACACAGACACACATGAAATCCTTGTCTTCTGTCCGCTCCCCTTCCCTTTATCCGCATTGAAGCACTGGAGGTTCATTAGTGTTCTGGGGACAAGAGAAGGCATCACAAGCTACCCACTTGCAAACATGGAAGACCTGCCCTTCTGGCAATTTCCAGGCTGCCCACCCCACGCGGAAGGTACACTTTGGATTCCATTGGCAGGAAGTGACGAATTAGATATCAATGCTTGAAAGTTGCCTAAATGTTCTAATAAAAAATGATAGCTATGTCAGATGGTGTGGCTATTAAGTAACCTTGTGGTAATCATTTTGCAATGGATACATGTATCACATCCTTCATTATACAAACATATACATTGTTATAAATCAGTTAAATTTCAGTACACCTGGAATAAAAAACACATATGCCGATGTTATAAAAATGGATCACCCATGTCTCCAACAGTTTTTTTTTTTTAACTAGACAGGGGATTTTAGGTAAAAGAGAAGGCTGCTTTAACCAAGGTTTGCATTAAATTTGTTCTCCTTTATTGATATGAGAGGTGACAGTATTTTCCTCACTCAGGGTGGTTCTTGTTACTCTCATTGTTCTAGGAGCAGGCTTTCAAATAAAAGTGTTAAATATAAGAGAGCATAAGATGTGCATTGATACTGTTTCAAAGAATCTGACCTATTGCAAAAAACGGCAGAACAGAAAACAGAGATAATACACTGTACATTTTCTTGGCGTGTGTGTGTGTGTGTGTGTGTGTGTGGCTTGTTTGATTTTACTCACATTGTCAATAAAATACTGGTAATAATGGAAAGATGAAACTTGAAATAATTTATTCTCCTGTGTGAATTTAAGCGCACCTATGCATAAGTTAAGTGTCAGTAGCTCAGCTGTCTCTGACTCTTGGCGACCCCGTGGACTGTAGCCCGCCAGGCTCCTCTGTCCATGGGATTCTCCAGGCAGGAACACTGGAGTGGGTTGCCATTTCCTTCTCCAGGGGATCTTCCCGACCCAGGGACTGAACCTGGGTCTCCTGCATTGCAGGCAGATTCTGTACCATCTGAATCACCAGGGAAGCCCCACGCATAGGTGGTAGACAAATCAATACTACTTTATCCTGTTCTCTGAAATAAAAGAAAAATGCCTCTGATTAATATTTCACCCATCAATACTGATGTATTTCAGACTTTACTCATTTTTTTTTTGGTGATATTAAGATTTTTTTCCCCCTCTGTAATCTAAATAAGTAAATCACTACGACATTTTTATTTTGGATTCTATTCAGACTCAACACCTACTATTATCATATATCAGAGAGAAAAGGTACCTGGATCAGCCGTCAGCTTGTATGTACTGATGATTTGATAATGTTCTAATAGGCCATGGTTATATTGTTTCTGAATGGTTGTTAAGGGAATCCTGTCCTTTTTTTTTTTTTTTTTGTGGTGGAAGATAGAAGAGGCTTTCTTCATTTCTCTTTGTGAATACTCGTAAAATATTTTCAGAGCTTATCATAATTTAACTTGTAACCTGTGTACGATCTCCAGGTTGATTTTAACCATGCTCAAATTGATCACAGACCGGGAGGCGTTTGTATACCAAAGTGGGTCATTTAAACTCTTGGACTGCTAATTTCTCAACCTATAAATAGATGTTGTTCAGCTGCTAAGTCGTGCCCAACTGTTTGTGATCCCATGGACCACAGCACGCCAGGCTTCCCCGTCCATCACCAACTCCCGGAGCTCGCTCAAACTCATGTCCATTGAGTCGGTGATGCCATCCAACCATCTCATCCTCTGTCGTCCCCTTCTCCTCCTGCCTTCAGTCTTTCCCAGCATCAGGGTCTTTTCCAATGATACTTTTCCATCATGTTGCCAAAGTATTTTAGTTTCTGCTTCAGCATCAGTCCTTCCAATGAATATTCAGGACTGATTTCCCTTAGGAAGGACTGACTGGATATCCTTGCAGTCCAAGGGACTCTCAAGAGTCTTCTCCAACACCACAGTTTGAAAGCATCAATTCTTCTGCACTCAGCCTTCTTTATGCTCCAGCTCTGAGACCCGTACATGACTACTGGAAAAACAAGTAGTCGTAGTTTGACTTTGACTCTATGGACTTTTCAGTAAATCTGATACCTGCTTGCATCTAAACCACAACTGTTTTCCCAAGTAAGTGTTAGAGTTTGTGTCCAACTCTCTGCGACCCCGTGGACTGCAGCCCACCAGGCTCCTCTGTCCATGGGATTCTCCAGGCAAAAATACTGGAGTGGGCTGCCATTCCCTTTTCCAGGGGATCTTCCCGACCCAGGGATCAAACCCATGTCTCCTGCATTGAACGCAGATTCTTTACCATCTGAGACACCAGGGGAGCCCCAAGTAAAAATCTGTTTCAGATTGCTTTGGGTTCCTCTGGATGTTTTCCGTTTATTTCTATGGTTTTATTTAAAGTATTTCCATACTTGTCAACATTGAAAATTTAAACTCTTAATAATATGAGACAGTTTTATTCATTTTAGGGGGCAGTTTAGGTGTAAAAACGGTTTCCCTGGTGGCTCAGATGGCAGAAAACTGCCTGCGATGCAGGAGACGTGGGTTCGATCCCTGGGTCGGCACGATCTCCTGGAGGAGGAGATGGCAACCCACTCAAGTATTCTTGCCTGGAGAATCCCATGGCCAGAGGAGGCTGGTGGGCTATGGTCCATGGGGTCACAAACAGTCAGACACAGCTGAGCGACTAACAGGTGTAGATGTGTCTTGACATAGGTCTTCTCTTCGGCAGTTTCAGAGACGGTCCTATAGACTGCTTTCCCGGTGTGAACACGTCTCATGTAAAGCATCTGCCCCAACTGTCAACGCTGTCCATTGCTGTATATTTCTACCAGGTGATAATGCCTGTTATTACGGGCACGTGACACTTTCTGCTCACTTCAGCTTTGGCATTTGGGATCCTCCATTTCGTCCCAAACCACCCTGAAGATTACAAGCTGACACCAGTAAATGGCTCTGGAGGAACTGCCTCCACCTGCCGACAGAAAGTTTCTCTTGGAAATGGCATCTTGTCCAGAGAGATCGGGGCGGGTTCGGGGGCGGGGTTGGGGCGGCTCTTTCTTGATAGCTGACGTCCCCGAGTAGTAATGAATGTGATGTTCTGAGCTCTGCGGGCCCAGAGGGCTCTTCCAGACTCCCGAATCTCCAGGCAATCCGAGACCAAAATCGGGAGCAAGGAAGAGTGTTGGTCCAGTTTAGAATCTTGAGGCACCACATTTTTGTTTGGGATTTCAAATTTTTAATGCTAGTTTCTCAAGTCAATCCACCCTCACTTTCCCCCACTGGGTCCAAAAGTCTGTTCTTTACATCTGTGTCTCCTTTCCTGCCCGGCACGCAGGGTCGTACATGTGACATTGAAACATGCATATTACCGCATGTCAAACAGTTGGCCAGCGCAAGGTCGATGCCTGAAGCAGGGGCCGTCAAAGCTGGTGTTCTGGGACAACCCAGAGGGATGGGGTGGGCCGGATGGGGGTTCAGGATGGGGGCGGACACATGCATACCTGTGGCCCGATTAAATCTTGATACACGGCAGAAACCATCACAGTATTGGAAAGCAGTCATCCTCCAATTAAATAAATAAATTAAAAAATTCTTGAGAGGGAGGTTCAAAAGGGAAGGGATGCACGCATAACTATGGCTGATTCATGTCGATGATGGACAGAAAGCAACGAAATTCTATAAAGCAATTGTCCTTCAATTAAAAAAAAAATTAAAAAGAAACACAAAACTCTTTATTTGCAACTGGGGTGTAGTCAATTAACAAGTTGTGAGCGTTTCAGGTTAGTATGATCTGGAGAAAGGGACTGAAAATTTTCACTCTCAATATTTAATTGGTTCGTGTTTTTGTTAGTCACTCACTCCGGTCTGACTCTCTGTGACCCCATGGACTATAACCCGCCAGGCTCCTCTGTCCATGGGCATTCTCTAGGCACGAATACTGGAGTGGGTTGCCATGTCCTCCTCCAGGGGATCTTCCCGAACCAGGAATTGAACCAGAGTCTCCTTTATTACGGGTAGATTCTTGACTGATTGATCCACCAGGGAAGCCGCTTAACATAGAAGTTTTGTTTTTATCTTTCTGACCTACTTCACTCTGTGTAACAGGCTCTAGACTCACCCACCTCACTACAAGTGACTCACATTTATTCTGATTATCCATTTTAAACATAGCTGTGTGTATATATTCAAACCTCTGTAACTGTCTCCTGTTGATGTACCACAAGCTAAGACCTTTTGGGAGAGGTGGATGTTTTTGCTTCTAATAGATGGAAGAATTTTAAAATGTTTTATTAACTTTTTTTTTTTTTTAGAAAAGTATTTCCAAAGTAGAGCGTAACAAATACTTTAACTGCTTTTCTTATCATGAAATTTCCTCAATATAACATGTTACTCAGTGGCTGTGTTTGGAGCGAACGTTCATGGGTTTGTTAATAAGAAGTAAATCATTAATACAGTTTTTTTTTTTTTTGGCAATTTTTCTCTGCTTCTAGCTCTGAGCAGGGTAGATAGGACTAACAGACTATTGTGCTATTCCATTGTACATGAATGGAATAGAGAGATCACTTAATTCCTGCAGAGAGGTTTGAAGAAGGGGAAATGGTGTTTTGCGGGCTTCTCAGGTGGCTGAGTGGTAAAGAATCTGCCTGCCAATGCAGGAGATGCAAGAGATGCGGGTTGAATCCCTAGGCTGGGAAGATCCCCACTCCAGTATTCTTGCCTGGAGAATCCCATGGACAGAGGAGCCTGGCGGGCTACAGTCCATGGGGTCGCAGAGAGTCGGACACGTCTTAGCGTGCCCGTGACCTGGACATGCATGGCGGAGACCCGTGTCCCAATAAAAATGCAAGTCCCCAGGGGGGATTCTCAGCCTGCCTTGCTGTAAGCACCCGGCCCGAATCCATCGCCTCTTTGTCAGCTGACTCCAGCTTCATGACCTTGCTTTCTCCGTGGCCTGATGATGTATTTCACCGATGCCATTTTCTTTCCAAATTGCCCATCAGCGAAGGTCACGGGTTTCTTCATTTCACAACTTTTGACACCTCACTTGGTTGTTTTTTTTTTGTTTTGTTTTCCTACCAGGGGCCTACTTGCTATTCCAAGGAGCCTCTTGCTGCTTCTGAAAGCTGAGATTTATAACTTGAAGCGCTTGCTGGCTTCTGAAACCCAGATGCTGCCTTGGGGGCTGGCGGGGTGTGAGCCACAGGTGAATCGTTTCATTGACTTGGTGCTGGTGACGGCTGAGGTTGGGGGTCTCTGGACGGGGGCATAGGAAGTGATATAGAGACCAAAGTGGGTCGGCGGGTACGATTCAAGCAAGATGGGTGACGGTGTCTAATGTCAGATCACCTGGTTTCACCATCTGCTTCGCTTTTTCAAATTAGTATTTAATTTTGAATTTTCATTACAGTTCATTTACAATATTGTGCTTTTGAACTGTGGTGTTGGAGAGGACTCTTGTGAGTCCCTTGGACTGCAAGGAGATCAAACCAGTCCATCCCAAAGGAAATCAGTTCTAAATATTCATTGGAAGGATGGAGGCTGAGGCCGAACTTCAATACTTTGGCCACCTGATGCGAAGAGCTGACTCATTTGAAAAGACCCTGATGCTGGGAAAGATTGAAGGCAAGAGGAGAAGAGGACGACAGAGGATGAGATGGTTGGATGGCATCACTGACTCGATGGACATGAGTCTGAGCAAGCTCTGGGAGATGGTGATGGACAGGGAGGCCTGGCGTGCTGCAGTCCATGGGGTCGAAAGGGTTGGACACAACTGACCGACGTTCACTTTCACTTTCAATGTTCCATCCTCTGAATGGCCCACCGTGTATGTAGCCATTCATCCATTGAATGACATCTTGGTTATTTCCACGTCTCGGCAATTATGAAGAAAGCTGCTATAAACACCCGTGTGAAGGTTTTTCTGTGGACAAAATTTTTCAGCTCCTTTGGATAAATGCCAAGGAGTGTAGTCAATCTGAAAGATCTCTCTCTCTCATCTATATCTGTCATCTAACTCTCATCCATCCATCTATCTCTCCATCCAACCAAGTATAGTCTATCCTCTTTATCTATCTCTGTCATCTCTCTTTTATCCATGCAAGTAGAGTTTATCATCTCTGACACTTATCTAAGCATCCATCTATGGATCTAAGTACAGTTTATCACCTCTATCTCTTATCATTTATCCATCTAACATCTAAATGTAGCCTATCATCTCTATCTCTACCTCATTTCTCTTTCTATCTGTCTATCATCTATAATTATCATCTGTCATGCCTTTCCCAGGTGGCTCAGTGGTAAAGAATCTGCCTACAATTCAGGAGACCTGGGTTCGATCCCTGGGTCGGGAAGATCCCTTGGAGGAGGGCATAGCGACCCACTCCAGGATTCTTGCTTGGAGAATCTCCATGGACAGAGGAGCCTGGTGGGCTACAGTCCCTGGGGTCCAACTGGACACAACCGAGTAACTGACACTTTTGCTTTCATATCTATCCAGCTAGCTAAGTATAGCTGATCATTTCTGTCTCTGTCATCTGTCATCTATTTATCCATCTGTCCATCCATCTATCTAAGAATAGTCTATCATCTCTGTCTGCATATTGTCTAATTATCATCTGTCTATCCATCCATTCATCCATCTATCTACCCACATAAGCATCATCTGTCATTTATAGTTATGTATCTATCATCCACTTAGATCATTCTGTCCACCCACCCATTCTATCCATCCACCTATCTGGTCTGTCATCTGCATCTATTTGTCTGTCTGTCTGTCTCTCCATCCATCTGTCCATTGATTCTCTTTCTCCGAAGGACAGTGACGGCTACCCCAGCTAAGTGGTTTTGGAGTCACTGCATTTTATAACTTTTCTGAGCCTCAGTGGCCGCATTTTTAAGATAAGGACAGGCATGTCTAACTCCTCATGTTGCTATGAAAATTAAGGGCGGTGGTTTTTGTAACACGGTGGGTGTATTCCTTGCAACATGGTGTGTGATTAAAAAAAATGATTATGATTGCATTGATAGAGCACTCTACCACTGAGGACTCTTTTGTTAATCTGTAACTGTCCCATCCCCCCCGAGGATACTTGAAGATGAAGGGGGTGGTTGACACCATCTCCGGGGATTTGCTCCGAGGGGAGCTTAAGGCTCTTTGCATCACTGAGGTTCTTTTCATCACTGAGTCCTGTCTGACTTTTTTACGACCCCCATGGACCACTGCCTGCCACTCTCCTCTGTCTGTGAAATTTCCCAGGCAAGAATACTGGAATGGGTTGCCATTTCCTCCTTCAGGGAAGAGATCGAACCTGCATCTCCTGCGTTGCAGGCAGATTCTTTACCACGGAGCTACCAGGGAAGCCCTTTAAGGCCCTTATTAGCACATGGCTAATTATTGGGTGGAGCATTTTAGCTCTCCCCTGAGAGGGATGGGGCATCTCTGAAGACAAGTGGCTGAGCTTCCACCTATCACAGCTCTGCATATCTAAGGACGACCGACTTGGGCTGAGGGCAAAGGTGGGATCCGGGCGTCCAGCCGCTGTGTGGGCTCTGACACATTCCTGGATCGCCACGGGATTTTGGACAGCAGAGTGTGTAAGTCACAGATCTTGGGCTTTGTAATAAGACAGACCAGAGTACTGACACCCTTTTAGCGCTCATCCTCACCACATTTGCCATATTGTCTTGACTAGAAGCGTGTCACAGTTTCTGCCTGCAGAAAAGACGAGGGGGAGACACGATGATTCTTTGGAGAGCGTTGTCTGCCACAGATTTCCTCCGTCTGGCTTTTCTCTGTGGATTTCTGGCCAAATGGCATTGCTCAACCAACGCAGGCTCATTGAAAATGAAAGTGAAAGTCACTCAGTCGTGTCCGACTCTTTGCGACCCCATGGGCTATACAGTCCATGGAGTTCTCCAGGGCAGAACACCAGAGTGGGTCGCCTTTCCCTTCTCCAGGGGATCTTCCCCAACCCAGGGATCGAACCCGGGTCTCCCACATGGCAGGCGGATTCTTTACCAGCTGAGACAGAAGGGAATGTATTTGAGCCACAAGAGATGTATTCAAATTCTTCTGAAATGGAGAATACCGGAGTGGGTAGACTTTCCCTTCTCCAGGGGATCTTCCCTTACCTGGGGATCAAACCCAGGTCTCCTGCATTGCAAGCAGATTCTTCACCAGCTGAGCCACCAGGAAAGCCCAAGAATACTGGGGTGGGTAGCCTATCCCTTCTCCAGCAGATCTCCCCAACCCAGGAATTGAACCTCGGTCTCCTGCATTGCAGGCGGATTCTTTACCAACTGAGTGAGCTACCAGGGAAGACTCATTAGGACTGAATTGAAAACAGAATATGCAAAACTACCAGACCATCATAACTCTAAGTCATGTTCTTCTCTCCATTTACATGAGAGTTCCCCCCCCCCAAAACCCTGTATTTAAGCAGTTAGGGAGAATATACCAAATATTGCTAGGAAATAGAAAACTGATGTAGCTTCTCACATGCATTCCCTTTCCCATACCTAATAAAACTTGGAATAAGACCACTCAAGCAAACCTCAGTTTTAGTGGGGGAAAAAACCCCCAAATCTAGAATCGCTTCCCTGGGCTCAGATGGTGAAGCATCTGCCTGCAAAGCAGGAGATGTGGGTTCGATCCCTGGGTCAGGAAGATCCCCTGGAGGAGGAAATGGAAACCCACTCCAGTGTTCTTGCCTGGAGCATCCCATGGACAGAGGAGCCCGGCAGGCTACAGTCCATGGGGTCGCAAAGAGTGAGACACAGCTGAGGGACTGACAATTTCATCTCACTTTTTGATATCCCTCTGTTGCATTTAGCACGCAGACCCAGGTAATGACACGCTGTTCCATTTTTTATGTGTGAACTCTGTTAGGTCACGTATTTTTATTTTGACGTGTTAGCCTCTCATTTGCTGGATTTCTGTGCAACATCACGGTGCTATGAACACATCTTTTTTTGACGTATGTGCTTGATATTTGATGTTTATTGAAGTGAGAATGTCACTGTTCGTTGCGCCAAAAACTCCCTGCAGAAAACAGAGGTGGGCATCCATGTGTTCATGCAGAGCCATTCCTAAATGCTAGCCGTACTTATTTTCCCTCAAATGAACCTCCGGTCTGGTAGACAGTTTTCCCCCTCTTCCCCCCATCCAAATAGTGCATCATACATTCTCAGCAATAATAACAATAAAGAAAAAGGTCATTTAAATCTGCACCAGCGGTGACCTTGCGCTCCTTTGATGAATTAAGTTATCAGATTTACTCTGCCGCTGAAACCCAGCTGGATGAGACTCAAGGACAAACCGCTCTTTCGTGGTACAGAGGCTGCTGAAACGGCAGAGGCGATTCTGGGAACTCCAGGAGCGTCGCGCATGTCGGGCAGCTCGTAATTAAAGCTGCGCTGTCCTTGGCAGGCTCTGTCCTACTCTCTGTTACCCTCGCAGTTTGTTCTCGGCGATTTTACGTTCTGATGAGCGGAGCGTGGCTGAGAGACTCTACCCCCAACGCTGTAAATGTGACAGTCGAGGGCCTGTTGGCAGCGATGGGCTGGAGGGGGGATGCTTCAGTGCTCAGCTGTCTAGGGACCAAGTTAGAAGATTTAAATAGAGGAGAGGATTTGCAAGACCTAGGCGTCCAAGATTATTCAGCGTGCATCCAAAACCCTCATTAGAGCGCTGAGACCAAGAACACGGTGTACTTGTCAGTCAATGGCACATTTCCATGGACCCTCTGCCAGCTTACCACCAAGTAAATCAGTTGCTAAAGGAGCGAATTCTTCCAATTAATTGTAACCGGAGTTTCCCAGGCATTACCCGTAGGATCTTAATATGGACTCCCCTGCCGTTGTTCAGTTGCCAAGTTGTACCCGACTCTCTGCGACCCCATGGACCGCAGCATGTCAGGCCTCCCTGTCCATCACCAACTCCCGGAGCTTGCTCAAACTCATGTCCATCGAGTCGGCGATGCCACCCAACCACCTCATCCTCTGTCGTCCCCTTCTCCTGCCCTCAATCTTTCCCAGCATCAGGATCTTTTCCAATGAGTCAGCTCTTTGCATCAGGTGGCCAAAGCATTGGAGCTTCAGCTTCAGCATCAGTCCTTCCAGTGAATATTCAGGACTGATTTCCTTTAGGATGGACTGGTTGGATCTCCTTGCAGTCCAAGGGACTCTTAAGAGTCTTCTCCAACACCACAATTTGAAAAGCATCCATTCTTTATCGCCCAGCCTTCTTTGTGGTCCAACTCACATCTGTACATGGCTACTGGGGAAAGCATAGCTTTGACTCTATGGACCTTTGCCGGCCAAGTGATGTCTCTGCTTTTTAAAATGCTGTCTTGGGCAACTCTTTACCTACTCCACATGTTGAGTTGCTTGTGGGCATCCTTGCTTTTGGAACCTGAAGGCGAGCTGGCTTTTTCTGGTCCCTGCTACTAACAGGGACCACCTTAGCACCACCTTCGCATGAAATCTAATTATACTGAGTTTTTCTGGAAGCTTCAGTTTGCCCAAACAATACAGAACTGACGAAGCTTACTTTTCTGAGCTATACTTTACCGGCATGAGCACCATAACGGCTCGGTAAAAACACCTAAGTCTTGTAGATTGTTGATGAAGATGAATGCTTTATTGTTGTTGTCCGACTCTTTGCCACCCCCGTGGACTGTAGCCCTCCAGGCTCCTCTGACCATGGGATTCTCCAGGCAAGAAGACTGGAGTGGGTTGCCATTTCTTTCTCCAGGGGATTTTCCCCAACCCAGAGATCGAACTCACATCTCCTGCGTTGGCAGACAGATTCTTTATCCCTGGGAAGCCCTTGGTGTTTTTCATGGGTGGAGAAGGGAAGGGTTATTATTCAGTATTCTTGCCTGGAGAAGCCCATGGACAGAGGAGCCTGGTGGGCTGCAGTCCACGGGGTCGCAGAGTTGGACACTCCTGACGGGGTAACACACACTCATTTGCGTGTCCTGCTCCAGCCTGAAGCCCCCCGAGAGAGTCACTTAGGTATGTCGGGATGCACAGCTCGTGAACAAAACAAGGCTGAGACCTTCCACTCCAGACAGATCTGACCTCCATGACCTAAGCATGAAACCTGTCTCTAAGGAACCCTTCCCTGATCATTTTCACAGATTCCCCTTGTGTCTCAGACGCTTTCCTGGAATCGGCCTCAGACGCACCTAGGCCAGATGGGCACGGTCGCACGAACTGAAAGCTCAACAGCATGATTGGATTTTCTGGTTCGCGTGCCTGGGAGGCTCCATCACGCCCAGGTGAGTGTCCTGGGTACCAATCATCTCATGTGGATCAACAGTGGTGAATGCGAGGAGGTGATGCGTGCCAGATCACGCGGGGAAGCACTCGGATAAAAACATTTTGATGGAACCCAGGTTGTGCTCCGTTTGTGTTATGAGCAGAACGCCATACGCTAAGGCTGCACTTCAAATCAGGAACTGATGACAAATTAGAAAACGTTCCTTGTGTTGGAGGGGGATGGTGGTGGCTATGTAGGAGCTAAGTGAACCCTCTCGCTACACTTTCTTCTTAAACATCCTAGAGTGAGTTCAAGGTCTCATTTGCCATGCACAAGACATAGGGGTAATGGTTAATTGGAGAGAATAAATTACAGGAATCACATCTACATTTTGGTCCCAGAAGGTTCCTGTTTTTCTTCCATAGAAGCGTCTGACCTCCTGCTCCCTTAATTACCTCCTTGGCCTCGGTGAGTTAATTGGCGGAAGGTGTCAGACACGCTTAAGACCGAAATATGCTTCCTAACTTGTTTTTTCTCTCATCCTTATTAATTTTTCGAAGCCTGCTTCAAAGTCACAAATACGCCCATCTCCCTACTTTTGTAACATGGCGGAAGAGAAGAAAAGACCAGCCTTTTGGGGGTTAGAGTCTCACTTGGAAATGGAAACAGGGGACCTGAAAAAAAAATCGAGGGTTTGAAATGTCTGTGCATTTAAAAATTGAATATTTTTCCTGAGCGTTCCCTGAATGGGGGAGCAGAGCATATTGGATTTGACTCTAGTCTATTTTTCTGGAGGGCGAAGTCATTTTTCTTGAGGTGTGTAGGAGTTGCCGCAGCTTTAAATCAGAGATTCCGCAGCAGAGCTGGGCACATATGGGCCATAAAATACCCAGATTGGAGCTGATTGGGATATCAAATAGTGGTAAGACGACCCAGGGTGATGAAAGGATAGGTTTACCTTGTCTGAGAAAAGGAGATGCTGTTTCTCTTCTGTGTAGGATGACTTATTAATGAGGACATCTGCAAATGCTGTGGCTTATGGAAGACAATGAATGGAGAAAACTTTACTTTCAAGGACAAGTCAGAAGCTGCTTTCTTTCTTTCTTTCTTTTTTAAAGAGAAAGCAGGTAAATTAGACCTTCTGTAGTTATTGTTCAGTCATAAGTCATGTCCGACTCTTTGTAACCCCCAAGGACTGCAGCATGCCAGGCTGCTCTGTCTTCCACCGTCTCCTGGAGTTTGTTCAGACTCATGCCCATCGAGTCGGTGATGCCATCCGACCATCTCATCCTCTGTCGTCCCCTTCTCCTCCCACCTTCAATCTTTCCCAGCATCAGGGTCTTTGCCAATGAGTCAGCTCTTTGCAGCAGGTGGCCAAAATAGTGGCGTTTTAGCTTCAGTATCTGTCCTTCCAACAAATATTCAGGACTGATTTCCTTTAGGATGGACTGGTCGGATCTCCTTGCAGTCCAAGGGACTCTCAGGAGTCTTCTCCAACACCACAGTTCAAAAGCATCAATTCTTTGGTGCTCAGCTTTCTTTATAGTCCAACTCTCACATCCATATGTGACTACTGGAAAAACCATAGCTTTGACCATACGAACCGTTGCTGGCCCAGTGGTATCTCCGCTTTTTAATACTCTGTCTAGGTTGGTCATAGCTTTCCTTTCAAGGAGCAGGCATCTTTTCATTTCATGGCTGCGGTCACCCTCTGCAGTGATTTTGGAGCCCAAGAAAATAAAGTCTGTCCCTGCTTCCACTTTGTCCAGGGGTCAAGTTACACGGCCACTTGCAGGGCATTTGATGATAAACTAAAAGTGAGGGCAGAATGTCCGGTTACAACGTAGACTGGGGTGGGGTGACCCTGAGCCTCCAGCTCTCCACCATTGTGGCTCCTCTAGGAGATGCAGTTTGCGAGAGAGAATGGACGGTGTGGTTTTTTCCCCTGCTGTTTCACATGCTTTGGGCGAGGCGGGCACAGCTGGAGCGTAAGCAAAAACAAATATTTGTGCTTTGCTGCGATTTACGGCCATCTGATCCCATAATAATATTTCAGAGCGGGTTTCTTCTGCTCCCATCCCCAGGCAGTTTACATTATAAAACAAAGCCGCATAGATCAGCAGTGATTAAACAGCCGGCCTTGACGACCCAGAGCAAGCTTTTTTTCCCCCTTGTGTGAGAATTACACAGCGCAGAGCTGCTCCTGAGTGCACGGGGAAGAAATTCAATGCCCTCTGAGGCTAGAGGCATGGAGTCCTATAGACCTCCTGATTCACATAAGACAAATACAAAAAAAAAAATGTACCATCATAAAGGACACAGTTTTATGTATTTTGACATTTGCCCAAGTTTACTCACTAAAAAAAAAACCAAAGATATACCTTGCTTCCATCCCTTTAAAACATTCTCTTGATTCTCTGAAATCAGTCCCCTTCTACCCTTCACATTATCTGAAAGGTACAGTTTTGTTTTGCTTTGTTTGTATCTAGTTTTGATTGCAGCGGTCTTTTCTAAATTTTAATATGAATGGAATTAGGTTTTTTTTTCCTGATTTTTCCCCCCGACTGCTTAGTTTTGAGATGTGTCTCCTAGGTGCCACGTAGATAGCATCACTACCATTGCCATAACTAATTGGTTAGGATACCTAGACGTGGGTACTATATGCACCTCAGTCATTTCAACTGTTTTCCACCCCATGGACTGCAGCATGCCAGGCTTCCCCATCCTTCACCATCTCCTGGAGCTTGCTCAAACTCTTGTGCATCAAGTCAGTGATGCCATCCAACCATCTCTTCCTCTGTCGTCCCCTTCTCCTCCCGCCTTCAATCTTTCCCAACATCAGGGTCTTTTCTAAAGAGTTGGCTCTTCTCTTCAGGTGGCCAAAGGATTGGAGCTTCAGCTTCAGCATCAGTCCTTCCAATGGATATTCAGGGTTGATTTCCTTTAGGGTGGACTGGTTTGATCTCCTTGTTGTCCAGAGGACTCTCAAGAGTCTTCTCCAATACCGCAGTTCAAAAGCATCAGTGATCTATAGGTCTCTGCATTGTGGATCAAATGTTTGGGACACTTGAAGCATTCATATATTGAAATCCTAACCCCCAAGGTGGCAATAGTTAGAGATGGGTTCTTTGTGGAGTGATTGGATCATAAGAGTGAAACCCTAAGGAAGTGACTGAAGTGACTTTTTAAAGTATAGCTGGAAAGTGAATAGGGAGGCAACATGCCAAGTAAAATACTGAGTTCATCCTAAAAAAGGCATGCAGAATGGAGGGTGGGCAGAAAATATAGGCCGAATACAACAGGTATATAGGAAGATGGTAGAATTAAAGTCCTGATGGTCCGACTCTTTGCCACCCCACAGACTGCAGCCTGCCAGGCTCCTCTGTCCATGGGGTTCTCCGGGCAAGAATACCGGAGTGGGTTGCCATGCCCTTCTCCAGGGGACCTTGCCAACCCAGGGGTCGAACCTGGGTCTTCTGCTTTGCAGGCAGATTCTTTAATGTCTGAGCCACCAGGGGAGTGATGATATTACTGTATGTTATCTAAATAAGACAGACATTGTCCAACAGGGCCCATGAAACAAGAACCAACACCTTCTTTCTACAGGAAGGAGAACAGTTCAGTATTTCCCCAGAAGGGCTGAGAACTAAACCACAGAGGCGGAAACTGGCTGAAGATATTAATTGTAGGAAAATGGGGAAACTTTATTAACATCAGGTGAAGGAGGCTTCAGGCCAGGAGTGATCAGCTGAGATAGAAAAGGAGACCCAGATGGTCCAGTGGCTAAGATAGAAAGGAGACCCAGATGGTCCAGCTGAGATAGAAAAGGAGACCCAGATGGTCCAGTGGCTAAGACTCTGATCGTCCCATGCACGGGTCCTGGGTTTGATCCCTGGTCAGGGAACTAGATACCACACTAGATTCCACCCTAGATACAACCCTGCCGCAGCTAAGAGTTCAAACGCTGCAAGTAAAGATAGTACGTGGTGCGGCTAAGACGTTGCACAACCAAATAAATAAAGAAAATGGAGATTTCTTTCCTTGATGTGGTCTCTTAAAAGCCTCCTGCAATTAAACAAGACTCTAAATTGGTGCAGCCAACTGTGAAAAACAGTATTGAGGTTTCTCAAAAAGAACTAAAAAGAGAATTACCATGTGACCCAGAAGTTCCACCCTTGGGTATATATCAAACAAACAAACAAAAAAAGCCTGCTAATTCACATACACACTTGCACCCCAATCTTCACAGCAGTATTGCTTATAGAAGCCCAGATACAGAGGCAACCTAAGTGCCCATGAACAGAGGGATGGATAAAGAAGATCTACTACGTACACACAATAGAATATTACTCAGCTGTAAAAAAAAAAAAAAGAACGAAATAATGCCATTTGCGGTAACGTGGGTGGACTTCAGTTCAGTTGCTCAGTCGTGTCTGACTCTTTGTGACCCCATGGACTGCAGCACGCCAGGCCTCCCTGTCCATCACCAACTCCCGGAGCTTGCTTAAACTCATGTCCATCGAGTCGGTGACGCCATCCAGCCATCTCATCCTCTGTCGTCCCCTTCTCCTCCTGCCTTCAGTCTTTCCCAGCATCAGGGTCTTTTCCAGTGAGTCAGCTCTTTGCATCAGGTGGCCAGAGTATGTATCTACGAGTTCATAATAGGTACATAATAGATACTATTTTCATAATAGATATTATATTTGTACATTTTAAAATCTCAGTCTGCCTTTATAAATATTTCCTTAGGATTATTATGTATGTTCTGTTGCTATTTAATCACTCTGTCGTGTTCAACTTTTTGTGACCCCGTGGACTGTAGCCCACCAGGCTCCTCTGTCCGTGGGATTCTCCGGGCAAGAATACTGGAGTGGGTTGGCCTGCCCTCCTCCAGGGGATCTTCCAGACCCAGGAATCGAACCTGTGTCTGCTGCGTTGCAGGCAGATTCTTTACCATCTGAGCCATCTAGGAAGCCTCCTCTGCAGGAAAGGTGGAGATGATACTGTGCAAAAACCTAGGCTTGACCCACAGTGGCCAACAGCACAGCGTCGCTCGCTGGAAAAGACCACCTTTGTGAGGACCAGCGGCATCTCCCCGCGTGAAGGCAAAACCCTCCGTAGGCGTTCTCTCGACGCTCGGAAAATGCCGTTTAGTTCCTGTGATTCCTCCTCCTCTAGGCCACTTCATTGTCTGCCTCCCACATACCGTCGCCTGTGGCTGCGAGGTTGTCAGAAGCAATTAATTTCTGTCTCTGAAAGTAAGCCGGTTGAATTCACCCAGGAGACACGCGACGTTCGGGTGCATTTCTGCCTCACAATTAATGCACTATTTCTTTTTAAAATGGGTTTATAATACAGTTCCTCTGGAGAAGAAGGAAAAAAAAAAAAGCAAACCAACATCGAGAGCACCTGCACCCATTCATGATGTTTTAAACCATCTCACAGAAGGAAACATGAGCGGAGGAAGAGACATTGCTATTCCCTACATCAGCAAGTCCATTTCTTCACTGCAAACAGGTTCACGAGTACCATTTTTCTAGACTCCAGGTGCAATATTTGCTTTCCTCTTTCTGACTTCCTTACTCTGTATAACAGGCTTACGGACACAGCGGAGGAAGGAGAGGGTGGGAGGAATTGAGAGATTAGGACTGACAGAGACACAGAAGCATGTGTAAAATAGACAGCTAGTGGGAGGCTGCTGCCTCGCACGGGGAACTCAGCTCGGGGCTCTGTGATGACCTGGAGGGATGGATGGCGGGTGGGAGGCAGGCTTACGAGGGAGGGGGGTATAGGCGTGCAGATGGCTGATTCCCCTTGCTGCCCAGCAGAAAACCAAGACAGCATTATAAAGCAACTTGCCTACAACTGAAAATACATTTAAAAAGATAACCTCTCTAGTACTTCTGACCAAAAAAAAAAAAAAAAAATAGGGATAGAATAACCTCAATCAAATTATGAGGCAACATCACATGAACCCAGGTTGAGAGAACTTTCTGAAAAATAACTGATAATCTTCAAAAAAATTGAGCCATAAAAGAGGAAGCGTGGAACTATTTCATATTAAAAAGGGATAAAGAGACACGACAGCTAAGTGCAACACGTGATCCTAGAGAATTAATTGGAAAGCCTAGGTCAAGGGTACATGATAAAATTTTTGTATTATGCTGAACAAATTTTCTGGGTGAAATAATTTAAAAAATTTAAAATTAAAAAAAAAATTGCCAAGTGTTTTATTTTTTAAGGCTTTTGTTTTTTGATGTGGGCCATTTTTATTTTTATTTTATTTTATTTTTTGGATGTGGGCCATTTAAAAAATCTTCATGGAATTCTTTATAACATGTTATTGCTGTTGAGCTGCTCAGCGGTCCAGAGATTGAGAACTGTTAAATGTAACTGGCTCCAAAGAGGCAAAGCTTTTCCTGTTCACTCACTCAGTCGTGTCTGACTCTTTGTGACCCCCATGAGCTGCAGCACACCAGGCTTCCCTGTCCTTCACTATCTCCTGGAGTTTGCTTCACTAATAAAGAGACAGAGGCTTCACCGATCTTTCTGCCTTTCTTCATGCTCCGTCGCTGATTTTTTGCATCAGGTGGGCACTCAGAAATAGTTTTCACTAAAAAGTGACCGCCGGTTGCTTTGAAACCATCTGGAACAAACATAGCACTTGAAGCCTTTCAGCTCAGATTTGACGGCAAAGTTCCGGGTTAGCTTCTCACACCTCTTTGGAGCTATGGGAACTACTGTAATATTAAGACTTTCACACTGCAGTCTTAATATCCTCAACACGGTGCTTTTATCTAAGCGATCACCAGCTGATGGAGAATTGTTTCCATTGCCTGGGTCAGATAGCTGGGCTCTCATCCTGTTGCCAAGCAAACTCCTATTCATCCCTCAAAACCCCAACTACAAGTTACCATCTCTGGGAATTTTTTTTTTTCTCTTGTATCTGTTTATCAGTTCCTGTGAAAATCTTTTCTTGATTCTGGTACTGTCTCTGCAGTTTAAGCATTTCTTTGAATTTACACATCACATTTTCATTGAATGGGCTTCCCCGGTAGCTGCAGTGCAGGAGATCTGGGTTCGATCCCTGGGTCAGGAAGATGCCCCTGGAGAAGGGAATGGCTACCCGCTCCAGTATTCTTTCCTGGAGAATTCCATGGAGAGAGGAGCCTGGAGGGCTATAGTTCATGGGGTCGCAAAGAGTTGGACAGTACTGAGTGACTAATGCTTTCTCATTGAATATGCACGTGATTACCTCCCTCTTAGCCTCTGAGATGGGTTACGGGTAGAGATCCTATATGTGTATTTTGTGTTTATTTATTTATTCATTCACTTTTTCACTCCTCTAATTTTCAGTGTTTGCCACATGGCCTGAAACACGGTGGGGGAAAATGTAGCTGAATTTACGTTATCTTGCATTGGTTCCCCAAAGACCTTGGACGATGCTGCTAAAAAATCCTACAACGCATGGAACAGGCTCCAGGGCAAAAACCCAGCAGATCCAAATGAACACTTAAGTGTCCGTTTTTCTAAACCCTGATTGTATTAAATTCTCACTCGTGGCAAGTTCTGCTGTATAATGTGATATTTCTCAAAGCCCCAAACAACTATACATTCCGTGTAGCGACAGTATTGCAAATGCAATGTAATTTCGTAAGCTGATGATGCTTGTTGATTAACTGAAGAAGTTTATTAACCTTATGGGGCTCCCCAGGTGGTCACTGCTAAAGAATCCATGCGTCAGTGTAGTAGACACAGGTTCCATCCCTGGGTCGGGAAGATCCCCTGGAGAAGGAAATGGCAACCCACTCCAGTATTTTTGCCTGGAGAATCCCATGGACAGAGGAGCCTGGTGGGCTACAGTCCATGGGGTCACACAGAGTCAGACACGGCTGAGCGATTAGGCCCAGCACAGCGTCTCATTAACCTTTTACAGTTTATGTGGGTTTCAATTTTTTATTTTTTTAAAGCTATACATGGGCTTTGCTCCAGAAATATGTTTTCCAAGGCCTTTATTTCCAGAATAAAATCCGGAGAAATGCATCTGGTGTGATGAATCACTCTCTTATGTACTTACTCTCTGTCATGTTAGAAACAAACCCTCCGGTATTTTCTCCGTATACCTTATCTGTAATCACGTCAAACTATGAGCAAGAAGAACAGTGCAGAAAGTTTTATCTAATTTTTTTTTCCCCAACCCTCGTTGACACACGACCCTTTTTGTCAAAGTGAAGAATGGCACAAAAGGGACAATCAAGCACGTATTTCTGATGAGAAGATCCTGAGACTGTGTGTAAAATGGGCCAGGGAGTTCCCTGGTGGACCAGTGGTTACGACGCCATCCTTGAGCTGAGGAGGAGTGAGGGTTTGGTTATGACTGAAGGCGGGAGGAGAAGGGGACAGCAGAGGATGAGATGGCTGGATGGCATCACCGACTCGATGGACATGAGTTTGACCAAGCTCTGAGAGTTGGTGATGGGCAGGGAAGCCTGGCGTGCTGCGGTCCATGGGGTCGCAAAAAGTCGGACACGACTGAGCGACTAAACGTCAACAACAAGAGGGAACTAATATCCCATGTGCCATTAGGTGTCGCCCAAAAGTAAAATAGCATATAGTTAGAATGACGTGCAATAGCATAGAATACAATTACAAATCTGCCATGTGTGGCGATATAGCCCTGTATTCTCCCTGTCGCCATAGATAGAGAAGCAATTTTGCTTTCGTTTATTCTGCCATCATTCTGCCAGCATTTTATTTATTCTGCCATCATTGACTTGAAATGCAAGCCAAATGGTGTGAGAGGTGTGTGCGGCTTCATCTCCACAGTCACAAGTCTCAAAGGCTAGACAGAGAATCAGAGTCTCCATCTCATACGATATTCTCATGAGAGAAGGCTCCTGGTCTCCTCGGGCAGGTCAGGGAGATTTGGCAGAAGTGAGAGATGGCTGAGAAGTGTAAGGACATTTGACGGTAGCCTTGCGTAGAGGGTGGGCATCCCTGGAGGCTCCGATGGTAAAAGAATCCGCCTGCGATGCCAGAGACCCCGGTTCCATCCCCGGGTCGGGAAGATGCCTTGCAGAAGGGAGTTGACAACCCACTCCGATGCTGTTGCCTGGGAGAATCCCACGGACAGAGGAGCCTGGTGGGCTCACAGTCCATCAAGTCGCAAAGAGTCCAACACGACCCAGTGACGAACACTTTCACTTTCACGCTTGCGTAGAGGTTGAGTGCAGAAAGCTCAGCCTGTTACGAAACACTGAGAAATGTTTCTTTACACAATAAAACAACACCTGTTGTTTTGCCTTCCTCTTTTTTAAAATTAGTTTTTATTGGATATCGAGAAGCAGTCAGATAAGTGAATCAAAGGTAAACTTGCAGAAAGCATGCACATGTAATGCCCATTCGCAAGAAATTTAGTATCTACTTCCCAGATTATAGAGTCCTCATTTTATTTCTCTTGCCCGGGAGTTGAGTTCCCTGTGCTGATCAGGAAATTATCATTGTTGTTCAGTCTGAAATTCGTATCTGACTCTTTGTGACCCCATGGACTGCAGCACGCCAGGCTTCCCCTGTCCATCACCAACCCCTGGAGTTTGCTCAAGCTCGTGTCCACTGAGTCGGTGATGCCGTCCAAGCAGTTCACCCTCTCGCCCCCTTCCCCTCCTGCCCTCAATCTTCCCCCCATCATCAGGGTCTTTCCTAATGAGTCAGCTCTTCACATCAGGTGGGCAAAGTATTGGAGCTTCAAGCATCAGTCCTTCCAATGAGTATTCAGGACTGATTTCCTTTAGGATGGACTGGTTGGATCTCCTTGCAGTCCAAGGGACTCTCAAGAGTCTGCTCCAACACCACAGTTCCAAAGCATCAATTCTTCTGCGCTCAGCTTCCTTTATAGTCCAACTCTCAAATCCATACGTGGCTACTGGAAAGACCATAGCTTTGACTATGAGAACCTTTGTCTGCAAAGTGATGTATCTGCTTTTTCATACACTGTCTAGGTTTGTTGTAGCTTTCCTTCCAAAGAGCAAGTGTCTTTTCATTTCAGGAGGGACGGTGAGAAGCAGACAAACTCAGGAGAGATTTTACAAGTGGGATTGCCAAGATGTGCTGACTCACGGGATCTCGATGGAGGGGGTGATTCTTAGACACTTTTGCCTTGGAAAGTGACCGGCAGGCACCCGAACTGAGACAAGAAACTCTGGGACACCACAGTCACCAGCGGTTCGCTGGCAGTGAGGAGTAGACGGCGCAATTTCGACAGGGTGAGTGATAAGGGACGGGGGCATCCAAAGTAGCATGCCTTGTAGGTGGTAGTCAATAAGAATGTGAAGATGAAAAAATGGGTCAGAAACTGCAACTTGATGTTTTGGGGGGTGATGACCTGCATTCCCCTTCTTCACGCCAAGGCTTCTGTATTTTCTCTAGAGATGCTCGTCGCCTTGGGAGAACAGATCCCGATTTGCCTCTTTCCTGGGGAAGTACTTAAATTGGGAAGAGATTAGCTGTTATGTATGATGACGAAAACAGAGTTGGAACAGAGCCCTTCCGTTCTTTATCCACCCCTCCTCGCTGGGACCACTAATTACCTGATGATAAGAACAGATATGCTAACTCCACGGTCATGCTTGATAAACTTGGACTACTTTTCCTGTGGGCAGGGCACTTCCTTTCTCTAAAATAAAATTTATTCTTGGAGTTTCGTTGCTGATGTCATGTTAGTTTCTGCTGCACAACAGACTGAACCGGCGGTGTGTATATACGTACATGCCCCTTCCCTGTTGAACTGCCACCCCCCACCTCACCCCTTCTAGGTCATCACAGACCCTCGAGCTGAGCTCCCAGGCTATACAGCATCTTCCCACTGGAGAGGGCACTTCTGTATCATACGATTGGCCCTAAGTATTCAGCAATTATGTATTTTGTTTGCTTACGTTGGTTGCACTGTCTGTTCTTGCATCAGTGTGAGTTTGGCAAATATCCTTTCCAGATCAGCTTTGGTTTCTTAACACAAATGTGTTAGCTTCTGATACGAGCAGGCTAATTTCCACCTCCCCAGCTCCAAAGGGGCAGTATGTCTATTTTGGTGTAAACTATTATTATTAGCTCCTGGAAAAATACTTGAGTGCTATGGGAGGGGAGTAAAACCATATTGACATGCTGCTGGGTTAGTCTTAGCATCTCACAGGGGAAAGGGGAGTCTGGGCTTTGAATTATTCTTATCAAATCCTCTATGAGACAGAGATCCAACCAGTCCATCCTAAAGGAAATCAGTCTTGAATATTCACTGGAAGGACTGATGCTGAAGCTGAAACTCCAGTACTTTGGCCACCTGATACAAAGAACCAACTCATTGGAAAAGACACTGATGCTGGGAAAGATGGAAGATGGGAGAAGGGGATGAAAGAGGGTGAGGTGGTTGGATGGCATCACCGACTCAATAGACATGAGTTTGAGTAAACCTTGGGAGTTGGTGATGGACAGGGAGGCCTGGCGTGCTGCAGTCCACGAGGTCACAAAGAGTCAGACACGACTGAGTGCCTGAACTGACTTATTAGACAGAGAATTTATGAGATTAGACCCAACGCTACTCTTCCCAGGTTGATTTAGGACTGGATGATTCTCTGCTGTGTTGGGAGCCATCCAGAGCACAGCTTTGCTGGCCAATTTCTATTTGATGTCAGCAGCATTTCTGACGCTGAGTCTTGACGACCAAACATGTCTCCAGACATTGCTGTGTGTTGCAGCGGAGGTAAGCGTTTGAGGTTCAGCAGAAGAAAAAAAAAAACCACAGGGCACCCAGTTAAACCTGAATTTTAGGGAACAAAGAATTACTCAGCCTAAGTACGTCACGTGCAGTCTTTTATGTGACGACTTTATCCGGGGAACAAACATTGGTTTCATTGGAGGAGCACTGTTTGGCATGCTCACGAATTTTCTTCTGAATTTACAAACAGCTCTGTTAGGCTCTCAGGTCCTGGGACTGACACGGGATTTTGTGTGAGAAGAGTATTCAAGTTCCATCAACAGAGGAAAGGATGAAGGAGACGAGGTACACATATATACATGGGATGGTACTCACCACCAGGAGTATTCACCTTCCATCAGCAGAGGAGTGGATGAAGGAGACGCGGTACACACATATATATATACACTGCAAAAGGACTCAGCCATAAATGAGAACAAAATCGTGCCGTTGCGGCAATATGAGTGGACCTGGAGATGTCATACTGGGTGAAGTCAGTCAGACACAGAAAGGCAAGCATCGTATGAGTTATTTGTGGACTCTGGATAAAGGGTGTACATGAACTTAGTTACGAAAGAGAAGTAGAGTCACAGACATAGAATGCATACTTTTGGTTACCACGGGGGAACTGGACGGGATAAGTTGGGAGGTTGGGATTAACATATCCACGCTCCTATATACAGAATGGGCTTCCCTGGTGCCTCAGCTGGTAAAGAATCCGCCTGCAATGCAGGAGACCTGGGTTTGATCCCTGGGTTGGGAAGATCCCCTGGAGAAGGGAAAGGCTACCCACTCCAGTATTCTAGCCTGGAGAATCCCATGGACTTTATAGTCCATGGGGTCACAAAGAGTCAGACATGACTGGGTCACTTTCACTTGATATATAAAATTGATAACTAATAAGGACCTGCTATATAGCACGGGGAACTCTTCTTAATACTCTGTAAAAATCTACAAGGGAAAAGAATCTAAAAACAAGTAGATACATAATTTGTATAATTGATTCCCTCTCCTATACACTTGAAACTAATACAACATTATGAATCAACTGTACCTCAATAAAAATCTCTTTTAAAGAAGAAGAAATGAACAATCTGGGGAAAAAAAGTACTACTTCAGTCTGAGAGTTCCATCGTACTCACACAAAATAACTTATTGTGACCATTAAAGTTTTAAAAATTAATTTGTTTTAATTGGAGGCTAATTACTTTACAGTATTGCGGTGGTTTTTGCCATACATTGACGTGAATCTCCGTGACCATTAAATTTTTAAAGAATTCATGAAAAAATTATTTTTTTGGATGAAAAATGCTGCATTTCAAAGAAGAGAGTATTCCGCAGTCTTATCGGTCTTTAGGGGAAACAGCAAAATCCAGAGAGTGTGGTTGAGACCCTCAAGTTGTCCCCATTCACTGTTAATTGCATACTTTCCACCTCGCTTCAAAGGCAGAAAGCAGGGAGTGCTCAAGCCCGATGTTTGCTAAATTAATCTGTTAGTTGAAAAGAATGCTTGGCTGTGAAGTTCTCTGTAGTCCTTTAGAATTTCCCTTGTGGGGACGGACTGAAAGTTCTAATTATACTTTACTGGTTTGATGAATCTCTTGTCTATAACGTTTTTTCCCCCCCTGAGTTATTTCTGCTGGAACAATGTCAGTTGGGTTAAAAAAAAAAATGCTCTTCTGCCCTCAGAATCTGGTGGCCTTTCTCTTCCAGCTTAGTGGCCCTAATCTAATTACCCAGTGTGAAGACTCGGTTGTTGGCAGCCGAACGGTGTTGGCAACTTGCAGCTCCTTCTGATACACCAGCCAGCAGACCCATAAAATTAAGAGGCCGCATTTCACAGACTGTTTCTTGGAACTTTAAGAGCATTCATGGATTTACTTAGACAATAATGCATAAAATAGAAACATAAACATGTGCAGGGGATGTACAAACTCCTTACGAGCAAGGAGCCGTGTCCATTTTTTTTTTTTTTTAATCCATCTTCATTTTGCACAAAAGAAGTACTCAGTAAGAGCTATTGCTCTAAGGGAAGTTAGAACAGAATGCTTCTGTCGGATTTGCAGGTGGTACAGAGGTAAAGAATCCGTCTTGCGTGCAGGAGACATGGGTTCGATTCCTGGGTTGGGAAGATCCCCTGGAGGAGGAAATGGCAACCCACCCCAGTATTCTTGCCTGGAAAGTTTCACGGACAGAGGAGCCTGGTGGGCTACAGTCCATGGGGTCGCAAAGAGTCAGACGTGACTGAGCACGCATGCACACAATCAAACATTGAGTTTCCAGACAGTCTGTTACAGTTTTTCCTTAAGATGTTAATGGAAAAACCCACATGAGCTTTTTGGTGAATCCAGTACCTTTAACCAGACTCTTTTCCCTCCTACCTGCTGAATCCTTTCCCTCTTAAACCCTTGACTGTATCCTTTCTGCCACAAAGATCATTCCCATGTGTGCTGTTGATGGTGGTTATGATGGTGGTGGTCACGATGTCAGAGGTGATACTGATAATGACGTGAGAGATGGTGGTGGAGATGACGATGTAGGTGATGACGGTGGTGATGCTGAGGGTCACGGTGATGGTCGTGATGTGAGTGATGGTGGTCATGATGTTGGTATTCGTGATGACGGTGGAGATGACGATGTAGGTGATGATGGTGGTGATGGGAGTCATCGTAACACTGATGATAATATTAGTGGTTATGGGGAGGGCAGTGATGGTGAGGTTGGTGATGTTGCTGTTAGAGGTGAGGGTGATAATGTGAGAGAAGGTGGTGGTGGTGGTGATGTAGGTGATGATGGTGGTGATGCTGAGGGTCACGGTGATGGTCATGATGTTAGAGATGGTGGCGGTGATGTTGATGTTACCGACGATGGCGGTGATGATATTAATGGTGAAGGTGATGATGATGTGAGTGATGGAGATGTGGGTGATGACGTTGACGTTAGTGGAGAAGGTGATCATGATGGTAGTGATGGTGGTCATGATGATGCTGGTGATAATATTAATGGGGAGGGTGATGTGAGTGATGGAGATGTGGGTGATGACGTTGATGTTAGTGGAGAGGGTGATCATGATGGTAGTGATGGTGGTCATGATGATGCTGGTGATGATATTAATGGGGAGGGTGATGTGAGGGATGGAGATGTGGGTGATGACGATGTTAGTGGTGAGGGTGGTCATGATGGTAGTGATGGTGGTCATGATGATGCTGGTGATGATATTAATGGTGATGGTGATGTGGGTGATGGAGATGTGGGTGATGACGTTGACGTTAGTGGTGAGGGTGATCATGATGGTAGTGATGGTGGTCATGATGATGCTGGTGATGATATTAATGGTGATGATGATGTGAGTGATGGAGATGTGGGTGATGACGTTGACGTTAGTGGAGAGGGTGATCATGATGGTAGTGATGGTGGTCATGATGATGCTGGTGATGATATTAATGGTGATGATGATGTGAGTGATGGAGATGTGGGTGATGACGTTGATGTTAGTGGAGAGGGTGATCATGATGGTAGTGATGGTGGTCATGATGATGCTGGTGATGATATTAACGGTGATGGTGATGTGGGTGATGACGTTGATGTTAGTGGTGAGGGTGGTCATGATGGTAGTGATGGTGGTCATGATGATGCTGGTGATGATATTAATGGTGATGGTGATGTGGGTGATGGAGATGTGGGTGATGACGTTGACGTTAGTGGTGAGGGTGGTCATGATGGTAGTGACGGTGGTCATGATGATGCTGGTGATGATATTAATGGGGAGGGTGATGTGAGGGATGGAGATGTGGGTGATGACGTTGACGTTAGTGGTGAGGGTGGTCATGATGGTAGTGATGGTGGTCATGATGATGCTGGTGATGATATTAATGGTGATGGTGATGTGGGTGATGACGTTGATGTTAGTGGTGAGGGTGGTCATGATGGTAGTGATGGTGGTCATGATGATGCTGGTGATGATATTAATGGTGAAGGTGATGATGATGTGAGGGATGGAGATGTGGGTGATGACGTTGACGTTAGTGGTGAGGGTGGTCATGATGGTAGTGATGGTGGTCATGATGATGCTGGTGATGATATTAATGGGGAAGGTGATGTGAGGGATGGAGATGTGGGTGATGACGTTGACGTTAGTGGAGAGGGTGATCATGATGGTAGTGATGGTGGTCATGATGATGCTGGTGATGATATTAATGGTTAAGGTGATGTGAGTGATGGAGATGTGGGTGATGACGTTGATGTTAGTGGTGAGGGTGAGGATTATGGTGACGTTGGTGGTGATGTTGGTGGTGAGGACGGTGCTAGTGTTGAGGGTGATAATTATGTTCGTGATGGTGATGATGTTCATGTTGGCACTGATGGGGGTGACAATGATGATGCTAGCGGTGACGGTGACGATGTTAGTGAGGATGTTGCTAGCAGTGACGGTGATCTGGGTGATGATGTTAACAATTCTGGTGGTGTTGATGACTTCATTTCTGTTCCCACTTACCTGTTCCAAAATTTAAGAAGTTTTTAATCAATATCCTGCAGTAATCTTGTGAGTGATGTAAAGCCTCCCTGTCGTTGTTTCTCAGACGCTCAGTCATGTCCGACTCTTTGCGACCCCATGGACTGCAGGCTTCCCTGTCCTTCACCATCTCCCAGGTTTGCCCAAACTGATGTCCATTGAGTCGGCGATGCCATCCAACCATCTCGTCCTCTGTCGCCCCCTTCTCCTCCTGATGCAATAATAGTAGAAATAAAGTGAACAGTAAGTGTCATGTGCTTGAATCATCCTGAAACCATCCCCACCCCCATCCACGGAAAAATGCCTTCCATGAAACCCGTGCCACAAAAGGCTGGAGACCTCTGGCTTGGAGGACGGGAAGCCTCGATGCTCAGAGATACTTGATGAGAATGTTCACATCAGCTTCCGTTCATCACTACTCCAAACTAGAGATAAACCAAAATGACGTGAACAGTTGGCTGGAGAGTTAAATTTCGTATTTTCTCACTGAGAAAAAATTAAATTAATAGTGTGAAATAAAAGAAGGAAGATGACGCAGCAAACAGCCACAAGACATCAAAAATTTTACATTTGTAAATATAAAAATGTTTGCAATATAGTCTTAGAGGTGTCCTGCTCTGTCCATGTCCATCCCAGACTCCCTAACTATCCCTACCCCTGATAAAACCATAAGTTTGTCCTCTAAGTAAGTCTGTTTGTTGTGTAAATAAGTTTATTTGTATCATTGCCTTTAGATCCCACATATAAGGGATATTGTGTTGCTTTGTTTTAAAGATACTGTTTGAAAGGTTGTAAGACTTGCTTCTTACATTTCCTACAGGTTGTAAGAAGCAGTTTATAGCCTGTATCACATGAAGAAAGGGATTCTTGGAAGACCAGGCTGATGCTAAGAAAAAGTCCGGTCAGGGGACATTCCTCATAGTGCCACATTCATGGTGGTGTCTAATGATCCGCACTTGGATGTTTTGCAAGGTGGAATGTCATAATTCTGGTAAAAATGCAGTTTAGTTCTAAATTCTACCATTTTCCAGCCCCCAAATACTGGAATGACACAATGA
Source organism: Cervus elaphus (assembly GCF_910594005.1). Classification (NCBI taxonomy): domain Eukaryota; kingdom Metazoa; phylum Chordata; class Mammalia; order Artiodactyla; family Cervidae; genus Cervus; species Cervus elaphus. Next base: position 177,915,768 of record NC_057848.1, on the reverse strand, counting down.
TGGAGAGAGAAGGCACCTACTTGGTAGCATTTTCTCGGGAGGTAATTAAAATAATTTAATGACAGAAATAAAAATGGTCATATTTTAGGAATTAGAATACTTGGCATATCTTGAGTTTCATAAAGAAGCAAGAAAGGCAGGCAGTAAAATCTATTTTGGGGGGGGGCACGAAAATGTGCTGAAAAAAACGCTACAGTATAAAAATGTTTTACCACTGATGTTTATTTTCTGAAATCTGAAAAGAGGTTTTTTTTTGTTTTTGTTTTTGTTTTTGCTATAAATGCATCCATGGGGGATACGCAGTTCAAATGGTTCTCGTCATGCTGAGCTTCTGTAAAGTAAGACAGAATGCAGTTTTCCTATTTATTATAGGGGAAATTCCCAAGGTTCTCCATGAGTGTTTTATAAGCTACGAAGTAAAATATGAGCTTTTATCCTACATTAGTCCAAATCATGATGTATGTGGAAAGCCACAAAATAAGCCATATTTCTTAATATCTTTCCCTATGTGGTTCTCATTCCAAATTAAAATGTCTTATCTTCTAAGTATGAAAAGACGCATAATTTAAAACTAATCACCAATGTAAACTGGGTTAACATATATTCACAGACAAGTGTCCTGCTCCTAAATTGCTGTGTTTATATTGTTCAAACCAGCAACACGTAGCTCAATGCAATGAGGAAATGATTAGATTTACTTGTCTTGATCTATTACCTGACAACTCTATGAACTGCTGAGTATCTAGTAATTTTCTTAACCTAAGTGAGGGCTTTACTGTAAAAGTAAATGGTACCTGGGACTTCCCTGGTGGTCCAGTGGTTAAGAATTCTCCTTCCAATGCAGGGAGGTGTGGATTCGATCCCTGGGCAGGGAGCTAAAATCCCACATGGGATTTTTTTGGCTTCCTGGCCAAAAAAAACCAAAACAGAAAACAGAAACAGTATTGTAACCAATTCAATAAAGACTTTAAAAAAGGTCCACATTAAAGAAATCTTAAAGATACAAAGTAGAAAAAGAAAGACAATAGATCATACTTGATAAATATCACAGAATGCAAAACTCATCATGTCTGAAGTAGCACTGTGATGACATCATAAATATATATATTTTTTGTTCGTATTGGAAAGAAAAGACCATGAAGCAGATTGTCATAGGTGGGGATCTCTAGATTTGCTGTTAGTATGGTTTAACGTAAATACATCAACACCGTTGCATTGGTTTTGGGGTAAGTTGGTATAAATGACACGTCTTGACTCAACTAGTCCAGTTAATGGAATCACTAAGTTGTTACTCCTAAAATGGAGATAAGTCACCAGCTCGTGAATTGACTCTAGGTAGCTTGGCGCTAGTGGTAAAGAACCCTCCTGCCAAGGCAGGAGACATAAGAGATGTGAGTTCGATTCCTGGGTCGGGAAGATCCCCTGGAGGAGGAAATGGCAACCCGCTCCAGTATGCTTGTCTAAAAAAATCCCATGGAGAGAGGAGCCTGGTGGGCTACAGTCCACAGGATCACAAAGAGTTGGACACGATTGAGCTTGCACGTAGGAGATGACCAAATGCAAGACCAGAGACCATGAAGTCAACTGGTTTTATGAAATTAGAGCTTAGAAAGGAGGCCATTGATACATGCTACATGATAAATCAACTGATACAGAGATGAGATTGAAAGCATAGAACAGACGCAATAGCCGAGACCTGGAAGCAACCTCAGTGTCCATTGACGGATGGGTAAAGAAGATGCAGTCCATATATACGATGGAATACTACTCAGCCCTAAGAATGAAATAATGTCATTTGTAGCGATATGGATGGACCTACAGATGAGCATACTCAGTGAAGTAGGTCAGACAGAGGAAGACGAATACCATATGATTTTACTCACACGTGGAGTCTAAAAAATGCAACAACCTCGTGAGCATAACAAGAAATAGACTCACAGATATACGGAACTACTGATTCCCAGTGGGGAGAAGGGAAGGGGAGGGGACAAATAGGGTTAGGGGATTAAGAGGTAAAAACTATTAGATATAAAATAAGCTACAAGGATATATATAGCACACAGCACAGGAAATATAACCACTGCTTTATAATAACTATAAATGGAGCATAACCTTTAAAAATGGAAACACTCTTGTAACATTATACAGTCCTATGCTGTGTTTAGCCGCCCAGTCATGTCTGACTGTTTGCGATCCCATGGACTGTAGCCCTCCAGACTCCTCTGTCCGTGGGGATTCTCCAGGCCAGAATACTGAAGTGGCTTGCCATTTCCTTCTCCAGCGGATCTTGCCGACCCCGGGATCAAACTCAGGGTCTCCCGCAGTAAACTATAACTTGAATTTTTAAAACGTCTAGAGAAAAATTGGAAAACCAAAAAAAAAAAAAAAAAAAAAACCACCAGCAAAACTAAGTAGAGATTCATGATTCAACGGGAATCAGATATCTGATATGTGATGTTCCTCTAATGGGTATTCAAACCAACTTATTTGGGGGTAAAATACCAAGTTGTCCTGCAGACATTAATGGGGTGTATGGTTCTCTCTATATATGACAGGTACCCATATGAAACATAGGTCACAAAGTATTTTGTTAATTTTATTAAAGTATTGTTGATTTACAGAGTGTCTTATTTTCAGGTGAATAGCAAAGTGACTCAGTTATATACATATGTTCATTTGTTTTCAGATTTTTTTCGCATATAGGTTATCGCAGACCATTGAGTAGAAATCGCTACGCTATACAATCGGTCCTTGTTGGTTATCCATTTTAGATATCGTAGCGTGTATATTTTAATCCCAAATTCCTATTTTATTCCCCCACTTCCCCTTTGATAACAGTAAGTTCTGCTTTTTTTTTTTAAGTTCGTGAGTCTGTTTCTGCCTTGTAAATAAGTTCGCTTCTATCATTTTAAAAAAGAAGATTCCACACGTGAGTGATATTCATGTTTGTCTTTCTCTGACATTTTTCACTTGGTAGGATCATCTCCTTTATTTCTAATCAGTTATCTAAAGCTGTTGTGATTCTCCTTGTTTTATTTTCATTTTACTGGTGCTTTTATTTTCTGGCGAGAAAGAAGGCTTGTCTTAGATGCCTTAGTGACAAATATGCCCCTTAGTTAAGCGTTAGTGGCTCAGTCGTGTCCGATTCTTTGCAACCCCTTGGGCTGTAGCCCCGCCAGGCTCCACTGTCCATGGAATTCTCTAGGCAAGAATACTGGAGTGGGTAGCTGTTCCCTTCTCCAGGGTGTCTTCCCCACCCAGAGATCGATCCCAGGCCTGCTGCATTGTGGGCAAATTCTGTATCATCTGACCCACCAGGGAAGCCCAAACTTGTCCCTGGTTACAACCTTTTTTTGTGGATGGAAAAGCATTCATTTGAAGAAGCCCTAATTGGACCCCGTTGTTCACGCAGCTTCATGCTGGAGGTAAGCTCTCGTCCAGGGCAATTTGAGAAACAGCTTTTAAAAATACCAGTTTTGACTAAACGCCCTCCCAAAACGCTGACATGTACACTTCAATCAAGATGTATTATGCATTCCTGTTCCCCAAGTTAAAACCACGACGCTGCAGGACATATGGTGTGTATTTATTACCCTTTAACAGATGTTTTTTCAAAGTATTCTGCCAGAGCATCAGCAACACTGGCTTCTGTCTGGGGGTCTCCTGCAGAGCGAGGATTTTAAAGTTCCACTTTGGTTCCATTCACCGGAGAGTCTGGTATCATTACTGAATATAGTCGCTCAGCGTTCATTGCGGCACATTGAAGTCACATCTTTCGCCATGACCTGACCTGATATCAAAAGACTTTCTGAGGATTATATCGAGACCAGTGGATCTAAACTGGAGTGAGGCGCATGTTCGGTTTTCTCATTGGGATGAGGGTGCTATTGGCCATGACTGATATGGACCAGGGGCTCCCTTTTTTTTTTTTTAATGTGTTATTTAAATCTGTTTATGTTTGACTGAAGGATAATTGTTTTACAGTACTGTGTTGGTATTATAGTATTTACCAAACATCAACATGAATCAGCTGTAGGTTTACTTATGTCCCCTCCCACTTGAACAGAGGGGCTCTTTTTAAAAAGTGTACTTATTTTTTATTTGGAGGATAATTGTTTTGCAATATTGCGCTGGTTTCTGCCGTATATCAACATGAATCAGACATAGGTACACATATGTCCCCTCCTCCTTGAACCTCCCCGCCACCCGATCTCATCCTTCTAGGATGTCACAGAGCATCGGATTTGAGCTCTCTGTATCATAGAGCAAATTTCCCTGACTAGGGATGGCTGTGATGGTCAGGACCGTCTCCACCACAGGGAACCATCTGACCCCCCAATGTCAAGAGTACAAAGGTTGAGACGCCTTGATGCAGAGTGATAGTTATAATGGAATGGAGCTCTCTGGACTTCTGGTCTACCATCAGGACCGGCTGTGATGAAAGGCATGTTTAGCTACAACGTAGTCTGTCTCACATTTAGAAACACACCATGTTAAATACCAAAGAACCAATAAAGCAAGACTGTGGAGTCATACTTTAGTGCCATTCTGTAAGCAGTGATGGAACATATTGCCTGCTTAACGGCGGGGATTGAGAAAGTGGATGCAAGGTGGACCCCTGCGACCCTTCAAGGAGCTTGTATCAATTGAGGCATGCCTGAAGACGAATCCGTTTAATATAATCCAGAAAGATGCTGAGGACAGGGTGGAGGCAAGATGGTGTTATGAATACCTACTGCTTTGTGTGAAAAGGTGGGTTATATTTCATGGGAGTAATTTGACCTTCTAGAATAGACAACTATGACTGATAGATAAGATGGATGAGATTGCTGGATAGGGGAACAGGCAGATGAGACAGATCTAGATGACAGAGATATAGATAGATGATAAATAAATAGATAAGATAGATGGATAGGTAGATGATAAATAGACAATAGATTAGATAGATGATACGTAAGTAGGTTGATTGATAGATGGTAGGTAGACATAGATGATATAGATGATAGAAGATAGATATAAGCAGATGATAAATAGATAATAGATGAGATAGATGTTAGGTAGGTAGTTTGATAGATATAGATGATAGAAAATATAGATAGATGATAAATAGGCAATAGATGATAGATTAGATAGATGTTAGGTAGGTAGTTTGATAGATACAGATGGTAGAAAATATAGATAGATGATAAATAGGCAATGGATGATAGATTAGATAGATGTTAGGTAGGTAGTTTGATAGATACAGATGGTGGAATATATAGATAGATGATAAAGAGTAGATGACAGATTAGATAGATGTTAGGTAGGTAGTTTGATAGATACAGATGGTAGAAAATATAGATAGATGATAAATAGGCAATAGATGATAGATTAGATAGATGTTAGGTAGGTAATTAGATACATATAGATGATAGAAAATATAGATAGATGATAAAGAGTAGATGACAGATTAGATAGATGTTAGGTAGGTAGTTTGATAGATACAGATGGTAGAAAATATAGATAGATGATAAATAGGCAATAGATGATAGATTAGATAGATGTTAGGTAGGTAGTTTGATAGATACAGATGGTGGAATATATAGATAGATGATAAATAGGCAATAGATGACAGATTAGATAGATGTTAGGTAAGTAATTTGATAGATATAGATGACAGAAAATATAGATAGATGATAAAGAGTAGATGACAGATTAGATAGATGTTAGGTAGGTAGTTTGATAGATATAGATGACAGAAAATATAGATAGATGATAAAGTGTAGATGACAGATTAGATAGATGTTAGGTAGGTAGTTTGATAGATACAGATGGTGGAATATATAGATAGATGATAAATAGGCAATAGATGATAGATTAGATAGATGTTAGGTAGGTAGTTTGATAGATACAGATGGTAGAAAATATAGATAGATGATAAAGAGTAGATGACAGATTAGATAGATGTTAGGTAGGTAGTTTGATAGATACAGATGGTGGAATATATAGATAGATGATAAATAGGCAATGGATGACAGATTAGATAGATGTTAGGTAGGTAGTTTGATAGATATAGATGACAGAAAATATAGATAGATGATAAAGAGTAGATGACAGATTAGATAGATGTTAGGTAGGTAGTTTGATAGATACAGATGGTAGAAAATATAGATAGATGATAAATAGGCAATAGATGATAGATTAGATAGATGTTAGGTAGGTAGTTTGATAGATACAGATGGTAGAAAATATAGATAGATGATAAATAGGCAATAGATGATAGATTAGATAGATGTTAGGTAGGTAGTTTGATAGATACAGATGGTGGAATATATAGATAGATGATAAATAGGCAATAGATGACAGATTAGATAGATGTTAGGTAGGTAGTTTGATAGATACAGATGGTGGAATATATAGATAGATGATAAATAGGCAATAGATGACAGATTAGATAGATGTTAGGTAGGTAGTTTGAGAGATAATAGATGATACATGATGGGAGGTAGATAGATACACAGTGCACTTGTGTATAAGTAGTAATAATAAAATAACAACCTAATATTTAGGAGCTCTCCCTGGGAAATTCCTGTAGCTTGTTCGAACACTTTGAGTTTCCTTCCTCTCAAAGCTGTGTGGAGAGCTGCTACAGGCTTTAAGAAAAGCGATCACAGTGCAGTTAGATGAGCTAAGCAAAACTGCTTTGCCTCAAGTGGGAAGGAATGTATGCATATGATGGGACTGGGAAAAGAAAGCAGGTGGAGAGAAAGAGCTAAAATTGCTGACAAGAGAGACTGTAACTGACGACATGAGGAGATAGAGTAATAAAGCGATTACGAGACAGACAGTGCAGGTACAGGAGATAAGATCTGAAAGTCTTGCTTCCCTCTGAGGTCGGGAGGGAGGGAAGGAAGGGGGTGGTGCTGAAAGAGGAAGGTGGGGAAGGAGTTTGGTGGGGAGATGCCGGAGGAAGGGGACATGTTCAACCCGACACAGACAAATTGGGATCCGGGCTTTTGGGTTAGGGGGCCTTCCCTGGTGGCTCAGCTGGTAAAGAATCTGCCTGCAGTGCAGGAGACCTGGTTCGACCCCTGGGTTGGGAAGATCCCCCTGGAGAAGGGAAAGGCCACCCACTCCAGTATTCTTGCCTGGGAAAATGTCATGGACAGAGGAGACTGGTGGGCTACAGTCCATGGGGTCACAGATGAGCAACATTCACTTTTTCTTGGGTTATAGAAGACAGTCACAGACTTTTTTTTTTTTTTTTGTATTGGAGTATAGCCCAAATCACTGCAGATGGTGACTGCAGCCATGAAATTAAAAGATGCTTACTCCTTGGAAGGAAAGTTATGACCAACCCAGACAGCATATTAAAAAGCAGAGACATTACTTTTCCAACAAGAGTCCATCCAGTTAAGGCTATGGTTTTTCCAGTAGTCATGTATGAATGTAAGAGTTGGACTATAAAGAAAGCTGAGCACCAAAGAATTGATGCTTTGGAACTGTGGTGTTGGAGAAGACTCGTGAGAGTCCCTTGGACTGCAAGGAGATCCAACCAGTCTATCCTAAAGGAAATCAGCCCTGGGTGTTCATTGGAAGGACTGATGTTGAAGCTGAAATTCCGATCCTTTGGCCACCTGATGCGAAGAGTTGACTCATTTGAAAAGACCCTGATGCTGGGAAAGATTGAGGGCAGGAGGAGAGGGGACGACAGAGGATGAGATGGTTGGATGGCATCACAGACTCAATGGACATGAGTTTGAGCAAGCTCCGGGAGTTGGCGATGGACAGGGAGGCCTGGCGTGCCGCGATTCATGGGGTCACAAAGAGTCAGACACAACTGAGCGACTGAGCTGAAGTGATAGCTGATTAACAGTGTTGTGGTGGCTTCAGGTGGATAGCAAAGGGCCTCAGCCATATATATATACATGTATGTGTATCCATTCTCCCCCACCTGGCCTTCTCAGGTGGCACCAGCGGTAAAGAGTCGGCCTGCTTCGGCAGGAGAAGTGGGAGACATGGGTTGGGTCCCTGGGTCGGGAAGATCCCCTGGAGGAGGAAATGGCAACCCACTCCAGTGTTCCTGCCTGGGAAATCCCATGGACAGAGAAGCCTGGCGGGGCTGCAGCCCATGGGGTCGCAAAGAATCACACACGACTGAGTGACTCAGCATGCACGCCCACGTGAAATTCATTTGGACTCCCCAAGGACAATCTCCAGAAGATTAACAGCAGATGATTGATGATGTCTTTGTTGACAAATTCTTCCAAGACTGGAAGGTGTGATCCCGTTGAGGACTTGTGTTGGTGGGATGAGAGGGGGTGATGGGTGACACGTCACATGGTTTAACCTGATCTCGTGAGAAGGCTGCATTTTTTTTTTTTTTTAAACAAGAGTGAAATGCATGCTAAGTCATTTCGATCATGTGTGACTCTTTGTGACCCCATGGACTGTAGCCCACCAGGCTCCTCTGTCCATGGGATTCTCCAGGCTAGAATACTGGAGTGGGTTGCCACTTCCTCCTCCAGGGGATCTTCCTGACCCAGGGATAGAACCCGGGTGTCTTATGTCTCCTGCATAGCACCACCTGGGAAGCCCTATAAGAGCTAAAGGCCTCCTCATATCCTTGATTTCATGGTCCTGGGACTCACCGATGTAAGCAGGGAGAAGGAATTAGGGGTGATGAAGTCTATTCATGCTAACATCAATGGATTCTACAAATACATGAACTCCTTTTCCCTTGCATTTTCTACATCACTGTCACTTGAATCCCAGCTTGACTTTCTTCTTTTGACAAATGTCTCAAAGTAGGAAATGTTGCGTTGACATTAGAGATTTATGAATATCTCCCAAAGCTGCAGGTGGGAAGCCACATGTTTTATTCAAGGGCAGGTTGGGCAAAATATCCTTGGGCTTTTAAAAATATGAATACTTTAAAAATAGACTGGGATTAGGTAGTCTAGAAGAAAAAAAATAAGTGTAACCACATGCAGGGACCTTTTTCTGGCAATTGCTCTTTCTTATTTCAAAGATCAGCGTATGCTTATATGCCCTAGGGTGGGGTTTTTAGGATGCAAGAACGGAGACATCAGGTTTGGGGAAGCACAAACAGGACTGCACTCAAAATAGTTTGATAAAGAAAGAATGAATATAGGGACTTCCCTGGTGGTCCAGGGATTAAAACTTCACCTTCCAATGTGGGGAGGTGCAGGTTCGATCCCTAGTCCTTGGATCATTGGAAGGACTGATGTTGAAGCTGAAACTCCAACACTTTGGCCACCTGACATGAAGAACTGACTCATCTGAAAAGACCCTGATGCTGGGAAAGATTGAAGGCAGGAGGAGAAGGGGATGACAGAGGATGAGATGGTTGGATGGCATCACCGACTCAATGGACATGGGTTTGGATGGTCTCCGGGAGTTGGTGATGGACAGGGAGGCCTGGTGTGCTGCAGTTCATAGGATTGCAAAGAGTCGGACATGACTGAGTGACTGAACTGAACTGAACCAGTGGTCCAGGGATTACCCCTTCAGCTTCCAATGCAGGAGGTGCAGGTTCTATCACTAGTCAGGGAGCTAAGATTCCACTTGCCTCGCAGTCCAAAAAAACCAAAACATAAAACAGGAATAATATTGTTACAAATTCAATAAAGGCTTGAAAGGTCCACATCAAAAAAAAAAAAAAAACTTTAAAAAGGATGAATGAATATATACTGAAGTGAATTCAAATTTAACTTTATAGTCAAGGATCTCTGAATCCATTCTATGACACCGCTGTTCATTTTGTGAGTTGGGAGATGGTTTGGTGTTGAGATTTATTTATCATATGCATATGTGTTGACGAAGACTTGGAAACCGGCACGATTCCTAGGGTCTCAAGCTGTGGGAGAATGTAAAGTGTGGGCTGATTGATGACAAATATTTAGGGGTTTCAGGATGGGCTAAGTGAGATGCCTGAGTCCGTTGGCAAGGATTTTTTTTTTTTTTTCATTTTAGTTTATTTTTAACTGGAGGATAATTGCTTTACAATATTGTGCTGGTTTCATACATTAGCAGGAATCGGCCACGGGTATACATATATCCCCTCTCTCTTGAACCTACCAGCCACCTCCCACCCCATCCCATCCTCCTAGGTGGTCACAGAGCCCCAGTCTGAGCTCCCTGGGTCATGCAGCAAATTCACACTGGCTATCCGTCTTACACGTGGTGATGTATACGTTTCCATGCGACTCGCTCAAATCATCCCACCCTCTCCTTCCCCCACTGTGGCCACACGTCTTTCCTCTCTGTCTGTAACTCCCTTGCTGCTCTGCAGACAGGTTTATCAGTATCATGTTTCAAGATTCCACGTGTATACTTCAATATGTGATATTTGTCTTTCTCTTTCGGACTTAGCTCACTCTGTGTTAATAGGCTCTAGGCTCATGCCCCTCATGAGAACTGATTCAAACGTGTTCCTTTTTTATGGCTGAGTAATATTCCATTGTGTATACATACCATTGCTTCTTTATCCATTCATCTGTCCATCTGTCTTTATCCATTCATCTGTCCATCTGTCGACGGACATCCAGGTTGCTTCCATGTCCTAGCTGTTGCAGAGAGTGCTGCAATGAACACCGGAGTACATGTGTCTTTCGCAATTATGGTTTCCTCAGGGTACATGTCCAGCAGTGGGATTTGGCAAGGATTCTTAAACACTCGCATTTAAAGGGCTGGAGTTTCATCAGAGAATCTTCTTTCCTTCCACGAGGGCAGGGTTTACCAGATGTCCCCGGGAATGAAAACTGCTTTCTCTTTTTCTATCCATGCTAGACTCTGCTCTCCCACTTTGGAAGTTTTTAAACCAGTATTTTTTAATTCTTTTTTTTTTTTAAAATTGGAAGATAATTGTTTTACAGTGTTGTTAGTTTTCTCTATATAGAAAAGTGAATCAGCTATACGTATAGATATATCCCCCTCTTTTATGGATTTCCTTCCCATTTAGGTGCCCACAGAGCGTTGAGTAGAGTTCCCTATGCAGTACAGTTCTCACTAATCAATGATTTTTCACAGAGTATCAATAGTGTATCTGTGTCAATCACAACCTCCGAATTTATCCCACCCCACCTACCCCCTTGCTGTCCATACGTTTGTTCTCTGTGCCTGCGTCTCTATTTCTTCTTTGCAAATATGTTTATCAGTACCTTTTTTCTAGATTCCATATATGTGTTAATATACGGTATTTGTTTCTCTCTTTCTGGCTTACTTCACTCTGTCTGACAGGTCCATCCATGTCTCTGCACATGTCATGGTTTCTTTCTTTTTCATGGCCAAGTAATACTCCATTACATATATATATACACACACATCTAACTTGTTTCCATGTCCTAGCTGTTGCAAATAGTGCTGCAATGAACACCAGGGTACATGTGTCTTTTTCAGTTCTGGTTTCCTCAGGGTGTATAAATAGATAGATAGATAGATAGATTTAAATATATATATTCTTACCAAGAACCTCAGGCAAGCATTGTCATTAAGGCCATTTGCCTGACTGCATTTCTGCACCCGAATTCTTCCTCAGTTTCCCTTTTGTGAGCTCAGGAATTGCTCTAAAAATCTCATTGTTTCTAGATTTTTAGGTTATCACAGGTTCTTAGATGGTATTTTCTTTTTTTCCTACAGCTATGAACCGTGGAGGAAATGGCCAATGATATGATGACATCTATCTGCCACAGTGTTAGAAAAGATGGATTCTTCTCTCGATAGCCTGGCCAGTCTCCAAGCTGCTGCTGCTGCTGAGGCAGTTCAGTCGTGTCCAACTCTGTGTGACCCCAGAGACGGCAGCCCACCAGGCTCCCCCGTCCCTGGGATTCTCCAGGCAAGAACACTGGAATGGGCTGCCGATGAAAGTCTGTGTTTTAATAGCATCAGACCTCATTCATTCTTGCTTAAACAGTAGCAGATGGCCATTACCTGAGGTTTTTAAGGCTATTTTTACTCTCTGGGCAAACAGAATTGTATCTTATGTCATGGATGAGGTCCTCTGAATTGCGTTTTCCTGTTTAGCCCTGCTGACATTTGGGCTGCATAATTCTTTGTGGAGGGGGCCGTCTTGTGTATTGTAGGATACCCCTGGTCTTCACCCATCAGATGTCAATACTTCTTCCCCAGTTAAAGCAACCCAAAGTGTCTTCATGCGTGCATTCATTCAGTCGTGTCTGACTCTTTGTCACCCCATGGACTGTAACCCGCCAGAATCCCCTGTTGGTGGGATTCTCCAGGCAGGAATACGGGAGTGGGTTGCCATGCCCTCCTCAGGTGCTGATAAAATTCCCCTTGAAGGAAAAATAACCCCTGGTTGAGAACCCCTGCCTCAGACATATCCCTGAGAAAAAGGATTATAATTGTTAAAATGTTAACATTTCCCTGTATGGAAACCTCCTTGAAGGGACAGTTCTCATGCTCAGATTTTACTGGAGGGCAGGAAAAATTATTCATATTTAAGGAAGACAGCAGAATATATACAAAATTCAAAGACTCCTGTTTTGCTATGACATTGGCAAAAAACCATGTCATATGTAAAGCAGGATGAGTGGTTTTGTCTCTTTAGTAACCGTATGCAATGAAGTTAATGATCACTGATAGTGAGGTATGAGAAAAGAGGGCAACTAAAATGGCTTTAGTTTAACACGAAGTAAAATGGCTTTTCTACTTGCAAAAATAAGGTCTTTCAATTTGCTTTTACTGTTGTTTTTTTAAATGGGAATATAACTGCTTCACAATGCTGTATTAGTCTTGTTGTACAAGAAAGTGAATCAGTCATACAGGTATGTATATATGTGTTTATGTATATGTTTATCTATATCTATATACTTTTATACAGACACACACACACGTACGTATGAATTCTGAAAAACCAACTGCACACTTTCAGAAGGGGCCACTTAAGAGGTATGTGACCATGTTCCAGATAACGGGATGGGGGAATAGAATTTTATTGAAATGAAAAGGTGGATGTGATTGAGTGAAAAGAAAGGAGATCATAAAGCAACATGATTCTCTTTGTGCAAAGACGTATTTGCATGTGATGAAAAGATCTGGAGGGACACGTAGTGAAGTGTCACTCGTGGTAGTCACTTGGGGGTAGGGATCGAACGTGTTTCATTATTTTTGCTTTTTGTTTTTTTGTATGAGCCACATTGCACATACATTTGTTGTGGTTGCTTAGTCACCAAGTCACGGCCAACTCTTTTGTGACCCCATGGACTGCAGTACTCCAGGCCTCCCTGTCCACCAACTCCCGGAGCTTGCTCAAACTCATGTCCGTTGAGTCAGTGATGCCATCCCACCATCTCATCCTCTGTCATCCCCTTCTCCTCCCATGCTCAATCCCTCCCAGCATCAGGGTCTTTTCCAGTGAGTCAGCTCTTCCCATCAGGTGGCCAAAGTATTGGAGTTTCAGCTTCAGCATCAGTCCTTCCAATGAGCATTCAGGGTTGATTTCCTTTAGGATGGACTGGTTGGGTCTCCTTGCAGTTCAAGCGTCTCTCAAGAGTCTTCTCCACACCACAGTTCAAAAGTATCAATTGTTTGGTGCTCAGCTTTCTTTATGGTCCAACTCTCACATCCGTAAATGACTGCTGGAAAAACCATAGAATTGAGTATGCAGACCTTTGTTGGCAAAGTGATGTCTCTGCTTTTGAATATGCTGTCTAGGTTGGTCACCGCTTTTCTTCAAAGGACCAGGAGTCTTCTAATTTTGTTTGGGTACCCACTTGTAAATTTCTACCACCTCCTTCAGAAATGATGACAGTCAAATATTTTTTTTTCTAAAATGCACTGTCCTATTTCAAAAAGAACAGCCATTCATGAATTTTGCAGAGTGTGTGAAGACATAATACAGTCACAGACTCACCTTTTGAAAAACATATCTATTTTTCTTGAAGACATCACCTGAGCATTCAAGGTCTTTCACGTTGCCTTCTGATTATGTGGAGACATATTAGCCGAGAATATAATGAAGACCAGGGCCACCTGTCTATCGACTGTTTCATTTCTCCCTTCATTTAATTACTGAAATTTATTTATCAGTCAGTTTGCCTTGATTGGCTTCTTTAATTATAAGGAGCCTTGAAGGGTAAATGGGGGTGGTGTTGAAATTACATTAGCTGTCTCCTAAGGGACATGCAATTATAAAGTTTTCTTCACAGTCTGTATCACTTTGATTAATGCATCAATTCTATTCTGCTGTATCTTCCATAGGATCTGAGCGTGGCAGAAGAAGGGGGGGAAAACTGAATGGCAATATTAGAGATGATCCCGCAGATATGGAAAAAAAATCATGCACAGTTTTACTAATACACTGTTTAATTAGGACATGAGTGGTTTAAGCTGTCTGGATCAGTTACTACATTTGCAGTCATTTTCAGCACCGTTTAAATCTTTTCTCTTTCCAAAGATCGTGTTGCCTCATAATTAATTTTATTGAATTGCAATTCACATATGAAATTTACACTTATTACTTTAAAAACTTGGAATTTACTGTGGGAAAGCTTTTAAAAAGTATTTTGCAATTTGTTTGGCCGAGCTGGATCTTGGATGCGGTAAGAGTGATCTTTTAGCTGTGGCGTGTGGCATCTAGTTACCCGACAAGATGTGGAATCCTGGGCCCCCTGCGTTGGGAGTGTGGAGACTTGGGCACTGGACCAGCAGGGAAGTGCTGAAAGCTACACTTTTAAAGTGTCCGTTTCAATGGCTTTCGGTATACTCAGAGATGTATATCTGTCACTGCGTTCTTATTTCAGAATGCTTTAATCACCTCCTGTAAGAAAGTGAAAGTCGTGTCAGACTCTTTGTGACCCCACGGACTATACAGTCTGCGGAATTCTCCAGACAAGAGTACTGGAGTGGGTAGCCGTTCCCTTCTCCAGGGGATCTTCTCAACCCGGGGATCGAACCCAGGTCTCCCGCGTTGCAGGCGGATTCTTTACCAGCTGAGCCACCCAGGGGTCTCATTCATTTGCAGGCATGTCCCATCTTCTCTCTCTCAACCAGTGGTGACCATGAATCTACTTTCCCTATATGTTTGGTTCTTCTGCACATTTCCCATGAATGGGGTTAGAGTTTATGTGGTCTCTTCTGTCTGGACTCTTTAGCTTAGGGTAACACTTGCAAAGCTAAGCTGCCTTATAGGGTGTATCAGTCTTTCACTCGTTTTTATGGTTGAATCACTTTCTACTGAGTGGTGCATGCGTGCATGCTTAGTCGTGTATGACTCTCTGTGACCCCATGGACCGTACGTAGCCCACCAGGCTCCTCCATCCATGGGATTCTCCAGGCAAGAAGGGCGGGTTGCCACACCCTCCTCCAGGACATCTTCCCAACCCAAGGATCGAACCTGCATCTCCTACATCTGTATTGGCAGGCAGATTCTTCACCACTGACGCCACCTGGAAAGCCCGTGTTGAGTAGATAGACCTCCTTTTGTCCATCCAGCTATCCATCCACTGATGGACATTTTGGTTTGTTTCCACCTTTTGCCTCTTACGAATAATAATAATGGTGTGCGTGTTCATGCGTTTTACTCTGGACTCTCATTTTTCTTGGGTATGTACTGAGGAGTTACATGGTTGGGTCATGTGGTCACTCTGCGTTCAGCCACTGAGAAACTCTCAGACTGTCTTCCCAAGCTGCCGAAACGTCTTACATTCCACCAGCAGCAGGTGAGAATTC
Organism: Cervus elaphus; assembly: GCF_910594005.1. Taxonomy (NCBI): domain Eukaryota; kingdom Metazoa; phylum Chordata; class Mammalia; order Artiodactyla; family Cervidae; genus Cervus; species Cervus elaphus. The sequence goes on along the minus strand of NC_057848.1, from coordinate 177,900,078 downwards.
CAGTTTTTCTACCTCCTACGCAAGGCTTGTTTCTGGCTCTTTTCTCTTTTCGCCACCCATCAAAATGTAGGTCGTGAAAATTCTAACCTTAAAAACTGAAGGAGCTAGAGATGATCATACCAAGTGAAGTCAAAGACAAATATGATACGATATCACTTCTATGTGGAATCTTAAAATAATTATGCAAATGAAATCATGTCTCAAACAGAAATGGACTTCCAGACAGAGAAATCAAATTTAGGGTTACCAAAGGGGAAAGGAGTAAGAGGGATAAACTGGGAGCTTGGGATTAAGAGATACACACACTACTATATACAAAATTCAAGGCGGGAGGAGAAGGGGACGACAGGGGATGAGATGGTTGGGTGGCATCACCAACTCGATGGACATGAGTCTGAGCAAGCTCTGGGAGTTGGTGATGGACAGGGAGGCCTGGCGTGCTGCGGTCCATGGGGTCGCAAAGAGCCGGACAGGACTGAGTGCCTGAAAAACAATTATATAAAATAGATAGCAAACGAGGACCAACTGTATATCACACGGAACTCTACTCAGCATCTTGTAATAACCTATGATGGAGAAGAATCTGAAAAAGGAATATATATTTGTTTCTGCATTTTCTCACTTCTCTGGTTGAATTTATTCTTTGCAACTTGGGCAAGGTCAAAGGGAGATCAAAGCTTTTCTACAGACCAGAAGCAGGGGAAATGGGTGTGTGTGTGTGTGAATGTTACGTGTGTCTGTCTTTCTGTTCCTAGGAAGCCCCTGCCAGACCCTGCTTGACTTGAGTATAAGAGCATCTTTCAGAAATTTAGCGTCGGATCCTTGAAGACCCGTGCGTATCTGAGTCAGCAAGAGCTGTCCCCATGGAAACAAACAGCTGTTCCTCTGCTGTGTGCTAGAATTCTCTCCTTGCTCGGTATCAGTACCCAGACCGCTACCTGATCAGTCTGCGTCAGGCATCTGGGGATGCGTGACCATAACTCGGTCTCTCTGCTCCTAAGGGTTGCACTGCATGCGTGCTCAGTTGCCTAGGTCACGTCTGACTCTTTGTGACCCCATGGACTGCGGCCCACCGGGCTCCTCTGCCCATGGGGATTCTCCAGGCAAGAATACGGGAGTGGGTTGTCATTTCCTCCTCCAGGGGATCTTCCCGATGCAGGGCTTGAACCCAGGGTCTCCCGCATTGCAGGCGGATTCTTTACCATCTGAACCACCAAGGAAGCCCGGCATGAAGACCTAAAACCCCACAAATCACACACAGAAGGAATCTCTCTGTATAAATCCTTGGGCTGTAATGGCTCTGACTTTTAACTTCTATACATAGGAAGGACTGGTTTTACAACTTGCTGAAAAGGAGTTGCATACGGTAATCAAGGAATAATATCTGATCCATTTTAATGTGAAGAATAGGTCGCCCAGCAGATAAGCGCACTTGGGGTGTATGCCTTTGTTTTCCACAAAATATAAAACTTAGTCCTTTTTTCATGCAGTATGTGTCAGCTTGAGTTAAGACAAGGTGGATGAACCATGAGTAGGTGTTGATGATAAACATATGCTCACGTTATGCAAATTTTGTCTTGCTTTTTTTTTTTTTTCCCTCCTCTGTCTCATTTTTATTGTCTTCTTTTGCCCAGGCAGCACTGGTATTTCTGGAATCCGTAAAAGAGGGAAACAAAAATGAATAAAGCCTAACTCAAAGTTATAAGTGAGTAAACACACACATTAAAGATATTAACTCAGATTAAGAGATATGCAGATTAAAAATAGAAGGGAAATTCCCAGAAGAGACAAAACGCTTGAGAGAGAAAGTATTTTAAGACTAGTATATGGAGATCCCATCCCTCTAGAGCCTCCGTCCCCACCCCCCATCCCACCCCCAGGTCATCACAGAGCCCCGAGCTGAGCCCCCAGATTATAGAGCAGCTTCCCACTCGCTGCCTAGTTTACACACGGTCGTGCATACATGTCAGAGCTCCTCTCTAAATCCTTCCCACCCTCTCCGTCCCCCTCATTTCTGCAAGTCTGTTCTCTGCACCCGCAACTCTACCCCTTCTCTGAGAATAAGCACGTCTGTACCATTTGTCTGGGACTTCTGTGGTGGCTCAGATGGTCAAGAGTCTGCCCGCAACGCGGGAGACCCGGGTTCGATCCCTGAGTCGGGAGGATCCCCTGGAGAAGGACATGGCAGCCCACTCCAGTCTTCTTGCCTGGGGAATCCCATGGATGGAGAAGCCTGGCGGGCTACAGTCCGTGGGGGTCGCAGAGAGTCGGACACGACTGAGCCACTAACGCTTGTACCATTTTTCTCGATCCCACATATACCTGTTAATATATGATTTTTGTGTTTCTCTTTCTGACTCACTTCACTCTGTATGACAGACTCTAGGTCCATTCATGTACCCACAAATTACCCAATTTCGTTCCTTCTTTATGACTGACTATAACGAGGTACCACCTCACACTGGTCAGGATGACCATCATCAAAAAATCTACCAACAGTAGATGCTAGAGAGGGTGTGGAGAAACAGGAAGCCTCTTACACTGTTGGGTGGAATGTAAATTGATAATAGCCATAATGGAGAAGAGGATGGAGGCTCCTTAAAAAAGCTAGCGTTACCGTATGGTCCAGCAACCCCACTGTTGGACACAGAACCAGAGAAAACCGTAATTCACAAAAAGACACATGCAACCTCATGTTCATTGCAGCACTATTTACAACAGCCAGGACATGGAAGCAACCTAGATGTCCTCAACAGATGAATGGATAAAGAAGATGTGAAACATGTACACAGTGGGATATTACTCAGCCGTGAAAAAGGTTTTCATTTAGATAGAGCTCCACAGACACTACCCCAGCACATACACTCATCCTCAATCAGCTATACGTATTCTAGTTTGTAAAAGCATCCTTTCACAAATGAGCCCTGCAAATATACTTAATCCATTTCGATATAACCAAAATACCGTGCGTCACATCTAAGAGGTGATCACGCCATGTAAATTGCTCAAACAACTAGAAAAAGGCCGATAATCCCTTCTAAAAGATGATGTCACTGACATAGAATTGATTTCTTTGTGTGAGCAGCCTATTCCAGCAAACAATCAATAATAAAACACCACCCCCAGCAGCTTTCATTCCTGATCATACGTGAGACACTTGTGTGATTTTATCGGTGGGGGAAAAATATGAAAGTGGGCTATGCGCTGTTTTATTTTTCAAGCGGTCATGAAAAGAGTGCTTTTGCGTGTACTTTTTCTGTATGCTTGTGTAACTTCTGCTACCAGATTATTTGATGCTTTATGAACTGTTTGATATTTACAACAGGTAGATGTTGAAAAGTAAATGCAGAAGATGCTGCTTTTCATCACTTGCATTAACAGCTTTTATCCATTAAAATTGGGATTGTATGTGTGTGTGTGTTTAACAATGGGTTAGTCAGGGTTCTCCAGAGAAACAGAGCCAGTGGGATGTGTGTGTGTGTGTATTAGAAAGAGAGGGAAAGCAGGATGTAGGGGTGTGTGTGTGTGTGTATATGAGAGAGAGAGCTTCTTGATAGCTTAGCTGGTAAAGAATCTGCCTGCAATGCAGGAGACCGTGGTTCGATTCCTGGGTCAGGAAGATCCCCTGGAGAAAGGATAGGCTACTCACTACAGTATTCTTGGGCTTCCCTGGTGGTTCAGCTGGTAAAGAATCTGCCTGCAATGTGGAAGACCTGGGTTCGTTCCCTCGGTTGGGAAGATCCCCTGGAGAAGGGAAAGGCTACCCACTCCAGTATTCTGGCCTGGAGAATTCCATGGACTGTATAGTCCATGGGGTTGCAAAGAGTCAGACATGACTGAGTGACTTTCCCTTTCAGAGAGAGAGAGAAAAAGCAGTTTATTCTAAGGAACTGGCACATACGATTTTGGAGGTGGGCAAGGCTGACAAGTCCATTCTGTGGAAGGGGCAGGCAGGCTGGGCAGCCTGAAAGAGCCAGTGTTCTGGATGAAGTCTGAAGGTTGTCTTACTGGAGAATCCCTCTTTGTTGGGAGAGTCTGGTCCTTGAGGTCTAGTTGGCCCTTCAACTCTTTGGGTGAGGCTCACCCACATTGTGGAGAGCAATCTGCTTTACCCAAGGGTCATTGACTTAAGTGTTCATGTCATCCCAAAACACCCTCCCCATGGACATGTGAAATCAACCATCCCACCAATTGTTGTTTCTTTGTATTTTTTCAGTGAACGTTCATCCTCCATTATCAGATGGTGGGAAGTGAGGTGGTGGCCGGTAGCCCATTCTTGACCATTGTGGATGGACGTAGAGAAGCCAGTTGAGGTCAAAAGGGCTTTCAGTTTCCAGAGCACACTGGAGAGAATTGTGTTATAATTTATGCTAAGAGAAAGCGAGAAAGTTGGGATTCACTGCCTGGTGTGTGCAAGTGACAGACGCCACCTCTGCTTTCTCAATTAACTACTCGGATGTTGCTGTTCGGTCGCTTAGTTATGTCCGACTCTGAGACCCCATGAACCGCAGCATGCCAGGCCTCCCTGTCCATCACCAACTCCTGGAATTTACTCAGACTCATGTCCACTGAGTCGGTGATGCCATCCAACCATCTCATCCTCTGTCATCCCCTCTCCTCCTGCCCTCAATCTTTCCCAGCATCAGGGTCTTTTCAAATGAGTCAGTTCTTTGCATCAGGTGACCAAAGGATTGGAGTTTCAGCTTTAGCATCAGTCCTTCCAATGAATACCTAGGACTGATTTCCTTTAGGATGGACTGGTTAGATCTCCTTGCAGTTCAAGGGACTCTCAAGAGTCTTCTCCAACACCACAGTTCAAAAGCATCCATTCTTCGGTGCTCAGCTTTCTTTATAGTCCAACACTCACATACATCCGTGACCACTGGAAAAACCATAGCTTTAACTAGATGGACCTTTGTCGGCAAAGCCATGTCTCTGCTTTTAAAGTCTGCGGATGTTGAGTGCTTTATTCTGATGAAGTCTTCCCTTTGAGGAGCTGAATGGGTGCCAGGGGGCGTCTTCTTCACACTGGAACTTGCTGTGTCTGGATTCAGCCTCATGTTTATTTGATGCATGTGGGTTTTAATTGTGTTTAACATTTAATAACAACAGACAGAGCCCCATGCTAATAAAATTCATCTGCCGTTGCACTGGAGAGAGAGGTGCTCCAAAAATCAGTTCTGGTTAGCGAAAACATCATCAGTTGCATTAAAAAGATTGCTAACCATGGATTCAACTCTCCTCGGCTGGCCTGGGCTGCTGAGTAAATCCCAGATAGAAGGAGTGTTTCGAACTTGGGTCCCTGATATTTAAAATCATTACATTTCAAGAAACGTTGCCAAATGGCAAAAGGGGATGGAAGAGGAGATGCACGTGGACAAGGAAATGTTGTGGCATCTCAAACTTCCCTTCCCAACATTTAGCAAGTATTAATAATTTCACGCCTTTCCTACCCAGTCTCCCCCAGAATGAAGAATTTCATGACTTTCCTAAGGGGTGTGTTCTCATTATTCCTCATCATAGTTTCATGGAAAGAAGTAAGCTAATAACGTCCATGCTCCCCCCCCTTTTTTTTTTAATCTGTAAGTAAGACCAGGTGGCAGAGATGGTAAAGAATCTGCCTGCAATGAAGGAGACCCAGGTTTGATCCCCTGGGAAGATCCCCTGGACAAGGAAATGGCAACCCACTCCAGCATCCTTGCCTGGAGAATCCCATGGACAGAGGAGCCTGGCGGGCTGTAGTCCATGGGGTCACAAAGAGTTGGACTCAACTTAGACCGAACAACAACAACGATTGTCCCATCTGTGAGACTGGTTGAATCTGTGGATGTGGAAATCTGACTTTTGGGCAGAGGGCTGTTCAGTCACTCAGTCATGTCCGACTCTTTGCAACCCTATGGACCGCAGCACACCAGGCTTCCCTGTCCTTCACTATCTCCCGGAGCTTGCTCAAACTCATTTCCATTGAGTCAGTGATGCCATCCAACCATCTCATCCTCTGTTGTCCACTTCTTCTCCTGTCTTCAATCTTTCCCAGCGGCAGGGTCTTTTCAAATGAATCGGCTCTTTGCATCAGGTGGGCAAAGTATCAGAGCTTCAGCTTCAGCATCAGTCCTTCCAATGAATATTCGGGACTGATTTCCTATAGGACTGAGTGGTTTGATCTCCTTGCAGTCCAAGGGCCTCTCAAGAATCTTCTCCAACACCACAGTTCAAAAGCATAAATTGTTGGGTGCTCAGCCTTCTTTATGGAGCAAGTCTCACATCCATACATGAGTCCTGGAAAAAACATACTTTGACTAGAGAGACCTTTGTTGGGAAAGTAATGTCTCTGCTTTTTAATATGCTGTCTAAGTTTGTCATAGCTTTCCTTCCAAGGAGCAAGCGCCTTTTAATTTCATGGTTGCGGTCACCATCTGGGCAGAGAGTAGGAGCCCCTAATTCCCGCATGTTGTTCAAGGGTCCACTGTCAGGGGACTAAAATTAGGCAACATGGGCACAAATACAGTGATTACAGATACAAAGAAATCCCTCAGAAAAACATTGCCTCCCATAACTTGTCCTCTTGCTGGCTGCAGTGTTCTGAGCAGAGATGAGGTGAAACCAGCGTTCCTGGCTTACCAATAATTCAATGTTATGATGCCAGGTAGCCATTTCAAATGTGTACAAGTCTAACCACTTGGGGAGAGTGCCGGAAACATGAAAAGGCAGTGTTTTCTTAGCTGATGTGTTAGCCTTCTGCCTTCATAGCGTTAAGACATTTATCAAGTCAGACCCAGCATCTATTGAGTGCAGCTGAAACATATGCCGGGAGTTGGTGATGGACAGGGAGGCCTGGCGTGCTGCGATTCATGGGGTCGCAAAGAGTCGGACACGACTGAGCGACTGAGCTGAACTGAACTGAACTGAAACATATGCAAAATGATGTATATTGGTTCCTTTTTTAAGAAAATCTTTCTCGAATTTGTTGCAATATTGCTTCCGTATACAAGTTCATTTGTATTACTGTTTAGATTCCACTTATAAGTGATACTGTGAAATAGTTGTCTTTCTCTGACTTACTTCACTTAGTATGATCATCTCTAGGCCCATCCATGTTACTGCAAATGGCGTTATATCATCCTTTTTCATAGCTGAGTAATATTCCATTATATATATATACCACATCTCCTTTATTCATTTATCTGCCAATGGACATTTCGTCTATAGGTGGAGTGATAATTTTAGACCAAGGGAAGGCAAGCTTATCTTGTTCTCAAAACCCTGTCTCATTCAGGGTAAAGTCAAATTCTCAGAAGTCCTACCAAAACTTCCTCCACTTGTGAGCTCATTACTTTCCATGCCTTGCCAGCTGCACTTTCTGGCTCCACCTCCCAACATTCTTGACGGCTTCTCTTGTGTCTCATGGCGTTTCTATTCTCTTTCCCCTTCCACTAACCTGGCTTGCTTCCTACCTTCCTCTGCCAGGTAACATTTTCAGAGGAGCCTTCCCTAACCACTCTGTACAAAAAACCTCCTTCAGTTACTCTCTACTTCTACATTTCATTTTTTTTTTTTTTTGGCCTTGCTTTTGGCCACATGCGCAGCATGTGGGATCTTAGTTACTCAACCAGGGATTGAACCTGTGTCCCCTGAAATGGAAGTATGAATCTTAACCACGAGAGTCTTAATCACTGTACCCCCGGCCAGTGAATTCTCTCTACCTCTAGTACTTTTGTTTAACTAGAAACAGCAAGAAGAGATTCAGATGAAGAGATAAGATATGTTGTCTTAAAAAAAGAAGAAGAAGAAGAAGGAGAAAAGATACATTCTCTAGAACTTACTTCCACATAAATGTACACATTAGCTTTATTACAAATACCCCTTTCACAGATTCTGATTATGATAGGGTTTATTAAGTGACCATCAAGGCTTGTAACTTATCGTTGCTGTTGTTCAATCACTCAGTCGTGTCCGACTCTTTGTCACCTCGTGGACTGCGGCACGCCAGGCCTCCCTGTCCATCACCAACTCCTGGAGTTGACTCAAACTCATGTCCATTGAGTCGGTGATGCCATGCAACCATCTCATCCTCTGTCGCCCCCTTCTCCTCCTGCCCTCAATCTTTCCCAGCATCAGGGTCTTTTCCAGTGAGTCGGCTCTTTGCATCAGGTGGCCAAAGTATCAGAGCTTCAGCTTCAGCATCAGTCCTTCCAATGAATATTCAGGACTGATGTCCTTTAGAATGGACTGGTTGGATCTCTTTGCAGTCCAAGGGACTCTCAAGAGTCTTCTGGAAACTGTTAGTCACTCAGTCATATTCAATTCTTTGTGACCCCGTGGACTGTAGCCCACCAGACTCCTCTGTCCATGGGGATTCTCCAGGCAAGAATAATACTAGAGTGAATTACCATTTCCTACTCCAGGGGAATCTTCCCAACTGAGGGATTGAACCCGGGTCTCCCTCATGACTGGCAGATTCAAGAGTCTTCTCCAGGACCACAGTTTGAAAGCATCAATTCTTCAGTGCTCAACATTCTTCTAATTATTAAAAAAAGCTGAGGAGAGTCGTAATCGGATGGCAAACAGTGACTTTCCCAAGGAATTCAGCCCTTCCGATTCTATAGCGAGGATTCGAAGTCTTTCTGGTTTCAGGCAGCCAGGCTCAGAGGGGTTCCTTCAGACCTTCTCATGGGGAGAGGCCTGTCTGTGTTCAAAAATACAGGTACCATGGGCTTGGGCAGTGAGGGGTCCACGTTGATCTAGTGGTTATCAACTATTCAAGTTGCAACCAGAGGAAGATTCCCAGGAGTCTCCCCAACATACAAGTATGTACAAGGTACCCAATCTTTTAAAGCAAACATGCAAAAAAAATCACTAATTTTTAACCAATCAGATGTCTTCCCTGTCCATGCCTTCCTGATTCTGCTAACAGGAGGCTACTGTCCAGCTACCCTGATCATCCCAAGAGAGAGATTGTTGTTAAACGCGAGGAGAAAATGCTCATGAATCAGACCAGTCTTCATGATGGAACCTCCATTCCACCGTCTTCCTTTTCTTTCCCTCCATCGATTTGAGGGTCCCTTTCTTGGGTTTATTCTTGCTGCCAACATTACCGTATCTTGTTCCCCATTACTGTAGTCACATACATTGTAAGCAGTCTACAATGATTGTTGAAATCATAACAAGGACTATGTTGATAGCTTTAGCCATAAAACTGATCGAGTCACTCAACTATTACTATTGTATAAAATAAATTATGTATGTAATGTATGTAAAATAAATTATACATACGGCCCCAGAAACCTTCAGGGGAAACTAACAGAATGAAGTGTGAATGTGTTCCTTTTCTATCTTTAAGTATCACCTCCATTCTCAATAAAGTTTTTAAAAATAAATAATGAATGAATTAGTAGGTATTTAGAAGAAGTGTACAAAAAGGATCTTCATGACCCAGATAATCATGATGGTGTGATCACTCACCTAGAGCCAGACATCCTGGAATGTGAAGTCAAGTGGGCCTTAGGAAGCATCACTACGAACAAAGCTAGTGGAGGTGATGGAATTCCAGTTGAGCTATTTCAAATCCTGAAAGATGATGCTGTGAAAGTGCTGCACTCAATATGCCAGCAAATTTGGAAAACTCAGCAGTGGCCACAGGACTGGAAAAGGTCAGTTTTCATTCCAATCCCAAAGAAAGGCAATCCCAAAGAATGCTCAAACTACCACACAATTGTACCCATCTCACACGCTAGTAAAGTAATGCTCAAAATTCTCCAAGCCAGGCTTCAGCAATACGTGAATTGGGAACTTCCAGGTGTTCAAGCTGGTTTTAGAAAAGGCAGAGGAACCAGAGATCAAATTGCCAACATCTGCTGGATCATAGAAAAAGCAAGAGAGTTCCAGAAAAACATTTATTTCTGCTTTATTGACTATGCCAAAGCCTTTGACTGTGTGAATCACAATAAACTATGGAAAATTCTAAAAGAGATGGGAATACCAGACCATCTGAACCATCTCTTGAGAAACCTGTATGCAGGTCAGGAAGCAACAGTTAGACTTGGACATGGAACAACAGACTGGTTCCAAATAGGAAAAGGAGTATATCAAGGCTGTATACTGTCACCCTGCTTATTTAACTTCTATTCAGAGTACATCATGAGAAACGCTGGGCTGGAAGAAGCACAAGCTGGAATCAGGATTGCCGGGAGAAATGTCAATAACCTCAGATATGCAGATGACACCACCCTTATGGCAGAGAGTGAAGAGGAACTAAAAAGCCTCTTGATGAAAGTAAAGGAGGAGAGTGAAAAAGCTGGCTTAAAGCTCAACATTCAGAAAACTAAGATCATGGCATCTGGTCCCATCACTTCATGGGAAATAGATGGAGAGATAGTGGAAACAGTGGCTGACTTCATTTTTCTGGGCTCCAAAATCACTGCAGATGGTCACTGCAGCCATGAAATTAAAAGATGCTTACTCCTTGGAAGGAAAGTTATGACCAACCTAGACAGCATATTAAAAAGCAGAGACATTACTTTGCCAACAAGGGTCCGTCTGGTCAAGGCTGTGGTTTTTCCAGTGGTCATGCATGGATGTGAGAGTTGGACTGTGAAGAGAGCTGAGGGCCGAAGAATTGATGCTTTTGAACTGTGGTGTTGGAGAAGACTCTTGAGAGTCCCTTGGACTGCAAGGAGATCCAACCAGTCCATCCTAAAAGAGGTCAGTCCTGGGTGTTCATTGGAAGGACTGATGCTGAAGCTGAAACTCCAATACTTTGGCCACCTGATGCAAAGAGCTGAGTCACTGGAAAAGACCCTGATGCTTGGAAAGATTGAAGGCAGGAGGAGAAGGGGCTGACAGAGGATGAGATGGCTGGATGGCATCACTGACTCGATGGACATGGGTTTGGATAAACTCTGGGAGTTGGTGATGGACAGGGAGGCCTGGTGTGGTGCGGTTCATGGGGTTGCAAAGAGTCGGACACGACTGAGCCACTGAACTGAACTGAACTTGAAAGTTCTCTCTGGAATAGATGCTTCAATATTTTAACCACTTAACTTCAAGTTAAATTCAAATTCAAATTTAACTTAATTTGAAAATTTCCCTGGTGGCTCAGTCGGTAAAGAGTCCGCCTGGAATGCGGGAGACCCGGGTTGAATCCCTGGGAGGGAAAGATCCCCGGAGAAGGGGAATAGTAACCTCACTCCAGCATTCTTGCCTGGAGAATCCCACGGACAGAGGAGCCTGGTGGACTACAGTTCATGGGGTCCCCAAGAGTCGGAGACGACTTAGCGACTAAACCACCACCACTGTGATCACTTACTAGTATTGCAGACAAGTGGAGTCTTAAGGTACATCAGAGAAAATCCTCACTAGTCATGCATAAGTCATCATGGAACGTTCAACTCCATTCTTGAAAGGCAGTGACCTTACTCTGCACCATGCAGGCTAAAGCCACTTCACGTTGCTTCCTCTGAAAACGACCAGAAGCCGAATACCAAATGGCTTGTTCACATACATGTTGGAATCACCTGACCAATAGTACATTGATACTAACTGTTGTCTTTTTCCTTTCTGTGCATAATGGCTTTTACATTATTTGAAGAGCAAAAACATGTCTCCTCGTGGCTCAGTACAAAACCAATTTGCTTTACACCATTCGTTAAAGGCTCTGAAGCAAGTCGAATTTGCTAAGTTAGCTCATTTCCCAAGATTTGAGCATTCTTGCAGCGTTTGCATGTTCCTCTGCCCATTTATTCACGACAGGTGGTAGGAATGACCCAAAACTCCTAGGTGGGTTATCACGAACCATGTGATGAAAGTGGTTATACTCCAAAAAAAAAAAAAAAAAGAAAAAGGTAACTATTCTAAAATCATTGCTCATTCAAAATCCATCTAAAACTGGAGCCATAAAATTTGAAGTAACAAGCATCTAGATGAAAGCAGTAAAACAGATGAGCATTTCTTTAGATGCTTAAAGCATATTATGAATCATTTCCCCCTTCACCTTAATAGTGTGAAGACAATAGGGAAAATGAAAAGAGCTTGCATTGTGTCATCACATTCGAAGATGAACCAGCAGAGTATATATATACTCTCCTGGTATATGCATATATATATATACAGGGAGTTTAAAATGAGCACACCTAGAGTTCCTTTCAGGGACTGATCTCCTTAATGAAATGATAATTTCTGCATCTTTAATGGACCGATATTTGTCAGCGTCAGTGGATCCTGATTTCTTTTTTTGAACTTTTATTTGCTTCTTCTTTTTTTGGTAAAATTTGTTCCCAGACTGTAAATTTTTGTTTCTTCTGGGATATCTTTAAAAATAATTATTTATTTTGGCTGCTTTTAGTCGTTACCGTTGAGCACAGGCTTTCTCTCTAGTCTCGGTGTGCGGGCTTTTAATTGCGGTGGTTTCTCTGGGTGTGGAACACGAGCTTTAGAAGACAGATTCAGTACCTGTGGAGCACGGGCTTACTTGCTCTCTGGCATGTGGGATCTTCCAGGACCAGGGATGGAACCCGCGTTCCCTGCATTGGCAGGCGGATTCTCAACCACTGGACCACCAGGGAAGTCCCTTGATGTCTGTCTTATTGGTGCGTTCGTTTCTCTGGAGAAGTCTGAGAATACAGTCTCGTGCATTGTAGGTTTGTCTTTGGAGGTGGTTGTGTGAAAGTCACTCAGTCGTGTCCGACTCTTTGCGAGCCCACGGACTATACGGTGCATGGAATTCTCCAGGCCAGAATACCGGAGTGGGTAGCCAGTTCCCTTCTCCAGGGGATCTTCCCAACCCAGGGATCGAACGCAGGTCTCCTGCATTGCAGGCGAATTCTTTCCCAGCTGAGCCACCAGGGAAACCCTGGTAGGTTGAATCTGGCTAGCAATGGGCTAAGAAGCCATGGTTTCCTTGACTAGTTTCTAGGTCGAAGGAGGATCAGGTGTTTATAGATACCAAGAGGAAAACAACTAAGAAAGGAAAATATTTGAGACACACAGATTCACGTGTCAGTCATGTCTGTCTTTTTGCGACCCCATGGACTGTAGCCCTCCAGGCTCCTCAGTCCGTGGGATTCTCCAGGCGAGAACTCTGGAGTGGGTTGCCATTTCCTCCTCCAGGGGATCTTCCCGACCCAGGGATCAAACTTTCATCTTTTACGTCTCCTGCATCGGCAGGTAGATTCTTTACCACTGAGCCATCAGGGAAACCCGTCTACTGTTATGTTTTAAAAAGTGATGAAAGGGGAAGCCAACAGTCTCTGGAGATGGCACAAATTCCGGTGGCAGTCCTTCTGCGCTGACATATTTCAGCTTTTTCTGTTTTCTTACCGAGCCCAGTGTGAGATTTGAAAGAAGAGCTCTTCCCCCACCCCCCGCTCCAAATGAAGATGTGTGAGCTTTCCTTCCGAGTTCACGACTCTCTGATTCCTTACTGGGGGGCAAGTCTTGTCTCTTTTTAGCTCATCAAAGTGCACACACGCACATGTGTCCGTGTGCACGCCTGTGTGTGTATTCTGTCCTGTAGAAAGATTCGGCGTGCTGTTGGTACCCGGGACACATCCGCGTCCAGGCGGTGGACACCTGTCATAAACTCGAGTTTGCCTCTGGCCAAGCTTCGGGCACAAACATCTTCTGAGCAACAGACCCTCCACAGGGAAGTCAGCCTTTTTTTGTCGCCTGACAAAAAGTGACGTGCCTGCAGCTTCGTAAATGGGCTTTTCTACACTGATGTCTGTCACTTTTGGAATGACTCGCTGCATTTCTTTTTCCATCAGCCTGCTCGTAGAGTTTAAAACGAGGGTTGGTGCAGTTATCCACACGTCTGAGCTTACAAATCGGCAGGATTTGAGCATTCTACAGGGAGTCTCCCTGCTGGCTCAGTGGTGCAGAATCCCCCTGCCAATGCAGGAGACGTGAGTTCAGTCCCTGGTCCGGGAAGACCTCCTGGAGAAGGAAATGGCAACCCACTCCAGTGTCCTCGCCTGGAGATGCCCATGGACAGAGGAGCCTGGCGGGCTACAGTCCAAAGGGTCGCAGAGTTGGACGTGATTGAGCAACTGAACAACGGTATCCTAGTCCATGGATGTATGTTAATTTAGCCAGTATTAAAGTGTTCTAGATTTCAGGGTTTTTTCCCCCACTAAAAACATGTGACAAGCATGTTGAGTATCTATTTTAGCTTCCAGCAGTATATGGAGAACAATGTCTATGCAGTCAAATATTTGGATTAAAGGTTAAAGGCATATCTAAATATAAATGCTTTACTTGCATAGGTATGAATTTTCATCCAGAAAAGTAGAATTCACGGACGATCCTTATATCCACGTATGTCACTGCCTACTTTCAATGATCTTCACCCAATTTCTATCACTCCCTTCACCAGGGCATCTTCCCAACCTGGGGATTGGACCTGGGTCTCCTGCCTTGCAGGCAGATTCTTTACCCTCTGAGCCACTGGGGAAGCCCATCCTTTTTAAATGATTGTCAGTTTAACACACAAATGTTTGCATCTGACTGTGAACGTTTGCTTTATAACGTTTATTGATGCTTGGTATTTTCTTTTTAACACAACTTTTTTAATTTAACTTTTATTTTATAGTGGCATATAGATTTACAATGTTGTGATTTTACTTTTTTTTTTTATTATTATTATTATTTTTTAATTGCAGTATAATTGCTTTACAGGGTTGCGTTCGCTTCTGCTGTAGAAAAGTGTGACTCAGCCCCATGTATCCATATATCCCCTCCCTCTCGAGCCTGGTATTTCCTAGTTTATTTTACTTTTTAAAAAATTTTGTTTGCTTTTTTTAAAAAAATAAGCATGCAGCCCTTTATTTAGGTTCACAAAGTCTCTGCTTATAGTTCTGTATGTTACATGCTTATATGATACAAATACATTTATTTACAAAAAACACTCTAGCTATGCAAACGTGTTGCTTTTAAAAAAAATGTCCAGAAAATCCCATTTCTTCCCATCCCAAGATAGATGTATAAAGCATGCATAAGGGGAGTCTGGCGGGCTACAGTCCATGGGGTCGCAAAGAGCTGGACACGACGGAGCGACTAAGCGTAGCCCAAAAATGAAGTCTGGTGTGGGAAAAGTACTCTATGGCCTGTCACATACAGCATTTTGGTGTCTCTTTATATATTTACAGAAATTGATCCGTTTACAGAACCGTTACAGTAGTGGACATTTTAAAATCCACAGCGTCGTGGTTTGCTTCTCACGTTCTAGGGATCCTAGAAGTGAGAGGCTTTGAATGTTTCCCTTCCAAATGTTTGGCAAACATCTGTCCAGTTTTCTGTGTATTTATAGTGGTCTAGAGGTTATAGAAACAATTTAGGGTTGTTTCTGTGCATTGATTTATAATTATTCTTATTTTTTTTATATCACTGTCCTACATAATTAACACCTAAATCCAATTTTGTTTCAAATCACTGGCCAAAGGCAGGGATGATAAGTGATCAATAATTCTTGGAGGGATTATTTCTCTCTAAGGATATTTCAGTGAGAGAAAGAGAAACAGGGCTTAAATCACTTGAGCGTGAAGGAAAGAGCAAAAAAAAAAAAAGAACTTTCTCCTGTTCCAGGGGCCCCTGTGTGCATGCTAAGTAAGTCACCCAGTCATGTCTGACTCTTTGCAACCCCAGGGACTGTAGCCCACCAGGCTCCTCTGTCCATGGGATTCTCCAGGCAAGAATACTGGAGTGGGTTGCCATGCCCTCCCCCAGGAGACCTTCCCGACCCAGGGATCTAACCCACAACTGGTTCCATCTCTTGCATTGGCAGGCGGATTCTTTACCACTGAGTCACCTACTAAGCTCCCAGAGGCGCCCCCCCACCCTCCACCGCCCCATCCCCTTAATCCCTAAAGATGCTGAGCACTTTACCTCCCACTTGATTTAATCAAAACATAGGACACAGCACAGTAAGCCACGCTGTGTTTATTCCCATATCGCTCCTTTGGCTTTTGTTGCAAAACGTCCTGCCCAGTTTGAAAGACGGCTCACTGTGCTATATTCTTGAGTTGAAGTGTCTCATCTTTCCCCCGGCCTTTCACACGATTGGACAGAGAGACCCCTGCCTCACAGTTGCTGCCCTCCTGGTGTCAAGGGAGGGGAGAACTTTCCTAGAAAAGAAAAAAAAAAACCTGTCCCAGTAACAAGATGCAAAGAAAGGCAGGTTTCCAGAATGTGGACGGCTGCTAGGGGTACAGCAGAGACCTAGAAACTGGGAAAGCCTCTGACAAGCTCCTCTGACCCTAGGACGGCGGGGAGATCAAACCAGTCCAGTTGCAAATACCTTTTGGGGTCCGCGTGCGTGTGTTGGAAAAGAATTTTCAGATACGAGGCAGAATGAGAGAAGAATAGGGTTTATGAAGAGTTGGAGATGCTGCTAGAACGGGGGGCCGGCTCAAGGGAGAATCGAACCCCTTTCGCAGGCTACCAGCCAATTTTTATAGCCTCAAGACAGAGAAAATTCCTGCCGGAAGGGTGGCTCTAGGTGATTGGTTAGGATGCTATAGGGGTGGATAGTTGGGTGGATATTTCGCCTAATATGGGGTCAGGGAGCTGGGTGGTTTAGATCCAGAGGCTCTTGGCAGCAGTTGCTATGGGGCTTGGTTAGTTTCAGAGACGTTTATCCTGTGATCTTGGAGCATGGCTCCACACCTGTGACTTTGGTATGTGAAAATTGCTCAGTCGTATCTGCCTCTGTGAGACCCCATGGACTATCCAGCCCATGGTATTCTCCAGGCCAGAATACTGGAGTGGGTAGCCAGTTCCCTTCTCTAGGGGATCTTCCCAACCCAGGGATCGAACCTAAGTCTCCCACACCACAGGCGGATTCTTTCCCAGCTGAGCCACAAGGAAAGCCCGACATCTCTTTGGTATAGGGCTCCATAAAAAACGAATTTAGCGATTAAAAAAATGCACAACTTATGTCCATCTGAAACTATCACAGCACTGTTAATCGCCTGTAAGTGTCTATAAGTAAGTAGGCTCCACAACTTGTTTTAAATAGATATTTTCAGGGTCTGGTATATCAGAAGATGACCATCCGTTCTGTCTTTGCAAGCATGTCACGATTTTGTGCCCAACCCACTGGGACTGTGAGATCGTGAGATGTGGAGAATTCAGCTTGAGTTCTTCCTCCAACACCCAATATTTATGATCTGAATGAGGTTTGTTTGTTTTTTTTTTCCTGACATCCCTTCTTGTTTTTGGAATTAAAGATAAAAGGAATTTCAGAATGGTCTAGTAGAATACGAAGGAATGTGGGTAAAACAGTGATTACCATTATCTCTCATTGCGATGACTGTAAAAAAAAATACACACACACACACACACACGTTTAAAGCTGAGACTTATCATTTGTATTTGGTGGGAATTTTCAGGACTTGAAGCCCAGGAGGCAGCATCTTAAGTGATCCTGAAAAAAACTTCTTTGAGGAGGAGGAGTCAGGTTTTGTAGAAGTTTGTAACAAACTCTCTTCTTTTACCTTCATCAAGAGGCTCTTTAGTTCCTCTTCACTTTCTGCCATAAGGGTGGTGTCATCTGCATATCTGGGGTTATTGATATTTCTCCCGGCAATCTTGATTCCAGCTTGGGCTTCATCCAGCCCAGCATTTCACATGATGTACTCTGCATTTAAGTTAAATAAGCAGGGTGACAATGTACAGCCCTGACATAATATCAGTTCAGTCGCTCAGTCGTGTCTGACTCTTTGCGACCCCATGGACTGCAGCACGCCAGGCCTCCCTGTCCATCACCAACTCCCGGAGTTTACTCAAACTCAGGTCCATCAAATCGGTGATGCCACCCAACCATCTCATCCTCTGTCAGCCCCTTCTCCTCCTGCCCTCAATCTTTCCCAGCATCAGGGGCTTTTCCAATGAGTCAGCTCTCTTTGCATCAGGTGGCCAAAGGACTGGAGTTTCAGTTTCAGCATCAGTCCTTCCAATGAACACCCAGGACTGATGTCCTTTAGGATGGACTGGTTGGATCTCCTTGCAGTCCAAGGGACTCTCAAGAGTCTTCTCCAATACCGCAGTTAAAAAGCATCAATTCTTCAGCACTCAGCTTTCTTCATAGTCCAACTCTCACATGTATAAATCAGAACTTATTTACCCATGCACTGATCAATGGATACTAAGGTTGCTTCCACGTGAGATCATGGTTTTTTTAATTAGAAATATTTATTCAAATGAGTAAACATTAAAATATTTATTTATTCAAATGGATAAATATTAAAATATGTATTTAATCAGGTACCTCACAAAGTGCTCATGAAAAGTGTGGGTCTTCAGTACATATCTGTTAAATAGAATTGTATTGATAATAACTTCTCAGAGGATTCTCAGAAGATAGAACTTGTCAACTTTGCTGGTCATCCAAGCACATGGAAAAAATACTGAGTTTTGTTGAGAGACGTAAATAAGCTTAATGAACGTGTAAAAGTGTTAGTTGCTCAGTCCTGTCCGTCTCTTTGTGACCCCATGGACTGTAGCCCACCAGGCTCCTCTGACCATGGGATTCTCCAGGCAAGAATACTGGAGTGGGTTGCCATTTTCTCCTCCAGGGGATCCTCCCGACCCAGGGATTGAACCCATGTCTCCCACATTGAAGGCAGGTTATTTACTGTCTGAACTATCAGGAAAGTCCAAGAGCTTCATAAGCTATGGCAAATTTCATGGTCTTTCTTTGGAAGGACTTCCATGGAAGACTGATCTCCTTAAAATACACACTTACCCAAAATCAACTTTTTCTTGTTTGAATAATTCTAATGATAATAGCAATGCTGTGTGTGATGTGTGCATGTTCAAGGGTGCCGGAAATAGAAGTTGAAGGCATCCACTGGGACAAAGACTCACTAACTTTTTTGGAACTTGAGACTCTGTGTGTGTATATATGCGTGTGTTTCTTACAGGCAATAAAAGTTTCAGAGTTAGAGGTGAGTTCATCTGTTTTGGATGAAATGGTTTAGAAGATGTGATTGGGGACAACGATTTGGCAAACTGTTCATGTTAAAAAAAAATAGTTTCTGCACTGAGTTTCTACTTTAACAGGAATAGAATGTCTGTTATTACTTTTCTCCCAGGATGATGTATCTGTGTGTGGATATGCATGTAATTTTCTAATCTACTGGTAGCATGCTACATTTATTTGTAGCCCAGACCATCTTACGTAGATACAGATTTTTCTCTGGATATTCACAGAAATGTTGGAAGTGGCCTATGCTGGTTTTTCTCATCCTCCAGAGCAATGCAGGAGACCTGGGTTCAATCCCTGGGTTGGGAAGATCTCTTGGAGGAGGAAATGGCAACCCACTCCAGTATTCTTGCCTGGAGAATCCCATGCACAGAGGAGCCTGGTGGGCTACAGTCCACTGGGTTACAAGAGTCAGACGCATATTAGTAACTAAAGAGAGATGGAGAGAGAGAGGGGAAAGAAACTTGCAAGACATTTAGTTGAAGCAGCTCTGATGTTGCCTATAGAGTCATATATTCTGAGTTTCCCGAAGTTTTCTCCTGTTTCGTTGTGATGGATCACCAGGGTCCCCACAAAGCCCATTAGGCACCATTCATAAAGGCTGTGTGGTAAAGTGTTCTAGCCCCGATGTGGGATCCTCTAGAAGCATGCTATAAATCTCCTTCTAGTCAAGAAAGCAAGCATTTATCACAGGAAAGTCTATGATTTCTCACACATGTAAGAGTTGTAGGTCTGTGTGTAATGCAATGAGAACTCTATGGCTTTTGCCTTCCCAGATTATATCTCATTTGTCTTCATTTTTCTTCTTTTCATATATGTATCTATTTACATACATACATCTAGATACATCTGGAGAGAGAGAGAGAGAGAAATAGATACAACTATAGAGGGCTTCCCTGGTGGCTCAGACAGTAAAGAATCTGCCTGTGATGCAGGAGACCCAGGTTCGATCTCTGGGTAGGAAAGATCCCCTGGAGGAGGGCATGGCAACCCACTCAAGTATTCCTGCCTGGAGAATCTCATGGGCAGAGGAGCCTGGCGGGCTACGGTCTATAGGGTCACAAAGAGTCGGATACAACTATGTGACTAACACTTTCACTTTCATAGAGGCAAAGATTCAGAAATAGACACACATAGAAATACAGATAGATGACAGATGGGTAGGTAGATAGTAGGTAGGTAAGTAGATAAATAGTCAGACGTAGACAGGTAGATAAGACAGGTTGGAGGATGGGTAGGTAGATAGGCAAATAGGTAGATAGACAGACAGGTAGGTAGGTACACTGCTAGACAGACAAGTAGGTGGGTGGATAAACAGACAGACAAGGTAGATAGGTATCTTCATAGACAGACAGATAGGTAGGTAGGAGATAGATAGGCAAATAGATAGGTAGGTAGATAGGTAGAGGGTTTCCCTGGTGGCTCAGCTGGTAAATAACCTGCCTGCAATACGGGAGACCTAGGTTTGATCCCTGGGTTGGGAAGATGCTCTGGAGAAGGGAAAGGCTACCCACTCCAGTGTCCTGTCTTGGAGAATCCCATGGAGTGTATAGTCCCTGGGGTCGCAAAGAGTCGGACACGACTGAGTGGCTTTCACACACACAACTAGATAGATAGACAAGTAGGTAGGTAAGTAGATAGACAGACAAGGTAGGTAGGTTGAGAAATAGACAAATAGAGAGACAGATAGATAGATACAGATGGTAGATAGCGATATTAATAGATTTGTATGTATCAATAGTTATGGAAAGGCAGAGGGATGGATGACACTTTCCTCTACTTTTTTTGAACCATTTGGAGACATGAATCCCTCATTTCCTAGAGCATTTCATTACCCATTTGTAGATTCAGCAGCTAACAGGGTAATCAATACGGACGGCTTCCCCAAGGGGGTCTGTCCCTAGACCGGGAAATGTGGACCTATTGCACCCTTTCGTTAAGCCATTTAGATCCTTAATCAGAATAATGAAAAGACAAAAAAAAAGAAAAACAACACAATTTTTTTTTTCTTACCAGAAATGTGCTTTATATTTTGTTTCAATTAGATAAGTCATTTGCACAGAGTCCCACTCTGTAGGTTCATTTTCAGGTCTGTTTTATAGTGAATTCTGCATTTTTTTTTTTTTTTTTTTGGTGATGCTCAAATGCAGAAATCCAGAGGTCTTTTTGTATTAACATTTAAATTACTACACGGGGGAAGCACTTTTGAAATTCGTTATTTATGCCGAAGAACACTCCTTTAATGGATTCCCTCGTGCTGATTTTAAACACTTGGGTCCTTTTTAAACGGCTTCTAGAAAGAAGTTTCTGAAATAATTCCAGAGGGGTGGGCAATCTCCTTGGCTTGCACTGATATTTGAGGGAGAAGCTGGGGCAGAAAGATATGGAAACGTGAGGAGTGTAGGGTGGTCATTTCAGGGCAGGACATTCAGTTCAGTTCAGTCACTCAGTCGTGTCCGACTCTGCGACCCCATGGACTGCAGCACGCCAGGCCTCCCTGTCCATCACCAACTCCCGGAGTTTACTCAAACCCATGTCCATCGAGTCAGTGATGCCATCCAGCCATCTCATCCCCTGTCATCCCCTTCTCCTCCTGCCCCAATCCCTCCCAGCATCAGAGCCTTTTCCAATGAGTCAGCTCTTTGCATCAGGTGGCCAAAGTATTGGAGTTTCAGCTTCAGCATCAGTCCTTCCAGTGGACACCCAGGACTGATGTCCTTTAGGATGGACTGGTTGGCCTTCCTTAGAGTCCAAGGCATTCTCCAGGCCAGATTATGGGAGTGGGTAACTTATCCCTTCTCCAGTGGATCTTCCCAACCCAGGGATTGAACCCGGGTCTCCCGCATTGCAGGCGGATTCTTTACCAGATGGGAGTGACATATATATATATATGTTTACCTATGGCCAGTTCATGCTGATGTATGGCAAAAAACCATCACAACATTGCAAAGTAATTATCCTTCAATTAAAAACAACTTAATTAAAAAAGAGAGAGAGAATTCACACTGAATCGGGAGGCAGGACATAGACTTTAACAACTCTCCGCCGTGGGCTCTGGGGTCTGAGATACGAAGGGAAGTGCCTTTGAGAATTGGCAGTTTGACACCCACAAAAGACGGTGAGAGGCAGGAAGGTTGATCAGATTCCTTGGTTTATTTCTTGGAGGCGGAGTCGGGGGTGGGGGTGGGTCGTGAATGCTGCGAGGACCTGACTGCTGGGAGGACCTACTGGGTTTGACTCGGTGATGCTGCAAATCAAGTCTCATGAATGGAGAACGTGATGGCACCTCACTGGTGGTCCAGGGGTTAAGACTCTGTGCTTCCAAGGCTGGGGTCATGGGTTCGCTCCCTGGTCGGGGAGCTAAGATCCGACCTGCTACACATTGAGAGTGAAAGTGTATGCAAACAATGCAGGTGGGTGGGGGAGGAAAAGTGAGATCTCTCTTAAACCCTGGATTCAGGAAGTCTGGTTTTTAGAACTCCTAAGTTCACATTCACACTCAGTTGGTCTGTTGACAATATTTTCTTTAGGGTCACGCCGTCTGTTTCAGATCTCTAGGGTCGCTGTAAGTAAGGGCTGCCCACTGAGTGTATTCTTATTTAATCACTAAGCCGTGTCTGACTCTTTGCGACCCCCTGGACTGGAGCCCCGCCAGGCTCCTGTGTCCATGGGATGCTCCAGGCAAGCATACTGGAGTGGCTTGCCAGTTCCTTCTCCAGGCGATCGTCCCGACCCAGGGATTGAACCCGCATCTCCTGTGAATCCATCACAAGTGGATTTTTTACCACTAAGACACACACTGGGCAGCTTACAATAATCAAAATGCATTATCTTACAGTTCTGCAGAGCCTACAGGTCTGGAGTTTTGCTTTTCTTTTTTTTTTTGATTTCCACAATGAAATATATTTATTTTTTTATCTTGAGGATTTGGCCCAGAACAGGAACATAAAACTATTTACATTAAAAGAAAGATGCCATCGTTTAATGATATGTAATAATTATGATGGAATGTATGAGCCTGTTCATGAATTTAGTATTAAAAGTGAAGATTTGGGTTTATGATTTTTTTAAAAAGTAATTTCTGTTGAAATATAGTAGATTGACAGTATTTAGTTTCAGGTATAGAGCACAGTGATTCAGTTACACATGTGTATATATATTCCAGATTATTTCCGTTATAGGTTATTACAAGATATTAATATGGTTCCCTGGGCTATACTGTGGGTTGGCTCTATATAGCTCTATATCCTTGTGGATTATCGATTTGACATATAGTAGGGCATATATTTTCATTCCAAACTCCAAATTTATCTTCTTCCCCTTAATCCTTTGGTAACTGTAATTCCACCCACCCCCCCCGGCCCCGCCCCGTGTCTATGAGTGTGTTTCTGTTTTGGAAATAAGTCCAAAAAAAAAAAAAAAGAGACATTTAAAATGTATTTGATCTACTTAAATTTTACAAAACACTGAATGCCAATGTAGAGATCAGTGACCATGGGTATTTTCACCACCCGCTCAGAGGGTATTGGGTTTCCCCTGTGGCTCAGACAGTAAAGAATCTGCCAGCAATGCAGGAGACCTGAGTTAGATCCCTGCGTCTGGAAGATCCCCCTAGAGAAGAGGGAATGGCAACCCACTCCAGTATTCTTGCCTGGAGAATCCCACGGGCAGAGGAGACTGGTGGGCTACAGTCCATGGGGTGGCAAAGAGTCAGACACGACTGAGCGACTGATACACACACACAGAGATATTATTAACTCATTTGGGTAGAGGAATTCCTTGCAATTTTGTTGTTGCTTTTATTTAAAGATTACAGGCGATGTCTCCTCTCAGACTGAAGGACTCTCTTTAAAATAGCTGTCTGTTCTTTTTATTTTCTGTCCTCTGTCTGTAAAGCACTCATTAAAAAGGGCTTAGTTAACAAAGACCTCCTTTCTGCTATTGTGTACAAACGGCAAATGAATCAGGCTGAAGGAGAGTTCTCATGTCAAGCGAGATCAAAAGACAATAGCTCCTATTTTGCTGGGGCTGCGTTTAGAAGGGCTGACAAATGTCCTTGGCTGTGGGCACCCCCATCCTCTTGGGCAGCGTCGTCTTATCACCAAACGCCAACGTGAGACGGATCCTCCAACCCAGGCGTCTCCACAGAACTTTGCAGAGTTTATAGAGAATCATATGAGTGTCTAGTTTAGGCATCATCTGGTGCAGAGAGCTTTAAACTTTCATATGCTCGGAAATCACACCGTAGTTTTGTTCAAATACAGATTCCCATTCAACCCGAGTAGGAGCTAGAGATGGTACTTCTGGGGATTTTTTTTGTTTTGTTTTTTTAAACAAGCTCTTTGGGAGGTTGATGCTGCCTGTTGAAAGCCCACTGTTGGAGTAAGTGACAATCTTTGTTGGAGGCCCCTCATTTTACAGGGGCTTCCCAGTTATCTCAGCAGTAAAGAATCCGCTTGCCAATGCAGGAGGCTCAAGACGTGCAGGTTTGATTCCTGGGTCGGGAAGATCCCCTGGAGGAGGAGGAGGAGGAAATGGCAACCCACTCCAGTTTTCTTGCCTGGAGAATCCCATGGACAGAGGACCCTGGAGGGCTACAGTCCAGGGTTGCAAAGAGTTGAACACATCAAAGCACAAGTGTGAATGTGTGTGCGCACGTGCGTACCCCCCCCCACCCCCCCCACACACAAACACGGGCAATTAAACTACCCCAGATGATTTCCTTCCTGGTCAACCAGCATCTCCTAGCCTGGTCAGAATAAGCTCTGTTCTCATGCCTGTCCTCGTAAATTCGTTCACCATCTTCTTGCTGGTCTTAGTTTTGCTACATAAGAGATTTCCCCCAAGCTCAGACGTTTACAACAACCATGTGGCTGTGTCCAAGATCTGAAGCTGAAGCTACAGTTCTTTGGTCACCTGATTTGAAGAGCTGACTCATTGGAAAAGAACCCAATGCTGGGAAAGATTGAAGGCAGGAGGAGAAGGGGATGACAGGGGATGAGATGGCTGGATGGCATCACTGACTCGATGGACATGAGTTTGAGTAAGCTCTGGGAGATGGTGATGGACAGGGAGGCCTGGCGTGCTGCAGTCCACGGGGTCGCAAAGAGTCAGACATGACTGAGCGACTGAATGCCAACGACAGAGATTCTGTGAGGCAGAAATTCTGATCAGGGGTGGGGTGGATGGCAAGTTTCTGCCTCAGCATATCCGAGGTTCTGGGTCCTCCCATGGGAAAACTGAAAGCCTGGGGCTGACTTCACAAATGGCATCTGGGCGTGGGCATCCGTGGGGTGTAACCTGTGCCCATCTCTCACCCTTGTGTGATGATCCCGTGGGATTAGGGAAACCGGATAAGGGAGCTCACACGGACTCTCCTGGCAGGACGTTTGCTTCATGACAGAGTGGACTTAGGATGGTGGAATGTTCTACGTGGAGGCTCATGGTCACAGATGAAAATATCCCAGGAAACCGTGGGCTTGTCCTACCAAAGGAATGCAGAGCGGGTGGCTGGTACCAACAGAAGTTCATCATCTGTTGGAATAATGAATGAGGACAAGCCACATTAGTTCAAACAACAGGGATTCATCTTCTCTTAGTTAAGGAGACCAGACATTCACGGTCAAGGTGTCCCAGGGCTGAGCTCCATCCAGAGGCTCCAGGGGAGGGTCCTTCCCACCTCTTCCAGCTTCTGGAGGCTCTGGGCATCCATCCCTAGGCTGGTGGCCGCCTCCCTCCCGTCTCCGCCTCCGTCTCCACGTGGCTTCTCCTCTGTGTCCGTGTCTCTCCTCTTCTGTGTCTTATAAGGACCCTGTCCCTGGGTTTAGGGCCACTCCCATCCAGGAGGACCTCATCTCAGACACTTCACTCCATCACGTCTGCAGAGACCCTTGTTTCCAAATAAGGTCCCATTGTGAGGTTCCAGGTGTTGTAAGAGGGACATGTCTTTTGGGGAGGGGCCTGCCCCAATCCTAGAGACCAGATATCTGTGATCAAGGCGTCCCAGGGTTGATTCCCTGTGGAGGTTTCAGGGGAGGGTCCTCCCCGCCTCTTCTGGCTTCCGGGGGCTCCAGGCGTCCGTCCCTGGGCTGGTGGCCGCCTCCCTCCCGTCTCCGTCTCCGTCTCCACGTGGCTTCTCCTCTGTGTCCCTGTCTCTCCTCTTCTGTGTCTTATAAGGACCTGTCTTGGGGTTTAGGGCCACCCCCATCCAGGAGGAACCTCATCTCAGACGTTTAATCACCTTCACAAATACCCTGTTTCAAAATATCACATTCACAGCTTCTGAGGGTTCAGACATGGATGCATCCTTTTGAGAGACACAATTCTCCTGAAGGACACCACCTCTGCGACCTTCCCTTAGCGGAAGCCGCCACGCATCTGTCCAGATTCCAGGGGAAGGGACTTAAGCTCCACCTAGTGATGGCTTGTCTTTGTAGAAGACGGTTCCGTTCAGGAGATAACCTTGGGGCCCGGTACTAAAACCTGTGACCGCCTCAGGGTCTGAGCTCCGTCAAAGTCAAGTCCATTGGCCGGCCCTGCTCAGGGGCGGCCTGATGCCGCCTCTGGTTTTTCTTTAGACTGACATTTCTCGGCTATGTTCAAACCAGAAATGCTGACTCTTTCTATTCCTGGATCAACCCTGTGCTCGGAGGGATGTCGCTGTGGTTGTTCAGTTGCCTAATCGTGGCTGAGTCTTTGCGACCCCATGGACCGCAGCACGCCAGGCCTCCCTGTCCATCATCAACTCCCGGAGCTTGCTCAAACTCACGTCCATCGAGTCGGTGATGCCAGCCAACCATCTCATCCTCTGTCGTCCCCTTCTCCTCCTGCCTTCAGTCTTTCCCAGCAGCAGGTTTTTTTTTTTTTTTTTTTCCAATGAGTCAGTTCTTTGCATCAGGTGGCCAAAGGGTTGGAGCTTCAGCTTCAGCATCAGTCCTGCCAGTGAACACTCAGGAATGATTTTGTTTAGGATGGACTGGTTGGATCTCCTTGCAGTCCAAGGGGCTCTCAAGAGTCTTCTCCAGCACCACAGTTCAGAAGCATCAATTCTTCAGTGCTCGGCCTTCTTTATGGTCCAGCTCTCACAACTGTTGAGGTATAAATATCCTAATAGTTTTTCAAGGGGCTGTGATTTTTTTTACTAGATTTTCTCTTTTAAAAAGATTAATTTATTTTTTAATTGAAGGATAATTGCTTTACAGAATTTTGTTGTTTTCTGTCCAACCTCAACATGAATCAGCCATAGGTATACATATATCCCCTCCCTTTTGAATCTCCCTCCCATCTCCCTGTCCACCCCAACCTTCTGGGTTGACACAGAGCCCCTGTTTGAGTTTCCTGAGACACACAGCAAATTCCCTATTTGACATATGGTCACGTAAGTTTGCATGCTACTCTTTCCACGCATGTCACCCTCTCCCCCCATCTCCCCATGTCCACAAGTCTACGTCTGTTTCTCCATGGCTGCCCTGTAAATAAATCCCCCTGTAGCATTTTTCTAGATTCCGTATATATGCGTTACAATACGACATTTATCTTTCTGGGCTGTGATTTTTAACTGCTGTGTTTTATCATGGCTGTTAATGGATGCTTCTGCTTCTTCGAATGTTTCTCCTTTTATAATGACCAGTTTGGCCTGTCAAGATGTGAGCCATAATCAAACTTATCCATCTATTTATCCATCCATCCATCCATCCATCCATCCATCTAGTTATGCACACAAACATGTTCAGAGAGAGGCGGGGGGGGGGGGGAAGAGAGAAAGAGACAGAATTTACTGTGCTTTCTACGCCAATCAATTTGTGTGGAGAAGCCTCCCTCTGTGTTTGTGAAGTGCTGATTTCACCGCTGGTGTGGAGAATTCGGCATAGCCTAATTGACTTGAAGGTTATTGCCGCATTTTAATATGTTGAAGAGAAGTCAGCCAGCTGATCAAATAGCGGTTAACACCCATTTAAGAGGCAAAACAGTCCCCTGTGAACACAAATCCATACCGAGGACGTTCTCTTTTGTGAGTCGTCCTCATCGAGAATGCTTGCCAGTGAGCAGAGGTAAGCAGAGCTGACCTTTTGCGAACACACGGGCGCTCCCCCAAGTCCCGACCCTTGTCTTCAAAGGACCTGACAAATATTTGAAGTCCGATGACGGGCGATTGTCACAGTGCAGACTTCTCCAGAGGGTGCTGTTTACAAAAGCCTTTATTCTCTTATTCGCTTCTGTTCTGCTGGACCGTGTAAATGGGGGAGTTTTCAAAGCCACGCCACTCAAGTTAAGAAGCTGTCCTTTGCTTTTAATATTCTGTCTTTCAGAATGCGTGTGTGAGTCCCTCAGTCCTGTCTGACTCTTTGCCACCCCATGGACTGTAGCCCTGCCAGGCTCCTCTGTCCATGGGGCTTCTCCAGGCAAGAATGCTGGAGGGGGTTGCCATTCCCTTCTCCAGGGCATCTTCCCGACCCAGGGATCAAACCTGCATCTCTTGAGTTGGCAGGCAGAAAAGGGGGTATCAAGATGACGTTATGTGCACGTAAAGGCACTTTGATGATGGTTACATGATGGTGCAAGTTACCATGGATTCTCACGACCATCGTCTGGGCATTCATCAGAATTCTCAGAGACCTGATCATTCTGTGGAATTCTATAAAAATGCTGCCCCGCTACTGAATTTAAATGAATAGAGCAATTGTACTTGCAGGAAGACCTTCGAGGAGTTACAGACATGGAGTTACAGCCTTTGCCCTGAGCATCATTCCAGTCCTCAAACAGCGAGGTCAGAGAATGGGTCGGTCAGTTCTCACAGCTTCCATGACCCGGAGGTTTCTCGGTGTCCTAGTTTCTGGCCGTTTTGCAGGTTTTCTCTTGATGTGTAAAGATGCTGCACGCTTGCCCCTGTGAAAGCTCCATCCGGCTTTATTCCGAGCATCCCACCAGGGTTTGCATCGCATAACGCGACTCTTTGCTGCGGCACTGTTAGCTTTCTGAACCTTTCCCGCCCGACCCGCCCAGCGCTAGCTCATTAGCTGGGTTCTTTCTCTGACTGGCCCTGACGCTCGGTCTGTTCCTCCTGGGTCAGCAGTGGACTCTGGGATCAGCGCCGGGTGCCGCCCACCCTGCTCTTAGGATTGATGATCCCTCTGCACTTGGATCTGGGTCATCACGCCCACTGCCTCGGCAGCCCTGCGGAGATCAGGGGCCCCTTTGAAAGATATCAGGTCTTTAATCATGGCAAGAGGCTCTCTCAGAAAGAGAAATCGGGGCGTCTGGATGTTACCAAGAGAGGAACTCTGTAGGGTGACAAGGATGTAAGAATTTCCAAGGAGCTGCAAAATGCCAGTGTATTTTAAGTGTTCCTTTGGGCTTCTCTGGCGACTCAGACCGTAAAGAATCTGCCTGCGATGCAGGAGGCTTGGGTTTGATCCCTGGGTCGGGAAGACCCCCTGGAGAAGGGAAATGGCAGCCCATTCCAGTATTCTTGCCTGGAGAATCCCATGGACAGAGGAGCCTGGCGGGCCACAGCCCATGGGGTCACAAAGAGTCAGACATGACTGATTAACTAACACTTTTGTGTACGTACAGGAAAGTTGGGCAAGCAGTGACTTTTTTGGAATGATGGTTCCTTAAAGATTCTTATTGTCTTCTGCCCCCTGTTCCAACCTTTGTAAATCTTGTTAATGACTTATCATCAGGGTTTAAGGCTAATCATTGATTATGTATGTGTACCAATATCTGCGTCTATAGCTCATCATCTATATCATTTTTCTTTGGGTAGATAGATAAAATGACTGATTTTCCATACACATTAATTATATATGCAGATGTATACATATATAATATTATTAGCCTGTATAGGTAATTTATATGTGTACTTATGTGTATTTATGTATATATGTGTATGTATACATGTGTGTTTGCATGCTAAGCTGCTTTAGTCATGTCCAACTCTTTGCGATCCCATGGACTGTAGCCCACCAGGCTCCTCTGTCCATGGGATCCTCCAGGCAAGAATACTGGAGTGGGTTGCCTTTCCCTTCTCCAGGGGATCTTCCTGACCCAGGGATCGAACCCATGTGGTGGGCGGATTCTTTACCACCGTTTCACCAGGGAAGCCCATATTTGCCTTTTACATGAGACTTCAGTATTTCATATCAGGCAACATTCATCAAGCCTTCAGAGGAGCCCATTGGTGATAACGGAAGATAAAAATGCAAATTGGAATGTCTCTCAGATGCATGAATTTTGAGATAATGCTTTTTCCCTGAAGTCATATCTGTACGTCTTTCTGAGATGAGCACTCAGTATGGGTTTACCACCGACCCACTAATACCCTCTGATGGCTTCTTATCCATTCCATTCTTGTTCTTAACCATGCCTTGTGTCTATTTATATAGACCAGGAATCACACAGACTTCTCCATATTTCTTAATTTACTCGGCCTCATTATCCCTGCAATATATCAGTTAAAAATGACAAGATTGATGAACTAGAAAATTCCCACACAGAATACGAATTACAACTAAGGATTCACTGTGCCTCTTCTTTATCTTCAACGGCATGGAGCTTTCAGATACTCTTTAAAAATCAGCCTGATAAGCCTATAAGACTCGGGAGCAATCTTTCCCCTGGAGGAAGGATGAAAAAAAAGAGTCCTAGATCGTTGGTGGGGGTTATTCTGATTATAAGTAAGGGTGTGGGACTCAAAGTCAGGGAAGTCTAGTATCTAGGGTTGTTCCGTGTATGAGTGAGCCATCATTCATGGATGATGAACTGAGCATCTATTATGTGAATCTGGAGAAGTGAAATGAAGCGAAAGTCGCTCAGTCCTTTCCAACTCGTTGCGACTCCGTGGATTATACAGTCCATGGGATTCTCCAGGCCAGAATATTGGAGTGGGTAGTCTTTCCTTTCTCCAGGGGAATCTTCCCAACCCAGGGATCGAACCCAGGTCTCCAGCAATACAGGTGGATTCTTTACCGGCTGAGCCATAAGGGGAATCTGGAGAAAGGGAACAGCAACCCGCTCCAGTATTCTTGCCTGGAGAATCCCATGGACAGAGCAGCCTGGCGGGCTACAGTCCGTGGGGTAAGAAAGAGTCAGACAAACCTGAGTGACAAACACACACTTTATTATGTGTAACGCCTGTTGCTAAGATATAAGAACCCCTCCATCCTGCTTCCAGTCTGTGTCCAGAGATTCTGAAAAATCTTTACCCATCCTTTGTGATGGCTCACGGATAAAGAATCCAGCTGCAGACGCCGGAGACACGGGAGACAAAGGTTCAAACCCTGGGTCAGGAAGATCCTCTGGAGAAGAGAACCCACTCCAGTATTTTTTTAATTATGATTTTTTTTAAATTGGAGGACACTGGCTTTACAATACTGTATAGGTTTCTGCCACCTATCAACGTGAATCAGCCATCGGTATACATATGTCCCCTCCCTCCTAGCCCCCCCCCCGCCCCAACCTCCGATCCCATTCCACCCCTCTAGGTTGCCACAGAGCACTGTGTTCAATTCCCTGCATCCCACAGCCAATTCCCACTGGCTGTCTCTCTTGTATATGATAATGTATACGTTTCCATGATACTTTCCCAATTTGCCCCACCCTCTCCTCCTCCTCCTTCCCCCTAAAGGTCCGTCTAGTCAAACCTATGGTTTTTCCAACAGTCATGTATGGATGTGAGAGTTGGACCATAAAGAAAGCTGAGCGCTGAAGAATGGATGCTTTTGAACTGTGGTGCTGGGGAAGACTCTTGAGAGTTCCTTGGGCTGCAAGGAGATCCAACCAGTCCATCCTAAAGGAAATCAGCCCTGAATATTTATTGGAAAGACTGATGCTGAAGCTGAGACTCCAATCCTTTGGCCACCTGATGTGAAGAGCTGACTCAATGGCAAAGACCCTGATGGTGGGAAAGACTGAAGGCGGGAGGAGAAGGGGATGACAGAGGGTGAGACGGTTGGATGGCATCCCCGACTCGATGGACATGGGTTTGGGTGGACTCCGGGAGTTGGTGATGGACAGGGAGGCCTGGCGTGCTGCGGCTCATGGGGTCACAAAGAGTCGGACACGACTGAACGACTGGACTGAACTCCTTCCCCTATTGTGTCCACAAGTCTGTTGTCTGTGTCTGCATCTCCTTTTGCTGCCATGGAAATAGATTCACCCAGCATTCTTGCCTTGAGCATTCGTGGACAGAGGAGCCTGGCGGGCTGCAGTCCTCGGGTTTGCAGGGTCAGACACGATTAAACGACTAAGCAGACATCCCTGCAGGCCCCCGTTTTTGGGTTGCTGGCTTTCAGACAGTCATTCCACAGGTGGGAATGTTTAAACATTGTTGGTTCGCAGGAGGCACATCTCTCAGATCAGTCTCAAGGGTTTAAGTTTCAGACCGTTTTCAGCGTTCAGCTTTCAAAGAGTCAGAAAATCCAAAACAGAAGCACTGTTTGCAATAAGCTATCACTTATGGAAACGGGAGTTGGCGGCCACCCGCCCCGTGCTTCCAGCGGGGGCCTCAGGTGAGTCTGTCTTTACAAAAGGAAGCTTCCCTGAGCGCAAGGGATCAGAGAATTCAGGTGGACGTTTTGATCTCCACTTCTCTCACAATTATGGTGTCCTACTTTTAAAAGCGGGTTTCTTCCTTTGTTCCGTGCCTTTGAAAACGACCTTGGAACTAAATATACCTTTGCCTTGGCAGAGGAAAATTTAATATGGCATCTCTCTCTCTAGACTAAGCACTAATACCAGAAAGAGGTGACGGAGAAAATAGTTAGTAATCACCATCAGAACTGTGTCCCCTCAGTATTTGGGATCACCTTTATCAAACATCACCTACAAATCCAGCACGTTGTTGCTCAGTCACCAAGGCGTGTCTGACTCTTTGCGACCCCATGGACTGCAGCACACCAGGCCTCCCTGTCCATCACCATCTCCCGGAGCTTGCTCAAACTCATGTCCATGGAGTCAGGGATGCCATCCAACCATCTCATCCTCTGTCGTCCCCTTCTCCTCCTGTCCTCAGTCTTTCGCAGCATCTGGGTCTTTTGCAGTGGGTCAGCTCTTCACATCAGGTAGCCAAAGGATTGGGGCTCAGCTTCAGTCCTTCCAATGAATATTCAGGGTTGATTTCCTGTAGGGTGAACTGGTTTGATCTCTTCAAATTTAGTGTGTTGCCTGGGAATTCATGCATTATTTAATGTCTATTTTATTGGGAGGATAGGTGACTTACAATGCTGTGTTAGCTTCAGGTATATGACAAAGTGAATCTGTTATACATATATCCTACTCTTGTTTGGTCTTCCCTGGTGGCTCAAAGGGTAAAGAATCTGCCTGCAATGAGGGACACTCCGGTTCAGTCCCTGGGTCAGGAAGATGCCCTGGAGAATGGACTGGTAACCCACTCCAGTATTCTTGCCTGGAGAATCCCACAGACAGAGGAGCCTGGTGGGCTACAGTCTACGAGGTCTCAAAGAGTCGGACACAACTGAGTGATGAACATTTCCGCTTTCTTCTACCCTTGTTTAGATTGTTTTAATTCATGCATTTAAAGAAAGGGATGACTGAATACTGAATCATAGGATAAAGAGTGACATTGTTAAAAAAAAAAAAAGAGTGACATTGTTGGTGGAGTATCTGAAACAAAATTTAATGCCTGGGTCTGTACCTTGTTGTATAAGGTATGATAAAAACCTTATCAAAATACGAAATGCGTTTATTTACAGATACATTCCCTTGCTCTACAAAGATTTCCGGTTTTACTTTACTTTGAATGTAGGTATGATCTTGAGAACTTTCTTTGCAATCATTTTTTTTCTGATTACAAAAGGGGTATTTGAATGCCCAAGAATTCTAAACATTTGATTCCATTCATTCCATTCCTCTGCAGTTGGAGGAGAATGAAATTGAGGCAGCTTGCAGTAAACATTGTTTATTCAGGCTGGTGACTAAGGAGTGTTTTCAGCACCTAATTTTTCACTTGATGTGTATTTTCTAGTTCTTGCCTTAAAGAAATACAGTTCATTGGTCTGTGTAGCTGCTGAGGGATAATTCTTCCGTAATATCTAACTTCATCACTGCTACTGACATCATGGGTCATTCTCCCTTGACTAACTGGACAATAAAGGATTGTGTGCCTTGGAAGGGTTTGAAAGTTGGCATTTCTGTGAGGCTAAATGTAGCTTGCCATACCCTCTGGTCAGAACCACAGGCACTTTTTTTTTTTTTTCTTTTTCTTTTTGATGGAAGATCTAATTTAGAAATGCTGGGCTTTGAGCCATAATGGGAAAATGTCTGAGTGTCAGGAAAGGCTTCAGGAGGTCAGCTCACCGTTGGAATACCAACTTCACAATGGGGACGTCAAAGAGAAGAAAAAAAAAAAAAGGCAGAAGCAGTATAGATTCTGGAAAACTCATTGAACAAATTTGAAGTTTTTCTTTAAGCAGAGTGGTAGAAATTAAATGCCAAGATATCTATTATTCAGCCTAGGTGGGAACCCTACCCTAATGTGCAGAGGCGTTTCAGTTGTGTCCGACTCTTTGCAAGTCTGTCCACGGGAATCTCCAGGCAGGAATACTGGGGTGGGTGGCTGTTTCGTTTTTCAGGGGATCTTCCCAACCCAGGGATAGATGTGACATCTCCTGCATTGGCAGGTGGATTCTTTACCGCTGAGGCACCAGGGAAGCCACCACGGGCAACTGTACTCTGATTTAAATAAAAAAAAAAGACTCCCTGAAACAGCACTTATCAATTTCACCTGGAAAAAAAAATGTTGCTACCTTACGGCTTCATCTCCTCTTGTAAGTCAGTCACTTCCGACAGATATCAGTGGAAATGGGGAGTCAATGCTCTGTGCTCTTGGCTGGTTTTCAGCTGATAGCCCTGTCTGCAGCACCCATCTGATCCACAGAGCATCCTAGTGAGGAAAGTGGTACCCAGGTTTTCACAGGCTAGGAAACTGGGGCTGAACAAGCTTAGGTAACCTGTCCACCACACCTTAGCTACAAAGAGGGTTTTTTTGTTTTTTTTTCAAAGAGGGTTTTATAAAAGTCTTTTTTTTTCCCCTTTAATGTGGACCATTTTTAAAGGATCGGTTGAATTTGTTACAGTATTGCTCCTGTTTTGTGTTTTGGGTTTTTGGCCTCGAGGCATATGGGACCTCAGCCCCCAGACTAGGGACGGAATCCGAATGCCCTGCCTTGGAGGGCAAAGTCTTAGCCACTGGACAACGAGCGGGACGTCCCTAAGAGTTTTATCTACTCCACTCAGCATCCTTAGTTGCCGAACTAGGATCCCTTCCTAGCAAGAGATGACTCTGCTTCCCAATTAATAACAGGCGTTTCTAGGTTATGAGTCTTACCCAGGTGAAAGCGTCATTCATTTGTACCCCCATGTCGTTTCAAATCCTGCTGTGAATATGATTTCAGCTTCCATGGAAACTCATTAAAATTCTCTTAATTAAAAAAAAAATCCCCCAAATATCCCATTCTTTCAATGGCATACTTAAACAGAATTTTTGCTTGGTAATTAACACTTCACTCTTCACAGATCATCTTAGTAATGTAGATGCCTTGGAATCTCAATTCTGATTTTTTTTTTTTTGCCCTGAGATGTGACAACGTCAGTATACCCCCTTCTTCCTTCCTTCCAGTTTTGGTTTTTCTAAGGACACTTTCACGTTTTCAAGTTTCCGTGATGTAATGAAGTCTTTGCGGCTTCATGCTTGGTTGAATTCTGAAAAAGTTCTCACTCAATAAAGGGATGTACTTGAAGGGTATGTAAATCTTATTCATTTAAACATTTTCATTGGGTTCAGACACATGGAAATGTATTCCTACCTCATTGAAACTTTGCTGCTAAACCAACACATTTCCAGGTATCAAAGTCTGTTGGATTCTCTGTTAATTTTTTTTTTTTTTAAATCTTAACTCTTCTGATTTGGTGCCATGTCCTAGTATTTCTTCTCTTGCTTTTCATGGTAATGGAGACTTTCTTGAATAATCACCTTTTAAATTTAAAAACCATGTATGGCGGGAGATAAGGTAAAAATTATGGTTTGTATATTTTTAAAAAAATGTATTTATTTTGCTTTCATCTTTGAACATTTGATTTCTTACAGAATTTCTGGGTTAAAAATGGGTTTTTTTATTTCCTTCCTCTTTACCTGATTGAAGACTTTGATTCATAGCTTCCAGCTTGCCTTCTAGCTTCCAGGGCTATTGAGGAGAAGTGTGATGTCAAACTGATTCTGATTAAAACTCAGATCTTTTCTTTCTAGGAGCTTTGACAGTTTGTATCCACAGAGCGAGACCCTCGTTTTCATCCACATCAACATTTATTGGAGCACTCATTCATTATTACAAACCTTTCTGTAATTCAGGGGGAAATTATTTTATGTGTATATAATAAATATGCCTTTATACACACGTTCATACATTTATATGGGCTTCCCTGGTGGCTCAGATGGTAAAGAGTCTACCTGCAATGCAGGAGACCTGGGTTCAATCCCTGGGTTGGGAAGATCCCCTGGAGAAGGAATGGCAACCCACTCCAGTGTTCTTGCCTGGAGAATCCCATGGACACAGGAGCCTGGCGGGCTGCAGTCCACGGGGTCGCAGAGAGTCAGATAAGACTGAGTGACTAACACTTGAAATATTCATTTTGATACATTTATATACATTAGACTTTTGTAGGTGCCAGGTTACAAACACACACCCCCCCTCACTCTCTTCCTTTTTATAGGAACTTTTTTTTTGCTTTTTGTCTAGACAATTCTCTCTTTCTGAGAGAGACGAAGGGAGGGAGGAAAGGAGTCAATATTTCACCTCTTCCTATAAGTGCAGGCAGCAGCCTAATTTTATTTCGTAACCGCCACACAGTAAGTTGCAAACATAATCTTCGTTTATCCCTAAATACTTCTGTATATATTTTTAAAATATGGACATTCTCTTACATATTGTCAGTACAGTGATCAAAATCATGAAATTAACAGCGCTTGCTTCCCCAAGCGGCTCGGTTGCTGAAGAATCTGCCTGCAATGCGGGAGACCTGGGTCGGGAAGACCCCCTGGAGGAGGGCACGGCGGCCCACGCCAGCATTCCTGCCTGGAGAATCCCACGGACAGAGGAGCCTGGCGGGCTTACAGACCACCGGGTTGCAGAGAGCTGGACACGACTGAGCAACTAATCACGCAAGACAATTAGCTAATCTACGGACCTTAACCAAATCTTCCCAAATGCCCCACTTATAGTTCTCTGTTGGGGGAAAAAACAAACAAACAGACAACCCTGGAAGATCCTATATTTTCTCTTCCAGGATGGTAATCCAGGATCCCACTTCACATGTAGTTGTCACGCGTCTTTTATCTCCTCTGATCTGGCATGATTGCTGAGTTTGGCCTCTCCTGAGGCGAGTCGATGTATTTATCTTTCACAGTGCTGCTTGATGAAATTGCCAGGAGCTTCCCACTGTTTATTTCTCAGCGTACAGAAAAATCTCAGGCATGGTTAGCCCCGAATCTATGACGTGCCTTGTAAATATTTTCTGTTTTTCTCGGTTGCCTTTTGACTAGTGAATAGTGACTTTTTTCTCTTCCGTTAAAACGTTTTTTTTGAACGGAGTCAGAATTTTATTATTATTATTATTTTTTATATATATATATTTTTATTATTATTTTTTAAATTTAAAGCGTATGCATGAGTTTCTGCATTTGGCTGCACCGGTCTCAGCCGTATCTGGGATCTTGGTTGCTCTGTTCGGGGATCCTTAGTCACGGTGTGTGAGCTTTCAGTTCTGGCATGGGGAGCCTTTGGTCAGGGCCTGCAAACAAGTTCCGTTGTGGGATGTAGCACCGAGTTCCCTCACCAGGGACCGAACTTGTGTCCCCTGCATTGGGAGCGCAGAGTCTTAGCCACTGGACCGACCAAGGAAGTCCCACCGTGGTCACAGTTCTAAAAAATAATTGGGATGCACCTCGACTCCGCGTCAGTTGTGAAAAGGAATTCACTCAAGCTGTTGTTCAGTACTAGTATTTTTTATTGTACACATGATTTTCCCATTTGGAGTTTATGCTTTCCTGGGATGTAAAGTGCATATCTGATGTGATGTGTGTGTGTGTGTGCATGCAAGTGTATAACCAGCTATCCCAACGCTATTTACTAAGAAGCAAAGCTGTACCCAGTAATTTGAGATGACCTCTTTTTACTGCACATCCCCGTATGGACTTGAGTCTAGCTGTGAACTTTCTCCTGTACTCTAGTTATCTGTCTATTATAAACAAAACCACATCATTTTTATTTATATTTTTCAGATGGACCTTGCAGCTTGCGATGGATATCGAACCTGCAACCCATGCAATGCAAGCCCGAAGTCTTAACTACGGGACTGCCAGGGAAATCCCAAAACACACTTCTCTGTTTTATTTACTAGAAACCCTGCATTAATT
Organism: Cervus elaphus; assembly: GCF_910594005.1. NCBI lineage: Eukaryota > Metazoa > Chordata > Mammalia > Artiodactyla > Cervidae > Cervus > Cervus elaphus. The sequence continues at coordinate 177,861,673 of NC_057848.1, read as the reverse complement.
AAAAAAATTTTTTTAAGTTTATTTAAAATTCTATTTTTACATAAAAATATTAAATAAATGTACACATTTACTACCTTGTTAAATAAAATATGCAATATTTAAAGTATTTAATTTTAAAGTGAAATTGTGATATTTAAATTAAATATTTAATTTTCAAAATGAATGTTTAAGTAAAATATTAAAATTTAAATTAAAATTTTGCATTTTAATTTTAAATTAAAATTTAAAATATCACATTTTAATTTTATTCTATTATTATTATTTTTAAAGTTTATTTATTGTAACAGAAGGCTAATGACTTTACAATGTTGTATTGGCTTTTGCCATACATTGACATGAATCAGACATGGGGGTACATGTGTTCCCCATTCCAGTCCCCCCTCCCACCTCCCTCCCCATCCCATCCCTCTGGGTCATCCCAGTGCATCAGCCCCGAGCACTTGTCTCATGCATCCAACCTGGACTGGCAATCCGTTTCACATGTGATAATATACATATTTCAATGCTATTTAAATATTACATTTTAATTTTAAGTTAATTTTAAATTAAAATGTTGCATTTTAATTTTAAATGAAGCTTAAATAAAAAATATTAAATTCTTTACTTTAAAAAAGTACTTTAAAAATAGATATGCCATATAAATTTTACAAGTCTGGTAAGGCCAGTCCCCTCTCAGAGATGTCCTCTTTCTATTCTGGTGTATCTGTAGTTACGTGTTACCCCTTTGGCCATGTATATTTGGATATCATCTTCCCAAGCTCCGTTAATGTAGTCTGCATATATTTCTGTGGGTTTGCATGTATTCACGATCGCAGGCAGAACGTACATCTGGAACGGTTCCTGTTCTCCTGGGTCCAGCATCTCATTTTCAAACACCTGGCCCCTTGGCCGTTGTTGAGCATATTCTATTCAGATGTGTGAGATGTTGCTTTTCTCTCTGTATCGTGGAATGAATCACGGTTAAAAAAAAAAAAATACCAATAATGCTGTGGAAAGGGTACTTAATCATATAAGCAACAGCTTCATCACTGCAAGAATAAGCATGAAGAGCAGCTTATGGAACATTGCTGTCTGAAATCAGCCTTTATACAAAGAGGACATGATGCACAGTACGCCATCGCTTAGATGTTGAATCTGAAACACAACGCACATGAACATATCTGCAAGACGGAAGCGGGCTCACAGGCACAGGGAACAGACTCCTGGTCTCCACGGGAGTGAAGGGGAAGGGAGACGGATGGGGTGGCGGGGTTTGCAGCGAGCCGATGCAAACTGGTATGTAAGCAACACGGTCCTAGGCTGCAATGCAGGGAAGTCTATTCCACGCCTCCTCGGTGTCTCGGACAGCATAGAATCCCCCTGCGATGCAGGAGACCGGGGTTCGATCCGTGGGTTGTGAGAGGGTAACAGGCAGGAAGGTCAGGGGTCTCCAGACGGAGGACATAGGCTGCAAGTGTCAGACGTTTTTTCTCTCTCTCTTCAGTGGCAGGAGGAAACAAACTACAAGTGTCAGATTTTTTTCCCCCCTTCTCTGTACAGAATTAGGGCTTCCCTTGTGTCTCAGCTCGTAAAGAATCTGCCTGCAGTGCAGGAGACCTAGGTTCGATCCCTGGATTGGAAGATCCCCTGGAGAAGGGAAAGGCTACCCACTCCAGTATTCTGGCCTGGAGAATTCTATGGACTGTATAGTCCATGGGGTTGCAAAGGATCAGACATGACTGAGCAAATAATATAATAAATGTATGCAAAATTAAAAGGAGGTCTCTTTTAAAATTCTAAATTTAAAATTCAGAATTTTAATTTGCCATAATGACACCTGGTTCCACCTGAACTTAACTTTTCTCAAACCTTGAGCCAACCAATGCATTTTTTTCAGGGAAATGGTTTTCTTAAGCTATGTGAACGAACTATGTATTTACCATAGACTCTGATTTCTTCAGGTCAGTTCCACTTAAGACTCAGAACCGATAAGGGCTCAACAAACCAGTATGTTTTACTCACACATTGTTCTCCTAACCTATGTTAATGAAACTATGTATTTGCTTGGAAACCTGCCTTTCTTCAAGATTCATGTCAATCGTTTAATGGCCCAGGGTGAGTCACCAGCTGCCAATGTTATCTCAAAATGCATGTTGTGGGTGAGGGGCCTGGTGCCATTCTCTGAGTTTTTTTGAGACATCCCCTTTCTCTAAATAACAGCTTGCTCATAGGTATATATCATCCAGCTAAAGTCGAGCAGGGGGGCACTCTTTCTGCCCCCTCCTAATGTCTATGTCAGAAGGTTTCTCTATCTCTTTTACACTTTAATAAAACTTTATTACACAAAAGCTCTGAGCGATCAAGACGTCGCTCGGATCGAATTCCTCTTCTTCGGAGGCCAAGAATCCCAACTTCTTTCATAGCTCAGCAACAACCTTTCAGTCAGGAAGAGCCCCTGGAGATGTGATAAATCATAAAGGAAAAAACTATGAAAAAGTAGACAGCATATTGAAAAGTAGAGACATTACTTTGCCAGCAAAGTTCCGTCTAGTCAAGGCTATGGTTTTTCCAGTGGTCATGTATGGATGTGAGAGTTGGACTATAAAGAAAGCTGAGTGCTGAAGAATTGATGCTTTTGAACTGTGGTGTTGGAGAAGATTCTTGAGAGTCCCTTGGACTGCAAGGAGATCCAACCAGTCCATTCTAATGGAAATCAGTCCTGAATATTCATTGGAAGGACTGATGCTGAAGCTGAAATTCCATTACTTTGGCCACCTGATGCGAAGAGCTGACTCATTAGAAAAGACCCTGATGCTGGGAAGATTGAAGGCGGGAGGAGAAGGGGATGACTGAGGATGAGATGGCTGGATGGCATCACCGACTCAATGGACATGAGTCTGAGCAAGCTCCAGGAGTTGGTGATGGACAGGGAAGCCTGGCGTGCCGCAGTCCATGGGGTCGCAAAGAGTCAGACACGAGTGAGTGACTGAACTGACCTGACCCGATATATACGCCTGCATTGCAGGCAGACTCTTTGCCATCTGAGCCAGCAGGGAAGCCCACACAGTGAAATGATTCAGTCATGTGTGTCCTGAATCACTTAGCTGTGTGCCCCAGAAACTAACGCAGTATCGCAAGTCAACTACATGTCGATATGATACATTTTAAAAAAGTAAAATGAAAAAAGTGTTCTCTATATTGGTCGATTCAGACGAATGTGAGAGATGTCAACTTTATTCTTTTATCCCCATACTTTGCACACATGTGTGTATGCTCAGCTGTGTCCGACTCTTTTGCAAACCCACGTACCATACCCTGCCAGACTCCTCTGTCAGTGGGATTCTCCCGGCAAGAATACTGGAGTGGGTTGCATGCCCTCCTCTAGGGGATCTTCCCGCCCCAGGCCTTAAACTCCTGTTTCCTGCATTACCCGTGAGCCACTATACTTGAGCTTCCTTATTTTTTCTTTTGCTTTCTCTTTTTCTTTTTTTTTTTTTGCCATAAAAACTGAGTAGTTTTAGAATTCACTCCAGAGAAGCCTTTATTTAATCATCCACATTAGTGGGACTAATTAGACCCTTCTGCAGGAGAAGCTCCCAAACCCCTTAGTAGAATTTACTTTCAGGAGTTATTTGTGACGTGGCATTAGCATTCCAAACTGGTGGTAAAATTCTGCCAAACTCCTGAGCTTTTAAAGCTATCATGTCTTTTACCTGACTTCCACTTTCTTTCAACAAAGAAAGCGAAGTAGTATTTTCTTGGAGATGTCTAAAACCCATCCAAATTGATAATCTCCGAATGACTTGGTTTTGAGATGAATAAGAACCAGGGGCTTTATCAAATTCAAAGCATGCCAAACATATTTGTCTCCAGAGAGTATTTTTTTAGATAAAAGCCCAGTAGAGACTTTCATAAGTTTTAAGCATACGGGCTGGATTCATTCATATGTTGAACTCTTCACATCATTCATAGATGCTTCTCTTTTTTAAAAAATTGGAGTATAATTGCTTTATAATGTTGTTCGTTTCCATTCTACGACAGAGCGAATCAGTCATACATGCACATGTATCCCCTCGTTCTTGAACCTCCCTTGTACCCCCATCCCACTCCTCTCGGTCGTCACAGAGGCGCGAGCTGAGCCCCCTGAGAGAGCCGAGCTGTCTATTTTACACACAAAAATGTGTATATGTCAGTGCTATCCTCTCAGTTCATCCCACCTTCTCCTTCCCTTGCTGTGTGCGCAAGTCTGCTCCAGACATCTGCATCTATTGCCCTGCCCTGCAAATCCCATCATCAGTACCATTTTTCTAGACTCCAAACATACGTGTTAATATACAGTGTTTGCTTTTTCTTTTTCTCTGACTGACTTTCTTCACTCTGCATAACAGGCTTTAGGTTCATCCACTTCAGCTCAGCTGGCCGGAGTTCATTCCTTTTTTATGGCTGAGTAATATTCCACTGGGTGTATGTTCCCTATCTTCTTTATCCATTCATCCATCGATGAACATCTAGGTTGCTTCCCTGCCTTGGCTATTGTGACTAGTGCTGTGATGAGCATTGGGGTGCACGTCTGTTTTTGAATTACGGTTTTCTCAGGGTATATGTCCCAGAGCGGTGCAATTGCTGGGTCATATGGTGGATTGATACAGCTACTGTGGAAAACACCATGAATGTTCCTCCAAAAACCTAAAAATAGATCAACCATATGGCCCTCTTCTGATGAAAAGGAAAGAGACAGTCTTATTAAATAGCAGAGAAAGAGCCTTTATCTTTCCAATGAGTCATTACACCAGAAAATCTTTCCCCAATTTTCATGTATCTTTCATTTTGTATTGTAACGAAAACCATTATTTTGCAATATGTAACGGGTCATGAAAAGAACGATCAGAGAACTGAGATAATTTCTCCTGAAGACAGAATGCCTGACGCATGACTGGAGTTTTAAAATATCATGCAGAGAACAGCCACTTCCACATTCTTAAAAGTTGCTGGAATTGGAAACCAGGTTAAAGGTTACTGTGAAAGTTGCACATTTTAGAAATATTTTCATACAATGCATAGTGGTTTTTTAAAAAAAATGTGTGCCTGTAGGGTGGTTATTGTAGCTTCCCTTTGGACATCTCTAAAGCCTTTATTGATTTTTGTTTAGTCGCTCAGTCGTGTCTGACTCTTTTGCAACCCCATGGATTTTAACCCACCAGGCTCCTCTGTTCATGGGATTCTCCAGGCCAGAACACTGGAGTGGGTTGCCATTCCCTCCTCCAGGGGATCTTCCCGACCTGGGGATGGAACCCACGTCTCCTGCATTGGCAGGTAGGCTGTTTACCACTGAGCCCCCAGGGACGCCCCTAAAGCTTTTACCTCACCCAATGTGTCGGCCATTCACGCGGTCAGCCAACGAAAACACGTGAAGCGTCGCTTTTTGTCACACTGTCCGTTTTCGCAAATAACAGTGCTATAAGGATCCCAGTTCAATTTGATTTTCAGATATGTAATGCATATTTTTAATAGGAATATCCATCGTGGCATGCAGGAATATTTTTTTTCCCCCAAAACAATGTGCTATCTAAGATTCAGATGTCATCGGGCATCTTGCTTTTTATCTGGCAATTCTTTGTTTTTGCAACTTAAAAAACATGAGCTAGTTGACTCATTATTTTGGGGCTGAGCTGGGGCTTTGTCGCGGTGTTCAGGCTTTCTCTAGCTGCGGCGGGCTTCTTACTGTGGTGGCTTCTCCTGTTGCAGACCAGGGTCTCTAGAGTGCGGGCTTCTGTACTTGTGGGCCATGGGCTCACTCGCTCCACGGCATGTGGGATCTTCCCCGACCAGGGCTTGAACCCGCGTCCCCTGCAGTAGAAGGAGGTCGATTCCTAACCACTGGACGGCCAGGGAAGTCCCCGTTTGGCAGCTGTGGACGTCTGTCTTGCAGGGTGCCACGTCACTGAACAGACCAATAAGGCCATAATACCCAGTTCAATAATTCCCTGGGGGGTGTGTGCGTATGAGTGTGTGTGTGTGTGTGTGTGTACGCTTAGTCTATGAGTCCCGTCCAACTCTTTGCGACCCTTTTGATTGTAGCCCATCCGTTCGGGTTCATATGTAACAGCTTAGGGATAACCCAGGCTAACTTTCTGGCCAACCCCATAGATCTGGTTTTTTAAAAAAATTAACAAGCACATTTTTTTTTTTTATCACGAAAATATGAAACACATTTACAGGAGACTTGGAAAATACAGAACAAAGTTACCTATAGTTCCTCTGTATATTGCAATCATGTTTTTTTTCAAGTAGACAAATGAAGATTTTTAGTTGGCATTTCAATATCAAACTCTCAAAAATTAATAGAATGAATATATAGAGAAGTCGAAGGATATGGTAGGCCTGACAACACCACGAATTAATTCAGCACTGTTTCAATTTACACAATTTTCACACAACAGCGGGGTACAAAATCTTTTCAAGTTCCCGTAGACTATAAACCTGGAGACACTGGAACACATCCAGGGATATAAAACGAGGATGAAAACTTTCATGGTCTAAACATACAGAAATCACACAGAGTCTGTTCTCTTATCGTGACAAATCAACATAAATCAACATCAAAAGATTTATTTTTAAAAAGTAATTGATTAATTAAATTTACTTTACAACATTGTATTGGTTTTGCCATACATCGACTGAAAATAACCCAGACGGTTTCAAGTTGTGCCGGTTAATTTTACGTCACTGGGCTGTGAGAGATACCCACAGTATCCAATCTCCGAAACTAGTTTTTTTACCTGCTGTGTTCAGCTGGTAAGGAGGACTGAATGTCTTTATTGTGATCACGTCTCAGAAACTTTCACATCCCGGTTTCGTGGTAATATGGCTGCCTGAAAAAAAAAATCATCTTTAACGGATTTTTGAAATGATTTGTATGTAATGCAAGATGGGTGCTAATGCTTCCACTTGGGTTTAGCCAAGTAGAACGTGAGGGCTGAAATGTTGCCAAGCAGCGGTAATAAAGGTCTTGCTATATATCGGTAAGAAAGCGAAAGCGTCAGTTGCTAGTCGTGTCTGGCTCTTTGCAATCCCATGGACCACAGCCCGCCAGGCTTCTCTCTCCTCGAGATTCTCCAGGCAAGAATACTGGAGAGGATTTGCTGTTCCCTTTCCCATTGTATTGGAACATTTGCGTATAATTTTTTTTCAGGCACATACATATTATATACATGAACAGATAATAGGTATCTGTGTCTATGTATGTATACACAGGTACACAAACATGCATGCATACTATTTATCTTTGAGAAGTAAACATATGTACATACACATATGCTGACAAAGGTCCGTCTAGTCAACGCTATGGTTTTTCCAGTGGTCATGTACGGATGGGAGAGAGTCGGACCATAAAGAAGGCTGAGCACCGAAGAACTGATGCTTTCGAACTGTGGCGTTGGAGAAGACTCTTGAGAGACCCTTGAACTGCAAGGAGATCAAACCAGTCCATCCTAAAGGAGATCAGTCCTGAATACTCATTGGAAGGACTGATGCTGAAGCTGAAACTCCAATCCTTTGGCCACCTGATGCGAAGAGCTGACTCACTGGAACAGACTCTGTTGCTGGGAAAGATTGAGGGCAGGAGGAGAAGGGGACGACAGAGGATGAGATGGCTGGATGGCATCACGGACTGAATGGACGTGAGTTTGAGCAAGCTCCGGGAGGTGGTGATGGACAGGGAGGCCTGGTGTGCTGTAGTCTATGGGGTCGCAAAGAGTCAGAGAAGACTTAGTGACTGAATAACAATATATATATAGTTATAGATGAATGACACGTATTGTCTACATATACATGTTATATATTGGAATAAATAAAAGAGTTATATAAGATATATACTTTAGTGGAAGTAAAAATAATCCAGGAGATTTAGCTCCTTCCCCCATTAATAAACAAGGAAATGGGGATTTCCCTGCTGCTGCAGTATTTAACATTCCCTGCTCCCAACGCAGGGGACACAGGTTCAATCCCTCATCGGGGAACTAAGATCTGATATGCCACGCGGCACAGTCAAACTATTAAAAGAAGAAAAAAAAAGCCCAGGAAATAACTAGCTGCAATAAGACATCTCTAGAGCAGTAGGGAACTGCTTAGTATTCTGTAATAAACCTAAATGGGAAAAAAAAATGTGAAAAAGAGTAGATACATGCATATGTATTTCTGAATCCCTGTGGGGTGTTCCTGAAACTAACACAATGCTGGTAAATCAACGATACTCAAATAAAAAGAAAAAAAATTTCTAAAGAGCATCTCACGCCGCTTACAGAGATATACAAGCCAAGTCTTTAATTTTTAAAATCGCTTCGCCTAAGACGATGTTCAACACCAGCTGAACAAGACAAAGACAAAGATGCAGAGCCTGAAAAGATGAGGCAGAATAATTGAGATGAGTTTGTGTATTTGTGGGGAAACTGCGCCTTGCCCCGCTCCCCTAAATGCTAGTTGTAATGCATGCTACATCTTTCAAGCCGGCACACCTCACTCACTCTTCGGAGATACAATCACGTTTGGTCACATTTGAGGAAGAGTGATGGCTGAATACAGAGTGTTGTTTTCTTTCCTGCCCAGCAGCGTATAAAGTGGTGGCTGACTCTCTAGCCTGCCACCTGGGATGTAATCCATTAACAAGGGACGATTTTTTTTTTTTTTTTTTTGCTAGGCACAGAATCTCCCTCAATTCTTAAGCCTTCCTGCCAGAAAGATCTGGGATAAGATATCCATGCTGCAGCATGCATCCTGACAACTTCACATTGCACGTGGGCTGTTACGGAATTCGAGCGAGTTAATCAATCCTTAACAACGCGGCAGAAGGCAGCCCGTCAGAGAAATTCTCGATACGACTTCCCCTTCCCTGTCCTTCACCTCACTGCAGAATGCTTTTAGACAGCATTCCTTCACCTCACTGCAAAATGCTTTTATACATCGTTTGTTGGGTATGGGGCAAAAAAGACAATGTGAAATGTAATGAGGTAACCCTAGAAAATTTCTCCAGACCAACATGCTTGGTTTTCAATTATGGGATAGGGCAGGCTGAGACGGTAAAGAATCCGCCTGCAATGTAGGAGTCCCGGGTTCGATCCCTGGGGCTGGGAAGATGCCCTGGAGAAGGGAATGGCAACCCACTGCAGTATTCTTGCCTGGGGAATCTCATGGACAGAGGAGCCTGGCGGGCTGCAGTCCAAGGGGTCACAAAGAGTCAGACATGACTGAGCAATTAACACACACACACACACACACACGGTAAGTGGGCATAAATTTCTACTGATTTCCCAAAGGGTATCAGAAGGCTAGAAGGATCTTGATGAGCCTTCTGCATCTGGGGATCCTTGAGAAACGTCTAAAAGAATAAGAAAGGTGTAGGACCAGCCACGTGGTCCAGTGGCTAAGACTCTGAGCTCCAGATTCGGGGGGGGCTTGGGTGGCAGCCCCGGTCAGGGAACTAGATCCCAAGTGCCCCAAGGAAGAGTTCGTAAGCCACAACTAAAGGTCCTGTGTGCCACAACTATAGGGGGGGAAATAAAAAGAAGAACCCACAAGTTGCAGGAAAAGATGGAAGATGTCCATGCCGCAATAAGACCCAGCATTGTTCACTCATGTTGGACTGTGCAACCCCATGGACGCCAGGCTTCCATATCTTTCACCATCCATAGCAAGTTAAATAAATGAATATTTTAGAAAAAAAAAATAAAGATATATTTTTAAAACTACGAACTAAAACTACAGGAACAGAGGGAGAAAGGTACTTGAAGCCCAAACATTTCTGCGGAGACGCACGGCTCTGTGGGACAGCCAGCCTTGAAAAGAGAGGCATCAAAAGCGTGCAAATATACCCTGGTCCACGGCAGTCTTGAAAGAGAAAAGGTCAGACATAATCCGCCCCTCCCACCTCCCACCCCAAGGAACTCCAGATAGGCACGGAGGCGATGAGGCTGGAGTACTGCAGAGAAGCTCAGCTAATGTTTTCAGAGATCCCCGATGTGTGCAATAGAAAAGGTAAACAAAGGATGCTTCCACACAAAGAGCCAAGCGCCCTGAGGTTGTTTTATAAGGAAGAGAGATAAGCCCTGCTTGCAGCCTAAATAGATAGCAAATGCCAGAGAGTGTGTTTATAAGAAGGGAGAACAGGCGAGTCGCACAAACAGTCCCTTGAACTGATTTAGAAAAAGACTCACAGACTTAGTGGATTTATGGTTACTAGAGGGGACTGGTGCTGGGAGAGAGATTTGGAGTTGGAGATGGACAAAGTCAAGTGTCAAAGGAACCAGTCAACGAGAACGTACTTAGATACAAACACACAGTAAAGTGTCTGGCTCGGTGACTCGTGCTGAAATCCAAGGCTAATCTCTGCAGGACTGGCCGTCTGGGGGCTTATGCTGAGCAGACCCATGGCTGGCGCATGTGGGGAGCCCCAAGGAGGGGATGCTGACCCAGCTGATAAGCCCGGATCTCCTTGGTCTTCAGCCAGGGGCTGAGCTTGCTGCCGTTCCCTGGGACCCAAGCCGACAGCATCCTTGGCGGAATGTCCACGCCCGGGTGACCTGGGAGGGTCCAGAAGTTGGTGCCAGTTAGCACACCATCAGCCCAGGGAGTCTGGGCGCGTGACATGATGCTCGTGTCTTCCGGCTGGACGAGAAAAATGTAACCCATTTTCCCTGCCCTTGGATGCCCTTTTTTCCTTCCACTGTGCTTTCGTGTATCTGCATTGGAAGTCAATCAGACCTGAGATAACAGGGGACGTGGGTTTCATCCCTAGGTCGGGAAGATTCCCCTGGAGGAAGAAATCGCTACCCAGTCCAGCTTCCTTGCCTGGAGAATCCCATGGACAGAGGAGCCTGGTGGGTTACAGTCCATGGGGTCACAGAAGAGTCAGACGCGGCTGGACACACCTTCATTCATTCAACTGGCAGAAATATCTGCTCAACCCCAAAGAGCAACATTCTCCCGGAATCAACACGTTGTTGCTTACGCGCTCCGTCTTTGCGAGGGTTTGGAAGGAGTATGGATGGATGTGATTTTTTTTTTTTTTTTGGCTGCACTGTGAGGCTTCTGAGATCTTAGGACCCCCGAACAGGGATGAAACCTCGGGTGCACGGCGGTGGAAGCCCAAGTCTTAACCACTGGACCGCCCCTGCCCTTGGACTTGTCAAACGTAAAAGGCAGGGACTTCCCTGGTGGTCCAGTGGTGGAGAATCGGCCTGCCAGTGCAGGAGACACGGGTTCCATCCCTGGTCCGGGAGGATCCCGCCTGCCATGGGGCGACTGAGCCCGGGGACCACAGTTACTGAGTCCCAGGTGCCTATAGCCTGTGGCCTGTGGGAAGAAAAGCTATCTCAATGAGAAGCCCACACGTTGGGCTTCTCAGTCACAGAAGAACAGACACAGAGAAGAGACTTACGGACCTGGGGAGAGGGGAGGAGAGGGTGAGACGTGTGGAGAGAGTAACAGGGACACTTACATCACCATATGTCACGTGGAGAGCCAACGGGAATTGGGTGTGTGTCTCAGGGAACTCAGACAGGGGCTCTGTGTCAACCTAGAAGGGGTGGGATGGGGAAGGAGGTGGGAGGGAGGTTCAAAAGAGAGGGGACGCATGTATCCCTGTGGCTGATTCCTGCCGAGGTTTGCCAGAAACCAGCGAAATTCTGTCAAGCAATTATCCTTCAGTTAAAAAAAAAAATTTAAAAAACAAACACACGAAAAACGGAGTAACCTCTGCTCACTAGAGAAAGCCCGTTCATAGCGATGAAGACTCAGTGCGGCCAGAATAAACAAACAAATAAATAAATACTTTTTTTTTTTTTTAAAGTAAAAGGCTGGAGGTCCGGTCAGGATTTGGGTCCGAGACACCTGAAATCTAAGATCTCTGGCTTCTCATCCACTCTCCCAGGCGTCTCCCAGTTCACTGGGAGAGTGTAGGAAGGATATTGACAGGATAAAAGGGAGAAGAGAATGGGTTTTAAAAGGAATAGGCGGAGTTTCCTTGGTGTGTTGTGCTGTATAATGTTTTCCTCTGTATCTTAGTGGACACGTATAATGCGTTATGTGATTTGTATCTGTTAGTCGCTCAGAAGTACGCATTCTTACTGATATATGTTCATATATTTGTGCTTATATATATTCTAGTATCTGTGTTCGGTTGCTCAGTCGTGTCTGACTCTGCGACCCCGTGAACTGTAGCCCGTCAGGCTCCTCTGTCCATGGGATTGTCCAGGCAGGAATACTGGAGTGGGTTGCCACGCCCTTCTCCAGGGGATTTTCCTAACCCAGGGATCGAACCCAGATCTCCTGCGCTGCAGGCGGATTCTTGACCAACTGAGCTATGAGGGAAGTCCTATTGATAGCCAGTGAGAATTTGCTCTGTGACATAGGGCGGTTAGCCCGGAGCTTTGTGACAAATTAGATCGGTGGGAGGTGGGAGAGGAGATTCAAGGCGGAGGGGACATATGTACACCCAGGCCTGATTGGTGTTGATGTATGGCAGGGAGCTACACAAACTTATAAAGCAATCATCCTCCAATAAAAAATAAAGAAGAAAAAATATAGAGGTAGGATGCTTAGATCAGTGGTTTCCAGGACTGCATATAAGCAGCAGGCCTGACTACAAACAGTGAAGGGTGGAAAGTTCAGGGCGCAAGGAGTGTCGAAAATATTCCATGTCTTAAATTGCGGAGGTGACGACACGCGATCATGCCTCTGTCAAGCTGTCGCGAAACTGGGCTCTCAGGAAAGGATGCATTTTACATTATGGGCAGCATATCCTTGGGAAAAAAAAGTGTGAAAAAAATGTTTATGTGAATAATTTTCCTTTTGATGCATGGAACAGAAAAATCGGGGAAGAAGTGATATAGCTCAGGGATGCCTGGTTTTGAATATTTCACACCTGCTAGTTTGTTGATTGCTGTAGAAGGGTTCAACCAGCATACCCAGAGTTGCTGATAGGAAGCGTGAAAGGGACTAAGTCGTGTTTTTCTTTGAATGGGGGCTGGGGGCAGGACGGGGAGATGGTTCAGAGAGAGTTTAGCCTGAATCTGGGGAGGTGAGTCAGGAGAGAATTTTAACATTTTGAGGGAGGGGGAAAAAATGGAATCGAGGTCTAAAGTCATGAAAGAGACCTTCTGTCTGAGGAGAAGAGATATTTTGTGTGAGTTGGTGTCAACACACAGTGAGATGCAAACGTTGGACATTGAAGACTGCCCCACAGAATGCAGTAACGTCACAAAGGGAAAAAACAAATATCCTACATTAACGCATATCTGTGGAATCTAGAAAAATGGGACTGATTGACCCGTCTGCAAAGCAGAAATAGAGACATGGATGAGGAGAACAAAGGTGTGGACACCAACGGGGAAAGGGTGGTGGGGTAAATTGGGAGCCTGGGACTGACGTATACACACGATTCACACTATGTCCAACCCAGACAGCATATTAAAAAGCAGAGATGTTACTTTGCCAACAAAGGTCTGTCTAGTCAAGGCTATGGCTTTTCCAGTGGTCGTGTATGGATGTGAGAGCTGGACTATAAAGAAAGCCGAGCGCCGAGGAATTGAGGCTTTGGAACTGTGGTGATGGAGAAGACTCTTGAGAGTCCCTTGGACTGCAAGGAGATCCAACCAGTCCATCCTAAAGGACATCAGTCCTGAATATTCATTGGAAGGACTGATGTTGAAGCTGAAACTCCAATCCTTTGGCCACCTCATGCGAAGAGTTGACTCATTGGAAAAGACCTTGATGCTGGGAAAGATTGAGGGCAGGAGGAGAAGGGGACGACAGAGGATGAAACGGTTGGATGGCATCAGCGACTCCACGGACATGAATTTGAGCAAGCTCCTGGAGATGGTGAAGGACAGGGAGGCCTGGCGTGCTGCAGTCCATGGGGTCGCAGAGAATCGGACACCACTGAGCCACTGAACAATAGTGAGCAGGCTCCTCTGTCCAGGCAAGAATACTGGAGTGGGTTGCCATGCCCTCCTCTGGGGGATCTTCCTGACGCAGGGATCTCCCGAATTGCGGGCATTTCTTTACCTTCTGAGCTACCTAAGAAGAGGGGATATATGTATACATGGAGCTGACTCACTTTTCTGGACAGCAGAAACTAACACAAGTTCATAAAGGCACTGTGAAGGGAAGTGAAGTGAAAGGCGCTCAGTCGTGTCCGACTCTCTGCGACCCCACGGGCTATAGAGACCATGGAATTCTCCAGGCCAGAAATTAGAACACCCTCTAACACCATGCACGAAAACAAACTCATAATGAATCAAAGACCTGAATGCAAGGCCAGATACTGTAGAAGTCTTGCATTAGTCGCTCAGTCGTGTCCAACTCTTTGCGACCCCACGGACTGTATAGCCCACCAGGTTCCTCTGTCCATGGGATTCTCCAGGCCAGAATACTGGAGTAGGTAGCTTTTCCCTTCTCCAGGGGATCTTCCCGACCCAGGGATCGAACCCAGGTCTCCGGCACGGCAGGCAGATTCTTTACCAGCTGAGTCACAAGGGAAGCCAGTAAAGCTACCATACTCCAGTACAAATTAAAAAAACAAAAAAGCAAACAGCAGTGCGGAAGCCACAGAATTAAAGTTGTGTCTCATGCAGAAAATGATGGTGAATGTTGAACCTAGAATTTGGAAGGAGACAGACTTCGTGGCGTTGCTAAGGCAGAAATTTCTGAACAGAAATGTCAATATACCTGGGTGTTTCTACCAAAAATCTTCCTTGTGCTTGATCTCTGGTGGTGGCCAGAGCATTTAATATCTCCTCCAAACCGAGACGAATTCTACAAAAGCTGAGATGCTGATGGAATGGTACTGTGGCTTTGTCACAGTTATGGAATACAGGTAAAGAATCCGCCTGCCATGTGGGAGACCCGGGTTTGATCCCTGGGTGGGGAAGATCCCCTGGAGGAGGGCATGGCAACCCACTCCAGTATTCTTGCCTGGAGAAGCCCATGGACAGAGCAGCCTGGCGGAGTCGCAGACCGTGGGGTCACAGAGAGCTGGACACGGCTGAAGTGACTGAGCACATCCAGTGTGTATTAATTTAAAAAACGGGATGGAAAGTTAGACTTCTGGTGTAAACTGATATTCAGACAGTAAAATGCGAGGAGGGAAATGCACAGTTCAGGAGTACTGGGGAATCCGTGTGTATGACTAAGCTGTGGATGTATTGGGAGCTAATTTGAAAGCAAAAAAGCGTGAAGTCTCACTATTATCATCTTGCCATTCAAGTGGTTAAAACTGATGGTGGGAAACACGGCACGTTCGTCTGTACTTGCACCATCTTGAAGAAAGAATAGAGATACGGGTGTTTATCACGGTCTCATCATTTGTTCTTTGTCTGCATCAAGCCCCAGAAAAGACCTCCACACGTTCATAATCACCCTCCAAAAAAAAATTAAAGTGTCACCAATTAAAATGCCATACAATTATACATTTTCAACACAAGGGAGAACATAGAAACCCAAACCTACTGCGCCTGGGAAATGAAAGTGTGTGCGTTAGTCGCAGACACAGTCAGTTGTGTCTGACTCTTTGTGACTCCATGAACTGTATAGCCCAGGCTCCTCCGTCCATGGAATTCTCCAGGCAGGAATACTGGAGTGGGTTGCCATTTCCTTCTCCAGGGGATCTTGCCAACCCAGGGATTGAACCCAGGTCTCCTGCACTGCAGGCAGATTCTTTACCATCTGAATCCCCAGGGAAGCCAACATATGCATCATCACCCTCCCCTAAAATTTTAAGTGTCACCAATTACCATGCAATACAATTATACATTTTCAACAGAAGGGAAAAAAAATAGAAACCCAAACTTGCTGCGCTTGGGAGATGAATAGCACTCTTCTAAATCATTTTTTTCCGGCCAAGAATTAAAACTGTAATGATGATGTCAGCCAATGATACATAAGCCGTAACGACGCACGTCAGAACCTCTGTCATGCGGAACATGTGGGATAAGCGGGAGCTTAAAACAGGGAATCAAGACATGATTTATTAGGAATCAAGGAAGAATAAAATCCTGGGGATTATGCTTTGCATCTAGAAACAAGTGAAGCCAGCTAAATCAAAGAAAACAGTGGCAGGGATTTGTACAAATAAGAGAAGAAAGAAAGGGGTGGGGGGAAATGAGCACAAAGCTCTTAGCATCATTGGGCAGAGGATTTCATTTCACCTCCAAACCAAGACGAATTCTGCAAAAGCTGAGACGCTGATGGGATCGTCCTTCGGCTCTGGGACAGTCATGGAATACACGAGAGTTTATTTGTGTAAATAAACGAATAAACTGACCATGACAGTTTCCTTCGTGGATGTAGACAGAAATCAAGAGCAAGCTGAATTTGGGCTAAAGGCTTGCGGTGGGGGTAGGGGGTGGCCAGGAGCGGGGTCTGGAATAGATTTCCTGTGTTTCCATTCTCAGTTCTCCAAGCACGCCAAGTGCATGCTCTCTGACATTCCTTGACCTTCCTTTTGTCATTAAAAAATGAGCAGGCTAAACGCACGGATGCACAAGCTTCTAAGAAATGGAGACGTGTGTGGAATGCGTAGAGTAGCTGACGCATAGCAAGAGGTTGAGCAAGGTGAAATTTGACGGAAGCGTATTCCTTCATGCTGGGGAAGATCGAGGGCAGGAGGAGAAGGGGGCGACAGAGGCTGAGATGGCTGGATGGCATCACCGACTCAGTGGACATGAGTTTGGGCAAATTCTGGGAGTTGGTGATGGACAGGGAAGCCTGGCGGGCTGCAGTCCGTGGGGTTGCAAAGATTCAGACATGATTTAGTGACTGAACAATGACATGAAGAGACGCCCCCCCCCCCCCACCCCTTGGGGTATTAGGTATCCAGATTTCCATTCCAAACTGAAAAGTCCTCCGGGTTGAACGGCATGGCCAATATAGTGGAGAGGAGGAAATGGAACTTATACAGCCTTAGGAAGAGAGCTGAGTGTGATTTATAGGGAAACACAGAGGCTTTGGTGAACGCGGTCCTGCATTTTTATTGTGGGAGTGAATACGAGGACACAGATTTAACATCTCACTGGCCAAGGGCTGTGTATAACCTCTGATTCAGCTGCCAAGAAGAAGTGCATTTTCCACCATGGCCAGCAAAGGTGTAAACACACATCTCCAGCCTGAATTTTGCGTTAAGCCAAGGGTCTCGCAGCCTCCAGGATCGAATGCCTGGTGATCTGAGGTGGGGCTGATGTGTTAATAACAGAAGTAAAGTGCACGGTAAATGTAACATGCTTGAGTCACCCTGAAACCTTCCCCCACCCCTCCCCGGTCCGTGGGAAAATTGCCTTCCACGAAAACCAGTCCCTGCTGCTGAAAAGGTTGGGAATCTCTGCTTTAAGGTGTAAGTCAAACGACTGGCTTTTGAATTTTGCTTCCAACAGAATCACGTGGACATAGGATGTTAGGAAACACATTCCGTGAATAAGCAACGTACAGTTTCACACTTGACAAAAGTTGGCAGTCAGCATTTGACCGCGGAGCCCATTTTCATCCAGAAAGGATTTGGTCACTCACCCGATATGGACTGAGATCTTTACATGTGCATAGAGAATGAGGTAATATCTAATACTTAAATAACTATAAGTAATGTATATTTCATCTGTTTTGGCTCACTTCTATGAGAAAAAAGTTGAGGTAGGGACAAATTAGGACTTTGGGATTGATAATATTGACTACTATGTATAAAACAACTAATAAGCGCCTATTGTATACCACAGGGAACCCGACTCAATATCTTGTGGTAACACATAATGAAAAATGGTGTGAAATATATATGTGTGTGCTAAGTCGCTTCATACGTGCCTGACTCTTTGCAACCCTATGGACTGTAACCCGCCAGGCTTCTCTGTCCATGGGATTCTCCAGGCAAGAATACTGGAGTGGGTTGCCGTGCCCTCCTCCAGGGGATCTTCCCGACCCAGGGATCGCACTCAACGTTTTTTATGTCTCCTGCATTGGCAGGCGGGTTCTTTATGACTAGCACCACTGGCTATATTATGTGTTCAGTGATGTCCTAGTCTTTTGTGACCCAGGGAACTCTAGCCCACCAGGCTCCTCTGTCCATGGAATTCTCCAGGCCAGAATACTGAAGTGGATTGCATATACATACACATACGTATATATTTATAAACACACACATGTATATGGGCTGCCCTGGTGCCTCAGCTGGTAAAGAATCCGCCTGCAATGTGGAAGACCTGGGTTCCATCCCTGGGTTGGGAAGGACCCTGGAGAAGGGCAAGGCTACACATTCCAGGATTCTGGCCTGGAGAGTTCCATGGACCGTGTCGCCCATGGGGTCTCAAAGAGTCGGACACGACTGAGCGACTTTCACTTTCACACATATACATAATTGAATCCTTTTGCTATACCCCTGAAGAGAACACAATATTGTAAATCAACTATAGGTCAATTTGTAAAGAAAAGAATTCTTGTTTCCTGATTAGCCGGTAGAAGATACAGTCAATTTGAATCACCTGCGTTACTACAGATTTGGGTTCTTCAAAAGCAGAGTTTAAGCTTTGTTGTTTTTTTTTGTATGTAGGTGAGCTAGTTACCCAGCGTAAGAGAAGTTGAGCAGCTAACCACAAACTGTGTTTCCAATGGGAGCATTTAATTCTTCTTTAAAGGAAATAATGGGGATTTCTCTGGTGGCCCGGTGGTTAAATCTCTGCGCTCCCAATGCAGGGGGCCCAGGTTCGATCCCTGCCCAGGGAACTAGATCCCACATACTGCAAACTAAGACCAGTGCAGCCAAATAAAAATAATTAAAATCAAATAAATAAAGGAAATAATGGAAACATCATAAATGGAGGAGGAGGGGGGAAAAAAAATAAGACAAGTGCTAATAAGCCTTCAGCTGTATTGTCTGTTAAATCAGCTGACAGCCAGACTTTGTAAAGTATGATTTCTTTTTTAATAATGATTTGTTTTTGATGTGGAGCATTTTTAAAGTCTTTATTGAATTTTGTACAATATTGTTTCTGTTTTATGTTTTGGTTTTCTGGCCCCGGGGCGTGGGGGATCTTAGCTACCGATCCAGGGATCGAACCTTCACCCCTTGTGCTGGAAGGGAAAGTCTTAACCACTGGACCACAAGGGAAGTCCAGTGACTTCCTGTGAAGATAGTCTTTATGTCTGAATCGGTCTCCTGTTTGGTATTGGTCATACCCTCTTGCTTCCCTGGTGGTTCAGCTGGTAAAGAATCTGCCTGCAATGAAGGAGACCTGGGTTCGATCCCTGGGTTGGGAAGATCCCCTGGAGAAGGGAAAGGCTACCCACTCCAGGATTCTGGCCTGGAGAATTCCATGGACTGTATAATCCACGGGGTGGCAAAGAATTGGACACGACTGAGCGGCTTTCAATGTGAAACAAGCGAGACACAGAGGGCAGACAATAATAAGATTCCATATATGTGAAAAGTCCAGGATTGGAAATACAGACAGAGAGTTTACTAGTGGTTGCCAAGGGTTACACAGACAGAAAAATGCAGAGTGACTACAAATAGACTTTACTTTTTGGGCTGATGAACATATTGAGTTGGCCAAAAAGTTTGTTTTTGGTTTTCCATATGGTCTTACAGAAAAAAGTCTCGAACAAACTTTTTTCTGGCCCAATATTTTAGAACTAGAGAGAGATGGTGGTTGCATAACCTTGAGAACGTACTAAAAACCATTTTTTGGGGTAATTATTTTCGTTTGCTTTCAATGGAGGAATAGTTGATGGTGCACAATATTATGTAAGTTTCAGGTATAAAGTGTAGTCGCTGACAGTTTTTAAAGTTTATGCTCCATTTGTTGGAGAAGGAAATGGCAACCCACTCCACTGTTCTTGCCTGGAGAATCCCACAGACCGAGGAGCCTGGCGGGCTACAGTCCATGGGGTCACAGAGAGTCAGACACGCGTGAGCGACTGAGCATACATATTCCATTTATAGGCATTATAAAAGGTTGGCTCTGTTCCCTGCACTGTCCCATACATCCCTGTAGCTTATATTTTATCACACAGTGAAAACGGAAGCTGCTCTGTCGTGTCCGACTCTTTGCAACCCGACGGACTGTAGCCCACCAGACTCCTCTGTCCATGGGATGTTCCAGGCCAGAATACTGGAGTGGGTTGCCACTTCCTTCTCCAGGGGATTTTTCCAGACCCAGGGATGGAACCCAGCTCTCCCGCACTGCAGGCAGATTCTTTACCAGCTGAGCCACCAGGAAAGCCCTTAATAGTAGTTTGCATTTAATGGGTCATGGTCCCCTCTCCTGTTTTCTTCTCCTTAGTGGTCACCCACTAGTTTGGTCTCTGTATCTCTGGGTCTGCTTCTGATTTGTTATAGTAACTAGGGGGTGTTGTCTTTTAGATTTCACGTGTAAGTGATACCTCGATGTTCGTTTTCTGTCTGGCTTTCTTCACTTAGTAACATAATCTCTAGGCCTGTCCGCGCCACTGCAAATGGCATTATTTCATTCCTTTTTAGGGCTGACTAATATTCCATCATATATGTGTACCACATCTTGTTTATCCATCCCTCCCTTGATGGACATTCAGGTCGTTTCCACGTCTTGGCTGTTGTGAACAGCGCTGTTATGAATGTTGAAGTGCATGGTATCGTTTCCAATGAGCATTTTCATTTACTTTGGATATAAAACACATTTAACATCAGAAAAGTGAAGTCGCTCAGTCGTGTCCGACACTTTGTGATCCCGTGAGCTGTAGCCTCTCAGGCTCCTCAGTCCATGGGATCTTCCAGGCACGAGTACTGGAGTGGGTTGCCATTTCCTTCTCCAACGTTAGAAAAGCATTTTAAAAACATGCAATGCAAAAATAAACAAACAAGCAAACATGCAATGCAAAATTGTGTTGACTATTTTAGTCTTCTTTCTTTTCCCAAGAAGACAGTTTAAGTAACTTTAAGCAAGAGTAAAATCTGGTCATATTGAAATGTCTGCAAATAGCAGAAAATAAATAATAAGAGGGAAAGCACGGCAGGGAGCTCTCATGAACAATAAACTTGATAATTTTAAGTAAGTGGAATCAGTGGAAAAGAGGTCTGAAAACACAGTATTTGTGGATAAAAATCATTCTAAACTCAAGGGAAAAACCATATTAAAAAGCAGAGACATTATTTTGCTGAAAAAATGTCTATGTAGTCAAAGCTATGGTTTTTCCAGTAGTTATCTGTGGATGTGAAGAAAGCTGAGCATGGAAGAATTGATGCTTTTGAACTGTGGTGTTGGAGAAGACTCTTGAGAGTCCCTTGGACTGCAAGGAGATCCAACCAGCCCATCCTAAAGGAAATCAGTCCTGGGTGTTCATTGGAAGGATTAAGCTGAAACTCCAACCCTTAGGCCACCTGATGCGAAGAGCCGACTCCTTGGAAAGGACCCTGATGCTGGGAGAGATTGAGGGCAGGAGGAGAAGGGGACGACAGAGGATGAGATGGTTGGATGGCATCACCGACTCCATGGACATGGGTTGGGGTGGACTCCGGGAGTTGGTGAAGGACAGGAAGGCCTGGCGTGCTGTACTTCATGGGGTCGCAAAGAGTCAGACACGACTGAGCAACTGAACAACAGAAACAACATCGACGGATCTCAGAAGGAAGAGTTTGGTCCCGATTTCAGGAAGGGTTTTGACTTTGCTGTGAGCTTTGAAGGAAGGATCCCGAAACTGGAGATGCATAGCCCAGGATGGCAGGATAACTGAGAACCGGAGACCTGTGGACCCAGGCGTGTCGAGAGGCCCGGCACAATGTCAGAATTCACGCCATAGTTCTCACCATCCCGTTTTCTGAGAGTCAACAACGAGGACTCGTGTGCATAAGGCCTGATGGCACCATCAGTGGGGTGTCATGGATGGCCATGGCCTTGGGTCCGGTGTGAATTCCAGTGACATTCACGATGGAAAGTGATTCAGTCTGGGAAATTGCCCGCCCGAGATACTACACCAGTCCCAACACCGCCCTGTCAACGCAGCGAGTCCCTGACAAATTACACCAGCCCTGACGCTTACGTGCTCCCAGGCTTCTAATGAAAACAGCACGTGGAAACGCTTGATGGATTCACTCGGCATATCTTTTTGCCTCGGTGCAGCTGAATGTGTCTCAAATCTCTGCACGGAGCGAAGTCACCCCAAAAATCCACGACCCGGCCCGAAATGGGAAGAGATGGTTAAGATGCGGGAGCCTGTGAAAGTTACACATAGAGTTCATGGAGATGAGTCTCTGCTTAGAAAACTGTGAATTTCAGTGTCTTGTGCATGTGTGTTTGTTCAGTTGGTAAGTCGTGTCTGACTCTTTGAGACCCCATGGACTGTAGCCCGCCAGGCTCCTCTGTCCATGGGATTCTCCAGGCAAGAATACTGGAGTGGGTTGCCATGCCCTCCTCCAGGGGGTCTTCCCAACTCAGGGATTGAACCCACATATTCTGCAGTGCAGGCAGATTCTGTATCAGTGAGCTGTTGTGGCCAATTCAACCCAGTTCATCAGAACAACAAAAAAGTCTGAAGATACATTTTGTGACCATTTCAACACTCATTTGCTGTATCACCAACGAAAGAGCATGGTTTATTTGTTTATTTCTTATGTATTCAAACTGTCACTAAGAATTTAAAGTGCTGTTACCTTGAAATGTATCTGAAATATCTGTCTTGCTTTGCCAAAGATGTTACGATGATTTTTTTTTTCCACTTGGGAGTGAGAATAATTTGCCCTTTCATTCTGCCATTACCTTTTCTGTTTTCTGAAGGATAACATATACAAAAAAAAAAAAAAAAGTTTCTGCTGTGTTTTATCCAGTCATCATCTCTACAGGGATAATTCGCAATACGGTTAATCTCCCAGAGGTCAAGATTACCTGGGAAAATAGTAAACTGAAGAGACAATTATAATCACCTGGCGATTCCAGTGGTGCAAACAGCGTTAACAGAAAAAAGCATTCTCACAAGTGAAGTTGCTTGCTCTGGTTCAGAGTTTTCCATCCACCTGAAGGTTTGGTGTGAAATGCTCTTGAGATATGA
This sequence comes from Cervus elaphus, assembly GCF_910594005.1. Taxonomy (NCBI): domain Eukaryota; kingdom Metazoa; phylum Chordata; class Mammalia; order Artiodactyla; family Cervidae; genus Cervus; species Cervus elaphus. The sequence continues at coordinate 177,838,642 of NC_057848.1, read as the reverse complement.
ATGGAGCAGGATTTGGGGGAAAAACAACAATATTGCTATTAAGACAATATGCTGTCAGTGAACAGTTTTTTTGTTTTTTTTTAAATTCATTTATTTGAAGTGTTAGTTGCCCAGTGTAGCGAACCAGTCTCCTCCGTCCACGGGATTTCCCATCAAGGATACTGGAGTGGGTTGCCATGCCCTCCTCCAGAAGATCTTCCCCACCCAGGGATCGAACCTGGGTCTTTTGCATGGCAGGCCATTTCTTTAACTCCTGAGCCACCAGGCAAGCCTTAGCTCCTCTGCCTCACTTGACTTTACTGGGCCTTAGTTGCAGCAGGTGGGGTCTAGTTCCCTAACCAGGGATCGAACCCAGGCCTCTTGCATTGGGAGCAGGGAGTCTCAACCCCTGGACCACCAGGAAATTCCCAGTGAACAGGTTTATGTTGCAAACTTGATTTGGATATCGAAGACATTTAAGAAGCCAGTTTTCTTTTTAAAAAGACTAGATTTTCCATATGAGCTGAGCTCAGGGAAATTCACTGAGTAAATAAATATAAAAGAGAGAGCAGAGGTTTACCAAACAATGATTTGTGGGAATGCAGAAGGTATTGCTGCTAAATGTGGCAGCTGGTGGTAAAGAACCTGCTTGGTGACGCATTACCCATAGGAGATGCGGGTTCAGTCCCTGGGTGGGGAAGATCCCCTGGAGGAGGGCATGGCAACCCACTCCAGCATTCTTGCCTGGAGAATCCCGTGGACAGAGGAGCCTGGCAGGGTATGGTACGTGGGTTTGCAAAGAGGCAGACATGACTGAAGCGACTTAGCACCCATCACAGAAGGTATCATAGAGGAATGGATCCCAGACTTTGGTTCCACGAGAATAGCCCAAAAATTTTACAGAGAAATTCCTCGTACATTTAATCAATGTAATTGCTCTGTAACACGTTTTCTTGCCAGTAGAGAAGCAAAACAGTGCACTCAGATTATTATAAATTATTTTCCTGTTACCCTACCAGACTTGATCCTCTAGGGAAAATAATCTGTGAAAATGACCTCATGTGTTCAGTACTGAAATTCTAGAAATCGACATTGATTTTCTCCCTCATATGTATGTTGCCTAGTATTTCACTTACCACAGAAATCTAGTTTCTTTGTTATGGGTTTATCCTTTGAAATGAGTAGATCTTAGATCGTAATTGCAAAAATGCTACAATTAATTAGTTCTTTTTTTGTACTTTAAAAGTCTTTTATTTGGTTAATCATAATGATTAATCTGTTCTGACAAAGTAATTGTTGTCTTTAGATTGCTTTCCCGGAGCTTCATACAGCCTAGAGGATTGGATTATTCAGCAGTTTCTTGATAATTAACGACTGCAAATTGAATCTGGTTATTGCCCTGGTTTGGCAGTGTTTTGGTTTGCATTTTCTCCCTGAACTATGACCGAGGGAAGCAGAAATAGAAGCAAAAGAACCCACTCAATGTTCCAGTAGCTAAGATAAGTTTCTAGGAGATAATTATGCAACGCTTACAGATTTTAAGATGCCTTAAGCAGAGTCTCGAAAGAGATAAGGAAGTCTATGAGTTTTAACATGTGGTTGACTTTTCTGTTGTAGCTTAGCGAGATACGTGTGACTTGCATTTTTCTTTCCGGCTGCACCTTTTTCTTATTTCTGCAAGCGGGCTTTTTCTAGTTGCGGTGAGTGGGGGCTCCTCTCGAGTTGTGGCGTCTGCTCTTGTCGTGGACCACGGGCTTTCGAGCGTGCGGGCTCAGTTGCCCTGTGGCATCGGCTTCTTCACTGACCGGGGATCACACCTGTGTCCCCTGCAGCGGCGGGCAGGCTCTTAATCACTGGACCAGCAGGCAATTTCAACTTGCATTTCTCTCTGGATGCGTGAAAACCTTCAAGGGCTGCTTTTTAATGGGGCAACCTGTGTGCTGCCCAGAGATTCCACTTCTAAGGAGAAGAGCATCTGTGAGTGTCTGTGTATGATTTATTAGAGAGGCCACGGGTGTTGTTTTTTTTCCCATGCATCTTACATTGTGGTTAACTGAACTTCCCCAGCACTTTGTTGCTTTAGCTACATTGCTCAGTCGTGTCCGACTCTTTGGGAACCCCCAACTGTAGCCCGCCAGGCCTCCCTGTCCATCACCAACTTCCAGAGCTTGCTCAAACTCATGTCCATCGAGTCAGTGATGCCATCCAACCATCTCATCCTCTGTCGTCCCCTTCTCCTCCCGCCTTCAATCTTTCCCAGCATCAGGGTCTTTTCCAATGAGTCAGTTCTTCCCATCAGGTGGCCAAAGGTTTGGAGCTTCAGTTTTAGCGCGAATCCTTCCAATGAATAATCAGGGTTGATTTCCTTTAGGATGGACTGGTTGGATCTCCTTGGAGTGCTTTTTTTTTTTAATGCTTCGATTCATTCATGCGGTGTGCTGCCCTGACCTGTGGAAGCAGCTTCAAGCTAAGCTTGAAAGTTACACAAGACAGAAATCAGAGTTCTCCAAACCTGGTGATGTCACCACAAGTGGAAGGCAAGGGGTGAGAGGGGATTACAGAGGTGGAAAGAGGCAGGGAGGATTTCTAACAGATGTTGAATTTAAGGAGACACATGCCCTCTCATTGGAACTTAAATGAGGAGGGGCCCGCCTTTGTCCTCGGGAGCAATCTGGAAACACACAAGGGGTAAATCACCAGATGAACATTTCAGCTGTTTCCATTATGCTGTGGTCTATAAATGACCATTTTTACCCGTTTTTACCACATTGATTGCTTTCAGTAGCTAAATCTCAAAGTCACCCCAAATAGAAACGAATTCGAAATACGGAATGAACAAGTGTCAGGGACAGGCTCTTGACGTGTGTATGTGTGTGTCTCTGCGTGTTAATTTGTTATTGTTGTTGATTTATAAGACTCTGTGGGAAGGATGGGGGAAGGGATAGTCAGGGAGTCTGGGATGGACGGGGACACACTGCTGTATTTACCATGGAGAACCAGCAAAGACCTGCTGGACAGCACAGGGAACTCTGCTCAATACTCTGTAATAACCTCATGGTCACCAGGGGGAAGGACGGGGGAAGGGATAGTCAGGGAGTCTGGGATGGACATGGACACACTGCTGTATTTAACATGGAGAACCAGCAAAGACCTGCTGGACAGCACAGGGAACTCTGCTCAATACTCTGTAATAACCTTATGGTTCCCAGGGGGGAAGGATGGGGGAAGGGACAGTCAGGGAGTCTGGGATGGAATTGGACACACTGCTGTGTTTACCATGGAGAACCAGCAAGGACCTGCTGGACAGCACAGGGAACTCTGCTCAATACTCTGTAATAACCTCATGGTCACCAGGGGGAAGGATGGGGGAAGTGATAGTCAGGGAGTCTGGGATGGACATGGACACACTGCTGGATTTAACATGGAGAACCAGCAAGGCCCTGCTGGACAGCCCAGGGAACTGTGCTCAATACTCTGTAATAACCTTATGGTTCCCAGGGGGGAAGGATGGGGGAAGGGATAGTCAGGGAGTCTGGGATGGACATGGACACACTGCTGTATTTACCATGGAGAACCAGCAAGGCCCTGCTGGACAGCACAGGGAACTCTGCTCAATACTCTGTAATAACCTCATGGTCACCAGGGGGAAGGATGGGGGAAGGGATAGTGAGGGAGTCTGGGGTGGACATGGACACACGGCTGTATTTACCATGGAGAACCAGCAAGGACCCGCTGGACGGCCCAGGGAACTCTGCTCAATACTCTGTAATAACCTTATGGTCACCAGGGGGAAGGATGGGGGAAGGGATAGTCAGGGAGTCTGGGATGGACATGGACACACGGCTGTATTTCACATGGGGAACCAGCAAGGACCTGCTGGACAGCCCAGGGAACTCTGCTCAATACTCTGTAATAACCTTATGGTCACCAGGGGGAAGGATGGGGGGAAGGGATAGTCAGGGAGTCTGGGATGGACATGGACACACTGCTGGATTTAACATGGAGACCCAGCAAGGACCTGCTGGACAGCCCAGGGAACTCTGCTCAATACTCTGTAATAACCTTATGGTCACCAGGGGGGAAGGATGGGGGAAGGGATAGTCAGGGAGTCTGGGATGGACATGGACACACTGCTGGATTTAACATGGAGAACCAGCAAGGCCCTGCTGGACAGCACAGGGAAGTCTGCTCAATACTCTGTAATAACCTTATGGTCACCGGGGGGGAAGGATGGGGGAAGGGATAGTCAGGGAGTCTGGGATGGACATGGACACACGGCTGTATTTATCATGGAGAACCAGCAAGGACCTGCTGGACGGCACGGGGAACTCTGCTCAATGTCACGTGGCAGCCTGGATGGGAGGGGAGTTTGGGGGAGAAGGGATACGTGTGTATGTGTGTGGCTGAGTCCCTTCACTGTCCAGTTGAAACTGTCAAACATTGTTCATTGGCTATAACCCAATAGAAAATACAAAGTTAATTAAAAAAAAAAAAAGGGCTCTGTAGACTTTGCCAAATATTCTTTAATCCTCAGTTCTGGTTTTTGTTCTCTTCTGTACTTAAAGGCAACCACTTCTCTGAGGCTGGCGTTCACCGTTCCTACCCCTGATTTTATTATTGTAATTGTGAAATTTAGATGCATTTCTGTGCAACTATTCTATAAGCATTTGTTGACTTAACAGTTGTCTTCCACCATCTATGTCAGCAGTATTGTGTCAATTTGTAGTTCACACACACACACATGCACATATATATTAACGGGGATAAGTATTATAAGAGATGCTCATTTTGGAATGGTGGTCTACGTTGAATTGTGTTCCCGCCACACCTCGAAAAGAGAAAGATATTTCTGACATCTTAACCCTTAGTAGTTGCAAATACACCTTTATTTCACAGTAAGGTCTTTGCAGATGTAATCAAGTTAAGCTGATGTCATTAAAGTTGACATGAATTCAGTCTGGCCTACAAAAAAGGGAATATTAGATATGAAGATGTATTTTGCCCAAAAAATGTCATTAGGGCTTAGGTGAATGTTACTTTTTCTCTGTTTCTGTTTAAATTAATTTTTATTGGTGTATAGTTGCTTAATAACATCAGTTTTCATGGGATTCTCCAGGCAAGAAAACTGGAGTGGGTTGCCATTTCCTTCTCCAGGGGATCTTCCCCACCCAGGGATCGAACCCACGTCTCCTGTATTGCAGGCAGATTCCTTACCATCTGAGCCACCTGGGAATGTGCCAACATCAAGTGAAATCTTAAAAAAAAAAAAAAAAAAAAGTTGATGCAGGGGCTTGTAAAATGCTGATCAATTGATAATGAAGACTCACAGTCTTATTCCTAATCAGTCGTGCACCTCCGTCCGATTTCCTTACACTTAAATTTTAATTCATGCAGAAGCCTTCCTCTCACCAGAATGGAGAGAGGAGAGCTGTGTTGATCCATCCCCAGAGGAAAAGAGTTGGCACCGTCCCCCCGAGAGGGGACAAAAGCTGTGAAATCGAGGCTATCGTTTACAATGAAGTCATTTTCACATGTCTTGCCGCTGCATAATTCAAACCCTCTATGTGCTCAACTGGGTATTTTAATCTTTAGAGCCAGCCCGGGCGGGGAGTGGTGGGAATAGAACCTCTTAACAGCAAATCTTCAGGTGTGAATGTTCTCCTGTTGGCCTGAAAAACGCGTTCCTTTTTGCTCCAAGCAGACAATTTTGCGGCGGGCAATCACTTCCATCTCAGGCAGGAGGTTGGAAAATAAAAACTGGAGATGAGAGTTTTCCATGCGGTATCCTCGAGGCGGGAGGCGGCTGTCTTGGGGAAACGTGATGATATTTTAGCGGCTTTTTCACCGTGCCCGCGTCTTCTGCACCCGTGGTGGTTGGATTTCCTGCCACGTGGCCCTCAGGTTCAGATCCGAGTGAAGGTGGATTTTTGCCCACACTTCAGTTTTGATTGGTGCATCAAAGGGCAAGCATTCTTCCTCTCGATTTGCCAATTACTCAAAAGTCTCCAAACGGTAATGGCAAATAGGTTGATTTCAATCTGAAAGGAGTTTTGTGTCCCCCCACCATGCTGAGAGCATCCAGGCTTTGCTGGCAAGTTACAAGAATCTAAAGGTTAGTTCCCTGTGTATCTACAGGAGAAACAGGAATTCCCTTCCTTTCTTCCTCTCTTAAAGGCCTCAATTAGCATTTGTGTAAACAGCTTACCTGCTTGCCCCGAGGTGGAGGGGGTGAGGGACAGTTTGTTGGAGGAAAAAAAGATTCCTCTAACTTCCTATTCTTATTGTTCAGTGGCTCAGAGTGCCCAACTCTTTGCGACCCCATGGACTGCAGCCCCGCCAGGCTCCTCTGTCCAAGGGGATTCTCCAGGCAAGAATTCTGGAGTGGGTGGCCCTGCCCTCCTCCAGGGGATCTTCCCAAGCCAGGGACCACACCCGGGTCTCCTGCATTGCAGGCAGATTCTTCACTGTCTGAGCCAGCAGGGGTTAAGAATCTGCCTGCAAAGGCAAGGGATATGGGTTCAGTCTCTGGTCTGGGAGGATCCCACATGCTGTGGAATAGCCAACCCATGTGCCATAATGACGTAGCCTGTTCTCTATAACAAGAGAAGCCGGTGCAATGAGAAGCCCGCCCAGCACAACCAAGAAAACCCTCCTCTCTCCGCACTAGAGAAAACCCACACGCAGCAACAAAGACCCCGCAAGGCCAAGAAAAAACCCCCCAAATGCAACCCACAGAACACCCCGACTACTGCCTTAGTGCCAAAGCCCCATTCGGGGTTTTCAGTCGCAGGCTGTGACAGAATTATGAAGGGCTTCTGATTGTCAGGCACATGTAGACATCTGACCCACTGCTAACAGTCGATGGGGACCCTCTCCATTTCAGCAGGGTGTATCTGACCCACTGCTAACAATTGATGAGGACCCTCTCCATTTCAGTAGGGTGTCACCCTTGCAAGTGACGCTTCACATTTCGTCTAGACACAACTCGTAAAACGTTCAACCTGACGCAGAAAGCCCATCCGGTCCTTTTAAACGGATGGCTTTGAAGAATGTTCCCGATTTTGTATTCAACATATATATGTACATCTTTGCTGCAAGCCTCCTGGGACACATTGACCAAAGCGGGGAAATGACAGAACCTAATTGACTGGCAGGACAGGGTTTCATCTCACCGCCTGCTTTTTGGAAACTGGCCCCCTGGCCACGTGGATCGTCTCCTGTGTGAATGAACAGAAGGGCTTCCTCCCGAGCCCGAAGAAGGGCAGAGACGGGTCAGGCCAGGGCTATCCCCAAGGAGCAGCATGACGCCAAAGATGCCGGCACGTGCTAAGTGAAAGGTCAGCGGGACAGGGAAGATGGGCTCGGGTTCACGCCCGTTGATGAAGCATGATGCAAGCCAAAGTAGGCCTCTGAGCTTCTGAAGCAAAGGGCTCCATGAGTCCAAGCCACTCTGCGAATGGCATTTGGGGAAAGACAGGCAGAAGTGCACAGACATAGTTGATGACCAGTCACCTCCTACCCCTCTACATCTTGTTTCTTCAAAAAATGGCCAGATGCATATGCTGCTGAAGGACTGATGCTGAAGCTGAAACTCCAGTCCTTTGGCCACCTCATGCGAAGAGTTGACTCACTGGAAAAGGCCCTGATGCTGGGAGGGATTCGGGGCGGGAGGAGAAGGGGACGACAGAGGATGAGATGGCTGGATGGCATCACCGACTCGATCGGCATGAGTTTGAGTAAACTCCGGGAGTTGGTGATGGACAGGGAGGCCTGGCGTGCTGTGATTCATGGGGTCGCAAAGAGCCGGACACGACTGAGCGACTGAACTGAACTGAACATGCTGCGGTCAACTACAAATCGATCCTTGCTCCGGGCACTTGCAGGGATTCCCTGGTGACCCAGCGGTAAAGAATCTGCCTACAGTGCAGGAGACATAAGACATGTGAGTTTGATCCCTGGGTCGGGGAGATCCCCTGAAGGAGCAAATGGCAACCCACTGCAGTTATTCTTGCCTGGAGAATCCCGTGGACAGAAGAGCCCGCTGGGCTACTCTGCTGGTCTCTGCAGTTGGAAAGAGTCAGACACGACTGGGAGACTTAACAACAGTTCCTTCATCAAAGTCACATCTATACTGACCTCCCCCTCCACCCCTGCCTCTTAGGAGCAACTTCTCAGAGCTATCCGAGGTGCTGTTTCCTGGGCTATAGTCCTCATTTTGCCCCAAATAAAACTTAATTCACACCTCTCACCTTGTGCATTTCTTTTAAGTCAACACTGTTGATACTCTGCATAAAACAGATCACAAATGAAAACCCTCTGTATAGCACAGGGAATTCTACTGAGGGACCTGCGGTGACCTCAATGGGAAGGAAATCCAGAAAAGAGGGGATATATGTACAGGCACAGCTGATTGAATTTGCTGCATGGTAGAAACTAATGCAGCTTTGTAAAGCAACTCTTGCTGTTCCATCGCTCAGTCGTGTCTGACTCTTTGTGACCCCATGGACCGCAGCACGCCGGCCTCCCTGTCCATCACCAACTCCCGGAGTTTACTCAAACTCATGTCCATCGAGTCGGTGATGCCATCCGACCATCTCATCCTCTGTCATCCCCTTCTCCTCCCACCCCCAATTCCTCCCAGCATCAAGGTCTTTTCCAATGAGTCAGCTCTTTGCATCAGGGGGCCAAAGGACTGAAGTTTCAGCTTCAGTATCGGTCCTTCCAATCAATATTCAGGGTTGATTTCCTTTAGGATGGACTGGCTGGATCTCCTTGCAGTCCCAGGGACTCTCAAGAGTCTTCTCCAACGCCACAGTTCAAAAGCATCAATTCTTCGGCACTCAGCTTTCTTTATAGTCCAACTCTCACATCCATACACGACTACTAGAAAAACCGTAGCTTTGACTAGATGGAGCTTGGTCAGCAAATAAGGCAATAAAAAGTTTTAAAAAAGAAAAGAGAGCTCGCTGGGGCCGGGGGCTGTGGAAGGCTGAGGTTTGCAAAGAGAAAGCACTGCCAACCTCAACAGCCAGTGTGGAAGAGCAAACCTCCCTCCTTCGTGTTCACTCGGCGGACAGAGGTACACACAGCTCAAAGGGCTGTGCCTACTGAGAGGATAAAACGGACCTCCAGACAGCGGTGTGTGGGGTGTTCTTGAGGTGTTGATCACCTTGAGATGGAGACAGACTGCATGGCGCACCACGGCCCCATCTGCAGTGTACTTACTTGCACGTGGAGTTTGTCAGAAAAATCCCACCGCCCACTGTTTCCCTTCCCTACGAGCTCACACCCGTCTTTCAAGACTGGCTAAAGGTCTAGCCTTCCCTCTTAGCTCAGTTGGTAAAGAATCCGCCTGCAATGCTGGGGACCCTGGTTCGATTCCGGGGTAGGGCAGATCCCCTGGAGAAGTGAAAGGCCACCCACTCCAGTATTCTGGCCTGGAGAATTCCATGGACTGTATAGTGCGTGGGGTCGCAAAGAGTCAGACATGACTGAGTGATCTTCACTTTCACAGCCGTCCCAGGGAAAGTCTTTCATAGCATCCTCTCCCCCAGAAATGGCTCAGTAGTTGTGGGGCCTGGGCTTACTTGCCACGCAACATGTTGGCATGCTCCCGGAAAAGGGATTCAACTGTGTCTCTTGCACTGGCGGATTCTTTACCAGGAAGGCACCTGGGGAGTCGCTGATTTTGTTTCTTTATAAGACGTGTTGTTGTTTAGTCGCTATATTGTATCCAACCCTCGTGACCCCATGGACCTGTAGCCCACCAGGCTCCTCTGTCCATGGGATTCTCCAGGCGAGAATACTGGAGTGGGCTGCCACGCCCTCCTCCAGGGGATCTTCCCGACCCGGGGATGGAACTTGCGTCTCTTACGTCTCCTGCGTTGGTAGGTGGGTTCTTTACCGCTGAGCCAGTAGGGAAGTCTCTGATTTTGTTTCTTTATAAGACTGCCCGGGAGCGAAAATCAGAGGCATTTCGGGAGCACAGTTATGTCTGGCTAAGAACGCTTTGAAAGCTGAGCTCCGTGTGATAGTGAAGCTAGAAGGTAGCACTGCTTATCACAGAAACACCACAGAGAAGTGTGGCTTAGCAAATAAATAACATCTTGCGGAAAGTCTCCAAGGTGATCAGGATGCAGAAGAACGCTCCGGACCTCGTGTTATCAGCCTCAAAAAAACGAAGTTTCGAGGAACATGCACTTGAGGAGTTCAAATGAGGATATATATATATTTTTACATTAAAAATGTATTTATTTACGGGCCTTAGCTGGTGGTGCAGTGGCTAAGATTTCTCCTTCCAATGTACAGGGTATGGACCTGATCCCTGGATGAGGAGCTAAGATTCCATATGCCTCTTGGCCAAAACATAATAGAGAAGTAATATTGTAACAAATTTGATAAAGAATTTTTTTTAAATATTCCACATCAAAAAAAATTTTTTACATTTATTTATGTACTTATGTCAATACACATACAATGTATGTACAATGTATACTAGTAGGTAACATATATATTACATATATTGCTAGTATGCAATATATGTAATATATGTATTATATATGTAATATAATATATATGTTACATACACAAAATATATATAACACATACAATATATACAATTTATAGTATATAATGTATATCATAATATATCTATATGATGAAACATATAGTATAATTATATGAATTAAAATAATATGCTTGTGTATTATATAAAATATATTATATTTATATTATATAAAATATGACCTATTTTATATTATATTATATTACAATATATTACATATAAATAATATGTGGGTTAATATAACATGTGTTATATATTAAATATATATTGTTCAGTCACTCAGTTGTGTCCAACTCTTTGTGACCGCATGGACTGCAGCCCACCAGGCTCCTCTGTCCGTGGGATTCTCCAGGCAAGAATACTAGAGTGGGTTGCCATGCCCTCCTCCAGGGGATCTTCCCAACCCAGGCATCAAACCTGGGTCTCCTGCATTGGCAGAGAGATTCTTTACCATCTGAACCACCGGGGAAGTCCATCTATGAGATGATGTAGGAGCAGATATTCTTCAGAATATAAAATTTCACATATAGGTGTAAAGGGCTTCCCTGATAGCTCAGTTGGTAAAGAATCTGCCTGAAATCCATGAGACCCCAGTTCAATTCCGGGGTCGGGAAGATCCACTGGAGAAGGGAAAGGCTACCCACTCCGGGATTCTGGTCTGGAGAATTCCATGGACTGTATAGTTCGTGGGGTCACAAAGAGTCGGACACGACTGAGTGACTTTCACATACTTGTAATGCTATATCACTCTGTTTTAAATTACTGACATGTCTCAGGAAAATAATCAGGGAAGAATTTTAGCTTTGAGACACTAATATGACATAGAATATCAATTAACTTCCAAGATTCACAAGCACGCAGTGCAGTTGCATTTGTATATTCTATTATAATATGAAGCCACTGTATAGTGTGGGTTTCCAGCATTTAATATGATCCGTTTAAAACACCCATGCCCAGGCAAAAAATGGTCAGGTGGCCTAAACAGACGCTTCTCCAAGGAAGACCTACAGATGGCCAACAGGCACTTGAAAAGATGCTCAACATCACTAATTATTAGAGAAATGCAACCCGCAATGAAGGAACACCTCACACTGGCCAGAATGGCCCTCATCAAAAAGTCTACACCCAGTGAATGCTGGAGAGGGTGTGGAGAGAAGGGAACCGTCCTACAGCGTGGGTGGGAATGTGAATTGGAGCAGCCACGGTGGAGATCAATACGGAGGTTCCTTAAACATTTAAACGTCGAGTTACCATGTGACCCAGCAATCATTATTCACTGACGTTCCTTTGTTCCTACCTGAACAGGTTAGTAAAATAGTCAAGATTATGTCCATTGCAGATAGCTCATCTCTACCATCTTTTGTTACAAAAGAAAACACAAAAGGATAAATCATACCGCAAATAGAGGGCGTGTCATTAATACCAGGAGAACATGAATGATACAGTGTTGTCTTCGGATGGAAACAGCGTGCATGAGATTAGTTGTTGGCTCTTGAGTAGAGGGCAAGACACACGTACCTTTGAGCCACCCCAGATCGCGATCAGGGATTAGAGAGCACGGAGGATGGATAATTCCTAAATCCACTGCCAGCAGATCTCAGAAAACAGTCTCTGTTCACCTAGCACACATGCAGACTCAGATCCACACCCACTTCTTTCTCCTGAGTCCATCCCGACCTGGCATTAACCTCACTGGTCTCTGTGGAGGTATGAAGCATCACATCATACATGGTTTTCTTCACTCCAAAGCCCATGCATTTCTCTCTCTGCCCAGAATTAAAAAAAAAGAGGTTTGATGTACCGTCTAGATGTTCTTTAGATGGCGGCCCAGCTCCTGCAAGAACAGAAGTAGCGCGTCACGCATCACCATTGCCGTTTTCACGTGGGAAATTTCTTAAAATTCATGTTTGTTGCGATATAGTTGGTTTACAATGGTGCTTTAGTTTCTGCTATATGGCAAAATGAGCAAGATACACATACCCCCCTCTTCTTTGGATTTCCTTCCCATTCAGGTCACCATGGAGCCCGGAGTAGCCTTCCCTGTCTGTACAATTTGTTGTCATTAGTCATCTATTTGATACAGAATATCCGTAGCATATGCTATGATTCATCTCAGCCTACCCCCCACTTAGTCCCCCTGGTGTCCACGTTTGTTCTTTTCATAGGCGTCTGCATTTCCGCTTTGTGAATAAGACCGTCTGTACCAATGTGTTTCAGATTCCACCTGTATGTGTTACTATACGATATTTGTTTTTCTCTGTCCGACTTCACTCTCCATTACAGACTCTAGGTCCCTCCACGGCTCTGTATATATGTATTTAAAAAAAAATAATTTGGATAATAATGGTCTTTTTGTTAATCGTAGGATAACTGCTTTATAATGTTGCATTGGTCTCTGCTGAACAGGAACATGGATCAGCCACATGTACATATATGTCCCCTCCCTCTTGAGCCTGCCTTCCACCCCCACCATTCTATAAATGTATTTTTATGATAAGGCGTCATATCTTTGTTACTCTGTGCATGCTAAGTCCCTTCAGTCCTGTCCGACTCTTTGCGACCCCGTGGACTGTAGCCCGCCAGGTTCCTCTGTCCACGGGATTTCCCAGGCAGGAATACTGGAGTGGGTTGCCATTTCCTTCTCCAGGGGATCTTCCTGACCCAGAGATCCAACCCAGGTCTCCTGCATTGCAGGCGGATTCTTTACTGTCTAAGCCACAATGAGTCCAATACGAGCAATTTTTCTGTCACCATGAGCAGAATTTCTTGCCAATACACTGGGTTGGCCAAAAAGTCTGTTTGCGCTTTTATATAACCTGGAAAACCCCAACAAACGTTTTGGCCAACCCAATCCTTAGTTTTACAAATTTAACACTTAAAGTCATTATTCTGAATTTGGAGGAAAGGTAGGAACTAGATTAGAAAGTGTATGTAATTAATCATCCTTAGTGCAAAGTTGCCTTTAAATTATTTTGGAAAACATAAATATTATCTGATTTGACTCTGGCCATAGCTCACGAACTTGTCTGTCTTATTATTGGAAAAGACCCTGATGCTGGGAAAGACTGAAGGCAGGAGGAGACGGGGACGACAGAGGATGAGATGGTTGGATGGCATCACTGACTTGCTGGACATGAGTTTGAGCAAGCTTTGGGAGTTGGTGATGGACAGGGAAGCCTGGCTGCCGCAGTCTGTGGGGCTGCAAAGAGTCGGACACAACTGAGCGACTGAACTGAACTGATTGGCTGCGTTGGGGTCTTAGTTGCTGCATGGGGGCTCAGTGGTCCCATGATATGTGGGATCTTAGCCCCCTGATCAGGGATTGAACCTGTGTCCGTCCCCTGCCTTGGAGGGTGTTAACCACTGCACTCCCAGGGAAGTCTCTCTCCTTATGTTTTTTTTTTTTTTTCTCCTTATGTTTTAAAGGGAAAATCTGTTTGGTGTCAGTGTCATTTAATGTTTCAGGGAGCATAATCGAGGTCCTGAGTTTCGTGTGTGTGCAGACTTCCCAGCTGGCTCAGTAGTAAAGAATCCACCTGCCAATGCAGGAGACCGGAGTTTGATCCCTGGGTCAGGAAGATCCCCTGGAGAAGGGCGTGGCAGCCCACTCCAGTATCCTTGCCTGGAGAATCCCATGGACAGAGGAGCCTGGCGGGCTACAGTCCACGGGGTCACAAAGAATCAGACACAACCGAGCCCCTGAGCATGTATGCCGCTTCAGTCAACTGGTAAAGAGGTGCAGGGCAGGTAGACCAGAAGGACTTGAAGCCATGATGGTTAATTCTGTGTTTATGCAGTAATTTTTGGGGATGCATGGTAGGGACCAAAAAAGGAGGCATCAGGCTCCCGGAGCGTGGAGGTTGGCTCTGTGAATTGCCAGTCTCTGGGCGTGGAGGAGAATGTGAGAGCTGGCGATGGAAACGCTGCCGTGTTCTCATCAAGTAATAAATGAGCTGTCATCGTTAATAGACCCCGGCAAGGGTTGGTCTCTCAAGCAGAATCAGTAAGAAAAGCGCATGATGGCTTGTCTGGGACTAATGAAGCCGAGAGACTGAAGCTACTCCATCATTCCGTTTTCCTAGTACACCTGGCTTCTCTTGATTAAAAAGGCGTTTATTTAATGATCCATTGCCAACCGTTACCAGAAACAGAGAACGGGGCCGTTATTGAGGGAGAGAGAAATTGAAAGGCATTTGAGGAAGGAATCTTTCCTCGCTGTAATAAACCCCGAGAAAGCATTGATCTTTAAAGGAAAAATTGTTGGTTTTTGCAGTTGGTGCCGAGCTGTCGAGATCAGTTACGGAGAGAATTATTTAGCCGGATTGCCGGCACTCTGCGTTCACAAAGTCAAGACATTTCTATTTCTTTTATCAAGTAAATTCTTATACAAAGAGCACCTCCATGATTGGGATAATGCTGAAAGAAAATTCCATGTTATTAAAAAAAAAAAGGCGCTAGGATTACTATGAGAGAATCTATTACACAATTGGTACCTTATTCTAGAATATGACAGTGTGTCTGATGAAAATGCCTGCTTGCGGCTGTAAAAATTACCATGCTGTTTTCAACCAGCATTGCGGGGAGGAGACAGATTCTACACCCCGGACTAGTTCATAATATTCCAGGTTGTCGCTGGATGATTAAACAGTTCTATGAAAAATAAGCACGAAATGCCCTTGTGATAACACATACACTTAACTGAAAAACGTACAGAGAAGTTTGAAAATAGGAGAAAGCGGCAGAATTAGACATCTGGAATTAGGTTTGTTGTTGTTCAGTTGCTTAGTCGTGTCTGACTCTTTGCAACCCCAGGGACTGCAGCACACCAGGCCTCCCTGTCCATCACCAACTCCCAGAGCTTGCTCAAACTCAGGTCCATTGAGTCGGTGATGCCATCCAACCATCTCATCCTCTGTCATCCCCTTCTCCTCCTGCCTTCCATCTTTCCAGCGTCAGGGTCTTTTCTAATGAGTTGACTCTTTGCATCAGGTGGCCAAAGTATTGGGGCTTCAGCATCAGTCCTTCCAATGAATATTCAGGACTGAATTCCTTTAGGATTAATGGGTTTGACCTCCTTGCAGTCCCAGGGAATCTCAAGAGTCTTCTCCAACACCACAGTTCAAAAGCATCAATTCTTCCGTGCTCAGCCTTCTTTATAGCCCAACTCTCACATCCGTACATGACTACTGGGAAAACCATAGCTTTGACTAGATGGATCTTGGTCATCAAAGTAATGTTTCTGCTTTTTAATATCCTGTCTATGTTTATCATAGCTTTTCATCCAAGGAGCAAGTGTCTTTAATTTTCATGATTGCGATCACCATCTGCAGTGATTTTGGAGCCCGAGAAAATAAAGTCTGTCACTGTTTCAACTTTTCTGACTTCTATTTGCCTTGAAGTGATGGGGCCAGGATGTGACGTGAGAGTTGGACCATAAAGAAAGCTGAGGGCCAAGGAATTGATGCTTTTGAACTGTGGTGTTGGAGAAGACTCTTGAGAGTCCCTTGGACTGCAAGGAGATCCCACCAGGCCATCCTAAAGGAAATCAGTCCTGAATAATCATTGGAAGGACTGATGTTGAAGCTGAAGCTCCAATTCTTTGGCCACCTGATGCGAAGAACTGACTCATTGGAAAAGACCCTGCTGCTGGGAAAGACTGAAGGCGGGAGGAGAAGGGGATGACAGAGGATGAGATGGTTGGATGGCATCACTGACTGATGGACATGGGTCTGGGTGGACTCCGGGAGTTGGTGATGGAAAGGGAGGCCTGGCGTGCTGCAGTCCATGGGGTCGCAAAGAGTTTGACACGACTGAGCAACTGAACTGAACTGAACTGATGGGACCAGATGCCATGATCTTCATTTTTTTAATGCTGAGATTCCAAGCCAACTTTTTTACTCTCTTTCACCTTTATCAAGAGGCTCTTTAGTTCCTCTTCACTTTCTGCCATTAGAGTGCTATCATTTGCCTATCTGAGGAATTAGGTTACAAACTTAAAAATGTATTTTTGTCCAGGTATCTGTTGCTTCATTCTAAATATTCTTCCAAAGTGTTAGAGACCACACAAGCCTGCTACGATGTATGCAAACATCTGGCAACTGTGAGCTTTAAGTGTGCGTCACTGTATCAGGTCAACATAAGGAATATCTGTTTGCATTGTGTACACTTGTCTTTCTGGAAATTGGCTACATGGTTTTATTTAGCAGTGGTAATTCTTCTAGCATCTCTACTGGGACTGTTCATAATATGTATTTAAAACAAGCTAAGCATTGTCCTTGGTGAAAGAAGCCCATCACACAAGACACAGTGTGTTTAATTTTGTTTATGTGGAATGCCTTACTTACTTATGAGAACATATAGAGACAGAAAATAGGTTAGTGATTGCCGTCCTGGAGAGGGGGCATGGTGGGGGATGCTAATGGATAAAAGATGTCTTTTTAGGGTGAAGAAAATATTCTGGGATAGAGGGTGGTGATGTTTGCAGATCCTGAACATACCAAAAAACCACCAAACTGCAAACATTTTAAACAGTGCATTAAAAAAATTGTATTTTATTGAAATACAGTTAATTTACAATGTGTTAATTTCTGCTCTAAAGCAAATTGAATCGATTATACATATATATTAATACCTATATGTCTGCGGTTTTCAAATTCTTTTACGTGGTGGTTTATCACAGGATACTGGATCTAATTCCCTAGGCTCTTGATAGGACCTTGTTTATTCACCCTATATTTGATAGTTCGCGCCTGCTAACTCCAAACTCCTAGTCCATTCCTTCCCCAGTGTCCTTCCACTTGGCAACCACAAGTGTGTTCTCTGAGACCTGGTTTCTGTCATAGGTAAGTCCATTTGCATTATTTTTTGGATTATGCATGTAAGTGATGCCGTATGGCATTTATCTTCTGTCTTCATTTAGTGGGATAATCTCC